>NC_089251.1:241695303-242302647 GCF_963930625.1 Muntiacus reevesi
TGCAAATCCTCTTCTGAATTTGTATGATGATACCTATCCTTCCCAGGTGACGCAGTGGTAAAAAGAAACCCATCTGCCAATGCAGGAAGACACAGGAGATGAGGGTTCGATCTCTGAGTCAAGAAGATCCCCTGGAGGAGGAAATGACAACCCATTCCAGCATTCTTGCCTGGGAAATCCCATGAGAGGAACCTGTGGTCTACCATCCATGAGGTTGCAGAGTGGATACAACTTAGTGACTATATAACAGCAAAAGAATTTCAGTTACATTGAAAAAGGTCCTTCTTTGTGTCTCAGGATACTTATTATAAAATGGAAAGCTCAGACTAAATTAATAGTGATATATTAATTAAAACAAGCACCCTTGTTTTTATTTTCACCATCAACATTAGTATAAAGTGGCAGAACCATGTTCTGAAGTTTTAGAATGGTGGAGCAATAAGGCATTGCTTTCAGTAATCAATCCATATATGTTATTCACTTAACTGTGCTTCATGATATCTTTCATAAGAAATATGTTCCTTTTCCCTTACTCACCCATACTTCTTGAAAAACTTAGTCATAGATCTGACTCGTACATAGCATAGCAGTATTTCTTCATATGGAATATGGCTTCAGGGATTGCAGTCATTAAAATGAATTTCCTATAGGGCCTACATATTTTGCATGAATTTACAGTCGACCGGCAGTTGTGAGCATTCCCTTTTCTCCGTATCCTTTCCAACTCTTGTTATTGGTCTTTTGATAATAGCCATTCTAATATGCATAATGTGAAATCTCATTCATTTTGACTCGCATTTCCCTAGTAATTTGAGATGTTGAACATCTTTTCATGTGCCTCTTGGCTGTGTATGTCTTATTAAAAATTGTCTATTTGGGTTTTCTGCCTGTTTTTTAATTGGATTAGTTTTGTTGTTGTTGAATTGTATAAGTTCTTTACATATTTTGGATATAAATTCCATACCAGATATAAGGTTGGCATATATATTCTCCCATTAAGTAAGTTGCCTTTTCATTTTAATGATTGTTTGATTTACTGTGCAGAAGCTTTTTAGTTTGATGGAATCCCATCTCTTATTTTTTGCTTTTGTTTCCTTTTCTTTTGGAGTCAGAACCAGAAAAACATTACTAGCACAGATGTCATGAAGGTTACCATCTATGTCTTCATCTAGAAGTATTTTTATTGTTTCAAGTCTAACAAGTTTTATTGTTTCAAGTCTTTAATTCATTTTGGGTTAGTTTTTATAAGTGATGTAAGATAGTGGTCTAGTTGTTGTTTTTTTTTTTTAATGTGTCTGTCCAAATTTCCCAGCACTATTTATTGAGAGACTGTCATTTTTCCATTGTTCATTCCTTTTTCATAGATTAATTGTTATATATGAGTGTGTTTATTTCTGACTCTTAATTCCATGTTGAACTATGTGTTGATAGTAAACTGTATTGTTTACTGTATCCTTGTAGTATAGTTTAAAATGAGAGTGCATGATACCTCCAGCTTTGTTCTTTCTTAAGACTTTTTTTGGGAGTGGTACTGTTTGGAGTCTTTTGTGATTTTATATAAATTTAGAAATATTTATTCTACTTTTGTGAAAGATTCCATCAGTATTTTGATAGGGATTATATTGAATCTGTAGATTGCCTTAGAAAATATGGGCATTTTAATATTTTTTTAAATCCACGAGCACAGACTATCTTTCCACTTTTTTGTGTGTTCAGTTTCTTTCATTAGCATCATATAGTTTTTTAATGTACAGATCTTTCACATCCTTGATTAAATTTACTCCTAGGTATTTTATTCTTTTTGATGAAGTTGTAAATGAAAATTTTTTAAAAATTCCTTTCTGAGAGTTCATTATTAGTGCATAAAAATGCCACAGATATTTAGATATTGATTTTGTATCTATGAGTCTGCTGAATTTGCTAGTTCTAACAGTTTTTTTGGTAAAGTCTGTAGGGTTTGCTTTATGTACTATCATGTCATGTGCTAAAAGTGATGGTTTTCCTTCTTCCTTTCCAATTTAAGTGACTTTGTTTCTTTTTCTTGACTAATTGCTGTGGCTAGGGTTTCCAGCACTATGTTGAATAAAAGTGGCAAGAGTGAGCTTCTTTGCATTGTTCCTATCTTAGAGAAAAAACTTTAAGCTTTTCACCCTTAAGTATGATGCTAGCTGTGGGTTTGTCATATCCGGCCTTTCATTGAGGCACATTCCCTCTGTACACCATTGTTGAGACATTTTAGCAAAAATGGTTGGTGAATTTTGTTAAGTGCCTTTTCTGCACCTATTGAGATGGTTTTATGATTTTTATTCTTTATTTTGGAAGAGTTTGAGAAATATCAAATCATCTTTGAATGTGTGCAAGAGTTCACCAGTGAACCTCTTTGGTCCTTGACTTTTGTTTGTTGGAAGGTTTTTGATCACTGATTCAGTCTTCTTACTAGTAATCAGGCTATTTGAGTTGTCTATTTCTTCAGAATTCAGTCTTGGTAGATTGCATGTTTTTAGAAATTTCTTCTTGGTTGTCTTACTTTGTTGACATATCCGTTCATAGTATTTTCTTATGAGCCTTTGCATTTCTGTGGTGTGAATTGTAACTTCTCCTCTTTCATTTCTGAGGGTTTTTTTGTTTACTTAAGTTTATTAAACCCTTTATCTTTTTTAACTTGGTTAGTGTAGCTGTGTCTTATATTCTCAAAGAACCAGGTCTTAGTTTCATTTTTCATTTTCTGTCTGTTTAGTCTTTTATTTATTTCTACTCTGACCTTTATTGTTTCCTTTTGTTTTCTTGTTTCTAGTTCTCTTAGCCATAAATTTAGATTGCTTATATGAGATTTTTCTTGTTACTTGAGGTAGGCCTGATGACTGTGAACTTTCCCCTTAGAATTGCTTTTAGTGCATGCTGTGCATTTTGAAATGTCATATTTTTGGTTTTCATTTGTCTGTAGGTTTTTGTGACTCTTCCTTTGATTTCTTTGGTGACCTCTTGGCTGTTCAGCAGCATGTGGTTTAATCTTCATGTTTATATGGTTTTTCCAGTTCTCATCTTATAATTGACTTCTAGTTTTACACTATGGTGATTGAAAAAGATACTAGAATTTACTGAGACATGTTTTGTGGCCTAACATGTGATCCATCCTGGAGAATGTTCCATTTGAAGTTGAGAAGAATGTGTATCCTGCTCCTTTATGTGGAATGTTCTATATACATATATCTCTTGTTCATCTAGGTTAATGTGTCATGTAAAGACACTATTTCTTTATTGATTTTCTGTCTGAATGATCTATGTATTGTTTTAAGTAGGAGCTTAAAGTCCGCTACTATTATTGCATTGCTTTTAATTTCTCCTAATAGGTACATTAATATTTGATTTATCTATTTTGGTGCTCAAATGTTGGTTTCACATATATTTTTAAATGACGAAGCTTCTTGCTGGACTGACCCCTTTATCATTATATGCTGCTCTTTTTTGTCCTTTATTGCAGTCTTTGTTTTAATGTCTATTTTGTCTAATATGAGTATAGCTGTACCAGCTTTCTTCTCATTTACATTGGCATGGAATGTATTTTCCCATCTCCTCACATTTAGTCTGTATCTGTCCTTCTTCTGACCTCTGTCTCTTAAATATATAGGCAGCATAGAGAGTCTCTTCTTTTTTATCCATTCAGCCACTCTGTATCTTTTGATTGGTGAATTTACTCCATTTAAATTTAAGGTAATTATTAATAAGGTTATAATTATTGCCATTTTGTTCATTGTTTTGGAGCTGTTTTTGTAGTCCTTCTCTTTCTCTCTTCTCTTGTGGCTGACTTTCCTTAGTATAATATTGAGATTTCTTTTTCTTTTTCTTCTTTATGTTTTCTATGAATTTGTGTGTATGTGTGTGTGATTGTGTGTGTGTGTGGTTACCATGAGGTTCACATATCCATCCTATGTATATGGCAGTCTCTTTCAAGTTGATCACAACTTAACTTTTAATAGGTACTAAGATTTACATTTTTACTCCCCTACCCACATTTTATGTTCTTGATAACACCTCTTCATCTTTTATTTTATGCTTTCTTAACTGATTATTCTATATAATTTTAGTTTCATTTACTACTTTTGAATTTTAAGCTTCATACTTGCTTTATAAGTGATTGATCCACTCTTTTTAATGTATATTTGCCTTTTCCAGTAAGAGTTTTACTTTTGTATATTTTCTTATTATTAATTAGTGCCTCTTCTTTTCAGCTTAGAGAAGTTGCTTTAACATTTTATTTAAGGCTAGTTTAATGATGTGAGACCCAGGGGACACAGGAGATGTGGGTTCGATCCCTGGGTCAGGAAGATCCCCTGGAGAAGAAAATGGTAACCCATTCCAGTATTCTTGCCTGGTAAATCCGATGGACAGAGAAGCCTGGTGGGCTACATTCCATGAGGTCACAAAGACTTGGACGTGACTGAGCATGCACACATACACACATATATGCAAATATATTCTATATATTATATAACTGAGTCACTTTATTGTGTACCTGAAACTAACACAGTATTGTAAACCAACTATAATAAAAATAAACATTTATGTACTATTTTAAAAAATATTTTATCTTTGTTCTTAACTTTTGCCATTTAATTTTTAATGTGTTTTGATCTTGTTCTCATGGAATTAATTTTGTTTGGGGTTCTGTGTGCTTCCTAGATCTGGATGTCTGTTTCATTCCCCATATTAAGGAAGTTTTCTGCCATTATTTCTTCAAATAATTTTTCTAACTTCTCTCTCTTTTCCTTCTGGGAGCAGTATAAGGCAATATTCTTTCATTTCATGTTGTCCCACATTTCCCTTAAGATAGCACCACCGTAAAAACTTTTTTGCTCTATCCAGGTGATTTTCATTGCTTTTTCTTCCACTTCACTAATTCATTCTTCTACTTCATCCACTCTGCTGTTGAATCCTGCAAGTGTTTTTTTTCAGTTCAGTATAAATTCTGTGTGGTACTTTTGTACATCTCAAATGAGTGAGACCATCTCAAAGTTCTCTCTGTGTTTATCGATTTGTTTCCTATTTAGTGGACATCTTTTAAACTCTTTATTCTGTAGGTTGCTTATCTTAATTTTAAGCAAATCTGACAAATTTTTCCCAGATTTGTCTTATTCTTTAGTTTGAAACATATTCCTCTTTCTCCCCATTTTGTCATGTTATCTGCTATATATTTTAAGTAGTAGAAATACTAGTGAATCAGTTTTATTGTTTTTCTCTTTTTATGAGTTCTGAGCATTATATTAGCATGTGAGTAATCAGTCCTGTATGCTTATAAAGCACGACACTGAGTTATGGAAGGGGCCATTCAGATATTACTTGGTCTAGCTCCCTGGCAAAGAGAACATGATCAAATTATCTCAATGAAATAAGAGGAAGATTTGGTACAATTACAGATGTGAAAACTTCGTTAATGAAAAATTCTGTTTATCCAAGGACAAATTAAAATGCTATGGTGATAATAGGTTGTAATATCTATGTGAGTCCTCTGAATCTACATTCTCTCCATTAACATTATTTCTCTGATGAGAAATTGAATTTTAAAATGCCACCAGAATGATGTCTAAATAAGCATTAAGTCAAGATTTTTCCTGTTTGTATCAGTATATTCAAACAAAATTTTCCTTGCCCTTTTTCAAGGGGGAAAAAAGTTCATATTTGAAAATCAAGCATGGATATCTTCAGCTTTGGTAATAAACATATTTTCTCCAGCAAACAAAGCAACTGAAATCAGATGTTCTACTAAGAGTACTCTTAAAATCACAGCAGGTATCCTGATAGAGGTGGAGAAACAAAATAGCCTAGGTCAGAATGTAGGTACACTCATGATCTTTAACATAAATCTTTTTTCTCCTTTCACTATGTTTCAAGGAATTCCCAGAAGTTGAAAATCAAGTACTGAGAGTTGTGGGGACATCTGGAGGGCAAAAATGCTGCTTTTTTTTCTTGTACAACTATGATATTCAAGCCACAGGATGGAATGTGTATAATAAGAAACCTAATAATATAGTGGGAAGCATTTCCTTTCAGTCAAAAGAGAGGAACGTACAAAAGGAACAGATGGTGATAAGTTTGTGGTAATAGGGCGAAGCACTAAATAGTCTTTGACAGAGCTTGCCCCTAGATAAAATGGCAGCGGCGGGCTTAAATCATTTTCTACATTGCTCATTGACTTTCTTTGCCTACTAATAAGTCTTCAGAGAATGAATTTAATTTGCAGCTTGACTTTGCCTTCCTCTGCTAATGTTACATGGCCTATGCTGAATTTGTTTAACCCTATGACCCCAATTTTGGTTTCAGAACCCTTTTTTCAATCTTTTCTTGTCTTAAAATAAAATTTTGTAGAAAGCAACCATTGCCCTGAACTATTCTCTTTTAAAATTTTGCATAATAACCAGAGAAATCTGGACAGAAGTTGTTCTCAGTCTTAACCATACAGCAGAATCAGCTAGGGACTTGTATTTTGTTTTTTTCCTTTAAATGTTAGTGTTCTGTCTCTAAACCTAAAAAGCAATTAAATCTCTAGAAATCTCTGGATTTCTCTCTAGCTGGAACAGTCTAGATATATAGCTATGTTGTCAAAGTGTTCTCAAGTGATGTTGTTGCTCAGTAAGAATTGATAACCTCTGGGTTAAAGTCTTCAAAAATAAGGAGGTTTTCATACAAACTGTTGTAGCTGGCCGTTTGATGCACTGCTGAGAAAAGAAAGAATTTATTTGCATTGGAAATTCTTTTTTTTCCTGGTGCTACAGTACCTTGGGCTTATTTTATCATAGTGCTTACCCTGTTTTATCGTAATGATTGCTTTCTTTGTCTCTTCCACTCATAGAGGTCAGAGATTAGAATTTAATATCTCTATCTTTCAAGTTCCTATAGCCTTTATATAATATGCTGTCGAAAAGTAACTCCTAAAGGGCAGGGCTAGGCATTTTTAGTATATATTGTTTTTTTTCTTTCAAGTTCCTAGCTTTACATAAATGACTGATAGTACATGATTGAAAAATAGCGGAGCTGAATTTTTTTAACTGAACTTAAATCATTAAAAGGAACAAGTTATATCAGTTCTTCACAATTTTCAAACATTCTTGCATCATCTTTACAATTTGAAGAAACAGGGTGTTGAATAAAAGAAATATATTTTCATGTAGTTCCTCAGTATTGCAAATTCTTTCTCAGTCTGTCAAGCCTTATGGTAAGCCATAAATGGGCTTAAGAAAGATAAAACTAAATATTAAAAAAAACTAAGATAATGACATCCAGCTTCATTACTTCATGGATAACAGAAGGGGAAAAGATAGAAGTAGTGATAGATTTGCTCTTCTTGGGCTCTGAAATCACTGCAGGTTGTAACTGCAGCCTTGAAATCAGAAGACAATTGCTTCTTAGGAGGAAAGCTATGAGAAACCTAGACAGTGTGGTGAAAAGCGGAGATATCAATCTGCCGACAGAGGTCCATATAGTCCACAGTATGGACTTCCCAGTGATCGCGTATGGTTATGAGAGATGGACCGTAAAGAAGGCAGAGTGCCAAAGTACTGATGCCTTCAAACTGTTGTTATTGTTGTTCAGTGAACTGTTGTTCAGTTGTTGTGTTGAGGCCAGGCGTCCCCATTCTTCACCGTCTCCCAGAGCTTGCTCAAACTCATGTCCTTTGAGTCAGTGAGGCCATCCAACCACCCTGTGCTCTGTCCTCACCTTGTCCCCCTGCCTTCAATCTTTCCCAGGATCAGAGTCTTTTCCATTGAGTCAGCTCTTCATATCAGGCGGCTAAAATATTAGAACTTCAACTTCACCCTCATCCTCCCAATGAATATTCAGGACTGATCTCCTTTAGGATGGACTGGTTTGATCTCCTTGCAGTCCAAGGGACTCTCAAGAGTCTTCTCCAACACCCAGTTCAAAAGCATCAATTCTTCAGCACTCAGCCTTCTTTATGGCCCAACTCTCACATCCATACATGACTACTGGAAAAACCATAGCTTTGACTAGATGGGCCTTTGTTGGTAACGTAATGTCTCTGCTTTCTAGTATGCTGTCTAGGTTGGTCGTAGCTCTTCTTCCAAGGAGCAAGTGTCTTTTAATTTCATGGCTGCGGTCACCATCAGCAGCGACTTTGGAGCCCAGGAAAATGAAGTCTGTCACTGTTGCCATTGTTTCTACATCTATTTGCCACGAAGTGATGGGACTGGATGTCATGATCTTCATTTTTTGAATGTTGAGTTTTAAGCCAGCTTTTTCACTCTCCTCTTTCACTTTCACCAAGAGGCCCTTTAGTTCCTCTTCAGTTTCTGCCATAAGGGTGGTGTTATCTGCATATCTGAGGTTATTGATATTTCTCTCTGCAATCTTGATTCCAGCTTGTGCTTCATTCACCCCAACATTTTGCATGGTGTACTGTGCATGTAAGTTAAATAAACAAGGTGACAATAGCCTTGGCATACTCCTTTCGCAATTTGGAACCAGTCCATTGTTCCATGTCTGCTTCTAACTGTTGCTTCCGGACCTGCATACAGAATTCTCAGGAGGCAGTTAAGGTGGTCTGGTATTCCCATCTCTTGAAGAATTTTCCACAATTTATTGTGATCCACACAGTCAAAGGCTTTAGTGTAGTCAATGAAGCAAAAGTAGATGTTTTTCTGGAATCCTTTTCCTTTTTCTATGGCCCAATGGATGTTGGCAATTTGATTTCTGGTTCCCCTGCCTTTTCTAAATCCAGCTTGAACATCTGGAGGTCCTCAGTTCACGTACTGTTGAAGCCTAGCTTGGAGAAACTTCAGCATTATTTTGCCAGCGTGTGACATGTGTGCAACTGTGCAGTAGTTTGAACATTCTTTGGTGTTGCCTTTCTTTGGGATTGGAACTCGAATGAAAATTGGTATCTTCCAGTCCTGTGGCCGCTGCCAAGTTTTTCAAATTTCCTGGCATATTGAGTGCAGCACTTTCACAGCATCATCTTTTAGGATTTGAAATAGCTCAGCTGGAATTCCATCACCCACTAGCTTTGTTTGTAGTGATGCTTCCTAAGGCCCACTTAACATCTCACTCCAGGATATCTAGCACTAGGTGAGTGATCACACCATTGTGGTTATTTGGGTCATTAAGATCTTTTTTATGTTAGTTCTTTTGTGTCTTGCTGCCACCTGTTAATACCTTCTGCTTCTGTTAGGTCTATACTGTTTCTATCCTTTATTAGGCTCATCTTTGCATGAAATATTCCCTTGATATCTCTTATTTTCTTGAAGAGATCTCTAGTTTTTCCTATTCTTTTGTTTTCCTCTATTTCTTTGCACTGATCACTGAGGAAGGCTTTCTTATCTCTCCTTGCTTTTCTTTGGAACTCTGCATTCATATGGGTATGTCTCACCTTTTCTTTGCTTTTCACATCTCTTCTTTTCTCAGCTACTGTAAGGCCTTCCGAGACAGCCATATTGCCTCTTTGCATTTCTTTTTCTTGGAGATGGTTTTGATTACTGCCTCCTATACAATGTTACGAACCTCCATCCATAGTTCTTCAGGCACTCTATCAGATCTAATCTCTTGAATCTATTTTCACTTCTACTGTATAATTGTAAGGGATTTAATTTAAGTCATACCTGAATGGTCGAGTGGTTTTTCCTACTTTCTTTCCTACTTCTCTTCTTACTTAAGTCTGAATTTGGCAATAAGGAGTTCATGATCTGAGCCACAGTCAGCTCCCAGTCTTGTTTTTGCTGACTGTATAGAGCTTCTCCATCTTCAGCTGCAAAGAATATAGTCAATCTGATTTTGAACTGTGGTGCTGGAGTAGACTCCTGAGAGTCCCTTGGACTGCAATGGGGAGATCAAACCAGTTAATCTTAAGGGAAATCAACCCTGAATACTCATTGGAAGGACTGATGCTGAAGCTGAAGCTCCAGTATTTTGGTCACCTGTGGCGAATAGCTAACTCATTGGAAAAGTCCCTAATAGCTGGAAAGATTGAGGGCAGAAGGAGAAGAGAGCATCAGAGGATGGGATGGCTGGATGGCACCACCAAAGCGGGGTATGTGAACTTTGGCAAACTCCAGGAGATGGTAAGGGATGGGGAGACCTGGAGGGCTGTAGTCCACGGGGTTGCAAAGAGTCAGACATGACTGGGTGACTGAACAACAGTAACAGGACTGTAGAATTTGTAATCTTTTCATTTTTAAAATGTTTATTTATTTGGCTTCTGCCAGTCTTAGTTGTGGCACATGGGAACTTCGCTGCATCATGTAAAGTCTCTCAGTGTGGTGTGCAGACTCTCTAGTTGTGGGGTGTGGGCTTGGCAGTGGCGGCATGTGAGCTGAGTTACTCCGTGGCATGTGGGATCTTAGTTCCTGCACCAGGGATTGAATCTGTGTCCTCTGCATTGCAAGGTGAATTCTTAGCCACTGGACCACCAGGGAAATCCCTGTAATATTTTTAGATGGTGAAATTGAAACAAATATGCCTTTAGAATCATGCTTTGTTTCAAGGCGTTAAAAGTAGTCAATTCATCCAACACTGTCTCCTTTCTCTGACTTTTCTTGTCTTATGAGCATTTAACTGCCCCATTCTTATTTCCTTCTGTTAATCTTAGAAGGGAAGGCCCAACTTGTATTGGTATCTTTCCTGATACCATTCCCCAGCCTTGGGACTCTGAGGAAAAGGTCATTTTAACCCTAGTGAGAAATTATCTACCTTTACAAGGAGACTAAAGCCCCAGCACCCTCCCCACCCAACCACCCTATAGAAATGGAAACGACTCTTCATTGGGCCTGAATAGACATCACTATATTAATAAGATTTTGCAATTTTCATTGCTTTTCAGTTGTATTAGTTTCATTTCAACTGATTAAAAGCTTATTGGGTGGGAAGGGAAAGACTGGATTTTGTTCATCAAATCTCTGTAATCTTGTTTGAAGAATATACTAATGGTCCCAGATAAAGATAGAGTAGGAGGTCTTCCTAGGAGCCTTCCAGCCTTTCAATGATGAGAGGAGACTTCAAGTTTAAAGAGGGAGATCTGTAGAGACACTGATACATATTCACATTTTAAAAAGGTGAGGAGGGGACCATCAGAAAGACCTTTTTAAACCTCTTGTTATAAATTATACTCATCTTCCTCATTCACCTCATTCTAGGCTCAATAGAAAATATATTCTGTTTATTACAAAACATTTTATCCTAATAAGCATTTAAGATTATTCCATAGTATTTCAATTTAATTCATCTTAAAGGTTTTCCATTCCTACAGAGTAAAGGATCATTCGTTATCTTTTAATAATATTGATTGAATTCCAACACCATAATAAGATTTTAAAACAGGTCCTGTCCAAAACTCTCCTGCCTTTACCTACAGAAACCACTATGTAAGTAAATAATTTCAGTATAATGTATTATGTGCTATAGTACAGGTATATACAAAATGTTTAAGGGCATTTCATTATGCCTTAGAAATGTTAGAATGAATTGCCAATAATCATTAGAATCATGCTTACCCAACTGACTGCTCTATTATTAATTTAGTCAACAATTTATAATCATTCTCTTATTCTTCCACTGAGGTTTTTAATTCACAGGAAATATACTTGCCTTGAATGCAGTGAAACAGGCTAAATATCTCTGCTGGATTTTCTGTTGCTTTAGAATATCTCTTAAGTAGGTGCATTTGGACATCATTAAATCTCATAGTTCCTGTGAACCAGGTGTTTTCTGCTTCCAGCCCTGCCAAGCCTCCTGTGCCATTCATGCAGTTATATCAAGTGAAAGTCATGAATAACAAAGTAATGACCGAGCTATATTGCAGGACCAACGTAACATCTATTAAATCAGAACATTAATTTCAGAAACACAGAGGTTTTGGAAAAACCATGAAGGGAGCTACAAATTGCTTGAGGAGCCACACTCCAAGTATTTCCATAAGTGTGTTAGTTTACAAACCGGTCCCTGTACACAGAGGGCAAAGAGAAAGTGAAGAAAGAGGCAGGCCACTTCAGAGGGGTAGGGGCAGGTTCATTAAGCAAAGAAACTTATTGTGAAGTTTTCCCTGGGTGGTTGCAAGGTGAGTCAGTTGTCATACTTGCCCAGCAGAATCTTACAGGATTGAAAGAAACCTTGGCTAGGTTCAGGCATGCATTCATTCGGACCAGATGGTCTCAACCACACCTTACTCTCGAGGCTGTGTCCTTGGAACAGCGCCCCCTGTGGTGACACTAGGCAAAGTGTAACTTGCAGGGGCAGGGCAGGGGCTAGGGAGCCTCCAGTTGCCTAGATCCAGCTCAAGGGTCAAGCACAGGTCATATCTGCTTAATTGCCTGTTCCATCAAGAAGGTAACTACCCTTTCTATTTACGTATTTGTCCTTTGGGAGTCAAGTGGGCCCTGCAAATCAGATTGACAGGAATAATTTCTTAGGTCTACGTTATGTTGATGTTTGTTAATAACCATTAAATCCTGTATGCTTCCTCCTGGGCAAGTGTGTTCATGGTGACAGTGCAGGGGTCCCTCTCTGCCACAGATTATCAGCAGCCTGCCGGAGCGAGAGCATCAGGAGAGAAGGCTAGCTCTTCTCCACTGAACTGATGTAAAGTGAAAGGAAAACCAAGGCCATGTCTTTTGGTCCACCTCCCAGATTGTAGAAACTAACCATCTCATTGGTGATTAAAACAGCAGCTGCTGATGTCTTGGAGCTGGTTGGCCAGTTTAATTATCTTGGAACCTGGCTGAAATCCTCTTCTTTTAGCCAACATGAGAATTTCACTCTCTCCAAACTCACCCCAGAGCAAAAGAAAATTTCAAATGGTCCTGAAAAGTGAGTGTCGTTGCCTAGCGTGGTTTTTAGACTGGATATGCTATTGTTTTAGCAGTAGTAATAAGTATTATGCAACTGATTTTGTGGTTAATACTGCAGTGGAGTCCTATGTTTACTCACAGTGTACTCAGATGTGCAAAAAAAATACAGTGCCTTTATTCTATAAAAGGGCTCCTATCTCTCTTCACTAGCCTCCAAGGAGTAGCAAGTAGAGATATAGTAACATTAACCCAAACACAACCTGAGCCAATAATTAATTTCTCTAGATTTAACTGTTTCTTTTGACAACTTGTGTAGTTTCATTATTTTCTTTTTTTCTGATTCTTCCTAAGATGGTATTTGAGCTATGGGTGGTAATCTAGTACCTTGGCAAGCAGGGGCCCTCCAGACGCCTGCTGACCCTCAGGCTTCTGCTGGCAGGAGTCTACAGATGAATGATGCATTCAAGCCCTTTCTGGGCATTCTACTGGGATGTGTGCTGAAGTTAGAGAAGGGTACATCTCTTCTCTAACATCTCCTGTGTGTATCAGAGCCCAGGGATGATCCCTCGGCAGCTCTCATATTCATGCTGTGGTTTGACCATGTTCTTCAAGGCTCTCAGTCAGCATCCCTGCCATGAGGGAAGAGCCAGGAGTCTAGAATGGACTCTGCTCTTGGCTGTTCCATCTCACCCTGGTGAGTTGATAGAGGCAGCACCCACACTATGTTCTTTGCATTGGGGAGTCAAGACTAATAACTGCTCTTAGGGTTGTCTTAATTTTCTGTAACACACCTGCATCATCGGCTAAACGAGCAAGATAATGGCTTAGGAGTCTGACATTAGTGCCTTTATCATTGTTTTTTCTACTCTTTTTTCCCCCCACTATCCCTTACATGGCAAGAAGCAGGCTTTTCTTTTGGTTTCCCATGTCATTTCTTCCTTCTACCATATGACTGCAAGCTTCATGTAATAGTTACAAAAGGAGAATCTTCTCTACATTAAGGAGGAAATTCTATGATCTGTCCATCACTTTCAGGATTAGATTTGCTTGAGAAGAAATTTAAGAAATTCTTTCTCTCCCTCTCTCTCCTTCTGTCTTCCTCCCTCCCTGCCCTCCCCCTTTCCTCCCTCTCGTCTCTTCCTCTCTTGCTTGTCAAGGTCATTTTTCTGTTTGTCAAGGTCATTTTTCTGTTGTTAAAAACAATCAAGTACCCCCTTTCTGGGATGTTGCTAATAGAAGACAGAGGAAATGTTTTTTAAAGGATAAATTACAATGCACCTAGTATAATTTTACAATTATTATAACTTTTGCTTTACTTTTAAGATCCATTTTTATATATTAACTCCTCAGCCTGCTCTGCATTTCTCCAGATAGTTTGAACATCATCTGGGATGATATCAGTATACTTGGAAAAATGTACTTGGTATCATAGGGAAATAAAAGTTTCTCTTTCTATCCAGCTAGGTTCTTCAGCTAATGCTCAAGAAATTGGCCCGATAAAAGCAGCTTAACATGAGAAAAGCAGAGCTTATTAATGTGTGCTCTATGCAAGCATGTGGAAGAACTCAGTGATGAATAACTCAAAAGGGTAGTTAGGACTTGGGATTAATATAGCATCTGAACATAGTAAAAAAAATAAGTTTCAGAGAAATGACAAGACAAAAGGGGTTTAGGTTCTTATGGGCAACAAACTGTGGAAGGATAAATTCAGAGAGAAGCCAATGAAAGTAAGAGTTGTGTTAGTGAGGTTTGGTGGAGGCCTGGTGTGCTGCAGTCCATGGGGTCGCAAAGAGTCAGACACGACTGAGCGACTGAACTGATACTAACATTCCCATCAATGCTGTCTCTGGGTTGGTAAGAATCTAGTTTTCTCTTATGATTAAAAATCACCTTTCTTGTCCTGGTAGAGAGGGAGAAGATGGAAGGGTTTGTGTGTCTCTGTTTCACGTACCTTGAGCCCCAAACAAATCTTAGGTCAGTGGATTTCACTCTCCACTCGAAATTTTAACTTTTGTATATTAAAAATCAGAGGTTTGATTAAGAAGACGTGAGATAAAGGATCTGCCAAGGATGAGAAAACATGAATTGGAAAAAGCAGAAAAGAACAAATGCAGCACACTGTTCCATATCTTACCAAATCAGTTTCTTATTCCAGGAAATAGGTCCATCCGGATAAGCAGTTATGTCTCATTGCTGAAGGCAGTGATGCAACTGAAAATAGGAAGCCCACGTAAGTTAGATTTCTATGTCGTGTGAGCATTCAGGCATTTTATGAGATTTGTTTTTGTGGAAACAAAAACAGAGTTTAATGGTTGGAACAAACTATTAACCCAGTTTTTGAATCCAGAGGGCAGTCAGTCAAGATTTCTAGATGTTGGGCTTGAAATGTGCTTAGATAGTAGAGTGATAACATGCAGTAGCAATTGGAGAAATTTCCTGTTTTGTAGCTTGAATGTCTCTGCTGAGGGCATGTACATCAGTTTCATAGTCATGATTATTTTTCAGGGCGGAGCATGGACGGATCCACTTCAGAGTCCAGGCCTTATTTACTAGATGGTCACAATAAGGATCTGGAGAGTCAGGTTTTAGTTCTCAGGAACTTCATGTCAGGAGGATGAGAGAAAATTGAAAGCTCAATTACTGACAAAATTCACAAAAATGCAAAATTAGTTTACAAACAGATAAAATTACCTCAAAGATAATGAACATCTACAAAGGTTCAGTTCAGTTCAGTCGCTCAGTCGTGTCCAACTCTTTGCGACCCATGAACCACAGCACGCCAGGCCTCCCTGTCCGTCACCTACTCCCGGAGTTTACCCAAACCCATGTCCATTGTGTCCGTGATGCCATTCAACCATCTCGTCTTCTGTCCTCTTCTCCTCCTGCCCTCAATCTTTCCCAGCATCAAGGTCTTATCCAGCGAGTCAGCTCTTCGCATGAGGTGGCCAAAGTATTGGAGTTTCAGCTTCAACATCAGTCCTTCCAATAAACACCCAGGACTGATCTCCTTTAGGATGGACTGGTTGGATCTGCTTGCACTCCAAGGGACTCTCAAGAGTCTTCTCCAACACCACAGTTCAAAAGCATCAATTCTTTGGCACTCAGCTTTCTTTATAGTCCACCTATCACATCCATACATGACCACTGGAAAAATCATAACCTTGACTAGACGGACCTTTTTGCTGGCAAAGTAATGTCTCTGCTTTTTAATATGCTGTCTAGGTTAGTCATAACTTTCCTTCCAAGGAGTAAGCATCTTTTAATTCCATAGCTGCAATCACAATCTGCAGTGATTTTGGAGCCCAGAAAAATAAAGTCAGCCACTGTTTTCACTGTTTCCCCATCTATTTCCCATGAAGTGATGGGGCCAGATGCCATGATCTTAGTTTTCTGAATGTTGAGCTTTCAGCCAACTTTTTCATTCAACTCTTTCACTTTCATCAAGAGGCTCTTTAGTTCTTCACTTTCTGCCATAAGGGTGGTGTCATCTGCATATCTGAGGTTATTGATATTTCTCCCAGCAATCTTGATTCCAGCCTGTCCTTTCTCCAGGCCAGCGTTTCTCATGATGTACTCTGCATATAAGTTAAATAAGCAAGGTGACAATATACAGCCTTGATGTACTCCTTTTCCTATTTGGAACCAGTCTGTTGTCCCATGTCCAGTTCTAACTGTTGCTTCCTGACCTGCATACAGATTTCTCAAGAAGCAGGTCAGGTGGTCTGGTATTCCCATCTCTTTAAGAATTTTCCAGAGTTTATTGTGATACACACAGACAAAGGTTTTGGCATAGTCAATAAAGCAAAAATAGATGTTTTTCTGGACTCTCTTGCTTTTTTGATGATCCAGCAGATGTTGGCAATTTGATCTCTGGTTCCTCTGCCTTTTCTAAAACCGTCTTGAACATCTGGAAGTTCACGGTTCATGTATTGCCGAAGCCTGGCTTGGAGAATTTTAAGCTCTACTTTACTAGTATGTGAGATGAGTGCAATTATGCGGTAGGTTGCACATTCTTTGGCATTGCCTTTCTTTGGATTGGAATTAAAACTGACCTTTTCCAGTCTTGTGGCCACTGCTGAGTTTTCCAAATTTGCTGGCATATTGAGTGCAGCACTTTCACAACATCATCTTTCAGGATTTGAAATAACTCAACTGGAATTCCATCACTTCCACTAGTTTTTTTCATAGTGATGCTTCCTAAGGCCCACTTGACTTCACATTCCAGGATGTCTGGCTCTAGGTGAGTGATCACATCATCGTGGTTGTCTGGGTCATAAACATTTTCTTGTGCAGTTCTCCTGTGTATTCTTCCCACTTCTTCTTAATATCTTCTGCTCCTGTTAGGTCCCTACCATTTCTGTCCTTTATTGAGCCCATCTTTGCATGAAATGTTCCCTTTGTAACTCTAATTTTCTTGGAGAGACATCTAGTCTTTCCCATTCTGTTGTTTTCATGTCTTTCTTTGCATTGATCACTGCAGAAGGCTTTCTTATCTCTCCTTGCTATTCTTTGGAACGCTGCATTCAAATGGGTATATCTTTCCTTTTTCCTTTGCATTTCACATCCCTTCGTTTCACAACTATTTGTAAGGCCTCCTCAGACAGCCATTTTGCTTTCTTGCATTTCTTTTTCTTGGGGATGGTCTTGATTCCTGTCTCCTATACAGTGTCATGAACCTCCATCCATAGTTCATCAGGCACTCTTTCTGTCAGATCTAGTCCCTTAAATCTATTTCTCACTTCCACTGTATTGTCATATGGGATTTGATTTAGGTCATACCTGAATGGTCTAATGGTTTTCTCCACTTTCCTCAATTTCAGTCTGAATTTGGCAATAAGGAGTTCATGATCAGCTCCCAGTCTTGTTTTTGCTGACAGTATAGAGCTTCTCCATCTTTGGCCACAAAGAATACAATCAGTCTCATTTCGGTGTTGACCGTCTGGTGATGTCCATGTGTAGAGTCTTCTCTTGTGTTGTTGGAAAAGGGTGTTTGCTATGACCAGTGTGTTCTCTTGGCAGAGCTCTACTAGCCTTTGCCCTGCTTCATTCTGTACTCCAAGGCCAAATTTGCCTGTTACTCCAGATGTTTCTTGACTTCCTACTTTTGCATTCCAGTGCCCTATAATGAAAAGGACATCTTTTTGGGGTGTTCGTTCTACATAGTCTTGTAGGTCTTCATAGAACTGTTCAACTTCAACTTCTTCAGCGTTACTGGTTGGGGCATATAACTGGATTAACGTGATATTGAATGGCTTGCCTTGGAAATGAACAGAGTTCATTCTGTTGTTTTTGAGATTGCATCTAAGTGCTGCATTTCAGACTCTCTTGTTGACTATGATGGCTTCTCCATTTCTTCTAAGGGTTTCCTGCCCACAGTAGTAGATATAATGGTCGTCTGAGTTAACTTCACCCATTGCAGTCCATCTTAGTTCACTGATTCCTAGAATGTCCATGTTCATTCTTGTCATCTCCTCTTTACCACTTCCAGTTTGCCCTGATTCATGGACCTAACATTCCAGGTTCCTATGCAGTTTTGCTCTTTACAGCATCAAACCTTCCTTCTTTCATCAGTCACATCCACAACTGGGTATTGTTTTTACTTTGGCTCCCTCTCTTCATTCTTTCTGGAGTTATTCTCCACTGATCTCCAGTAGCATATTGGGCACCTACCGACATGGGGAATTCATCTTTCAGGGTCCTATCTTTTTGCCTTTTCCTACTGTTCATGGGGTTCTCAAGGCAAGAACACTGAAGTGGTTTGTCATTCCCTTCTCTAGTGGATCACGTTTTGTCAGAACTCTCCACCGTGACCCGTCCGTCTCTGTTGTCCCTATAAGGCATAGCTCTCAGTTTCACTGAGTTAGACAAGGCTGTAGTCCTTTGGATGAGTTTGGTTAGATTTCTGTGATTATGGTTTTCTTTCTGTCTGCTCTCTGATGTCTAAATAAGAGGCTTATAGAAGCTTCCTGTTGGGAGAGACTGACTGCCAGGGAAATGGATCTTGTTCTGATGGGCGAGGCCATTCTCAGTAAAGCTTTAATCCAATTTTCTGTTGATGGGCAGGGCTGTGTTCCCTCCCAGTGGTTTAACCTGAGGCCAAACTATGGTGGAGGTAATGAAGATAATCTGTTTTTGGATTCTTGGGGCTATATCATTTGTATTCATTCTAGGGACAGCTCTATCCTCCATGGTGTTGACTTACACAGTCACAATCAAGAAATTGAGTTACATTTCATTTGGTGGGAATGTTAAAGACTTCAAGCCTGGGAGACAGCTTCTCAGGCAGCCCTGACATAAAGGATTCAAGGAGGCAGGGTGGGGGAGGAGTCGGGTTATGAAGAAGTTTGTAACAAAGGGGTGACAAAGCCACCGCTGTCCTAGTGCCCCTGACCCTGCAGCAGGCCACTGCCGACCCATGCCTCTGTGGGAGACTCCTGGACACTCACAGGCAGGTCTGGGTCAGTCTCTTGGGGGTCACTGCTCCTTCTTCCTGGGTTCTGGTACACAGAAGGTTCTGTTTGTGCCTTCCAAGAGTCTGTTTCGCCAGTCCTGTGTGAGGTCTGGCAGCTCTGTGGTGGGGTTAATGGTGACCTCCTCTAAGAGGGCTTATGCCATACCCAGGTCTGTTGCACCCAGAGCCCCCACTCCTGTGGCAGACCACTGCTGACCCATACCTTCAGAAGAGCCACTCAAACACACTTCTGACTCAGTCTCTGTGGGGTCTCTGGGTCCTGGTGCACACAAGGTTTGTTTCACCCCTTTGTTACAAACTTCTTTATAACCTGACTCCCCCTCCGGACCCCGACCCTGCTTCCTTGAATCCTTTTTCTCAGGGTCATCTGAGAAGCCATCTCCCAGGCTTGAAGTTTTTAGCATTCCCACCAATTTAAGTAAACACCATGGAGGATAGAGCTGTCCCTAGAATGAATACAGGTGATATAGCCCCAATAATCCAAATACATCGCTCCCACCCAAACATAGTATTGATAAAGAAAAGCAAACCTTCACCACCACAGGCAATTAGAAATCTCTGAGCTTCCAGAAAAATGGGACACTTCAATCACAACCCATTAATCTATGATACCTAGTAGAATATACAGGGATGAGATTTTCCTAGCACTGACAAGTCAATGCAGGGAAAAGACAGCAAATATCCCTTGTGGATTGAGAACCCCTTATTTAGACAAATTCCCCTGAGAGGTGGCACTCATGGTACGGGTATGTCTTAGGTCCCAAGCTTGACAGATAGTCACCTACAGATGCACGCCCAACAACCTATGCCTCCCAGCAAGCATAAAAATCAGGAGAGTGCACTTTCCCTGGATACTAGCCCAGCTCTCAAGCCACAAAGCAAGAGAGAAAGAAGATCTCATGTTATTTTTTTCTGTTTGTAATTGGTGACTCACAACAAATATTTGTCCAAAATGACTTCCCTATGGTGAGAACTATGAACTCACCAGCTTGTGAGGCTGATTCAAACAACAAGGTTTTCAGATTTTACCCTATGCCTATGATTCTCCCCCTTATGACAAAAGACAGTGATAGAGGGAAATTGTGGCTACCCAAGAATGGATCAATAACAAATGGCCAAAGCCACATACACCCAAAGTAGTTCACAGAAATGTTTTCTCCTGTTAATCTCAATTTGGAAAGCAGATATTTTTATTACCATTTTCAGCTAAACTCTACAAACTAAAATCTTGAAGCCTGATTTTGGTAAGGATTCTTACCTCTTGCTGGTTTTGTCAGTTGTTCTAAGATTTAGTTGTAACATCTGGGGTCAGAGGGATATCTCAAGCATCTTATCTGGGTCAACAAAATGGTAGGGGAGAAAAAATTCCTCTGTTTCCTCAGGTTCAGTGACTGAGCCTTCAAAATATCATGATGGAAGAGAATTTAACAATAGAAAAGCAAGCACAGTTTATTAACATGTGTATTACACATACACCCAGGAAAACTTTTAATGTTGAAAATCTCAGAAGGTGGTTAGAACTTAGGGTTTATATAGATATGAACAAAGAACAATATTTTTAGAGGAGTGACAAGACAAAGGACAAGGGGTTTAGGTTCTCAGAGGGTGACAAACTGTGGAAAGATAAATACATAGGAAGAGGATGGAAGATAAGGGTTGTTTTGGTGTTGTTGACTCTGTAGATTCCTCTCAGTTCTGTCTCTGGGCTGATAAAATATTAGAGTTGGCTCAGGTGGTGAAGAATCATCCTGTTCTTCCTGGTAGGAAGGAGGACAGAAAGTTTGTTTGTCTATTTGCTTCTTTCCAGTGGCCTTTGACTCTAAATAATTCTTCTGTCAGAGTGCAAGTGTTGGGATAGTATACTCTAAAAATCTTTGGTATTGATCATATACATTCAATTTGTGAGACCTTAATGAGCCACTTTAAGTATCCACAGCAGTAATTTCTTTTCCTTACCTCCTGCCAATCTGCCAACATTTTTTTATACTCTCTTGGGCTCCTAGAAATTACAGCAGTGATTCTTAATTTTTTTATGTCATACGTTTTTAAAACTGATGAAAAATTATGGATTTTTCTGCTCCTCCCTTGAAATATTTTCACACTCACATGATTCTGCTTAAATTTAAGAAATAAATCCAGATTGTGAGTTCTACATCTAGAGTCAGCTCCCAGCCATGACATAATAGTTTCTATTAAACTAACCTTCCTGCTAAGAACAGCTGCAGCAGCAAAATAATATAATAAAAAAATAGCCATGTGTCTGAAGGCATTGCAAAGCAACCAAGACATCCAAGGACGGGGTACTGAGAGCCTATGAAGATGGAAAATGCATTTGAGTGAACTTGGAGTTTTTTTTCCCCACTTATCAGTTCAAGATATTTTCTAAGTGTCATGGGCCTAGAGGTGGAGCAGAATGTGGTGATGTGGGCTTTCAAAAGTATCATGAGGCCAAGGAGATGAAAATTAGAATTAAGATTTCTAAGAAATCTAATAGGATCTATGGAATCAAGGATTCCTGGGATTTATAGAATTAATATTTCCTGGGAAAAGGAAACACGGAAACACAAGCTTTTTTTCCATTGAAGCATATGTTAATAACTAAGCTTAAAGGATAAGCAGAACTCTCAGCAGTGTCCGCAGTTCAGTTCAGTTCAGTCACTCAGTCGTGTCCGACTCTTAGTGAACCCATGGACTGCAGCACACCAGGCCTCCCTGACCATCACCAACTCCTAGAGTTTACCCAAACTCATGTCCATTAAGTCAGTGAACCATACAACCATCTCATCCTCTGTCGTCCCCTTCTCCTCCCTCCTTCAATCTTTCCTCGCATCAGGGTCTTTTCCAATGAGTCAGCTCTCCGCAACAGGTGGTCAAAGTACTGGAGTTTCAGCTTCAACATCAGTCCTTGCAATGAACACCCAGGACTGATTTCCTTTAGGATGGACTGGTTGGATCTGCTTGCACTCCAAGGGACTCTCAAGAGTCTTCTCCAACACCACAGTTCAAAAGCATCAATTCTTCTGTGCTCACCTTTCTTTATAGTCCAACTCTCACATCCATACATGACTACTGGAAAAACCACAGCTTTGACTAGATGGACCTTTGTTGGCAAAGTAGCGTCTCTGATTTTTAAAATGCTGTCTAGGTTGGTCATAACTTTCCTTCCAAGGAGTAAGCGTCTTTTAATTTCATGGCTAGAGTCACCATCTGCAGTGATACTGGAGCCCCCAAAAATAAAGTCAGCCACTGTTGCCACTGTTATCCATCTATTTTCCATGAAGTGATGGGACCCGATGCCATGATCTTAGTTTTCTGAATGTTGAGCTTTAAGCAAATTTTTTCACTCTCCTCTTTTCACTTTCATCAAGAGGCTCTTTAGTTCTTCCACACTTTCTGTCACGAGGGTGGTGTTATAGGCATATCTGAGGTTATTGATATTTCTCTCAGCAATCTTGATTCCAGCTTGTGCTTCCTCCAGCCCAGCGTTTCTCATGATGTGTTCTGCATATAAGTTAAATAAGCAGGGTGACAATATACAGCCTTGACGTACTCCTTTTCCTATTTGGAACCAGTCTGTTGTTCCATGTCCAGTTCTAACTCTTGCTTCCTGATCTGCATACAGATTTCTCAGGAGGCAGGTCAGGTGGTCTAGTATTCCCATCTGTTTCAGGATTTTCCACAGTTTGTTGTGATCCACACAGTAAAGGCTTTGGCATAGTCAATAAAGCAGAAATAGATGTTTATCTGGAATTATCATGCTTTTTCAATGATCCAGCAGATGTTGGCAATTTGATCTCTGGTTCCTGTGCCTTTTCTAAATTCAGCTTGAACATCTGGAAGTTCACAGTTTACATATTGCTGAAGCTTGACTTGCATAATTTTGAGCAATACTTTTCTAGCATGTGAGATGAGTTCAATTGTGTGGTGGTCTGAGCATTCTTTGGCATTGCCTTTCTTAGGGACTGAAATGAAAACTGACCTTTTTCAGTCCTGTGGCCACTGCTGAGTTTTCCAAATTTTGCTGGCATATTGAGTGCAGCACTTTCACAGCATCATCTTTCAGGATTTGAAATAGCTCAACTGGAATTCCATCACCAATAGTTTTGTTCGTAGTAATGCTTCCTAAGGCCCCTTGACTCCACATTCCAGGATGTCTTGATCTAGCTGAGTGGTCACACCATCATGATTATGTGGGTCGTGAAGATCTTTTTTGTGCAGCTTCTTCTGTGTATCCTTGCCACCTCTTAATATCTTCTGCTTGTGTTAGGTCCATACCATTTCTGTCCTTTATTGAGCCCATCTTTGCATGAAATGTTCCCTTGGTATCTCTAATTTTCTTGAAGAGATCTCTAGTCTTTCCCATCGTATTGTTTTCCTCTATTTCTTTGCACTTTGATCACTGTGGAAGGCTTTCTTATCTCTCCTTGCTATTCTTTGGAACTCTGCATTCAAATGGCTATATCTTTCCTTTTCTCCTTTGGATTTCGCTTCTTTTCTTTTCACAGCTATTTGTAAGGTCTCCTCAGACAGCCATTTTGCTTTCTTGCATTTCTTTTTCTTCGAATGGTCTTTTCCCCTGTCTCCTGTACAGTGTCATGAACCTCCATCCATAATTCATCAGGCACTCTGCCTATTAGATCTAGTCCCTTAAATCTATTTCTCACTTTCACTGTATAATCGTTAGGTGTTTGATTTAGGTCATGCTTGAATGGTCTGTTGGTTTTCCTACACTCTTCAATTTAAGTCTGAATTTGGCAATGAGTTCATGATCTGAGCCACAGTCAGCTCCTGGTCTTGTTTTTGCTGACTGTATAGAGCTTCTCCATCTTTGGCTACAAAGAATATAATAAGTCTGATTTCAGTGTTGACCATCTGGTGATGTTCATGTGTAGAGTCTTCTCTTGTGTTGTTGGAAGAGGGTTTTTACTATGACCAGTTCATTCTCCTGGCAAAACTCTATTAGCCTTTGCCCTGCTTCATTCCGTACTCCAAGACCAAATTTGCCTGTTACTCCAGGCATTTCTTGACTTCCTACTTTTGCATTCCAGTCCACTATAATGAAAAGGACGTCTTTTTTGGGTGTTAGTTCTAGGTCTTGTAGGTCTTCATTGAACTGTTTAACTTCAACCTCTTCAGCATTACTGGTCAGGGCATATACTTGGATTAGCGTGATATTGAATGGCTTGCCTTGGAAACGAACAGAGTTCATTCTGTCATTTTTCAATCTAATGCTCTCCTAACTGAGCTATTCCAGCTAGCTCACTCTGTCATTTTTGAGATTGCATCCAAGTGCTGCATTTTGGACTCTCTTGTTGACTATGATGGCTACTCCATTTCTTCTAAGGGTTTCCTGCCCACAGTAGTAGATATAATGGTCATCTGAGTTAACTTCACCCATTCCAGTCCATCTTAGTTCGCTGACTGCTAGAATGGTGATGTTTACTCTTGACATCTCTTGTTTGACCACTTCCAATTTTCCTTGATTCATAGACCTAACATTCCAGGTTCCTGTGCAATATTGCTCTTTATAGCTTTGGACCTTGCTTCCATCACCAGTCACATCCACAACTGGGTATTGTTTTTGCTTTGGCTCCATCTCTTCATTCTCTCTGGAGTTAGTTCTCTACTGATCTCCAGTAGCATATTGGGCACCCACCAACTTGGGGAGTTCATCTTTCAGTGCCCTATCTTTCTGCCTTTTCATACTGTTCATGGGGTTCTCAAGGCAAGAATACTGACGTGTTTTGCCATTCCCTTCTCCAGTGAACCACATTTGTCAGAACTCTCCACCATGACCCGTCTGTCTTGGGTGGTCATACACGGCATGGGTCATTGTTTCACTGAGTTAGACAAGGCTGTGGTCCATGTGATGAGATTGGTTAGTTTTGTTTGATTGTGGTTTTCAGTTTGTCTGCCCTCTGATGGAGATGAATAAGAGGCTTATGGAAGTTTCCTGATTTTAGAGACTGACTGAGGGGGGAACTGTCTTGTTCTGAATGATGGGGCCATGTCCAGTAGATTGTTGATACAATTTTCTGTTTATGGGTGGGGCTGTGTTCCCTCCCTGCTATTTACCTGGGCCAGAACTATGGTGGAGGTAATGAAGATAATGGTGACCTCCCTCAAAAGATCCCATGCATGTACTTCTACACTCAGTGGCCCCAACCCAGTAGTGTCATAGTTCTAAGCAAACTGAGGTTGTTGTTTGGGGCCAAAAGAATGTATAGTGTATGTATGTTTGAAGATCTCAAGAACAGACAAAGCTAGTCTATGTTGAGAGGCCAAGATACGTTATACTTGGCGAAGAGTAACACCTAGTATAGCACAAGGGAAGGTCGCAATTTATGGACTATTTCTTGAAGTGGGTGATACTTTTATAGCACATTCTCTTGGAGTCTTCAGTAATGAAGCTGTATCTTTTTGATTTGTGCATTTTTCAGTGTGTGTGTGTATATATGTACATATTATACTTCAGTGTTTAAAAAGTTTGCTTGAAAATATTTTTTCAGTTTATGGGAGACTGTGTCTTGAACAGAATCCTTTAATCCTTCCTTATTTCAGGAAGCAGTGAGCAAAGTCCACAAGGTCCCTTGGGGGCATCTGGCACAGTAATGAAAAAAGTCATATTTTTATGGATGCGTCTCAACTACACACTGAAAGTTGGTCATAACAAACAAAGAGCCCAGTGTTTGAAGTTATGTGCTAATCAATACATTTCATGGAATAAAAATGACAGAATGTTGATAACCAGTTTGAAGCTGAGTTAAGGACGATGGGAGTTCATGATACTATTTTTCTTTTTGTGTATATGTTTGAAAATTTTTATAAGTTTTTATAAGAAAGAAAACACAAGGATCTGCTTCTTCAATAACAAAAAATAGTGTCACAATCGGAATCCCACAGAGGATGAAAAAGAGAAGTCAGTGTTACAGCCACGCTTTCTGGGAAACAAACTCATTCAGAAGGACAATGCAGATAGTGGAGTGCAGTTTATTACACCGGCGGGCCCAAGGCAGAGTCTCCTCTTAGCCAAGGACCCCGACCAGCATTTGTGAAAATCTTTTATACCCCATGTGTACGTGTCCAAACCCACCACCCCAAATCTCTTGAGGCTTACAAAGAAAGGAAGGGTAAATACAATCACAGTAACCCCATCATTCGTGTGTTATGTGTTTAAACAGTTAATAAGCCCGCGGTTACATTCCAACCAGTTAATAACCAATAAGCCTGTGGTTACATTCTGATAGATACTGTCCAGAGGCAGGGGTGATTAGTCTGTTTTCTCTTCAAGGTTCCCCTGCCCAGAGGGGGTCCTTATCCTTCCATTGTTGTTCCCACAGGCGCTAAGCACAGAGTTCAGAGTCCACTGGAGACACGGCCTAGCATGATCAGCACAGACAGGCCTGAGATGGAGTCCAGGCCCTATGAATTCCTTCTTCATCAGAAAAAGAAATCCTGTACAAAATTGGATTTGCTTCAGCTAAAAATTTTAGACATCTTGTACTCCTACTTTCTTTTGAGCAAATTGAATCCCATTTCTAAGGCTTATTTTAACCACACCTTTTCTAAGGAGTCTTAATTACTACCCTTGCCTCTAAACCCCCAATTACTCAATTATTATTTGTTGCCACTTCATTGATCTTCACTATATTTTGTGCTGGGCTGCCTGAGTTGTTATATCTTTACGCATGTTATTTTTGTTTTGAAATATTTTACCGCATGCCAAGGAAGCTTGTCATGTTGAGGAAATATTAAATATGAAATACATTTTAATTTGCAATTTATCAGACTTATCATTTTATTTATTATTTATTGAATGCTTATTTTTTGCCACAACTTTTTCAAACATGGCTTGTTCTCCTTAGATGCTACATGTCAAATGTGCCCATTCACTTCTTCACTCCTCATAAAACCGATATGAACTTAGCATTCTTAGTATCCTTATTTTATGAATCAGGTAACTGAGTCACACAGGGCAGGTTGCAGGATGTCACACAGTAAGTGTAGGAGCTCTGGGCCTAAATTCTTATATCTACTTGATTTTGCCTCGTAATTGTTTATTGGGCCTAGTACTGTATAGTCGGGAAAGAAACTTCCCAAGGTGCTTCAAGAATCTAAAGCATTTTCTTCAGAGTATTGACTTTCTTAATTAAAGCAAAATTGTCTTAACATAAAATCTATTGTCTTTGAATTTGTATGGTCTTCACAGAGTTATTTGAATCCTGTCCTTAAAACTTAGGGCTGAATTTCTGCAACAGATGTTGAACTGTTCACCAATAATTATTGTATTTGCAGATTTTCTGTTCTAGTATTTCAATATATTTATGTTATCTTCAAAACACAATTTCCACAACATTTTGAGTATAATTGGAGAAAGAGTCTTAATGAATTATTTTACTGTTCTTTATAAACAGGTCCCATTGTGGATGAGAGAAATACCTGTCATGTTATATCACAAAGGTTCATTAGATAGAAGTTAGGTTCACTGTTAAATATTGGAGGACCAGAAATTGACTGGCGCTAATGAGAATGTGCTCACTGATTCTGATGAAGTCATTTCTTAGGAATGACTTAGGAAACCCTCTGTGCTTCTGAAAATACCCTTCCCTGGATTATATCCAAAGATATGACTCTTGTTTCCAAATAGGGCTTCTAGTCAAAACATGGGCACATAAATAGAAAGCTAATCTAAATTACCTGAGATCCCCAAACCGCATAATTAGCACTGATAACATTGTGAGGCATACTTCCTGTCTTCTTTTCCTACACAAATGTTAATCTTTATGTTAATTAAACTGTAAGAAAAAAAGCTACTATCATTGCTTATATACTATCCTCCACTTATATTTGCATAATTGACAAATTATGTGTATTTAATGCTACAGAACTCACTAGAACCAATGCAGTTTTAGACTTTTTATGCATACTGTTAAATTGCTTTCTTGAAATTTTGAACCAATTTATGTTCCCTTTAAAAAAAACTTTTTATTGGTGTATAGGCTTCCCAGGTGGCGCTAGTGGTAAAGAACCTGTCTGCCAGTGCAGGAGACATAAGAGACATGGATTTAATCCCTAGGTTGGGAAGATCCCCTGGAGGGCAGGCAACCTACTCCAGTATCCTTTCCTGAGTAATCCCGTGGACAGAGGAGCCTGGCAGTCTGCAGTCCATAGGGTCCCAGAGAGTCAGACACGACTGAAACAACTTGGCACACACATGTATGTATGTGTTTATATATATATATGGGTGTGTGTATCCATTCATTTTCAGATGCTTTTCCCATATGTGTTATTACAGAATATTGAGTAAAGTTCCCTATGTTATACAGCAGATCCTTATTAGTTATATATTTTATGTATACTAGTGTGTATATGTTAATCCTAGTCTTCCAGTTTATTACTTTTCTCCTATGGTAACCATAAGTTTAATTTTAAGATCTGTGAGTCTGTTTCTATTTTGTAAATAAGTTCATTTATATCATTTTATATTAGACTCCACATATAAGTGATATATATTTATCTTTCTCTGAGTGACTTCACTTGGTATGATAATCTCCAGATCCATCCATGTTGCTGAAATTAACATTATTTTCTTCATTTTATGGCTGAGTAGTATTCCATTGCATGTATATATATATATATACACACCCCACATCTTCTTTATCCATTCCTCTGTTGATGGATATTTAGCTTGTTTGCATGACTTGGCTTTTGTAAACAGTGCTGCTATGAACATTGTGGCACATGTATCTTTTCAAGTTATGGTTTTCTCCAGATATATGCCCAGCAGTGTGGGATTGCTAGATCATATGGTAGTTCTATATTTACTTTTTTAAGGAACCCCCATGCTGTTCATAGTGGTTGTGCCAATTTACATTCCAACAGTGTAGAACTGTTCCCCACACCTTCTCGAGCATTCATTGTTTATAGATTTTTGATAATGGCCATTCTGACTGGTGTGAGGTGATATCTCATTGTAGATTTGATCTGCATTTCTCTAATAACTAGTAATATTGAGCCCATAGTAGATGATAAGAATATCAGTTAACTATAGCTACACCAACAATGGTTATTTTTTAATCATTATCTCATGAGATAAAATGTCATCTCAGTATTTTACTTTACTTGACAATTGTGGAACTTGAATGCTTCTGTGTATGTATTGGCCTTTGAATTTCTTCAGGGAAGAATTAGAATTGTTTCTTTATGTCATTTTTTTTTCTGTTTTGCTCTTCAAGCTTTTCTTATTAATTTGTAAGCTCACATTTACTTTATGCTCACTCTCACTCTCTCCCCACCCCCTACCCGTGTGTGTGTGTATTTATACATGTATCTATATCTATATGGATATATGCGTACATGTATAAATATATATGTATATCCATTTTCTAAATATGGTGTCATTTTTTTTTAATGTAACTAGACTTTTCAGTCTTTTCTTTTATGGTTTTGGCCTTTATTGTTTTGTTTAAGAGAGCCTTCCCTACCTCAAGTTTTAATTGTTTTGTGATTTTACTTCAAAATTTAACCTAATCAAAATTTATTTTGTTACAAGGTTTAAGGTAGGGATTGAAAAGTTATTCTTTAAAAAAAAAAACCCTATGTAATTATTTTAAAATTATTTATTAAATAATCTACATTTTGTCCACAAATTTAATATCTAGATTTTATCACAACACTTCTAATATAATTGGTTCTATTTCTAAACTTTTATTTCATTCCATTAATCTATCTTCCTATTCTGACATTAGTACCACTCATTGGGATTTTTATTGGATTGCATTAAAATAATATATTATTTTGGAAAAAGTTGCCATAACCTACTTTAAATTTTTATTATAGATATAAAATACTGACAGTTTTCTAATAGCAAAGGATAAAGAATTTTACTTTCATTTCATTAGTATTGAAAACCATAATCCTCTGAATGATAAGAAGCTCAGCAACAAAACTGGAATCCATCTCCAATCAACTCTGCAGAGCTTGAAGGTATACATTTTGTATATCAGCCCTATCCTTAACTTAATTTTTCCCCATCTTTTTTTTCTATTCTGTCTCCATTGACTAATTATTTATTTTTATGAAATCTTTGCATTGTGTTTACAACTGCTAACTACCTTCCTCCAGTTTTGAAGTTATTTGGAAGTAAAACTAAAAGCTTTTAATAGATTATCAAAGAAATCCATGACCATAAAGATTAAAAAACACAGTTTTAGATCATTTAAAGTGACTCATTAGTGGCCAAAATTGAATGTAATTTTACAAATTTCTTTATACCATGCTCTTTTATGAAATCAATCTGGCCTAAATGATCCTGACATTATTTGAAGAAGCATATGTGAAATTAAATTGTTAATGTCCAGAAGACTGATGCTGAAATCAAGTACTACCCACAAAGTCCACAGCATGACACTTGTGTTTCAGGATAACTGCGATAAAAACTATTCAACTGTAAAAAGAGAGAATGTAAAACATTAGAGATTGGTATCTAGCGTATACCATAACCTGGTTGATCGGACTTCATTTATTCATTCATTTTCGCCTGCATAAAATTTACTGAGCCCTTAAGGTGCCAGATACTATAGTAGGGATTGGATTTATGGCATTCAACAAAACAGAGAAAAAGTTCTTCCTCCTTTTGTCCTCCCATTTTTATGGGAGTAGACAGACAATTAAGAATATGAGTAAGCAGAATAAGTAAGTTAGATATTGCTATATCAGTAGAAGATTAGGGAGTTGGTAGGAAATATGTATGAAAAGGTAGAAACATTAGAGTAGACTGGAAGTCTCACTGTGAAGGTGGTGGTATCTTGAGTTAAGACTTGCTGTCCAAAAGCTCTGTTTTAGGAACACACTAATATGCAGAGGAGGTGATGTGAGTGAAGTAAATCAAGGTAAGGAGGCAGAGGACTAGTTGATGAGGTTAAGTACACAGTGAGGGGTACCAGACACCATAAAGGATAAACCCTTTTACAGAAAGGATAAATCCTTTACAGAAACACTGGAGGATATTAAGTGGGGCAGTCACTTGATCTGACCCATATGTCAGCTTTGTTGATATATTTGAAAATTTTAAATAGATCAGGGAATAAATATGTACTTGTGTGTCTTTAAATTAATCAGAAATAAAACTATTAACACAAATTGGTGATAGTAGAAAAGAATAAATTGGTGGAAGAAGCAATTGAAATAAAAATGCAGCGGCATGAGGTGATAGGGACAAAGAAGGGGATTCACTCAGGGCAGTACCAGGGTCCCCAGCCTGGATGATGGGTGGCGTGGTTCAACCACAGTGACTTTAGGAGGAGAAGCCAGACATGAGAGTTTGACATGAGAGCTTACAAGAATGATGGATTTAAAGTAACAGAGAAAAACTAGAGCTGAGAAAAGGGAGGGAGGAAAGTATCAGAGATATAAAATGAGGAGTTATCAGGAGGAAATAGGCTGAAGCCATGAGAATGAATGAACCACTCAAGGGATAGAATTGCAAGAAACAAAAAATGGAATTCTCTACTTATTATTTTGCACTATATCTACACATATTTGAGACAAAAATGAGCACTTATTGTGTACCTATCTCCCCCCAAAATATCCATCTAAGGACAGATATACAATAGAAGAAGAGTGAAAGGATAGAACTCAGTTAAGTATGATTAACTTGGGTGAAGATAACTTTTCCTTTGGGACACTATATAGTATAGGTATCAAAATGATAGACTTTGCAACTTCATACTTGGGTGGCATTAGACGATTGGATGTGAAACAAGTTGTTACTAGATACTGCTCAATAAATTATAGGTTGTCTGCTTTTACTGGGTGTATTGTGACTTTCTATACACTTCTTTTCAATCAAGACAGTATTATTGTAAATAATATTCTGGATTAGTTGACTGACTAAATTCCATGACTGTAGAGTAAAATAATGTATATGTTTCCTGATGTGGCATGACTAGACTATGATTTGATGTGTATGATTGAACCTGATTTGTTATCCCATCAAAACACACTTTTGGGAGGGGTGTTCTTTAACCTTTCTAAAAATTAGTTCAGTTCAGTTCACTCGCTCTGTTGTGTCCAACTCTTTGCAACCCCATGAATCACAGCATGCCAGGCCTCCCTGTCCATCACCAACTCCCGGAGTTTACTCAGACTCATGTCCATTGAGTCGGTGATGCCATCCAGCCATCTCATCCTCTGTCGTCCCCTTCTCCTCCTGCCCCCAGTCCCTCCCAGCATCAGGGTCTTTTCCAGTGAGTCAACTCTTTGCATGAGGTGGCCAGAGTATTGGAGTTTCAGCTTTAGCATCGGTCCTTCCAATGAGCACCCAGGACTGATCTCCTTTAGATTGGACTGGTTGGATCTCCTTGCAGTCCAAGGGACTTTCAAGAGTCTTCTCCAACTCCACAGTTCAAAACCATCAATTCTTCGGTGCTCAGGTAGTCACTTAATCTCATGCCTTCACAGCCTTGCATTACAAATGTTATTACAAACTCAGTAGGGAACATAGATGTAGGCAGCTTCTTGGCCTGAACTTTAAAGGTGGAGCTGAAAGTCATGCATACAGGAGAGGATGCAGCAGGTTGGGAGTTCCAGGCAAAGCAAGGGAGATAGGGCAAGGTGCCCATGTTGGGGAGCAGGATGGGCAAAGATGACAATGGAAAGTACACCAAGGGGCGAAAGCTGATTTTAAAACTCTCTGAGGGTTATAGAGCAAAAATATACTAAAGTTGGTCATTATGGCTGTCTGCTGTAGTCAACCCACATATCATGTCTTATCTTATTTGTCTGTTTTGCCATCATAATTCTTCTTAGAAGTAAAACCAATCACAGTGAAGATGGTCCTGTTAACTCATAGGTAAGGAAAGCCTTCAGATTGCCCAAGAATATTTTGAAATATTGTACCTTTATCCACACATGTATGTATATAAACTCTTTATTCTCTCTTATATTTAAAAAAGTAAACTGCAGCCCAAACTTAAAACACCGTGGAAACTCCTAGCAAACTGCTAGCAATAGTCAATGTCTTTCACTGATGATTTCACCATGGGGAAGAAGAAAAAAGAATAAATTATTCACTTTAGAAATATAATTTCCAACATTAATCCCACCAGTATGTTGTTGTTGTTCAGTTGTGTCTGACTTTTTGTAACCCCATGAACTGCAGCACGCCAGGCTTCTCTGTCCATCATGATCTCCCGGAGCTTGCTCATACTCATGTCCATTGAGTGTTGGTGAATCATCCCATTCTCTGTCCCCGTCTCCCCTTGCCCTCAGTCTTTCCCAGCATCAGGGTCTTTTCCAAAGAATCAGCACTGGTCAAAGTATTCAGGGCTTATGTTAATTGAGATACATATCAGCTTATGCATTTTGGCAGAATAAAAGTGAAACTTGCTTCCCTTTTTTAAAATATCAAAGACCTGTTCCAGAGAGACTGAGAACTCTTTTCTGTCTGTCTCTTTCTGTGTTAGTATATGCTTGTAATGGTTATTTTCATTCATTAGAGAGGGATTTAAGCTTTTCAATTTTTCTAACTTTAATACTGCTGTTATGTAAGAGAAGGAAAAGCTCCGAGGAGCCTTCCTAGAAGAGATAATTGTACAGAACTCCTGGTCTCCTTCTTCAGTCGTATAACATATATCAGCTGGTAATGGTTAATTAGTGTATGCACTTGCAATGTGGTCTCCTGAGGAGGGAAATTACATTTCTTACTTTAACCAAAAGAGCATAGAATTCTGTGAATGTGTTCATCTTACTTAGACTTTACTGCCTTGCCTTAAAGCATCTATTGAGGGGAATGGAATGGATACAAGAGAAAATGACAGGCCATTTGCTGAGTACACCATTTATAACAAGAAGTACCTAAGGTGCTAGGTGCCTGATTTACCTGTTGAGCTTAACAGTGGACTGTACATATACTTGCATTTTTACATACTTGTTCATTTGACTGAAAATGAGAGAGGATGTGTTCTAGTTGAGAGAACACCAACTTTGGAGTTACTTGTATCTGTTCCAAGCATGACTCTACCTCTTAGCAGCTGCATAATCTTTGAAGATGTACTTCATGTTCTGATTCTTATTCTTCTCATCTGCAAAACAAGAATAATATTACTATGCCCTTGAAGGATAGTTGAATTAGAAATAATCTGTATATAATCCTTAGTATAGTGGATGCCACATTTAAATGTTCAATAAATGATAGAATTTTTATGATTGATGTTATCTAGATCTACCTCATTCCGCTGCCCCTTCATTGTCTTCCCTTTTAATATATAATTTAAAACTTAACAGAGAATATTATAGAAATAATATACTTTAGTAACTTGTTAAAATGACCACATTATTGTCCACAGCAATCAGTAATTTTAAAGAAAACTTGGGGGACATATTTATTGCAAAGTTTTCTTGGGGGAGACCTCAGTGCTGTTATTTATAAAATAGTAATGGGGTAAGTAAAAGAGTTGTGTGAATTCAATGGCATAAGATTTGTAGAAATATTCTGCAAGCCAGAAAAAATTATGCAAATGTCCATTGGTCCTGAAAAGCACTTTAGAGTTCATCCAACTCCTTGTTTTAAAGATGATAAAAATGAGAACTAGAAAAAGTATGATTCATCCAATGGTACATAATTAGTGAGTGGCAGAATAAAACTCTGGCTTTAGTGACCGGTGTTCCAGAGTATTGCCCACTAATGTTGATAATGTGTGTTCCTTGTCCTGTTTGACTGGGCCATTAATATCCTTCTAGTTTTCTAATGCTCCATTGCTATAACTACCATTCAGGTACAGAATGTGTAAAATCAGTGTGATATAGTGCTGCCAGCTGACGTTGAGGAAGATATGGTTCTGGCTTAGAGAAGGAGGGAGCTCTGGGATTTCCCCATCTTGCCACATCACCTGTCTTCCCTGAACCAACTCCAGTTTGCAGTGTCATTACCATGTGTTGTCTGGCACTGTTTCAGAATGAGGTGTTGCTAAAGTTAAAGCCATAGGGTTCTGCAGTTTCATTTGGGAGAAAAATTTGATTCCAAATTGAAGCAGCTATTTGATCGATACACATTGAGGTCACTGTTTCTGCTGCCAGGACAAAAATGCATGAAAATGAAAGTCCAGAAGTGTCCTCTTTCAATATTAAGAACAACTTCCCGTCTCCCTAAATAATTAGCATCTGTAAGGTGTGCTCAGAAACTTAAGTCTCACTGGATTTCTTGATACTTATATGAAGGAGTAAACAGTGATAAGAAGTTAGGATATAAGATAGGCCTGCTTACTGAGAGCTGCCTATACAAGCTAGACAATTCTAGCAGATGGCATTTAGATGTAGAATGACAGATGGAATTACTTTTATCCTGTTATTGGAAAATAGAAGCAAAGCTGAAATAGATTGCCAACTAAATGAAATCAATCAATGTAAGCCACCTTTATGTTCGGATGCTCAATTTTAGTTTTGCATATATGTTCTTTCTATCTCTCTCTCTCTCTCTCTCTATATATATATATATATACACACACACACACACACACACACACACACATATATGTGTGTGTGTACAAACACACATATGTATGTAGGTATATATGTGTGTACATATATAATTATGCATATAACCTGTGGTGGTGGTGGTTTAGTCGTTAACTTGTGTCCAACTTTGTGACCCCATAGACTGTAGCCTGCCGGGCTCCTCTGTCCTTGGGATTTCCCAGGCAAGAAAACTGTAATGGGTAGGCCATTTGCTTCTCCAGGGGATCTTCCTGACGCAGGGATCGAACCCGCGTCCCTCAGATAGGGATTGCAGGTAGCTTGCTACATCGCAGTCAGATTCTCTGCTGCTGAGCCACCAGGGAAGCCCCGTGTATACTCTGTATCTAGCATATATGTATGTGTGGGGGTGTATTATACTATGTATTATAGAACATACTTACTTATTTTAGTATTCCAAGGAACTGTCCAAATTATTAGCTCATCAAAGTTAGGGAGAGACAACCAGTGTGACTGGCAAGTAGATTCAATGTGAAATGCTTCATTTAGGTGTCACACAGACTTCACTTCATCACTAATAAAGAACAGTACTCATAAAATGAAGAGGAAAATTCTACCAAAACAAAACCCCACCTCAAAAGCAATATTTGAAAAAATTTTGTTATTGACTCAGATATAAACTCACGTATCATTAACTTAGTCTATCTTGAAGAACTATAGTGAACTGTTGTTTTTTATAACACATTCTCAGGTGATGCGTCCACTATTGGTCTTTTGTACAATAGGGTTTTCTTTATTAACTTCGGGTGTTTATTACATATATAATACGCCTCATTGCAGCAATACCTGAACTGGCTTCAATTATTCCATTTTTGTTGGCTTAAAATCATAAGTGCTTAAAATTTTTAGGAATAAAAAGATACTGTTATAAAGATGACTTTTAAAATGTGGTAGAAAGGACATACATTCTGTTAATCTATTGGACTATCCAGTGCCATATCATAGAATCATAGACTGCCAAAGCTTTTAAAAATTGTATATGGATTGAGGCCATCTGTTCCAAAAATTGTGTTTTGTTTTGTTTTTTAACAAATAAGAAGAATGAGGCTCAGAGAGTGATGACTTGCTCAAAGTGAGCCAAACAGCAAGTGGAATTAGGGTTCCTCAGCTCCCAGTCTCATTTTAACTCAAGTTGCCTCTGTCTGCATTTGCTTTGGATACTGGTTCTTAGCTGCAAAATACTCAATTCTTTCTGATTCAGAAATTACTTTAACTAATAGTATTTTATGATGAACAGATTTCATGTTTTTCCATTATGATTTGTGTGACTTTTAGGGTATAGAGTATAAGTCGTCCATAAGTAGAAATAGAATAATCAAAGAAGTAAAAAATAACGAGATGCCATTTTATGAAAAAAACAAATCCAAAAACAGGCAGATCACATTTATGCTTTTGGTTTTCAATGATATTATCAAAATCTTCATCTGTACAACACAGTTAAGAGTCCATTACAAGTTTTGTTATATACTAGTCTTCACATTGCATAGGTGGCCAAAGTTGGGCAGTTTTTCCTGATGCATGTGTTGAAGAAAGCTGTGATTTTTGTGGCTGTTTTTCCCCACATAGCATAAGAATAGCCCCAAATTAAATATTTTTGTTACATGTCATCTAACTGTATGTCAGTTTGTATTAGAACATTTCATTTTACATAAGTCCTAACTTAGATAAACATAAACTCAGATCATATTCTTTTTTTTTCAGATCATATTCTTTATCACAATGTACCCTGCTTCACTGTTAAAATTATTATTGCTACACAAAATTGATAATAATTCTCATGCACTATAACTGCACACTTTTTTTTTTCATTTCTGACAGGTTATTTCTGTGGAAAAGTTAGTTGTATCCAGGATATTAAATACTTGGGTTTTGATCATTAGTTATAGATATGGAAAAGACAACAATAAGCAAAAATGGGGCATTTATCTCACTTTTATCTGTATATAGCAGAAATGCGTCTCCATGATGTATGTCCTTGTAAGCATCTGATGTTGTAAGGTACCAATCTAGTTTTGTATTACTTGATGCATTATTTATTTCTTTTCTATTTGGAGAGGGCCAAATGAGGATAATCAGAATTCTTAAGGAGGACCAATTCTGCAAGTATGATCAAAGTGAAATGATCTTCAAAACCAAAGTAGGATGAAATATTGCAAACACCTGAGAAGCAACATCTCAGAATCAGTCACCCCTTTTGATAAGTCCAAGGCCACTGCGATGCTGAGAGAGACCAGTACTATACAGTACTATGGTTTCACAGCTTTTGTAACCTTTCCCAATGCTTAGCCACTATTTTTGTGGCAACTTTATTGAGATAAAACTCACAGATCAGATAACTCACCATTTTAAAATATACAGTTCAGTGGCTTATAATAATTGCAGAATGGTACAATAATCACCACAATTTTCAATCCTTTTCATCACCTGAAAAATACACCTATACTTTTTCATTATACCCTCTTTCCCCAAGTTTCGCATCCCTAAACCACCACTGCTCTACTTTTTATCTCTGGAGATTTGCCTGTTTGGGGCATTTCATGTTAAGGGAATCATATGATACATGGTCTTTTGTGAGTTACTTCTTTTGCTTAGCATAACTTTTTCAAGGTTCATACAAGCATGTATGAGTGTTTTATTCCTTTTTCTAGACAATGTTCTATTTTATGGACATACCACATTTTGTTTATCTAATCAATTGTTTATCCATTCAAAAGGTGTTATTTCCAACTTTTTTCTTTATAAGTAACACTGCTATGAACACTCATGTACAAATTTTGATATGAAATTATGTTTCCATTTCTATTGAGTTTAGATAGATAGATAGATGGTGGTGGTGGTTTAGTGGCTAAGTCATGTCCGACTCTTGCAACTTCATGGACTGTAGCCTGCCAGGCTCTTCTCTCCATGGATTCGCCACGCAAGAATACTGGAGTGGGTTGCCATTTCCTTCTCCAAGATAGATAGATATATTGGAGGAATTTAGTAACTTAAAAATTTTAATAACACTTATTTTCATATCTAACTAGATTATCTTACAATCAGATTATGTTGTTTTGACCTCTGTGGAGGAAAACTCAAGTTATAGAGATTAGTTAACTCTTTATCTCAATTCTATATAGGACAATTTGAATTCAGGTGTTTTAAAAAATCTGTTCTGTTAGTCACATGGACTGTAACATGATACTGCTATAATATTCCCCAGTATTTCCATTACTTAGTTTTATACTTCTCATAAACCAGTATTACTGAAATAACTTCCAGGATTAGAACTACAGTTTTTGATTTTTTGACCACATTCAATCTACAGGTACTGTGCTGAGTGCTCTATGTGCATTTCTGTAATTCTTAAATGGACTGTGTGAGATAAATATTATTTTCCCAGTATTACATTTGAGGAAATGTACAGTATTACAATGTATAGTATTACATTTGAGGAAACTGAGACTCAAAGAAATGAAGTGACTTACCCAAGGCCTTCCGTTAAGCAAGTGATAGAAATATATTAGAAGCCAAAAGCCATCCATCCAGCCCAGAAGCCTGGGCTCTTCTCATGTAACAGGCTGTCCATATTGAGAAGTCTTTGACCAACAACACCAAGTAAATAATTTTATTGCAGTTCTTAAAAAGTTGTTTCAACTATTCACTTCAACATAGATACCCACAGTTAACAGCATGAAAAACGAGTAAAATCTCAAATATCTGCCAATAGTTAATATATTATACATTAATATATTATGTATATTATCCATTAAGCTTAATATATTATACATTAAACAATATTAAAGAGTAGTTTCAAAGTTTTTCGATCATGGTACAGAATTAGAAGCATGTCATATCAAAATCCAGTTATCACTTATATACAAAATTTCAAGCATGAATTCATATTCTTCACAGGTTTCAGGACCCATAGGTCTCCAAACACAATTTAAAAAATACTGGCATAGACTATCTGCAATGAGGCAGACTATTTTTTATCAGAGACTAATCTGAAAGTTACTCCTCTTTCTTGAAAATAGCCAGGAACTATGAAAATCCTTCCCATTCCCATAGGGCCATGAAGCAGCTAAGCATAATATGGCAGGCCAATTGGAGACACAGTAGTTTATAGAAGCTGCAACTTGCATAAATGAGCTCCCAGCAAAAAGAACAGAGAGACAGATGACCATAGTGACCCAAATGGAGAATTCCAGAGTAATCAACAGCACATCATTAGCAACTTTTAAAGCATATTGAAGGAAAGAAAGTCACTTTAGAAATATGGCCAAGATTTTCTTTTCAAACAGACGCAAACTTAAAAGCAAAGAACTATAAAATTATCTGCAGTTGATGGTAACCTACTTCAAACTTAAAGAATTGCTGGATAATCTGCAATTTATGGGATAAACCTTGATATTAGGAAATGGCCTTCAACTATATGTCAGTTTAGGGTCATAACAAGCAGAAATGATCAATGATCAAGGATAAAAGTATCATACTGATACTAATCTGTTGAGAAATATTTCTATTGGGTATGTTTTTTAAAGATTTCCATAAATTTTATGGAGAATATTACTTTACCCTAACCATATATGTGTTACCTATAGTTTGTTATAGACTCAAATTAATTTTTAACTCTTCACTTTAATTCTCAGCCCATAGTTGCCATTTGTTCATTTCGATTTTTCTGTTGCCTTTACAAAATTTTTTTTAAACCAATATATTTTTAGGGATGACTGTTTGGTTGGGTTGGTCTCAAATGATGGTTGCCACCAAGTAGGCAGATAAGGTAAGCAGCATCTCACATATAATATTCCTTTAGCAAGAATTATTCTTGTTTGGCTATGCCTCACATCCATGTGAGGGAAGTCACCACATTATTAATGTTATTAATTATCTTATAATTAGTATAATACTTTACATTGTTATAGTAATATTATAATAATTATAGTAATTTTTATTATACTCATCATTAGCACAGTCACATAAAATGGTAATTGCTAGATCTCCTCTTTGGAAAGCTTCCTCAACTTTCCACTTGACAGTAAATAGGGATTACATATAAGCTGTAGTTTTCAGGGCATGTGTCATTAAGATTTTAATAAAGAACTATTTACATAACCAACCTATTAAGATAACCAATTCTAGTTCTTCTTTAGCATTGGACAGATGTAATCTTGCATGTGATTTCTGAACTTTATCTACCTATACTCACAACTTTATATGTCTCAAGCTTCAAGCCACAGAAGGATGGAGCAGAAGGATCAGCGCTCAGCAGATAGAAGATCCAGATAACTAGTAGCTCTGTCTTAAATAGTCATGCATTGGATTTCCTCTTAGTGAAAGTAATAATATTAGGAAAGTCAGCAATCATTTTGGAATCTCGGTTTTCTTACAGGTAGAAAAGGGAAAACATTATTATCCTGGCCTTGATGAGCTTAGTTGTTGTAGGAACTGAATGAGATAACAGATATGCAAGTTCTTTATAAATTGAACTGCACTAATGTAAAAATAAAAGGGACCTCACTGCACGGCCACTTTCTTCGTCCCTGTGATCCTCAGAAGTGACTTATCTAGATATGTCTACCCGTGATACTAATGAATTATTAGAACCGCTTTCTTTGCCTCCTTCTTCACATCTATATTTGACAGCCAGTTGCCTCTAAAGGTGATTCTTATCTCTTTAGTTTTCTCAGGTTGAATCCCCTTTCTTTGCAGTTTAAATTGTCTTCACTGAGAGATGTGCTCTGGTGAAATGCAAAGACTGCACCGTGTCATCATGTAGATCCAGACAACTGACAAACAGCTGAGGAATAAATACAAAAAACATTTCTTCAAACTGTAGACTTAAGAAAAGATTTTTTTTCAAACCCATGTAGAACAAAAACTGCTACAATTTTGAATAATTTAACATTTCTATGACTTAATTGAGTTATCTCAATTAAAATCACAGTGAGAAAATTTCAGTAGAAAAATTGCCAGAGAAGAAATAATTAAAATAATTGCTATGTTTAAGAGGAAATTTCCTGAACTGAGCATATTGTTCATGCAAAAAATCTTAAATCATTATAATCTACAATAATCATTTTCTTCACATTGCAAATACATAGTAACTACTCTGTTCCTAAATTGGTTGTGTGTGGCCTCTTTTGGTGAGGAAATGGTAGCTTCCTAAAGTAGAACAACTTGAATGTACTGATGCCAAGCATGCCGTGGTAATTCATTGCTTAGCAGTTCCCATGTTATTATATTTGATTACAAACTCCACTAAAGCTAACAAGAATTCACTCCCCTGGAAGTAGGAACTTTTAAAGGATTTAGGAGTTTGGCTTTATATCAGAAACAAAGAGTGTGATTGGTTATTATATATACAGTTATATATTTTTATATCGTCACCTCTATTAGGAAATTTACCTAGAAATACATAACTATTTTCTATGGTAAATTATTATAATTTTCTTTCATTTGTACCCTAAGGAAGAAAGGTACTTTGCATTTATATACCTGAAATTAAGAGAATATCATATCTGTTACCACAATGGGCATGGCAACAATGATTCCCAGTGGGGCCAAGACTGAAAATCTAAAAATGGTGTAAATAGATTTATTAGATTCTAGGGATATAGCTAATCAAGGTCAAGATTGGGGGAGAGAGAGAGACAGTGAGTATGGGGAGAAGTTTAAAAAAATACCATAAGGAAGATATAGGAAGCCTACAAAGGTAGGAAATGAGGGCAGATGAATAAATTTGGATCTAGGTCTATGATGGCCACAAAAATAGATGAGACAAGGAGCAGGGACACACACAAAAAAAGTGTAAATCTTCAAAGGCTGTAAGCAAAGAAGACCAATTGAGTCTTTAAGAACTGCACCCTTTGCAGAGACCATGAAACCTGATTTGGGGGCAAACATTCCTTGGTCCTACAATTTATAGTCATATAAGAACTCACAGGTATGTGATATAATGAACAGATATGCACTACAGTAAAGATTGCAATCTAGAGTTGGATTTAGAAAAGGCAGAGGAACCAGAGATCAAATTACCAGCATCTGTTGGATCACATAAAAAGCAAGGGAATTCCAGGAAAAAACATCTATTTCTGCTTCATTGATTACACTAAAGCCTTTAACTGGGTGGATGTGACAAACTATGAAAAATTCTCCAAGAGACAGGATCACCAGGGCACCTGACCTGCCTCCTTAGAAATCTGAGTGTGGATCAAGAAGCAAGTTAGAACTGGACATGGAACAACAGACTGGTTCCAAGTTGGGAAAGAAGTACGTCAAGACTGCATATTGTCACCCTGCTTATTTAACTTATATGCAGAGTACATCATGCAAAATGCCAGGCTGGATGAAGCACAAGCTGGAATGAAGATTGCAGAGAGAAATATCTTTCTGCCACCCTTATGGCAGAAAGAAAAGAACTAAAGAGCCTCTTGATGAAAGTGAAAGAGGAGAGTGAAACAGTTGGCTTAAAACTCAACATTCAAAAAAGATCATGGCATCCAGTCCCGTCACTTCATGGCAAATAGATGGGTAAACAATGGAAACAGTGAGAGACTTTATTTTCTTTGGCTCCAAAATCACTGCAGATGGTGACTGCAGCCATGAAATTAAAAGACACTTGCTCCTTGGAAGAAAAGCTATGACAAACCTAGACGGCATATTAAAAAAGCAGAGACATTACTTTGCTAACAAAGATACATCTGGTCATAGTTATCATGTTTCCAGTGGTCATGTATGGATGTGGGAATTGGACTGTAAAGAAGACTGAGTGCTGAAGAGTTGATGCTTTGAATTGTGGTGCTGGAGAAGACTCTTGAGAGTCCCTTGGATTCCAAGATCAAACCAATCAATCCTAAAGGAAGTCAGTCCTGAATACTCATTGAAAGGGCTGATGCTGAAGCTCCAATACTTTGGCTACCTGATGCAAAGAGCTAACTCATTAGAAAAGACCCTGATGCTGGGAAAGACTGAAGGCAGGAGGAGAAGGGGACGACAGAGGATGAGGTGGCTGGATGACATCACTCACTCAGTGGTCATGAGTTTGAGCAAGCTCCGGGAGATGGTGAAGGACAGGGAAGCCTGGTGTGCTGCAGTCCATGGAGTCACAAAGAGTCGGACATGACTGAGCGACTAAACAGTAAGAACAAAGATTGCAATGGAAAGAAAGCACTAGTTCTTTTAAAGGTGTCATGTAAGTGAAACTTTCTTTTTTCTTCTTTTTTTTTGGCCAGGTCCCCAATTTATGACTTCCCCAGTGTTTTGATAGTGAGCAGCAGTATAGGATACATTGACCCTAAGGTCTCTAGGTAGAGCACAGAGGCCCCAGTGTATGCTATTTTCAATCATCATTGGAGAAATATAATAATTGCTCCAATTTTTGAGCCCTGTTTTGGCTATTACAGAGTAAGAAACTACCCAAAATTTAAAGGCTCCATTTTAAACTTTGTGACTTGGGAAAACAAAACTCTTATCTCTCGTATTGACTAAGCATATGTGAGTGGGTGATTCTGCTTTAGCGTTTAGGGTTGATTAGGGCTGCAATTCTCTGGAAGTTTGAGTGACCTGGAGTATCCAAATGGCTCATTTACATGGTTGGTGCTGGAGATGAGGCTGTCAAACCAAGTTCTTTGCATTTCCCCCTCATGACTTTGTATGTGGCTTGGCTTCTCGTAGCTCAGTGGTTGGGCTCAAAGAACTTGAATTTCCAGCTTGTGCATGAAAGCTGCATATCTCTTAAGGCCCAGCCTTGGAGATTATGCAGCAGCATTGCTGCTGCATTCTCCTCGCCTGAGCAAGTCTCAGGAGAGGCCCAGATTCCAGGTGGGGAGAAGTAGACTCCACTGTTGGATGTGTGGTGGATGGGAGGTGTGACAAAGAATTGCTGCCATCTTTATTTCACTCCAGCTACCTACTATGTGCCAAGTACTCTGGTAAGTGCTTTGTCCACTCTTATTATATAAGCCTCAGAACCATAGAGCAGGTTATACATCGTCATCCTCAGTTTGTCATTTAGGAATTTGCAGATCAGAGATATTCAATTATAGAGTTAATAAATGAGTGAAGTGGGATCTGGATGCTAGTGCCTTTGTCTCCACAGCCTCAGTAAGCCATAGAGAAAGAGGATAGGAATGAGAACTGCTTGTGCATTTGTTGAGTCAGTTGTATGGCTCTATTAGTGGATCCTGAATTGCTGGTTGAGTCCCCTTCGCCATTGCCTTTAAGATTACGAAGTTTTGTTAAGCCTCTAAGACTATAAATTGTCTAGAAATTTCCAAGATACGGTTTTCTACACTAATTCACTTTGCTTCTCCTGAAAGTGAAAGTGTTAGTCACTCAGTTCCATCTGTCTCTTTGCAACGTCATGGACGTAGTCCGCCAGGCTCCTCTGTCCATTTAATTCTCCAGGCAAGAATACTGGAGTGGGTGGCCATTTCCTCCTCCAGGGGATCTTTCTGACCCAGGGATTGAACTCAGGCTTTCTTCGTTGCAAGCAGATTTTTTACCATTTGAGTCACCAGGGATTCTTTCAAGTAAATGAGTGTGTTGAGTTCTTGCCACACAGAAAATTACAAAGAGAAATTAGGGCAAATCTCATGCCTCTAAGTTTTTTTATCAAGTCCAATTGTGGCCTGATCAAGTGTACTTAATGATAGAAACCTGTGGGGCATGTGCTTGGTTGAATTGAAAAAATCTACTATTATAACTAATTTAAATCCAAACCAACTGTATTGTAAAATATGCATAGATATCTAACACTTTAAACCTGTACAAATTATTCTCTTAAACACACTCATTACAAGTTTCCTTTATGTATTTCAGAATCCTTTTTAAGGCCATAAAAACAGTGTGAAAAATGGAGCCTTCAATCAAAAGTAGTTTTTGTCTATGTAAACAGTCTGTTGGATGGATTTCTTTTCTGCTTCAGTTTCCTTTTCCACCAAATAGATCAATTATGCAACTATGGCTTATGAAAAAGAGATATAGAAAAGTTGAAACTGTTTGAAGTTTTGAAACTCATTTGTGAGGAAAGATTAAAAGACTGGTGTGATGTAGTTTAGCCTTGAGAAGAAAAGATTGGGAAAAAGTAGGCTCAGTGATAGGAACTTGTGCATTCTATTTAAAGTAAGAAAGATGTGAATGTGCCGAAATGACAGTGGGGTGGTTAGAGTTCTTTACAGGTAAATTTCACCCGGAACAGTATTGTAAATTCCTGGCTTAGATTTTGAAATAAGGAAGTAGACTGTTAGCACTAGCACTTTTAAAAACAGTGAAGGTTCTCTTATAATCTCTAGCATTGAGGGAACAGATCCTACATGAATGCATGGAGACAGAGGCATTTGCTTGCAAAAGGCACTATGGATTATGATTTTATGAATGCTTGAGTGTCTCCTGGGACTAATGATTGGGAATAAGAAGCCCAGCAAAATTAACTAGCTTCCTCAAAGTCATTGGCTGTATCAACGATAACAAAACAGTATTAGATGTTTTCTTCCTTCTTTCTTCAGTTGGTAGATTCTACCCTGTGTAGAATGATAGAAGGAAAAAAAATGAAAGAAGGAAGGAAAAAAGAAGAAAGAACAGAAAATCAGAATGATCTAACTGCATTAAATGTAGTCACTTCTTGTTTAGTCGCTAAGTCATGTCCAACTCTTCTGTGACCTCAAGGACTGTAGCCTGCCAGTCTCTTCTGTCCCTAGGATTTTCCAGGCAGGAGTACTGGAGTGAGTTGCCATTTCATTTACATCCTCAGAAATTTAGTGGTATAATTTTCCTATTTTTGCTCACTAATAGGTCAGTGTGGATATTCAGCAAGCATCAGGCTTTGGAGACCTCTCCTGAGTCTTCTGTTTCAAACAGAGTGAATGGAGAGAGTATGTACAGATTTGTGGAGCAGGTTTTTATGGGTCATGTTTGTATGAGTCATTTGTCAAACTCAGTCATATGACCCTATCTTACTGAAAGTGAGGTTAGTATATGTAAACTTAGCTGTGTGCTCAGGACTTTTGTATGTGTGTGCAGACAGGAGAAAAAGTAACAAAGCCAATAACAAACCCAGAAGACTTTCTTTCAGAGTTCTTCTTAAGCATGAACTTTGAAACTACCAATTAATACCAGAATGCGGTAGTGCTTCAAGCACAAAATAAATATTTTTATATTTAAAAATATACTTTAAGAACAAATGTTGAATTTTTTAGTGTGGACTTCTAATATAATTTCACTTGAAAAGTCAAACTTGCTATGAATTCCACTAGAAATTCTTAGGGCTGAGCAGTGAAATAGTGTAATTTTTAGCAAGTGCCAACCATTTCCATGTGAATGGAGCCTTTATTAAACATATTTTAACACTCCTGTGGGTTAATAATGTGTTAGCAGAAAAAGACATGTTGAGCTTAGTGCAGTTATCCTTCCATCCCAATTACACTGTGACATTAAATCTTGTGACATTTAATAAGAAAAGCCATTTCACCCATGGCTACTTCTAGTGCAGACGATTTATGCAACAGTGTTCCCATAGACAAAATTATGAAAAGAAGGCATTCCAACATGCTGACATGTCTAACTGCCCATGTAAATTAAATAAAGTGTAGCAAAATATATAAATTGTTAATATTATGATTACCTGGTATCTGAGACCAAAAAAAGAGAAATTAACAACCATGGCTTTTAAATTAATATTAAACAAATATAAATGGATAACTTATAGGAGAAGTTGCTTAGTTCATAGGGATCCAGGAAGTTATTTTTCCCCATGGGAGGTGTTTAAAGCTTTTTTTGTAATGTGTATTCATCTGGCCTATAGCATAGCTTAATATTTGTTGAGATCTAAATTAATTTGACTTTAGAGTTAGAAGATGACTTGATTACCTTAGAGAGTTGAAATTCTTATATCTGAGGTTGAATTCTTGATCTTTTAAATTAAGGTCTAAATTTTACTATTATGTATATGTGCTTAATCTACCAGTGATTATATAACCTATTTCTTTCCAAAGTGGTTGTACGTATAACACTGATTCTGAATTTACTGGGTTTTACAATTAAACCATTCATTTGGTATCAAGTAATAAGAAGAAAAAGTATAAGACTTTTGCTTAAATATTTGTTAAGGTACACATTCATTTCTATTTCTCATCTTTACACTATTGACATGATGGCAAATATGTGATAGAGAACAAATCATCAAATCAGACATTTAAAGGGCCACATTACACCTCAAATGATCAGAATGTATTTTTAATTAATTTTAATTTAAATAAATTTTTCAGTTGTTTTAGTTTTAAATCAGAGTCAGAGTTTTCAAGAGAAAGTGTTAAGAGTCACGTAGAGTTGTATTTTTGGTAAGCTGAGAGGTCTGGGGAAAAAAAACTTTTTCCTCTGCCCTCTTATGTTCTATGACTGAGCCTGGGAATTAAACTGACAAAAGAGAGACGAACAGACAAAAAGCATACAGATTTTATTTAATGTTAATATTATTTTATGTACACAGAGTCCTTCATATATAAGAAATAAAGGCCCAAGAAGTTGAGAACTTATATACCATTTTAATAAAGAATGATACGTTATGGAGATGTGACAAAGCAAAGGAAAAAGGGGTTTGGGCAGTAAATTGTGGAAAAGCAACCAGGAAATATATGAGGGAAGCTAATGGAAAATAAGGATTGTTTTAGTAGGTTTGTCTGTACAGATTCATCTTAGGGTCAGCTCTCTGTCCCCAGTGAAAAGAATCTTCTCTTCCTGTAGAGAAAGGGCATCTTTCTCACGGGAAATGTGTGCCCTACTTATTGGTAGAAAGGGGGAGGTCAGGGAACCCTTCCTGAATTTCAGTCTCCTTGAGCTCAAAATAATCATATGAAAAAGTTTATTTGGGAATGGCATGTTCTGATTGCCTTCAGGATTTTGTATTATTTATTTAGTTAGTATTGGTAAGGTAATTATATGTACATATAAGTAGATAAATAGGAAAGATAACTAGCTAAATGAAGGCTTATCTTAATCAAATGGTCTAAAAATGACTATCGTTGAATTTCAGGCCCTTAAGAACTTTATACAGTGCCCAGATCCACAGCTTCCCCAAGGAAGCAGGGCAGCCGGTTTCCCCGGTGGCTCGGCTGGGAAAGAATCTGCCTACCAATTCAGGCGACGCAAGAGATGTGGGTTTGATCCCTGGGTCGGGAAGATTCCCTGGAGAAGGAAATGGCAACCCACTCCAGTATTCTTGCCTGGAAAATTCCATGGACAGAGGAGTCTGGCTGGGCTACAGTCCATGAGGTTGCAAAGAGTCAGACACAACAGCACACATGCATTCAGATCCATAGATAAGAAATGGCAGAATATTAGAATTGAAATAATCCTGATAGAATGTTAACCATTCTGAAGACAGCCCCTATCTATGATAGAAGTAGATTTAAAGGATAATGAAATTGAAATTAATAACTGCCTCCTATTATCATTATCCCAGAATCACTCCCTCACATTAATATAAGTGACATATATCCTCTAGATGAATTCAGTCTCATCTGGCAGGTGAATGACCCTCATTGACTTAGTGATGGGATTAACTTCTAAGGATCCTAGAGTAATCTATGGTTAGAGAACAAATATTATTGCCCATTCCCATCCTAAATGTGCTTATTGAAAACAGGCTCCATGACTTACTATACTATATTTATAACCTCATTGCTACTGTCTGTGTGATTACTTTGATACAACCAGTTATTGTGTAAATATTTTTGGAAATTTATATCCAAGCTAAATAGCTGTTTAGACATAGAAGCCAATAATAATCTATTTGCTTCTGTGTTTTCATGACTTAAAGGGAAACTGAAGAAATAAAAACTTAGCTCCCACTGGCAAGTCTTTATCAATGTGACAGCTTTTACTGGTCTAACTGGAAGTATATAGGGTGAAGTGTGGTAGTTTGGATCCTTTGGACTATCGATAATAGACCAATTCAAGCAGATTTTAGCAATAAGAAAGTAACGCATAAAATAGGATGGGTATAATAATTCAGTAATATTTTCACATTCTAGAGTTTGTATCCCTCTCCTCTCCATCAAGAATGTTGTCTTCATCTTGAAGCTGATTTCTCTTGGATTTAGAGTGACTTTCAGTGGCTGCTACATACTCTCTTGTTCAAGTCAAGAAGACAAAAGAGAGATTAACTTGAACTGTTCTCTAGTAAGAGATGGGGAGGATGTTCTCAGAGATCACAAGCATGTGCTTCTTTATATCTTGTTGTCTGTTTTCGTGTCACATGCTTTTCTTGAACTTACTACTTTCTTTTTTTTTTTTTGAACTTACTACTTTCAAAGAGGATAGAATGCCCAAAGGCCAGTCACAATAAGGTTAATCTCCCCAATTGCAGTTTTTCTTCTCTTGTAGGAAAGGAATGGAATGGATGTTGAGTGACCAATCACAGTGTTTACAATAATGGGATAAATGAGGAGAGAGATGATGGAGAAATAGATGTGGAATGAAGGCATTGGAGGTCCAGACTCTTTTGCTAGAAATAGAGACAACAAGCCAAACAAAACAGTGAAGATAAAAGAGAAGAAATGACAACTCAAAAACGTTGCTGTTTAGTCTCTTAAGTTGTGCCTGACTCTTCTACAACCCCATAGACTGTAACCCACCAGGCTTCTCTGTCCTTGGGATTTCCCAAGCAAGAATACTAGAGTGGGTTGCTATTTCCTTCTTCAGGGGATCTTCCTGAGCCAAAGACTAAACCTGTGTCTCCTGCATTGGCAGGCAGATTCTTTACCACTGAGTCACCAGAGAAGCTCAAATCAAAAATCAGTAAGAACTATTTCACTTAAAAGAAAAAATGGAGTGCTAGACTTTTTCCAAAAATTTATGATTATTCATACAGATACTTTATTTTTCTGAGATGACGAGGATATATTTTAAAAATATAAAAGAACAATAAGGCAACAGATAGCTCTGTCTTTTAATTAATGTTAACTCATGACTTGTGAAAAGGGTCGTATATGAGAAAGACATCCTATTGATCCTATTTCTATGGATGTGTTTTTTTGGGCGGGGCATGGAAAGATTTAACCATATAAATGTTGACATATTGCATGGTTTGTTTTAAGTGGGAAGACTATAGATAATGAAAAATTCAACTGTACTTAAAATCAATGAGCTTGTCTTTGTGATAAGCCATAGTGAATTCTCTGGTGTACACTGGAACATACATGTTCTTTATAGAAAACCTATCTCCTTTCCTGGATTTCTGCTTCTAGAGAGAGATTTACTGTTTCATATTCAAAATTATGTGCAGGTACCTGCTCTGAGATGTTTACTATCACTATCCAAATGTGTCACTATATAGCCCTAGGGGACTAACAAGTTCCCCTGTTCCAAGGACGAACTGTCACTAAGGCAGGCATGTTTAAATATCTGTAACCACAAGATTTCCTCTAATAGCATTTCAAGTGGAAAATAAGAAGCAAACATGGTCGGTTCAGTTCAGTTCAGTTGCTCAGTCGTGTCCGACTCTTTGCAACCCCATGAACCCGATGCACGCCAGGCCTCCCTGTCCATCACCAACTCCCGGAATTTACTCAAACTCATGTCCATTGAGTCGGTGATGCCATCCAACCATCTCATCCTCTGTCATCCCCTTCTCCTCCTGCCTTTAACAGTTTTAATCCTGATCAACCCAGACCTCAAAATCTAGGGAAAGGGACAGCTCTCCATGTTTGGAATAAGCATTTATAGCTAGTGATGGGACCAAAATGGAAGCTATATTTGCATCCAATGTAGAATCTGGGGACTAAAACCTGTGTCTCAATCCAAGCAAATTGTGAGATGCTAGGGGTCTTAACCCTATGGGTGAGCCAAGGGTAAAGAATCTGCTCTTGCCTGGTGCACTGGGAGGACCCTGAGGAGTCGGGTGGGGAGGGAGGTGGGAGGGGGGATCGGGATGGGGAATACGTGTAACTATATGGCTGATTCATGTCAATGTATGACAAAACCCACTGAAATGTTGTAAAGTGATTGGCCTCCAACTAATAAAATAATATTAAAAAAAAAAAAAAAAGAATCTGCCTGCTAATGCAGGAGACCTGGGAGACGCAGGTTCGATCCCTGGGTTGGGAAGATTCCTTGGAATAGGAAATGACAACCCATTCCAGTTTTCTCTCCAGGAAAATTCCACAGACAGAGGAGCTTGACAGCTAAACAGCCCATGGGAGTCACAAAGAGTCAGACATGGCTTAATAACTGGGCACACACAGGGGTCATAGAGCCAACATTAGGGCAAAAATTGGTTTTTAGAAATTTTCTTCATGGTTTCAGATCTGTTCAATTACTCAGTCGTGTCCAACTCCTTGCGACCCCATGAACCACAGCACGCCAGGCCTCCCTGTCCATCACCAACTCCTGGCATTCACCCAAACTCATGTCCACTGAGTCGGTGATGCCATCCAACCATCTCATCCTCTGTCGTCCCCTTCTCCTCCTGCCCTCAATCTTTCCCAGCATCAGGGTCTTTTCAGATGAGTCAGCTCTTCATATCAGGGGGCCAAAGTATTGGAGTTTCAGCTTCAACATCAGTCCTTCCAATGAACACCCAGGACTGATCTCCTTTAGAGTGGACTGGTTGGATCTCCTTGCAGTCCAAGGGACACTCAAGAGTCTTCATGGTTAATTTGGACAAAAAAGGGAAAACCGACTCTCTTTAAAAGTATTTCTTTATTTGACTGCACCTGTGTCTTAATTGCAGCATGCAAGATCTTTAACCTTCATTGCAGCTTATAGGATCTTTAGTTGTAGCATGTGGAATATTGTTCCCAGACTAGGGATCCAACTCTGGCCTTTGCACTAAGAGTGCAGAGTCTTAGCCACAGGACCACCAAGGAAGTCCCTGGAAAACCTACTCTTGAGATATTGATTACCTGAGTAATTGGTATGTTGATTGGGTTTGCTATATAAGTGCTAAACCTATTGTATTGCCTACATAGAATAATCCTGGGCATATGTACAATTTCTTAAAACATGTTTTTTTCTTTAAATGGACTATTTATGATATAGCACTTCGTATTTGTTAAAATATAGAAAACTATCCCTTCTGGAGGTCACTTAGAGCCCTTCATTATTTTCTTTCATTTTCTCAAGTTCTCCTTCTGACCAAATCCAGGCTGCACCTTGGAGTTTCTCTTATGAAGGTGTTGAAAAGTCACCTAAAGTCATTTTTGCATTAAGGCTCTGGCAAGATAGGTGGCTCTGCCCATATATATACATATATGTGTGTGTGTGTGTGTATGTATGTATATATATATATATATATAACGTATATATTTATATGTGAAGATTATTTTTGTTGTACATAGACATGGCCTGGGAGTTGTAGTTAAGAAATGGGGTGGCCTGTAATAAGAGGAATATCTATGAGAATTTCAGTGTATCAAGCAAATGTGAGGTCGAGAAGTGCCCTGGGGTCACATAGTTCCACCTTCGCCAAACAAGCTCACAGGCCTGCAGTTTACCGTAGTGCAATTTTCTTTACCTTGTGAAGCCTAATCTTTTAATGTTTGAAACCCATGACTTCTAAAATGAGCATCTAATATCACATCTTGGTTCTCATAGTCCACTGCTGCAGCGGGAAAATTGGGCTATTGCCCCTGCGGCAGATCTGTTTTAACCTTAAGGATGGCATTGCCTTACGAAAGTTCTTTTTTCCCCTTGTCAAATTTAAGCAGAAACATTTCAGACATGGAGACTCAAAAACTCATTTGCAGTCTGAGAAATAGAATCCATCATATTTCTTCTCTGATGGAAAAGACTATCTAACAGATTGTTTAATTCAGAAAAGGGAACAAGTGGCCTGTTGATGTATTGCTTTAGTTTCAGACATTATTGGGAGAAGGCCAATAAAAATATCTTTTATATAATCACTAGTAATAGGACTTTTCTAGGTGGTTGCTGATAGACTGTGGATAAACAAAAGAATTAACTTACCTCATCCTAAAACAGAATGCAAATCCATCTTTCATTGTTAAAGGGCTCTTAAGAAAATTGCCAATTTCTATGAATGATCTAGCCTGTAACTTTTATCACTAGGTAATTAGTTTATGATGGAGAAGGAAATGGCAACCCACTCCATTGTTCTTGCCTGGAGAATCCCAGTGACGGGGGAGCCTGGTGGGCTGCTGTCTGTGGGGTCACACAGAGTCGGACACGACTGAAGCGACTTAGCAGCAGCAGCAGCAATTAATTTATGAACAGTTGACCTAATGAGACATTAACCTGTTAGAATCTTTGCTTGAAACGTAGAGTTAACTGATTTTAATAGATATTATTGCCCCCCCTTTTTGTAGTGACAGAATACACTGTATACTAGAGCTTGATCACTGTGCTTTCGCATTATGAATCAGCATAGAATTCCACAGTGCAAACTCACCTGTTCTCTGATAATCCTCTATGCTCTAATTCCCATTAAAACCTTGAATATACTGCTGTGCACTTGTTTCACGTAGGGTGAATGAGCAGATGTCTTGAAGTCTAGTATTTAAGCATCCTGCATCCTTTCTACTTGCTTTTCAAAAATATTGATTAATTTTTGCTATTTTTCAGATATTCTGTAGTATTTTTGTGTGAATTTTATAATAGGAAATTTTTAAAAATACTTTTTCCCTTCAAGAATATCAGTCAGGTATTTGTCACAATGACAAATAGATGGAAAACAATGGAAACAGTGACAGACTTTATTTTTGGGGGCTCCAAAATCACTGCAGATGGTGACTGCAGCCATGAAATTAAAAGATGCTTACTCCTTGGAAGAAAAGCTATAATAGACCTCGACAGCATATTAAAAAGCAGAGACATTACTTTGCTGACATAGATCTGTCTAGTCAAAGCTATGGTTTTTCTAGTAATCATGTATGGATGTGAGTGTTGGACTATAATGAAAGCTGGGTGCCAAAGAATTGATGCTTTTGAACTGTGATCTTGGAGAAGGTTCTTGAGAGTCCCTTGGACTGCAAGGAGGTCAAACCAGTCCATCCTAAAGGAGATCAGTCCTGAATATTCATTGGAAGTACTGATGCTGAAGCTGAAACTCCAATATTTTGGCCACCTGATGCAAAGAAGTGACTCATCTGAAAAGACCCTGATGCTGGGAAAGACTGACGACAGGAGGAAAAGGGGATGACAGAGGATGAGATGGTTGGATGGCATCACCTACTCAATGGATATGAGTTTGAGCAAGCTCTGGGAGTTGGTGATGAACAGGGAAGCCTGGTGTGCTGGGGTTGCAGAGTCGGGCATGCCTGAGTGACTGAACTGATTGTCAGACTCTGACAGAGGGTCATGGAAAATTTGATTTACCAACTTGAGTAATTCTAAACCCTCTTTTTACAGTTTCTACAATAACTCCTATTTTCATCCTATTTAGAAAGCAGGATATAAAATACACAATTTTATTTTAATGTATTTTGTACACATATATTGGCAGAAAGCAAACTGCCTCAAAGGCAAGAGCAGTCCCAAAGTGTGGTAATGGTTAGTTTTTATGGGCTTGTTATTTTATTGTTTTAACTATTTTGGGGAAGGGGCAGAGATTTCCAGGATGTGGGCCACTGCCAACCTTTTGCCTTTATGGTAGGCCTCAAAACTGTCACGGCACTTGTGGAGGTGTAATTTAACATGGTAATGCATTACAATAAGTGTGTAATAAATCTGCCACCGTCTTGAGCCTGGTAGGTTCTAACTGGTGTTTGTTGTGTGAGGTTCTTCCTAATGCTCATGCCCTGCCCCCCTTCCATCCTGTCTCATACTGACTGATAACTGTCTCCTATTTATTAGCATAAAAGTTTTGGTTTTTCTTTTTGTCTTGTTTATATTTCTTTCAAACATAATAGATACGTGTTTCTTCCATAGGGGGAAAAAATGGGGGCAGGTGGGAGGACAGTCCAAGAGGGAATATATATATACACATGACTGATTCACTTCATTATACAGCAGAAGCTACACAGCATTGTAACACACCTATACCCCATTTTAAAAATAAAAATAAAACTTCTAATGGTGGAAAAAATGCTTAAAAAATATTCTTGAGCAGTGTTCCTCTGAGAATATCTATCCAGATATGTTAGAGGGGAGCCTAGGTTTTGACGAAATTGGTAATTGGCAATTAACTTATTTCTTTCAGGACTTTTATCTTCTGGGAGGTGCAATCAAAATAGGTAAATATATTGCAGAGCTTCAGTACAATTTTTGTTTTCAGAAATATTTACTGTATACAAAAAATCTAAGAATTTAAAAAGCAATTCACCATTAAGGATATTTTTAATTAATTATGAGAACATCAATATTCATTTCCAAGAAATTTCTTAGTAAACTAAAAATAAATGCACCTTTTCTTGAAATTGTAATCTGTCAGAAACCAAGAACCAGAGGAGTGTTGAAGCCATGTTCGCTAAAGGCAGGGATAAGACCAAACTCCCACTAATTCTATTATCATTTTATATTTTTCTAGAAGTTCTAGCAAATAATATAAAACGGGAAAAGGTAAATGTATAAGTGTTGGGGGAAAAGAGACAAAATTGTCATAATTATTGTTATTTATAGATGACACGATTATCCACTGAGGATAACCTAAGAAAATCAGCACTTTCTAAAATAACTTAGTAAGTTGACCATACTTGGTTACATGAAAACCCAGTGCCTCTTTGTATATGTCATTGATAATATCAGTGTAAAAGAGAAGGGAAAAAAGAGATCTCCCAATTAAAATAACTACTATACATGTGAAAAATCTGGCAAGAGACGTAAAAGGAAAGGCAAAGCGTCTGTGAAGAAAATGACAAAATCTCGAGGACAGAAATTAAAAAGCAAAACTGGATGGAAAATCCAAATATTTAAGAGTTATCAGTTTTCTCTGAATCTATTTGTGAATGTAAAGAAGTCTTCATGAACATCTAAGGATTGTGGAGAACTGCAGAATTCTTAGAGAAAAATGTGAATCTAAAAATCTGTCCAGCAAAATAAATATTAAAATAGTTTAAAAATTTAATAACAAGATTAATGAATGTGAGCTTGTTAAAATATATTATAGAATTCTAATAATTAAAATGGTGTGGAAACAATAAGTATTCAAGGAATTTATATAGTTCATTGGGGCATAATGCAATGTCCAAAAGCTGAATGAAGTTCAAATGCAAATTGAGAATGTGATAAACATATTTTAAATCTATTAGAAAAGAATGAAATCTTTAGTATATTAAACTGATACAATTGGCCAACAAATGATAGGTTGGTAGATGATGGATATATAGTTGTACCCACAGATTACTCCTAAATAAGTTCCAGATTAATTTGAATTGAAAATGAAAATACACATATACTGAAAGAAAACAAGAGAGTTTAAAAATAATTATCAGGCTGAGAATGAACTTCCTAAGCATTGTACCAAAGCCAGAAATGATAAATGAGATTATTGATTTGTTCACCGCAAAATGTAAAATTTTATGTGTCACATATGACACAATTTAAAGAGTTAAAAAAGCAAATGATAGATATTAGTAAGATTTAGGACAAAATAATATCTTCAGTAATAATAATACTTAGCTCTCATATATGCTTATTGCATATTGGGCCCTATTCTAAGTGCTTTAAATGTATTAACTAATAATTCTAAGAGACCCATGAGAATGGTACTTTTTTATCCTCATTTTATAAACAATGAAACTAATTTCTAGAAAAATTTTTACTGGTCACAAAGTTAAACAATTAGTAAACAGTAGATCCAGAATTTGAAGCCAGGTCTCCCGGATATGAAGGTTATGCTCTTCCTGCACTGTTTGCTACTAAACACTTAAAAGTTGCAATTAATAAGGTAAAATTAAGCATTCAAATAGAATAATGGACAAACAGGTATTTACAAAAGAAATACTATAGTTAATAAACACTTGAAAATGTTAAACAATAATGATAATCAACAAATGAAAAATAAAAGGGGACTGAATATTTAGTGTTTCCTACTAGTAATGATTGTGGTCATGTGAGAGTTGGATGTGAGAGTTGGACTGTGAAGAAAGCTGAGCGCTTAAAAATTGATGCTTTTGAACTGTGGTGTTGGAGAAGACTCTTGAGAGTCCCTTGGGCTGCAAGGAGATCCAACCAGTCCATCCTAAAAGAGATCAGTCCTGGGTGTTCATTGGAAGGACTGATGCTGAAGCTGAAACTCCAGTACTTTGGCCACCTCATGCGAAGAGTTGACTCATTGGAAAAGGCCCTGATGCTGGGAGGGATTGGGGGCAGGAGGAGAAGGGGACGACAGAGGATGAGATGGCTGGATGGCATCACCGACTGGATGGGCATGAGTTTGGGTAAACTCCTGGAGTTGGTGATGGACAGGGAGGCCTGGCATGCTGTGATTCATGGGGTTGCAAAGAGTCTGACATGACTGAGTGACTGAACTGAACTAGTAATGATTACAATATTGATTATATATGCTGAGGAATTAGGTGTGGGAAAACAGACCTCTTATATGTGTTGAAAGATGACATCTCTATAGGGCAATTTTGCAAACTATATCCAACAACTTTTCAATCACATACTTTGACCCAATAATTATTGTCTTAAGGGAACTATTAAGCAAGTATTTGCTTGTGGGTGTGTGAGTGTACCTCAATAAAATGATTGGAAATATCTAGTCTGAGTGGTTTTTAAACATAAGAAACCCATTTCTCATAGTGCTGGAGGCTGGGAAGGTCATGACCAAGGCCTTGGCACATTTGGTGTCTGGTGAGAGCTTTCTGCTTACTTCATAGGTGACTGTCTTGCTAAGTCACTACACAGCGGAAGAGGAAGAGAGCTCATAAATACACTAATTCTATTCACTAGGGTCCCACCCTCATAATCTAATCACTCCTTAATACCATCATATTGGGGGTGGTAGAATTTCAACATATAAATCTTGAGAGGACACAAACATTCAATCTATAATATCAGGGATTTTTTTAATTCTGTTTTTCTATTGCTCACTCAACATGTTGACATTTCCATTTTAAACTCAATGCCTCATGGTCATAAGGTGGTTGACTCACCACTAACTATCACATTCATCACACACCACCACATTCAAAGTAGGAAAACTAATGGGGAGGGGACGTGAATGTTTCTACCTTGTATGTTTCCCTCTTTTTATCTGAAAAGAAAATACTTCTTAGAGTCTCTCTGTCTGAGCAAACTTCCCTTTATTGTTTTGGCAGAAGTGACATGGGGTTTGACTCCTAGGTTGGGAAGAACCCCTGGAGAAGGGAAAGGCTACGCACTCCAGTATTCTGGCCTGGAGAATTCCATGGGCTGTATAAGTCCATGGGTTTGCAAAGAGTCCAACTGAGTGACTTTCACTTTCCACCCTTAAACCCATCATTGGCAAAGAGGCACAGAATTCCCTTTGGTTGCTTAGAACAAATATGACTCAGCCTCTAGGGCTGGAAGAGAATCTACTCTCACTATATGAAAGGGTGAATCTGTTTACTGTTCTCCTCCCTCAGTGTACAAAATTAGGGTTCCATTAGCAGTGAACAAAAGGGTGTAGGCTGTTAGGTAGGCCAAAGGATTGTCTACTATATAAACTGAATCTAAAAACTGAATCTTCTTTGTTAACACAGTAAAGCGAAACACAGCAAAACCTTTGTCAGACTTTTTTTGGAGAAATAGTGTAGCCCACATTTCAGATTAACACATTCTTTTATCATTTGTAATTTGGGAGATACAAATTCATAGAAATGTAGAACTAGAAGTTAGAAATTGTGCTGCCTAATTCACTTAATTAATGAGGTAAGTGGAGTCCAGCAGGTTATAATCTTCACCACGTTGTGATTAAGGAGCCAGCCCAGCCTGTCGATTTCCTCTTCAAGACAGAACCACCCATGTGTTTGCCTCCATGCTTCAGTCTACATAATTAAAAGCAATGTTGTAATGGATTTCTCTTCATTTATGGTGTTTAATCTGCTTTTTTGCTGTTGCATTAAGTTTTTTTTTTTTTTTTATTTGCTAGCTCATGGAAAACTCATCACATTTTACCATGGCAAAAAAACAAAAGTTTTTTCTTCCTATTACCTGTCCCACGATGAAAAACTCTTCTTTGAACATCTGTTCCACCTTTTCAGTTTCCTGATAGTTAATGCTTCCATAACGTTCTCTAACACAAAATTTCCAAAAATATATTGGACTGCACTATATTTATAAATTTTTTAATTGAAACTCGTAGGAAGATTGCAAAAGTAGCACAAGGAATTTTCATGTATAATATCAAAATATTAAGGTTTTAACTTACCCTTTGCTATATGCATGTACGTGTGTGCATATATAAACTTTTCTGAGCCTTTTGTAAGTAAGTGATAGGCATGATACCCCATTTTCAAAATACTCCGGCATGTATGTCCTAAAACATGGACATTGTCTTACATAATGTAAAACACACAAAAATTATCAAAATCAGAATAATAACAGTGGTACAGTATCATTCTCTAACCTACAGACCTTTTAAAAATTTCACCAAGTATTGTACTTTTCTTCATAACAAAAGAAAATTTTCTATTCTAAGCACAGCAGAATCACATGTATTTGGTCGTCATGTCTGTTTAATCTTTTTTTCACCAGAGTGATTCCTTATGGCTTGTGTTTTTGAAGCATATGGGTCCTTTGTAGAATCTCTCTCAATTTGGTTTGCTTTGTTACTCATGATTAGATTCAAGGTGAGCATTCTCAGTGCTTCAGGAAGCAAATTGTGTCAACTTTTTCCTTTATGGTTGATGATAATGTTGATCTTTAATGAAGGAGGTGTCATGCCAGATTTCTCTACTCTAAAGTTACTTTCTTTCTCCTTTGTAATTAATAAACATCTTATGGGGAGATGCTTTGACACTATGTAAATATTCTGTTTCTCACTGCTATACCCTCTGCCTTTGCCTGAAGCTATTACTATAATAGTGGTTGTCAAATGATTTTCTAACTCCATTATTCCTAGAACATTTATTAGTTTGCATTCCATTGTAAGAAACAGTATTCCTTTCTTTCCCATTTATTTATTTACCTACCTACTTATCCATAGACTTCTGTTTTTACAGTTTATATTATCATGATTTATTTTGACCCTCAAATTGTCTCAGCTTTTGCCAGTTGAAACCCCTTCAGATTGGCTTTTATGTCCTTTCTATATGTCCTAATCATTCTTTGAACACTTCCTCTTCCAACCCACTTTGTGACATCAACTTTTTTTCAAGGTTCTTTGTTCTTTTCAGGAGAGAATGGTATTTAGATCAGTATCCAGTCACTAGATGTATTCACTGTTACTCGGGTATTATTACTCATGTACAGCTTAAGAGTATAATACACCAATGGAAAACCAACTGGCATTCTTAAAATATTCACTGTTACTCGGGTATTATTACTCATGTACAGCTTAAGAGTATAATACACCAATGGAAAACCAACTGGCATTCTTAAAATAGTTTATATATTTGAATTAAAGTACACAGGGAAAAAAAGTCTTTAATGAGTGACAAAAGTTTTATGCATTCAAATTTCTATAACATGACAGTTAGAAGTCCACAGAGTCTACAGAGTCTAATCATGGGATAGAGGTAGAAGGACAAATGAATGGAAGGGCAAAAGGGTGGACCATAAATGTTTTATAGAATTTGGTTTTAAAACTCTATTACCACTTCTCAAGCTCTAAACCAGTAGAATACTTTTCAGTTCTTCCCTTTTCCTTCATCAGCATGTGAGGATTAAACTCATAATGTCCCTAATATCCTAATGTCCCTCTTCTGTCCTACTTCCCCAATATTGGTTTAGAATTCATTGCTTCTTTTCACTACTGAAAATTGAATAAGTAAAATTGATTTTACAGTGTTAATGTTAAAATGCATCAGAAATTCAGATAAAAAATTTCTTTGTGCTTTGCATTATAATAAATGATCCTGTAATGATTTCAAATATAGTAGACTCTAACTTAAAAGCTAGTAAAAATACACTTATATTTTAATTAATTATTGTTTAATGTCAGGAAAAAATAAAATTTTATGAAAACTTGAAACACTTGTATATGTGTCAAAAAACCTTACATAGATAGATACCCCCTCTCTAGAGTTAATTTTAGAATAATATCTTGTAGATCTAATTTTTGGGTTCTCAGCATTGCAATTTTGTTTAAATTCTGTACCCCAAGCTACTGAACTGTAGCTTTGTAAGTTTGATTCCTTTGTAATGCTTCGTATTAAAACCTCAGTTTCATAGCACTTGATGACGTGTTAACAGCTGTAATTCAGCATGCTGTCCTTCTCTCTCTGTCTCTCTTAACACACACACACACACACACACACACACACACCCCCACACACACACCCCTTCTATATATACTGTATACATATCCCAATAAGAAAATGGCAGGGAAACCTCAGCTTTCAGATAATTTATTGAAATTACTGAAAACTCTGGTTTGTGGAATCTGCAGGGGATGGATTCTTGTCTCAACTCTACCGTTTACTGGCTATGACCTGGGGGTAACTTACTTCTCTAAACTTCAGAGTCCTCTCCAAATGGTGAAGTGACCCAAAGGCATATAATCTAACACTGTGTGTCAAAATATCTCATCAAAATAGCACAGCCACATGAGGTAATACATATAAAGTGTTGGTGCTAAACCTGGCTCAATACAAATGTTCAACAATCTCCATAATTACTATTTTCTAAGGATATTTTTCTAGAAATGGATCTGGTATTAACAAAAAATCAGCTTAAGGATGAGCAGGCTGATTGTTTTCTTACTCTTCAGGTGCTATAGGTTTTCAGAGTTTTAGAGCAAAATGATACTGGAATGAAAGTAAATTTGTGACCTCATGGACTATAGCCCATCAGGCTCCTCTGTTCATGGAATTCTTCAGGCAAGATTACTGGAGTGGGTTGCCATTCCCTTCTCCAAGGATCCCTTCTCCAGGGATCGAACCCGGGTCGCCTGTATTGCAGGCGTATGCTTTACCATCCGAGCCATCAGAAAAATCCATTGATGTTGAAATACTACAGTCAAGTTCTGGATGCCTTAGGCACTGGTGAGAATTTTTTGGCTTAGTTCTGTTGAGTCCTACCCTCCCCCATGGCTTTAAAACGCACTTGGATTTTGATGATTCTCACAGGTACCAAGATCCCCTGGAGGAGGGCCTGGCAATCCACTCCAGTATTCTTGCCTGGAGAATCCCATGGGGAAAGGAGTCTGATGGACTGTGGTCCATAGGGTCGCAAAGAGTTGGACACAACTGAAGCAACTTAGCATGCACACAGAAGTACCACTCTGATTCAGAAATATTGTTGTTTTCCTCTATTCCCTCCCCATTGACTGCCCCCAGAGAACTTTGACTTTACTCTCTAGCACTTATCAGAGTTTGCAGTTATGTATTTATGTGTAATCATTTGTCTAATAGCTGCCTCTATCCCCACACTCGATACTAAGTTGCATGAGGGGAGGGAGCACCAACTATCTCAATCATTGAACATCCAGTGGAGTGCCTAATCATGACAGTTGTGTTTTAGAAGAACATTTCTGTCCTTGAAAATATTTTAAGGCAGTAAACCCACACGTACATTGCACTGTGCATTTGAATTACTGACACTATCGTTGAGAACATATAGCTTGAAGGATAAAGAGACAAATTAATAGGTAATATTAATTAACTGGTTCCAGCTACGTGATAACGTAGAATCTTCCAGGTATCTGTAGATACTGTCCTATGTATGCTTATGTGCAGAGACCCCAAGAAACATTGTTTCTTGTGATATTGCAAGGTGATATTAGTGAATTATTGATAGTGTATTCTATCCCCAGTGCTTAGCTCAGGGTCGGGAGATGGATTATGCTCAGTAAATATTTGTTAAATGATTCAGTTTGTGTGTGAGGCTGAAAAACATTTTGGATAAGTAGAGAAGGAAAGTCTTCATTTAAAATAAGCATTTGGTATCAGATAATTTTACTGTACCCTGTTCTGTCTGTGCACCTTATTCCCCAGCTATAGCAGTCATGGTCTCTACTGTTTATAACAGCAGTGCAGTTGCAGTGCAAGCTAGCTGCCTGTGTGGTGGCAAGCTTCTGCCAACAGTATTGGTGTCATACTGTTATATGTTGCAGACAAATGTCACCAGCTCAAAATTCTGGAGTCAGTCTAGGTTTGATGAATAGTATGTGCTGTGCTGTGCTTGGTCGCTCAGCCGTGTCTGACTCTGCAGTCCATGGACTATAGCCCACCAGACTCCGCTGTCCATGGAATTCTCCAGGCAAGAATACTGGAATGGGTTCCCATGCCCTCCTCCAGGGGATCGTCCTACCCCAGGGATCGAACCAGGTCTCCCATATTGCAGGTGGATTCTTTACCCTCTGAGCCACCAGGGAAGCCCAGGAGTACTAGAGTGGGTAGCCTATTCCTTCTCCTGGGGAACTTCCCAACCCAGAAATTGAACTGGAGTTTACTTCATTGCAGGTGGATTCTTTGCCAGCTGAGGTACCAGGGAAGACCCAATGAATGGTTTAAGTCTTATAAAAGTGAATTTTTCCCACCACCGTCGTCAATTGCCAGATTTTTGTGTAGTGAAAAACAGTTGATCCTTTAAAGTACTATTCATTTCAATAAGCCAGTCAGTTGGAGGCTAATATTAATACTTATTCAGGGATTTCAGTGATCAGACAAGTATTAAGAATACCAGTCATCAAATAGGCTGCCTTCAGGGAACTTACAGTCCAAAAAGAGTGATGGGCATTATTGCTAATAGATTGCTAGCTACTAATTTGTACTAAGCTAATGAAAAGCTCAAGGAAAATGTTATAAGATAGTGGTCTCCAACCTTTTTGGCACCAGAGAACAGTTTTGCAGAAGACAATTTATCTTCCTGGAAGACTGAAAAGTGGGGGAACGATTTCAGGATGATTCAAGTACATTACATTCATTGTACACCTCATTTCTATTATTGTTACATCAACTCCACCTCAGATCATTAGGCATTAGATCCTAGAGGTTGGGGACCCCTGCTATAAGGGATAATAACAGGGGGGACCTACTTGAAATTGGATGAATAGAAAAATCCCTTTTGAGATGTTAACTGAAATCTGATGGACAGGAAAAAAATGTGGAAGGAGAGAAAGTGGTGTGTGTGTGTGGATGAGGAGGAGAGGAAGAAAAGAACATTCTAATGAGGAGGTTAAAATATAAAAGTGTGTGTGAACCTCAGCCGGGGAAATAGTGGGATGTTCAAAGACTGATAAATAACTGTGTTGCTGAATTCCAGCATGCAGAAAGGAAAGTGGCTAGAGAAGGGTTGGATGGAGGCTGGGGTCAAGCTGTCAGGTCCTTGTAGATAGTGGTAAGGGTTGGGGATTATTTCTTTTTCTAAGTCAAATGAGAAGTCATTAAAAGTTTCAAGTAGGGCATTGCATGATTCAAAGTATAGTCACTCATTATTCACAGATTCTGTATTTGCAGATTCACTTACTTGCTGCTGCTGCTGCTGCTAAGTCGCTTCAGTCGTGTCTGACTCTGTGAGACCCCATAGACGGCAGCCCACCAGGCTCCCCCGTCCCTGGGATTCTCCAGGCAAGAAGACTGAAGTGGGCTGCCATTTCCCTCTCCAATGCATGAAAGTGATAAGTGAAAGTGAAGTCGCTCAGTTGTGTCTGACTCTTAGCCACCCCATGGACTGCAGCCTACCAAGCTCCTCCATCCATGGGATTTTCCAGGCAAGAGTACTGGAGTGGGGTGCCATTGCCTTCTCCGCACTTACTTGCTAATAACATTTTTTGTACCCCAAATCAATATATGAGGAGCTTCATGGTTATTAGCGGAAATGTGCAGAATAGTGAAAAATTCAATTTATCCTACACACAGGTTCTCAGCTAAGGTCAAACAAGGTGACACTGCTTTCTTGTTGTAGCTCCATGATGTAAACAAGTATCTTTTTCACAGTGTATTTAGAGCCACGTTTTGTTCATTTTTATGCTTTTAATTTGTGATTTTGCTGCTTAAAATGACCCCAAGCAAGGTACTAAAGTGCTGTCTGCTGAATTTTCCAAGTGCAAAAAAGCTGTGATATGTCTTGTGGAGAAAATACATGTATTAGATAAGCTTCATCCAGGCATAAGTGATAGTGCTGTAACCATGAAATTGATAGTAATGAACCAACAACACATATTAAATAAGGGGTCTTTAAACAGAAGCACTGACTGACTCAATACAGAAGAACTGACTCGTTAGAAAAGGCCCTGATGCTGGGAAAGATTGAAGGCAGGCGAAGGGGACAACAGAGATGATATGATCGGATGGCATCACCGACTCTATAGACATGAATTTGAGTAAGCTCCAGGAGTTGGTGTTGAATAGGGAAGCCTGGCGTGCTGCAGTCCATGGGGTCGCTAAGATTGGAACACGACTGTGTGACTGAACTGAAACAGAAACACACACAAAACAAGGTCATGTGTCGATCCGTTGACCAGAGGTTTGAAAGAACCTAACCCTATTATGTCCTCTAGGAGCAATTGTTCCAAATTTGTGAATTCATTGTTTGTAGCCTGGTGGCTCAGACAGTAAAGAATCCACCCGCAACGCGGGAGACTTGGGTTTGATCGCTGAGTTGGGAAGATCCCCTGGAGGAGGGCATGCCAACCCGCTCCAGTGTTATTGCCTGGAGAATTCCATGGAGAGAGAAGCCTGGTGGGCTATAGTCCATGGGGTTGCAAAGAGTTGGACGTGACTGAGTGATTAAGTACAGCACACAGCACAGCAACTTTGTAGATCTTAACTTCTGTGAATGTCGTGAATCTACTATATGAGTTTAAACGGTTGCTGTTCTGCAGCATGCAATACGGAGAATGAACAGAAGGAGATGTAGGAAGTTCTATGGAAATATTTCAGTGGAAATGTGAGAGATGTAGCAGCCTGTATGGGGAATATGGAGAATATGGCTTATGAGGAGACAAATTTGAGAGACCAGGACTGACCGATGGTAAAGATCCAGAGTAAGGTTTCTCTGGGGCCCTTTCAGACCATGCCGGTTTCTCTGCTGCAGATACCCAAAGTATATCGTTCTATCAACCCCTTCTGTCTAAAAGAAGGTCTCCACTATATATTAGTATTTGTTATGTTTCCAACTAACGATATGTATGCTTATAACTTAGCTGAATACTTAAGTTAGTATTTAAATAGGATTGTTTTTCAAATCTTTCAAAGAATGATACTGATATTGACCACATCATCCGGACTATGATTAATATTATTTTTTAATTAATGTGGTCTTAATTAACTTATACTTTGTCATGTATTTAATAGGTTTTCAAGGGCTATCAACTCATCTCTGTGAGAAAATGTCTTCTTCATCAACTTGTAATACTGACATTAATCAGCCTAGAAAAACAGATTTTTGCATTGTCATCATCTAGAGAACCTCAACCAGGTTTCACCTCCTTTCACCATTAAGTTGAAGGGAATTTTCTTTCCATAGTGAATGGGTTGGCATATTAAGCAGACTAGTTAATGCTAGCTGCCGTTGTAACATTTATATAGTGTCTGTCTTTTCCATTTTTATAAATTAAAAATCAATTTACTTTACTTTTAAATTTAATTTACTTCACCAGAGTAGTTTCTAAGATGAAAGTAGTCAGTGATGGGTGTTTCTCCTACAAATCATGAAACTTCTCTTTTTTTTTTTAAAAAATTGAAGTTTAGTTGATTTACAATATTGGACTAATTTTAGGGGTGCATAGTCAATTACTTTTTTCTAATGAAATTCCATTATAGGTAATTATAAGATATTAAATCTGATTTCCTATACTATAAATTCTTGTTGCTAATCTGTTTTACATGTAGTAGTTTGTATCTGTTAATCCCATATTCCTAATTTATCCTTCCCCTATGAGACCTCTCTTTTCATTTCAAATAAAATACAACAGCTTCAAGTTATAAAGGTAAACAATTCAAGCAAACATATTTCTTTAGCAAACAATTGACTTTAGAAATATCTACATAAGCAGATATATAAATAACCTGTAGTGAACACATTGGTATCTACACAAATAGATACCCCTCCATTCTTGTTAGAACCATCTCAATACTATGCATGCCATCTTCTCCACATGTCCAGGTTCTCAAAAAAGAGGATGCTATCATCAGCCCTGGAGGTTTGGAACTTAACCTTCTTTAGCCAACGGTGACAATATCATCCTTTCTTCCAGGGACTAACTTGGAAAAAGTCATGTGACTCAACTCTGCCCAAAGAACTATGAGGAGAAGTGTGCAGGGGTAACTTCTGAGAACGGTTTTCTGGTGATAGAAAGAGACAGGAAGGACAGCACGTTTCTGAATGTGCGCCTGGACGAACCAGTGGTGCCAGAAGTTGTGAGGGCATCTGACAGCCACAGTAGCTCAAGCATGAGGACAAAAGCTAAGGCCCTGGGGAAATATGTTAAAAGCCTGAGTATGTGATGTCACTGCTGAGACATTTAATTAACCAAACGTACAGAGGAAATTTTGTCTATGATTTATTACTGTTATGTTTAGGGCTTTATGATTTGACTCTTCTGTAATTTGCAACCACAACCATCTTAATATGGACCACTATTAAGGAGTTTTTTGTTTCATAGTTCATAGATGTAAGATGCACATATTTGCATACTTTAATATCTGAAAAGAGATGTATCTTAACAATTGATAGTATCAGATTCAGTGAACTAAAGGATTTTTTTTTTTTGCTAAATGAAACATTCAGCACTAAAATATACAAAGGTGTGATATTCAAGAATAGCGTTCTGATGACATTTTAAGGTATCTAGTCTTAATAGAATCTAGAGCAGTCAATATTATCCTGATCTAAAATGAAATAATGTACCACCCATTATATTAGTTAAAAAATAATATGACTGTAGAGCATGAACTATAATAATGGAGTAAAGATAAAGCAATCAAGACTATAATATCTTTTTATTCTTCCAAAATGTATTTTTTATATTTAAACAACATTACTTATATTGAAAAAATATACAGCTGTTTGTTTTGGAAATACAAAGTTATTTCTGATTCAGTTCAGTCGCTCAGTCATGTCCGACTCTTTGCAACCCCATGGACTGCAGCATGCCAGCCTTCCCTGTCCATCACCAACTCCTGGAGTTTACTCAATTTCATGTCCTTTGAGTCAATGATGCCATCCAACCATTTCATCATCTGTCATCCCCTTCTCCTCTCACCTTCAATCTCTCCAAGCATCAGGGTCTTTTCCAATGAGTCAGTTCTTTGCATTAGGTGGCCACAGTATTGGAGTTTCAGCTTCAGCATCAGTCCTTCCAATGATTATTCAGGACCAATTTCCTTTAGGATACAGGTTGGATCTCCTTGCAGTACAAAGGACTCTCAAGAATCTTCTCCAACACCACAGTTCAAAAGCATCAATTCTTCAGCACTCAGCTTTCTTTATAGTCCAACTCTCACATCCACACATGACTACTGGAAAAACCATAGCTTTGGTTAGAGGAACCTTTGTTGGCAAAGTTAATGTCTCTTGCTTTTTAATATGCTGTCTAGGTTGGTCATAACTTTCCTTCCAAGGAGCAAGCATCTTTTAATTTCATGGCTGCAGGCACCATCTGCAGTGATTTTGGAGCCCCCCAAAATAAAGTCTGTCACTGTTTCCATTGTTTCCCCATCTATTTCTCATGAAGTGATGGGGCCAGATGCCATAATCTTAGTTTTCTGAATGTTGAATTTTAAGCCAACTTTTTCATTCAACTCTTTCACTTTCATCAAGAGGCTCTTAAGTTCTTCTTTTCTTTCTGCCTTAAGGGTGGTGTCATCTGCATATATGAGGTTATTGCTATATCTCCCAGCAATCTTGATTCCAGCTTGTGCTTCATCCTGCCCGGCATTTCATATGATGTACTCTGCATATAAGTTAAATAAGCAGGGTGACAAAATATAGCCTTGACGTACTGCTTTCCTGATTTGGAACTAGTCTGTTGTTCCATGTCCAGTTCTAACTCTTGCTTCTTGACCTGCATACTGATTTCTTAGGAGGTAGGTAAAGTGGTCTGATGTTCCCATCTTTTGAAGAATTTTCCACAGTTTGTTGTCATCCACACAATCAAAGGCTTTGGTGTAGTCAATAAAGCAGAAGATGTTTTTCTGGAACTCTCTTGCTTTTTCGATGATCCAGCGGATGTTGGCAATTTGATCTCTGGTTCCTCTGCCTTTTTAAAATCCAGCTTGAACATCTGGAAATTCATGGTTCATGTACCATTGAAGCCTGACTTGGAGAATTTTGAGCATTACTTTGCTAACGTGTGAGATGAGTGCAGTTGTGCAGTAGTTTGAACATTTTTGGCATTGCTATTTCTGATTAATTGATCATAAATTCATAAATGCCAATTTATGACTATTATGTAACAGTAAGTTTATATCAGGTTTGTGAAGTGCCAGGCTGGAAGAATCACAAGCTGGAATCAAGATTGCTGGGGGAAATATCAACAATCTCAGATGTGCAGATGATACTACTTTAATGACAGAGAAGAGGAACTAAAGAGCCTCTTGATGAAGGTGAAAGAGGAGAATGAAAAAGTTGACTTAAAACTCAGCATTCAGAAAACAAAGATCATGGCATCTAATCTGTCACTTCATGGCAAATTGAAATGTGGAAACAGTGTCAGATTTCCTTTTCTTGGGCTCCAAAATCAATGCAGATGGTGAGTACAGACACAAAATTAAGACACTTGCCCCTTGGAAGAATAGCTATGACAAACCTAGACAGCATATTAAAAAGCAGAGACATCTCTTTGCTGACAAAGGTCCGTATAGTCAAAGCTATGGTTTTTCCAGTGGTCATGTACGGATGTGAGAGTTGGACCATAAAGAGGGCTGAGCACTAAAGAACTGATGCTTTCAAACTGTGATGCTGGAGAAGACTCTTGAGAGTCCCTTGGACAGCAAGGAGATCACATCAGTCAATCCTAAGGGAAATCAAGTCTGAATATTCATTGGAAGAGCTGACGCTAAAGCTCCAATACCTTGACCATATGATGTGAAGAGCTGACTTAATTAGAAAAGACCCTGATGCTGGGAGAGATTGAGGACAAGAGGAAAATGGGGCAACAGAGGATGAGATGGTTGCATGGTATCACTGATTTAAGGGACATGATTTGAGCAAACTCAGGGAGATAGTGAAGGACAGGAAAGCCTGGCATGCTGCTGTTCATGGGGTCGAAAAAAGTTGGACATGACCTAGCAACTGAACAGCAACAACAACAGAGGATAAAGTCTACTCACCCATTACATTTTAGAGAAGATAAGATACTCAAGTAACGGTACTCAAGAAACGGTAACACACAGCAGTGTTTCACTAATGGTACTAACTGCAGTCAGAACACCAGTGATGTAAAAATGGATACTCTACAAGAGTATTGGGAAGTATTCATGCAGAATAATCATTTGAGCTTTATTCTGAAGTATGTGTGTAATTTGGACATGTCAAGATGCAGTGGGGTAAGGATACTCCAAACAAAGAGACCTGTCTAAAATTATAAAACCTATAATTGCTAGAGTTTTTTTCCAAGAAAAGTGAAACCTCACACTAAAATAATGACACCAGAATAATTGGCAACAGAGTTGACAGGTAGGCAGAGGATAATTGTTTGCTTACCACCAAGTTCTTTCTCTTAGATTTGCTAAAAAGGTGGAGTCATGAAAGTCTAACCTTTGACCCCTGGCCTTTCCTACCTTCCCTTCAAAAGCAAAAACTGGATCTTCATCTTTTTCTCTTGTACTTCCTTATGATTTTCTCAAGAAACAAGACAGGACAGTGCAGAACTAAAAAAAAAATTGCAACTAAACACTCATAAGTGAAATGAAAATAAAGCAACAGTTCTTTTGTGTTCTGTGCCAGCACTGTACTAACATTTTACATGTAATTTTGAAAAGTGAAAGTCACGCAGTCGTGTTACCCTGTGAGACCCCAGGGACTGTAGCCTGCCAGGCTCCTCTGTCCATGGAATTCTCCAGGCAAGAATTTTAGAGTGGTTAGCCATTTTCTTCTCCTGGGGATGGAACTGGGGTCTCCTGCACTGCAGGCAGATTCTTTACTGTCTGAACCACCAGGGAAGCCCTACATATAATTTTAATGTCCAGACAACCTGTGAATGAGAGATGATCTTCATTTTATTGTGAGAAGATTGAGGTCCAGTGCCTTGCAAAGGTCAAACAGTGATTAAATAAGAGCTGGAATTTGACTCCAAGTCAGTCTAACTCTAAAATGTAAACTTACATTTTATATCCATATATTATATTGTCTTCCAGTCTCTTTTTCAAGCGTGGCTTTAAGTAGGTATGCTTCACTCTTTGGTTTGCCATGTTGAGTAAGGGATTTGGAAGAATTTTTCTCTTTTAGTTAGGTGTCTGAAGGTATTTTTCTATTTCTTTTAGTTTATTTGTTCTTATAGAGTCCTGTTTGCTTCATTTGTGAAGTCCTATTTACATTAAACTGTGTGAAGAATGTTGATGAGGAACATTTAGTATTTATTACTAGGAAATAGCCTATAATTACCTATTTCATTAAAAAATTACTGAATAGCTGTCTAAAGATTGGTCAATCCCAACTGATCAACCAGCTAGTGATTTTCTATCAGCATAAAGTATTTACTGTTCCCTTGGGCCAAATTTCATTCCATAAGGAACAGAGGGCCAAGCCTAATTGGAGAATAAATCTCAGACATGCATCTTGAGGAATATAGATTTTATTTTCTTTTCTACAAATAACTTGTCGTGGAGGTACCTTGAACTTTGGAAAAATCTTGGAGTTCTACAGACTAAAGTACAAATAGAAAAGTATAAAACCTTCCATCTTTTTATTTTAAACAACTTAAAATCCAAGTCGTGTACTTTTTATTTTTTTTAAGTGCAGACCAGTCTGGAGCTTGAAAGGCCACAAAATGCCATAGAAATATCAATGGATGGCTAACCTTTGAGGCAATGCCAACCTGGCCACAGTCGTTCTGACTTTCACCAATTTGATCCTTTTATAACAACTTTGTAGCTCCTTTGTTTGAAGTGTTTTCTAAATATCACATAATAGGCTAAAACATTTGTTTTAACCAAACATGAGTATTTGACAGGGTAGTACAAAGCAGATATCTGTGCTTATATAATGTGATTATTTGATCAATAAAATAAAAATATAGAAAAGCTAAATATCAGAGAAAGAAAGTGGATATTAAACTTCAGACCAACCCAGCCCACAGGCTGATTTATATTTTCACATCAGAAGGAAAATCCTCTAACACTTTCTATTTTCCATGTCAAAAGAAAGCTTTAGATTAGTGTTATAATTGACTGCATGGCATGATTCATTCCAAAATATAGTTTCTCTGTACTTTGCTTGTGATTAATTCTCTTCTTTTTAATCTTTGGAAACTGACTTTGTTTCCTTCCCCCATTTAATTTCTCCATCTTACATAACAACTAACTATTGACTTCTGAATTATCTCTGAATGTGACAAATTAAGGTGAGGCTGTATAAATCAATAAGTATAGAGATATTTGTAATGTTTGTTTTCTGCTTTTTAGCTGGGTCATATAAATTAGAAATGACCTGGATGACAGAAAAATCAACTTCTAGACTCCTTGATACTTTTATTTTTTCACATCAGGAATTTAAAAATCGAAGCCATGGCAGTGGTTGCTGTAAACTCCAAGTAATTTCCCTTTGAAGGGAGCAATTTTCAGCTCAAGTGAAATGGCAGCAAAGGGATTAGGAAAAAGAAAAAGAAAGGAAACAAAGTTGGTCATGAGTAGAATAAAAATATTTTAGAAAATATATTTCCCACAGTTTTTTTAAGTGGCAGTGAGTGATCTGTAGCCAGATCAGGAATTTTTTTTTAAATTATAAATTGATAGTGACATTTACACACTGCTATATTTAAATGTTGTTGTTGTTTAGTCATTTAGTTGTGTCTGACCCTTGTGATTCCATGGTCTGTAGCCTGCCAGGCTTCTCTCTCCGTGGGATTGTCCAGGCACAAATACTGGAGAGGATTGCCGTTTCCTTCTTCAGGGCATCTTCCTGACCTAGGGATCGAACCTGCGTCTCCTGCATTGTAGGCAGATTCTTTACCTCTGAATCACCTGGACTTCCTATATTTATGATAAATAACCAACAAGGACCTACTCTGTAGAGCAGAGAACTCTGCTTAATATTCTGTAATAACCTAAATGGGAAAAGAATTTGATAAGCAGTAGGTATGTGTATAAAACTGAATCACTTTGCTGTACACATCAAGTTAATACAACATTGTTAATCGACTACACTTCAATATAAAATTGAAAAAAATTCATAATGATAACTATAATTGGAATCCACCCCTGCATGGATCTTCTGTCTCCTCTGTGAAGTATTTGTATCTTCTTTATCCCATAGTAAGAACCTTTTCATTCAACAGCATCAATATATTTGATATCGTTTTGTTCATCCTGCAATATATCATAATGACAACCTTATTAAGTACAAGTCAAGGTTTCTTTAAGGTTCTATGTCAAGAAGTTTGGTGTCCGGATATTATATTTTGAGTCTGAATACGTTGGCAGACGTTTAGCAGATTTCATCAGAAACAGATCCAAAGAAAGCACACAGTTCTTTTTAATTCCTGATTCATGTGCTTATTCAAAGACTAAAAACAGAACTATTTAATGAAACTTTATTTTTTCCTTCCTAGTAGTTTTGGCTTACCTGTTATCTTTCTGTTAATGTTAATTTAGTAAAGAAAATAGAATAATTGGGGAAGTATGGGCTTCTCCCTTATATCTAGTATTCTGTGAAATGCTAATAGACAAATTATTCCACAGATGAATACATTTGGTAAATATTCAAGTAGATGTTCTTGTAGTCACTGTAGAGATTCTTGGGATTCTTAATGTGTTCACATATTAATAAGGAGGAGCAGAAGGGTGAACATAGAGTGTACCAGGTCTCCCAGACTTATCCGATCATAGAACCGTCTCCTCATATGATTTTCTTTAAAATACAAAGCAGTTGTTAGAGTGTGACATTTCACATTTATATAGTTATTTAATTAGTATCTCCCCTCTCCTGGGTGAATGCTCCTGGAGGGCAAGAACTAGATCTGTTATTCCTCGTCATTTTCTTTCCAGTGCTCTGCACAGTGCTAAGCACATGTATTTTAAATATGTGTGTGTGTGTGTGTGTGTACACTAATTGGAGGATAATTGCTTTACAATGTTGTGTTGGTTTCTGGCATATATCAACATGAATCAACCATAGGTACATTGGTATACATATGTTCCCTCCCTCTTGATCCTCCCTCCCATCACATCCCACCCCTCTAGGATGTCACAGAGCACGAGGTTGAGCTTCCTGTGTCATATAGCAAATTCCCACTGTGTATCTATTTTATATGGTAATGTATATGTTTCAATGTGACTCTGTCAATTTGTCCTACTCCCTCCTTCCCCCTTTGCACCCACAAGTCTGTTCTCTATGTCTGCGTCTCTGTTGCTGCCCTACAAATAGGTTCACGAGTCCCATTTTTCTAGATTCCATATTTTGTTGTTGTTGTTCAGTCACTCAATCATGTCCGACTCTTTGAGACCCCATGGACTGCAGCACACCAGGCTTCCCTGTCCTTCACCATCTCCTGGAGTTTGCTCAAACTCATGTCCATTGAGTCAGTGATGCCATCCAACCATCTCGTCCTCTGTCACACTCTTCTCCTGCCTTCAATCTTTTCCAGGGTCTTTTCCAGTGAGTCAGCTCTTTGCATCATGTGGCCAAAGACTTGGAACTTCAGCTTCAGCTTCAGCATCCTTCAAGAAATATTCAGGGCTGATTTTCTTTAGGATTGACTGGTTTGATCTCTTTGCTGTCCAAGGGACTCTCAAGAGTCTTTTCCAACCCCACAGTTTGAAAGCATCAATTCTTCGGCACTCAGCCTTTTTATGGTTCAACTCTCATGTCCATACATGTGTTTTTCTCTCTCTGACCTACTTCACTCTGTATAACAGTCTCTGGGTTCATCCACCTCACAAAAACTGACTCAAATTTGTTCCTTTTAATGGCTGAGTAATATTCCATTGTATATATGTGAAAGTGAATGTCGCTCAGTTGTGTCCAACTCTTTGTGACCCCATGGACTACACAGTTCATGGAATTCTTCTAGGCCAGATACTGGAGTGGGTAGCCTTTCCCTTCTCCAGGGGATCTCCCCAACCCAGGGACTGAACCCAGGTCCTCCCGCATTGCAGGTGGATTCTTTACCAGCTGAGCCATGAGGGAAGCCCAAGAATACTGGAGTGGGTAGCCTATTCCTTCTCCAGGGGATCTTCCTGACCCAGGAATTGAACCAGGGTCTCCTGCATTGCAGGTGGATTCTTTAGCAACTGAGCTCTCAGGGAATCCCTGTATATATGTACACAACCTTTTTATCCATTCATCTGTCAGTGAACATCTAGGGTGCTTCCATGTTCTCACCATCGTAAATAGTTCTGCAGTGAACATTGGGGTACATGTGTCTTTTAGAATTGTGGTTTTTCTCAGTGTATATGCACAGTAGTGGGACTTCTGGATCATATGGTAGTTTTATTTTTGTTTCTTAAGAAATCTCCATAGTGTTCTCCGTAGTGGCTGTATCAGTTTACAGTCCCACCAACTGTAGGCACATGGATTTTTGATGGCTTCTTGATATAGCTTTGCAATACCCACCTGCCTTCATCCTGCTTCACCCCCTCTCCTCTGCTTTTTGTGTGTCTTCCACAGTAGTTAAGGCCATTTGACTTAAGATACATATTACCTAGGTCATTATTTATTTTCATCTTCTCTAACTAAAGTCTGTGCCTATGAGAACAGAAGTTTTTGTCTGCTGTGTTCATTCTGCCAACTAACAATAAATCATACCTGACATATATTAGGTCCTCAATAAATATTTGTTTAATTAGAAAGGCATCCTCAGTTTTCATCCATTTGGCCAGAAAAAGAACCTTAAAATTTAGTAACATTCTCTCAGTTCCTTTCCTAAAATTAAGTGGTAGCTCTTCCATTGATCAGAAAACATTCCAACCTCAGACAAAAATGATGTAAATGCTCTTGTTCTAGTTTCAGATCAGTGAGGCCCAGGCCTCAGTAACACAAGCATATCTGACTGTGATTTGTGTGTGTATCTGTATGTGTGTTTGTGTTTGTCATGATCTTCAGGTATAATTTATCTAAGATGCTACATTTGAACCTTGAACAACATGGGTTTGAACTTCATGGGGCCACGTATACACAGATTTTTTTTTTTTTCACTAAATACATCTGGCAGTACTACACAATTCAGATTTGGTTGAATCCCTGGATTTGGAGGAAATAAAGATATGAAGGTCTGCCTGTAAAGTTATATGTGTATTTTTGATAGCATGGACATTTGATGCCCTAAACCTCATCATTGTTCAAGGTCAACTGCAGTTGCCTTTTTATAATATATATTTCTTTCTTTTTTTTTTTTTTTTTGTCATATCAAGCTGCACAGTTATCACCCAGTCAAGATGTGGACTATTGCCCTCATCCCTCAATGTTCACTCATGCTCTATTATTGGTTTTTCCTCCCCTCTCCAGTATCTTTTCCAGACAACCACTGACTGATTTCTGCCTCTGTGGTTTTACCTTTTCCAGAATGAGCATGTGAATGGAATCATGCAGTATGTAGCCTTTTGAGTCTGGCTTCTTTCTTCTAGCATGATGCTCTTGAGATTGGTCTGTGTGGCTGCATATATCAGCATGGAATCTTTATTGTTGCTGAGTAGTATACCATCATATGAATATACCACAGTTTGTTTATCCCTTCACCAGTTGTGGCATTTGAATTGTTTCTAGTTTGAGGCAATTATGAATAAAGCTGGTATTCACATTTGTACATCAGTTTTTGTGGATGAAGATGTATGTATCTTCATTTCTCTTGCACAAATACTTGGGAGGGAATGCTGGGTCTTATGACAAGTGCATGCTGAACTTTAAAAAATAAACTACCAAACCATGTTCCAATGTGGCTGTACCACTTTGTATTCCCACCACTAGCAATGCACAGTTCTAGTTGTTCTGCATCCTTGTCAGCATTTGGTATTGTCAGAATTTTTAGTTTGAGACTTTCTAATAAGTGTGTGGTGGTATGTTGTGGTTTGATTTTGGATTCTTCTAGTGACTGGTATGGAGAAGGAAATGGCAGCCCACTCCAGTGTTCTTGCCTGGAGAATCCCAGGGACGGGGGAGCCTGGTGGGCTGCAGTCCATGGGGTCACTAAGAGTTGGACACAACTGAGCGACTTCACTTTCTCTTTTCACTTTCCTGCATTGGAGGAGGAAATGGCAGCCCACTCCAGTGTTCTTGCCTGGAGAATCCCAGGGATGGGGGAGCCTGGTGGGCTGCCGTCTATGGGGCCGCACAGAGTCGGACACGACTGAAGCGACTTAGCAGCAGCAGTGACTAGTAATTTTGAGTAACCTTTCATGTGCTTATTTTCCATCTGCACCTATTCTTTCTTTGGTAAAGTTTCTTTTTATCTCATTGGCCCATTTTTAAAAATCGGAATGGTTGTTTTCTTATTACTGATATTTGAGAATCTTTTGCATATTCTGATGAACAGTTTTTTTATTATATATGTGATTTCCAAATATTTTATTCCAGTCTGTGGATTATCTTTTCATTCTCCGAACAGTATGCATTGTATTTGACCCCAAATGATTTTCCTAACATGGTATCCTATTGTAAAGTGGAGATGATAAACAAAAACTATTTTAGTGGAGGTGGTTGTTTGTACATCAGTACACAGATTGACTCCACTTTAACACCATTTAAGTCTGTGAGGATAAAGTTTTGAAGGACAGAGCTGAGACAGTTGCTTTTTAATTTGGAAATCTGGCTTGCAATACCATTCAATCAAATCTCAGATTATACCTGTAAGCCCTACGCTAAACATAGCTGAATATGTGACCAACCTTTTTGAAGATGCACACTTTGAAGATGGACATACCTGGACTCCAGGTTTAACCTGGATCCACAGCTACCTGCAAGATATATCTAGGATGGTGCAAATAAAAGAAAAACTAGCTAATGGATTTGACAGTCCTTACTTTTCAATCCATTGAATGAGTATAAATAATCAAAATCCTCTTGTACCTCTAATACCACTGAACCTGGTAAATGCCAACAACAATGAAAAAGAGTAGAGGAAGCAAAGATAACTGGGAAAATTATTCAAACTTTGAGGAACTTTGATAGCAAATAACTATGTTTTAATTTCACTATATTAAGCAGTAAGGGCATATATGTTACTTATTACGTATTTTTCTAATTATAAACATGTTCAAAGCAATGAAGTAGTGATCTATCATTTCAGGATTTTATAGGTTTCAGAGTCTTTAATGTGGGAAAATTTATTTATTGTGAGAAAATTACTTGGATGGCATTAAGTGATATAAAAGAGATTGCACAGAGTAAGATGGGAAGCCAACATTTGAAACCAAGATCAGTAGTAACAATTGCTAGTGTTTACAGACAACCATGAATTGACATAAAAGAAGTAAAAATAACTTCTCAGAGTTATGTGGTATATACAACAGATGGTAGATTGGCGCAGAGATATGTTATGAGTCCTTAAAAAGGCAGCTATCTTCTCAGGCACAACACTACAGTAACCATATTGGATGTGGGCATATCTAATCCACCAGAAGAGAGAATTGGTCAGCTTGTAATGTCTGTGTGCTATGTAAACAGCAGGAGATTTTGGACAGTGAAGCTTTGATGTAAAGGTCCCTTTGCATGTACTGGTCCCTTTGCATGTACTGGTCGCTTCAGAACCAGTAGTGTTCTGAAGACGAATGAACTAACTAGACGTACTTGAAAGTGAAGTAAAAGTGAAAGTTGCTCATTTCTGTCTAACTGTTTGTGACCCCATGGACTGTAGCCTGCCAGCCTCTTCTGTCCATGGAATTCTCCAGGCAATAATACTGGAGTGGGTAGCCATTCCCTTCTCCAGGGGATCTTCCTGACCCAGGAATCGAACTGGGGTCTTCTGAATTGCAGGCGGATTCTTTACCAGCTGAGCTACCCAAAAAGCCCAAGTCATACTTGACCTGCAGTTATTAAACTGAAAAATTATTTAAATAACTTTTCTTATTTTTATTTTGAGGTCTTCCTATAGGCAGATAATTTGCATGTCACATAGATAAGAGAGTTATTGTGCATACAACTGTTTTCTCATCATAAATGAATAAATGTGCACTCTGGTTTTGTACATGAATTAGGTTACTATGAGCTCAACCCAGAAGACAGAACTCCTCTATGACTCATGGAGTCATTCCCCTCCATCATCATGATTCTTTTTTTTTTTTACTCTAACTATATATCTTCTGCCCCATTATTTTCTTAACATTTTTCTTTAAGTTGACTTTAAAATAACTCATCTTTGTTTCTAATTGAAACTTTGGCTAAAGAAAAATACCTGGGGTTAGTTATATCATTTCCCTAACATAAATTAAAATAAATAAATACAAAACTTAAAAAAAAAGTTTGTGCAGTGACCTAAAATGACCTTGCACATCACACTTTGTAAACAGTATTCTGTACCTTGGCAGATTTACACATGTGAGTACAACCCTGTGAGAAGCCAGCTAACCTTCCCCAGTGACACCAGCTCATTAAGGACTTTTTGTATTTGAAAATTATGTACTAAATAATTACAAGACTAGAAAAGCTATGATAAACCTAGATAGCATATTAAGAAGCAGACACATCACTGCCAACAAAGATCTGTATAGTCAAAGCTATGGTTTTTGCTGTAGTCATGTACAGATGTGAGAGTTGGATCATAAAGGCTGAGTGCCAAAGAATTGATGCTTTCGAATTATGATGTTGGAGAAGACTCTTGAGAGTCCCTTGGACATCAGGGAGATCAAACTAGTCAGTCATTAAGGAAATCAACCCTGAATATTCATTGGAAGGACTGAAGCTGAAGCTGCAATACTTTAGCCACCTGATGCAAAGAGCAGACTCTCTGGAAAAGACCCTGATGCTGGGAAAGATCAAGGGCAGGAGAAGAAGCGGGCAACAGAGGATGAGATGGTTGGATGGTATCACTGACTCAATGGACATGAATTTGAGCAAGCTCTGGGAAATGGTGGAGGACAGGGAAACCTGGTGTGCTGCAGTCCACAGGGTCACAAAGAGTCGGGCCTGACTTAGCAACTGAACAACAACACCAAGGCATATCACGCTGCAGGTCTCTCTGGACCTCTTTTTTTTTCTATGTAAAAGTAAGACTTTTACAACCCTAAATGTTATAGTGCTCGATGAAATTTGTGAGACATATGTGTGATTCACATATGAAGAACAGGGAAGACAAAATGTGACCATCGAGAATTGAGTTCACCTCTTTTGCCTCCATTTTCTTATCAGTAAAATAGATGTACTAGTATTATTAATATCTTAAGGCTGTTTTAAGAATCAAACAAGATTAAATGCATGGTTTTCAATTGCAGCATTTCATGGAATGCAGGCACATTGGTTAGTCATAAGAAGTTGGGTGAGTAGTGAAACAAATTTAGCAACATTCTAAGGAAACAACCAATTTGATCCCTTCATGAAGACAGTGCAATTTGTTTTGAACAAAAGGTGGAGGGGAGCATTGTTCTAGACAGTAAGCAAGCTAAAAGATTTTACATCAAATTCAAGGTGTGATTCTTCATTAAATACAAGTCCCTCCACCAGAGAATTTATTAATTATATTCAGAAAATGATTGCAGACATATTAGTAGTTGTGGATATTAAAATACACTTGAGAATTATTATTCATTTAGTTAAATACCCAAATGGCTGCACCGAATTATGTTCTTAGGCTGCAAGCATTCAGGAATGAAGTGTCATGATACATGCAGTTTATTTTGAAATGATTCAGTAAAAAAAAAAAAAAAATTGAGATATAATTGAAAGATGGAAAAAGTGAATTGGGCAAAATATTAGGAGTTGTAATCAATATGGAAATATATGGGTGCTTATTGTATCAAACTTATTACTTTTCTGCATACTTGAGAATTCTCATAATAAACTTTAGAGAAAAGATCTAAATAGAGAAAGGGTTCCAATATATACTATAGAGCAAATAAAGCCAAATGCTAAGGACTGTACAGAATAATTCAATTTTATGCATCTTTTTCTTCCTTCTTTGCTTCCTTCTTTCTTTATATTTTTTCTTCCTTATGCTATGAGTAAACAAGAAACTTTAAATTACAATATATTTTTTCAGAAGACAACTGAAATTAGGGAAAGTAGTTTGAATTTTTCTTTCAATATTGTTTGAATTTTTATTCTGTTATGTATTAACTTTTTAAAATATTGCAGAAAAATAAACTCATAGCCAAAAGTTTATATGTGTTATCATTCACTATTCAACCAAAATTATTAGTATTTCTCTGAACTAGATCTTCTGTAGAGTATATCAGGGCACCATATTCTGAAACAAGTGCTTTTGTGGAAAGTACCATCCAAGGTACTGATTTGATCATAAAAAATATAGAGATTTAATCAGGACACAAATACCCAAAGAAAAGGAACTGTTGGTGCCAAAATACTTGTCGTTTATGTGAATAGAAGAAATAGCCACATACTTGCTCTTTATTTTCTATGATTAAAAATGCAGATTGTTTGAATGATTATTTTCACTGTTAAAATGTAGTTTAAAGAATTTCCCTTGGTATATAATTCTCAATTTCCTGGTCTAATAATTCTGTTCTAAGATTCTGTGGCATTGATCATGTTTTTTAATTCTATCGGCCTGCCTGTGGTTATAGCAAGGAGCTATGCTTAGTTAATATTCTCACAAGTCTAAGCATCTAAGTAGGGCACCTCTTACATGTGGTTAAAAATGATTCCAGGTAAAAAGTGTCCACAGGAACCCAAATAAGAAGTCTACATGTATTAGATCTTTCCAAGACATACATTATCTCTGGGAGAGAAGAAGATAGAAAGTTACACATTGTAAGCCATTTTGCACGTTTGTTTTCACAGTGCTACACTAGATGTCTGATGCTTCATTTATCTATGGTTTGAAAAGTTTCAGTCTGCATTTTAGTAATCAGTTTGCACCTTTAATTTGAATTTTGAGGCTTATTGAAATTATTTTTAAATATCAAGTAACAAACCTATTAACATTATTCAGTCAAAACAGAAACACCTTAAAGAAAGAAAGCCTATTCTTTTGGGAACTGCTTCTTGCTTGTTCACAATAAAGTTGTAAGCAAGTTGAAATTCTCTATCTGTTTATGTTCTATTATTGACATTTAATCCATGACTTATATATTAAGCAGTTACTATAAACTTAGGTAGAGGGATAAATAGACAATAATATGTTTAATCAGCTTCTTACTAGCTTACTATCATGAAAACGAAGTAACCTCGCAGCACCAATACACTCTAAAAATTCAAAAGTGCTGTTTTTTTTTTTCTAGGATATATAATCTTTTTCTTTGATCTGTATATAAATGATATATAATTCTATGGCTCCAGATAACAAAGCACTCTACTACCTGATCAAAAACAATAACTTAGCTGACATCCAAATCATTGAAAAATTAGCTGGACCCTGCATGTAACACTTTAGTTCCTTGATGTCAAATGCCAAAGGCCCCATCAGGAAAACTGTGTGACATGTGAAAGTGGATGAAAGAAAATGGTTTTTTGTTGCTTTTTTTTTGAGGTTACCTGGGATACATTGTAATTTAAGATGATAAAAAAATCTTTTAAAATAAATATAGATTAGACTATTATTTGTCAGCATTGCAACAGACAGTAACTTTGTGTAAAATGATATTCCAAACGAATCTCTCTAGATATATTCTTTTGATCTAGGCAGTGACTATGAGATGTGCCAAGCAGTTATAAAATATTTACCTGACTATAGAAGGTTTTTTTTAATAAAAAGTTGACCTCATGCCTGCCATTTCTGTGAATGATGCCTAAGGCTGTCACCTCAACTGGGGAGGAGTATAATACATTATACACTATACAGTGATTCTCAGCTCCATGCCCATGCATTGGGTTTTCCTTGGATCATACAACTTTTCAGGCAGATTTGTTTTAGATAGTAATTATGACCGATGGGAAACAGTGGAAACAGTGTCAGACTTTATTTTCGGGGGCTCCAAAGTCACTGCAGATGGTGATTGCAGCCATGAAATTAAAAGACGCTTACTCCTTGGAAGGAAAGTTATGACCAACCTAGATAGCATGTTAAAAAGCAGAGACATTACTTTGCCAACAAAGGTCCGTCTAGTCAAGGCTATGGTTTTTCCAGTGGTCATGTATGGATGTGAGAGTTGGACTGTGAAGAAAGCTGAGTGCCAAAGAATTGATGCTTTGCAACTGTGGTGTTGGAGAAGACTCTTGAGAGTCCCTTGGACTGCAAGAAGATCCAACCAGTCCATCCTAAGGAGATCAGTCCTGGGTGTTCATTGCAAGGACTGATGTTGAAGCTGAAACTCCAATATTTTGACCACCTGTTGCGGAGAGCTGACTCATTTGAAAAGACCCTGATGCTGGGAGGAATTGGGGTCAGGAGGAGAAGGGGACGACAGAGGATGAGATGGCTGGATGGCATCACTGACTTGATGGACATGAGTTTGGGTAAATTCTGGGAGTTTTTGATGGACAGGGAGGCCTGGTATGCTGCAGTTCATGGGGTTGCAAGGAGTCGGACATGACTGAGTGACTGAACTGACTGAACTGATGACCTATGGTTCTGTTTTTATTATCCTTGAAGGCCTTGAAATATATATTTTCTCCTATGGCTTTTATTTTTAAACATTGAGCTGTCCTGCTATCTAAAATTATGGTAAATGTCAAAAAGTCTTTCAATTTACTTGTTTTACTGTACATTTGACTGATTTTTTTCCCCTAAAAACAACTCTCTTCTTAGCTGGTTGATATTGTACAGACCAGAAATGACAAATTAGTGCCCCTTGGACCAGTACACTCAACAGATGTGTTCTGTTTACACTGAACAGTTATCAAAAAGTTAAATTAGATGCTATCATTTAAAACTAAGGGAGATTTTATGGGAAAAAAAAAAAGCCTAATTTTTGGCTTCTCTTCAATATGTCCACATCATCTTATTCTAAAGCTTACAACTGGCTCATTTCACTCATTTCCATTGCAGACTGGTCTCTGTCGGCCTTTGAGCTTTGGACCTCTGATTTAGACAGATAGACCTATCATCCCATAAATGAACATTCTGGACAAATTACTGACTTAACATTTCATAAAATTTTACATACTGAGCTCAGTAATGGTCTGAACATCTTTGGTGATATTATACTTAACCTTCCTAACTCTTCAAACTCTACATTTCTATAAAGCCATCCCAAAATTAATTTCTTCCATTAACCTCTTCCTTATCCTAACCCTGGTTAACAGTAATTGAACACTGAACAGCTGAGAGAAATCATGGTAAAGCCTGAAGTAACAGAGATAAAAAATATAGAGTGTGCCCTCAGAGTGCTTAGTTCAGCAGGAAAAACAGTTATCTGAAAGAATAATTGCAAAGAAAAAAATTATTATCAGCACTGTTTTAGTAATAGCCATCAATTGTTGAATATTCTGGGTGCCAAGCGTAGTAACTGTGTGCATGTCTGTACCAACAAACTCTACTTTCTCATTTCCCATTTGTTCTGCAAACCATTCCAGGTTCTGTGCTGCTTTTCTGAAACAGCTCTAAGGTCATCAACCTCTCCATTTTCCTAAATCCATTAGTGAAACTGCGGGATCAGGGCCAAGTTATTAATAATCTATTCCATAGTCTCCTCATCTGTAAAATTATGACAGTAACTACCTACTGCACATGGGTATTGTGAGGATTATACTGGATAATCTATATAAACCCTCAAAGCAATGTTTGACAGATAATAAGGATATAATATATGTTAACTTTTATTATGTTGCCATCATTAGTACACTGCTAGTATAACTACTCATTTTTGCAGCAGTACTTGACACAAATGGACGTTCCTTTCTTCTTGTAACATTTTCTTCCCTTGGTTTGCCTCTCCTGGTGTCACACTCTCCTGGTTTCCCTGGAATGTGACTGGCCTTGGTTTTCATTGCTGACTCCTCCTTCTTGTTAAATCTGCAGATATCAGAGTAATCCAGAGTGTGGTGGTGGGCTTTCTTCTTTTTCCTATCCTCTATTCATGGTGATCATATCTGAGCTGTGGTTTTAGATGCCATTTATGTTCTCCTGGCTATAATATTTGTATCTCCAAACTGACATTTTCCATAAACTTCAGTCTTGCATGGATATCCGAGTGCCTTCTCAACATATTTATCAAACATCTGCAACCTGAACTCCTGATTCCCATCACTCATATGATCCTCCTATTTTAGCTCTTTTTCCAGAGGGTTCATTCTCCATAAAGCAGCAGAATGATTTATTAAGTTTCAAATCACTCAATGCTTCTCTGTGACTTGACGATTGCTGTGAGCCCCATCTAGTCTGCTGACATCTCTCCTGGTGTGTGACAGCTACTTACTCTCACTGCAGACTTGGGGAGACAGAATCCAAGAGCAGTCACTGTTTGCAGCTACCCCTGGGCTTATCACTTGCTGCTGGAATTCTAGAATAAAAAAGAATGATCATCATTAAAGATGATTTACCATTAGTAGCTCCAGCCAGGGATTTTATTTTGGGCTCAAAGCCAGTGAATCTAAAGCTGTATCTTACTTTGTATTTATGTACCACAAAAATAACTGATAGAGTGAAATATGCAGACTACAGACCACTTGTTTTGTCCATGTTTATTAGACCATGGGCTTTTTGTCCATGTTTATTAGGGCTTCCCAGGTGACTCAGTGGTAAAGAATCCACCTGCCAAGCAGGAGACACAAGAGATGTGGGTTCAGTCCCCTGGAGAAGGAAATGGCAATGCACTCCAGTATTCTTGCCTGGGAAATTCCATGGACAGAGGAGCCTGGTAGACTATGGGGTCACAAAGAGCTGGACACAACTGAGCAACTAGACAGCAGCAGTATTAGACCAAATAGTTGACTTAATCATATTTTTTGATTGCCTTGTTGTTGGATTAGTGTTGTATAAATACAGCCCATCAGAAGATAAACCTTCTTTCCCTAATTATCGGTCTTCTTCTTTCTAAGCCCTTCATTCAACTCTTTACTCAAATGTCATCTTATTAGGTAAGCTGTCCGTCCCACCTGATTGGAAATGGCACTCTCTGTGCTCATTCTGTCTGTTTTATTTGTCCCTGGTAGCTCAACTGGTAAAGAAGCCGCCTGCGATGCAGGAGACCCTGGTTCAGTTCCTGGGTCAGGAAGATCCCCCAGGGAAAGGGTAGGCTACCCACTCCAGTATTCTTGCCTGGAGAATTCCATGGACAGAGGAGCCTGGCAGGCTACAGTCCAGAGGGTCACAGAGAGTCAGACATGACTGAGCAGCTTTCAGTATATTTTCATTTGTTGAGTCGTCACTGTGGTTGCTGTGGCAGTTGTTTTATCTGACTCAGTCCTCAAGAATAGAAGCTCCACAAGAAGAAGGGCTTCATATTTTGTACTCTATTGTATTTCTAATACCTAAAATATTGGCTCACATTAGGCATGCAATAGACAAGCAGGAAAATGTACAAATGAATAATTACTATTAATATGTAAAATATATAACCCAAGGAGTGCTCTCAGAGGGCTCATCCTATATCATTTCACCACACAAGAATCTAAGGTTATAGTTATATGTAAGGATATGAGGAGTTTACCCATTATAGAGTTGGTTGGAGCTTCAGTTTACAGTATTTTAAAGGCATATCTTATAACCATGAAGTGGGTCAGTTACAGGAAAATGAACCTTTAGGTAGTTTTGTGCACATACTTTTTCAAAAATTCTTATATATATATATGTAGCATATATAAAACTAATGTTTAATGTAGTGTGTGTCATTCACTCAGTCCTTTCCGACTCTTTGTGACCCCATAGACTGTAGCCCTTCAGGTTCCTCTGTCCATAGAATCCTTCAGGCAAGGATACTGGAGTGGGTTGCCATTTCATTTCCCAGGGGATCTTTCTGACCCTGATTGAACCTGGGTCTCCTGCATTGGTGGATTCTTTACCATCTGAGCCATCAGAGAATGCATTAAATCTGTCTTTGATAATTTAGGGGAAAGTGATTTGTCTACATTAAGAATGAGAAATTCAAAGGTTGTTCTTTTTACTGCTTGTTGATGACCTAGGTATTATTGATATACTATTTTTATCTCTGCTGTCACTAACTACATTTGTAAGTGACATACAGAGTGGGATTGAATCAAAATCCTTGACATCCATGGTTACATCATTGTCCATTTATTGGCATTGCTGGCCGTATAGATGCACTGCATGCCTTTCAGCCTCATGCTTCCATCTCTGAGAATGATAGAGGCAAGAAAAAGAAAAATGTTGAAGTTGTCTATGGAGGAATTGGGGTGATCATACCAAATCTGAATTTGGAATGGTGACCCAGGAAACTTGATGACAGAAACAGGGAGAGAAAAAAACAATAATGCCAGATTTCTCAAGACTTAAACGAACATGCTATAACCCTTTCCCCTGCAGTCATCATCCTAATGGAAGAGATTTCCACACATACCTAATTCTTCCAAACATAATGCAGCCTCCCTCTCACGAGGTTCATTTGAACTGAACTTTACTTACAAATGTGTAAGGTGCAGGTGTCTGGCAGTATGATCAACACAGGTTGAGAATCTCACATGTCATATGCATACTGCTGTGTATTATCATGGAAATTATTTATGGTTAGAGTTCTTTGTGCAAAGTGAATTAGAGAACTGCAGCACTTGTTTTTTTTTTCTTATTTATTTATTTTTTAATTTATTTACTTTTTTTTTTCTTTTTTTTTTATTTTATTAGTTGGAGGCCAATTACTTCACAACATTTCAGTGGGTTTTGTCATACATTGACACGAATCAGCCATAGAGTTACACATATTCCCCATCCCAATCCCTCCTCCCACCCCCCCCCCCCACCCGACTCCTCTGGGTCCTCCCAGTGCACCAGGCCCGAGCACTCGTCTCATGCATCTCACCCGGGCTAGTGATCTGTTTCACCATAGATAATATACATGCTGTTCTTTTGAAATATCCCACCCTCACCTTCTCCCACAGAGTTCAAAAGTCTGTTCTGTACTTCTGTGTCTCTTTTTCTGTTTTGCATATTGGTTTATCATTACCATCTTTCTAAATCCCATATATATGTGTTAGTATGCTGTAATGTTCTTTATCTTTCTGGCTTACTTCACTCTGTATAATGGGCTCCAGTTTCGTCCATCTCATTAGAACTGATTCAAATGAATTCTTTTTAACGGCTGAGTAATATTCCATGGTGTATACATACCACAGCTTCCTTATCCATTCATCTGCTGATGGGCATCTAGGCTGCTTCCATGTCCTGGCTATTATAAACAGTGTGCAGCACTTGTTTTGAACTGTTTCGCCATCACTTCCATGGCTCTTTTATGTATAATGTGAAAGTTGCTCAGTCGTGTCCGACTCTTTGTGACCCCATGATTGTAGCCTACCAGGCTCCTCCGTCCATGGGATTCTCCAGGCAAGAATACTGGAGTGGGTAGCCGTTCCCTTCTCCAGGGGATCTTCCCAACCCAGGGATCAAACCCAGGCCTCCAGCATTACAGGCGGATTCTTTACCAGCTGAGCCACCAGGGAAACTCTCTTTTGTGTGTAGACATTGTCATTGTCTCTAAATTGGGTGGGATTATCTATGCAGAAAGAGAGGGGAAAAAAAAGAGAGAGAGAGAGGAAAGAAGCAAAACACAAACCAAAGCCAAAGATAAAAGAGCACAAAATAACTGCTAGAGTCTAGCGTTCACAGTTGTGAAGGTTGTGTTTAAAACTGTTAGCACTGATTGCTGTGGCCAAAACTTCCAACACTATGTTGAATAGTAGTGGTGAGAGTGGGCATCCTTGTCTTGTTCCTGATTTCAGAGGAAATGCTTTCAATTTTTCACCATTGAGGGTGATGCTTGCTGTGGGTTTGTCATATATAGCTTTTATTATGTTGAGGTATGTTCCTTCTATTCCTGCTTTCTGGAGAGTTTAATAATTATTTTTTATCATCTTCACTACTTGTTTTGATACTGGCTGAAGTGGACAGTCATTGGCATTCCAGTTTTGGAGTGAGTGGTCAAAAGTCAGATACTAGTTGAACCTAAAGTAAGAATGTTTATGGATTAATTTAATTGAGCTGTTTCAAATGAGGGAGAACAGGTTCTTACTGGTAGAATACAAACCTAAACAAACCAAAAAAAAAAAAAAAAAAAAAACCCAAAATCCTTATTATCTGGTTTAAAAGGGGAGAAGGCTATTTTCTAAGAGCAATTGTCCCCAACTTTTTTGGCACCAGGGACTGGTTTCGTGGAAGACAACTTTTCCAGAGATGGTGGGGGGAAAATGATTTAGGGGTGATTTAAGCACATTATTTAGGGTTCACTCCCATGAGAATCTGATGCCACCATCACTGATCTGACAGGAGGCAGAGCTCAGGTGCTAATGTGAGCCTTGGGCAGCAGCTATAAACACAGATGAAGCTTCACTATTTGCCTGCTACTCATCTCCTGATGTGCAGCCTGCTTCCTAATAGGCCATGGACTGGGACTAGTCTGTGACCCGGGGGTCGGGGATCCTAGTTCTAGAGGTCTTAAGAGGAGTGCTGTCATTGATTTGACTTACATCAGTTTCCAACAAAAAGCCCCACAGACATTATACACAAGATAACTAAAAGAAATATCTTTCAAGGTATTGAACTGATCTTAAAAATATTTTACTGGCTTTTATTCTGACTAATATATTCTTCATAGATTTTCTTTGCCCTTCCAAACAGGAGTCTTCTTTCCTGAATTTACCATATTGATTTTGTTATCTAAGCTATAGCACCATTCAGACTCTGAGCCATGTTTACCTAAAGTGCCTAATTGCAGCTGAATATTTACTGGAGAATATTTGAAACTTTACTTTCAGAATATTTTCCAATATGTTTCCCATTTATTCTGAGTACAGCCCTACAGAGAGTACTAGGCCAAGAGCTTTCTTTATCTTTCACCATAATTCTCTTCTCTTGTTATCTTTAAGCAAAACTTCTATTGAAGCAGGCAAGGCTTTAGGGACTGACTTGAATTGGACTCAGCCATCCACAGTTATTTAAGAAAAGCTGCCTGCCGAACTGGCCACCATATGCTTATCATCCTGATTTATTTTTCAAAGCTCTTTCAGATCTTCCAATAATTTTTTTTTTTAAAGGAATGGCTATAATGAAACATAATGTTGAAGATTCTTGACAATATTTTGCAGTTCTTCTCTAAAAAGTCACTTAACAGTTTTTTGGAGAAATGGGGTGAAGCAAGCAAAATACAAAATTTAAATATCCAATTATAAACTCAGGAGAAAACTGTGGACATTATCAGAAATAAGAAGCACTGCTTCACTGCGAACTAAATTGTCAGCAAGTATCATGATGCTTCCACGGTTTTAGTACTGTTTGTACTTGTTCTCTCTTTGACCACTGCCAATAAAAATGTATAACTGGGGACTTGCCACAGTTGTGAAATATCTGAGTGAGTTCACCACTGGGAGAATGACTTCAAAAACCATGAATGAAGTTGTAGAAGTAACTTACAGGTAAATTGTACCTGACTTTCCTCATGAACAGTTTTCTGTAACTTTTCTGATATCATGGAAGGTTATAGTTGGAAGAAAGCTTAGAGATTATCTCTTTTGATCCCTTATTTTTATAGAAAGGCACCTGAGGCTTGGTGAAAAGAAGCAGTTTGATACAAAAAGTGAATTAGATTTTTCAAAGATGTATTGTGAAAGGCTACCGCAAAGTCAATGAGAGTCACCCTAGGCCTAATAAAGATCTGAAAGCAGTTCTAAGTAGACCACACAGAGGTTGGATAAAGAACTGGAAGAGTCTCCTTGCTTTGGACTCTTGTTTTAGACCCTGCGCTTCCTCATGGGCATGACTGATGGTGTCTGCCAAGCTTACCTCAATCTAAGTCAGAAAGGGGCTCTTCCTTGGGGTGCGGGGAGCAAAAATGAACTATTTTATTATTACCTTTCCTCGCTATCCCCTGCCTTCTCTTGCCTACCTGGCATTCTCTTGGTCTAACCCTGCAGTATAGCTGCTGATACAACTGAGACTACCTACCTTTTTGTGAGTTTCTGGTTGTTGTTTTTGCTTTGTTTTCCACCTTGACTTCAGCTACCATTACGTCATCCACATAAACCCCTAGCTGCAGCAATGGAAAATCAGATACTTGTAAAAATGCATTTACCAAACGGGTCTGAACTGGCACAGTTCTGAAGCCATCCATTCACTGAGAGTGAGTGAGGACACATTCAGCCTCATGAGAAGAAAAAAGAAGTTAAAATGCCCAGGAAAGAAAGGAATAACTTTAGGGTTGTCAGTGATAATTTGCTAGCTAAATGTATGTAACATTTTTCTGGCAGTGACTTTTGAAAGCTAGGGGATTTTATTAACAGAGTTGTGTGGGTTTGTTTTGCATTCTCACTAAGATCTTAATCTAAAAGTTTAAGATTTTGTCTTCTCTTCATTCACTCAATAGGCATTGTTGTGTCATTGGATCTTCAAACATATTCTAGAGATTTCTTCTTTGAAAGCATCAGTGTAAGGTTTATTTATCCTAGTTTAGTTTGCCTTATTGTGTTTGCTTTTGATACTCACTGTCTTCACTTACTTTCTAAACCAGAAAATTGCCTTTATTAAAATAGATTTTTCTGAAGACTCCCAGGTAAGCCAGCTTGCAATTGGATGTGAACTGTCTCAACCAGACACAATGTGCATCTCAGAGAGGAAGTGAGTGTTCCCCGTGAATTCACTCCACGCAGCTGCCATGATGGGCAAGTGGGACCCCAAACACACTCTCAAGTTTTCCTGAAAACCCAACTAGATTATCACACATTTGCATATATGTTTCCTACTTAGCTTGTATTTCTTAGGTCTTTTCCCAGGTCTTCAAACTGAGCCAAGCATAATAAGCAAAGAAAGGAAGCCCATGAAAATAATCATTCAGGAGAGGAGCAGTTTGTTTACTCAGGTGCTTTTACTCAATGACCTCACTTCTCCTCATCTCATAACACATCTCTTTTTCTTCATCATTCTAGATGGAATACACAAAATCAACAGGCAAGGCAGAGAGTCCCTTCATTAAATAGTTCTGCAATATAATATTTTAAATCATTTATCCAGAATATCTCTAAAACTTGAGACCCCTTGAGAGAGTACTAGAAGTGTCCCATACAGTGGCTTAGAAATCTACATATCCCGACCCAGAGTCTGTCTTTACTTTCTGTCCAGAATGTTTGCCCTACAGGGAATCTCTACGCTGCTATGTTTCTGGAATTTCAAACTCTGAATATCCACTTGAACTCCTTGTTCATGCCCTCTGATCTAACTCTTCTTTCCAGTTACTCCATCATTTGCAGTGTTTCCCACTGTCCTTCTAGCTTTCCATCTTACAAACCTTGAAATCATCTAAGGATTTTTTCAGTCTCATTCATCCCTTACAGTTATCGGTCACTAAATTTCATGTCCATATAATCCTTTCAGTCTCAGTGTAATCATTGTAGCCTCATGACAATCCTGCCTGGATTACTGTCAAACCTCCTAACCAATTACCTTCCTCTTGTGACCTCCTGTGTTTTCAGTTTATCTTGAATAAAATTAAATTTACCTTCTAAAATTCTGCTGTTATAATAGTATAGCCTTACTCTGAATCCTCTAATAGATCCCATCTGCATGTGGGATAATGTCCAAATTTTTCACATCAGCATTTAAGGACTCTTATTTCTTTGGTCCTAAAATATATATCCAATCTTAATTTTTTTCCATGTACAATTTAAGTGTTACACTTAACAAAGTCTTCACTGTCTCATCTATCTTCTCTCCATGTCCACTCATTCTCATCCTTACTTGCAAGTAATATCTCTACCCCTTCCATCTGTGATCAATTTCTACCCACTTTTTAGGATATAGTATAAATCCTATTACATGAAATAGTCTCACCTGTCTGTATTTCACAATAATTTATACATCCCCCTTCTATTCTCCAGTGAAGACATCTGGTCCTGAACTTGTATTTGTTGGAAATTCTTCGAAAAGTGATTTAATTTGTTTACTTGTCATATATTTGCTCAGATTTTTTATTCCTTCTTAAGCCAAGTTGTTGATTTCCATGTTTCTTGGATCCCTTACTTTCCTTAAGCACATTTTCTTTTTCTTTCCATTTTTGGAGATTAAATCAAACTGAAGTCAGTGGAAAGACATTCTCCCTTTGAAAGTAAGTCTAAATGAAAATATGTTAACTAGAGTTAAGTCAGTTTCCTCACCAAAGCTAACTAAATGAGAGAAGAAAATATTTCTACCTTCCATGTAATAAATGGCTCTTATTATGTTTTCTGTGTTTTGGGGGAAAAAATTCCTAAGGAAAACCAGTGATAGGCTTGATTTCTCAAAGCCTTTGTAAGACCTGTTTTTTTCTTTCCAAAAAGGTGATTTATCCTGAGATTCTAAGTGAAAGGAGTTCTCTAGTATTTTGTGCAGTAAACTTTTACTAGGGAACTCACAATAAAGCTGCTCTCTAGTTTTTGTCTTATTGTGTTGCTTCTTCTAGAAATTGCATATCAGCTTTATATGCATGTCCAAATATATTCCTGGAAGAGCAGAAAAGGTCTGTGTGTATGTGTAAGAGAAAGGGTGAAATGGCCACTTTATTTATGATTATTAGTTGCTCTGAAAGGAAGTAGAGATTAGTCAGGATAGTAAACTACACCACAAAATGTCCTCTGATTGAACCTTCATCTTCATTACTTTCCCTATACATTCATACCTCTTTTAATGGGAATCACTTAAATTATCATTTAATCTACACTGTCAGCATAAATAATTGTGCTTCTTTATTCAGAGGAAAAGGAGATAACTGCCAAAACACAGACCAACACATACCAATGGCTTCTCCCAGTTTATTTATTCAGTAAGTATTTATTGAACACCTACTATATGTATATGTATATGTTATGTTGGACTTCACGTACATAGTATATGTATATCCTCAGTAAGTATATACATATATATATATGTATATCCTCAGTAAGTATATGTATATACTCAGTATTTACTCAGTAAGTATATGTATATATTCAGTAAGTATTTATTGAACACCTACTATATGTATATGTATATGTTATGTTGGACTTCATGTACATAGTATGAACAAAACAGATGTGTTTTTGTCAAGGATTCGAGTTTTGATTCTTTTTGTCAAAGATCCAGTTCATAAGAATTCTACTTTTATCATGTGCGGAGTTCAATAGTGCAGTTGAAGGCTCACAGACCAGTGGAAGCTAAATGGTAATTCAGCAAGGAGCCCTAAGCTTCTGCTGCCCGGGAAACATTTAATGGCGTTACCCAGGAAGTATCATGACACCGTACAAAGGGGCATCTGTTTGCAACTCTAACCTCGACAAAGAAGCAATTCTTCTTGCCAAAGGGAGTAGAATAAATCCCTTCCCTTTGCCCCAGCACGCCCCCACACCACTGATCCGGCCGAGAATGCTGAATGCTCACAATAGACAGAAGGCTGTAGGGTCAACCAAACCAACAAGCGCCACCCCAGGGGTTAACAAGGAAAGCAGGAAGCAAGCACTTTGCTGAGCATATTGGGGGGAAGCAAAACCTTGAAGCCATTGATCGAAGCTGTATCCAGCACCATTTCAACAGCCAAGAGTGAGATAATCTACCAACAGCTCAGAGTTCAGAAATGAAGCAGCCAATGTCAAAACAGACAGCCTGGGGGAAAAAAAAGTGGCCCTGGCTACAGAAAAGAGGATCAGGAGAGCCAAGGCCAGACAGCCCCATCCTGCTGTGACATTGTGTAAGCCCCTGAACCTCTCTGAAGCTTAGATTTTTTTTGCCTGTAAAACAAGTTTCCAAGATTATGAGAATTAGAGAAACTGAATGTAAAGCAGGCATTCAATAAATGGCAGCTACTTTTGTTTTGAAGTGTATATTTAGTCATTGAAATGAATCCCTTGATAGTCTTCTTAAAGTTCTAGCGTGTCATTTGCTGTTAAAAGTCTGGTATCAGATGAGGATTCCTGCCTTGGAGATGACTTTTAAATGGCTTACCTTTGCCTAAATGTGGTACACCTGGCTTTGTCCTTAGTGCGTAGTACTTATCTATTTCTTTGTCTCCCTTGCATTACTTGCCTTCTGTCCTGTCCGTACTAGAAGCTCTTTGGGGTCAAACCCATACCTTGTTCATATTAATCCTCAGTGACTGTCATAGTTTTTATATGTGGTAGGTACTCAGTAAAATTTGGGGCTTCTCATATGGCGCTAGTAGTAAAGAACCCCCCTGCTGATGCAGGAGACATAAGCAATGTGGGTTCAGTCCCTGGGTTGGGAAGATCTGTGTAACTATTTGCATATTTATTTCTCAAAAAGTATTTAATACAGGAAGGTCTAAGAAACTTTAGGATTCAAAACAGCAGGCAGCTACCCATCTGTGCCCAATGTGGCCATTAACCATTGTGCCGTATTTGCTATGTATTGTTAATTTTAGGCTTCGGGCTCACATATAGCAGTTCTGAAACCCTGAAAATTCCGTGAGCTCTTTTGTTAAAACCCAGCCTTGCCTGTGTGATCTCCCTGTTAATTATTTTTTAATAAGTAGCTTCACTCCAGCCTCCCAGAATCTGTTTGAGCTGCCAACATTAAAAGATAGAAACTGCAGAAAGAGCAGCAATGTCTCCCTCGAATCGTCAAGCCTCTGAAACGCAGGGGCTTTAGAAGTCTGCAGGCTCAGCTTCCCTGCCCTGCTCCAACATCCTCTGCCTGGTAATTTACAGGAGCTGCTGCAGGCTCAGGCTCCTAATTGGTTTTCCCATGTGCCGAGCTGTGCCTGCATCCAGTGTTAGGAGTCTATGTTCGAGTCTCTTTAAAACCCAGAGAGTTAAAGAATCTGAAACGATTTTAGTAACCAAAAGCTGTGTGCATCACTGATGCCGTTGCCCTGGTGGCAGTTCATCAGTTGGTTCCATCTAGTCCCTCCTTACCCAGTTTCCTACCACTCCCAGTTATCCAAAGTCCCAAAATGCTTTCTTGAGGTCTTCTGAGTGATTATCTTGGGTCACTGAAATGGCAGCTCTCAAGGCACGGTGCATCTGTGGGGCTGGTGAACAGAGTCTTGGGTACCACTCCTGCTAGATGGTAAACAGGTGACACGTGAGCTGGTTACTTGAATGGACCCTTCTGAAAGGGCAATAGAGTGGTGGTCAAGAGTGTGGCCTTTGGAGTCAGGTTGGCCAGTTGACATTATGGCTTCAGTGCTTATTAGTTGAGTGATTGTGGACATGTCATTTTTTGTCCCTCCATTTCCCCTTTTATAAAATTGAAATAATTATAATAGTACCTGTTATAAGATTCCTGTGAGGATTAAGTGAATTGATACTCATCATGCACTTAGACTGAATAGCACTTAGTGGATACATAACAAGAGTATTGACTATATTGTTAACCTCCTTCTCATGGAACTGAGAAGCACAGACGTTAGAGCTCTTTATTACCTATTTCTGCTCTGTTGGTCAGTTCTGATGCTGGCTGGTCAAGCTGAACTCTGACATCAGACCCTGTGAAACTTATCCAGCCTTTCTACTTCCCACTTCTCCCAGCCCAGGAATGAGTTAGAAGTGGGAGCTAAAAATTTAACTCTGGAAATCTGCATCAAAAATTTCTCTCTTCTATCTATCCCTAGACCAACCCCCGCCCCTCTTTATTTTAAGCTTAAAGTTTTGTCGTTTTGACTCTCAGGTTCTATAATGACCCTTTCATATTCTTCCTACCCTAAGTAACTCCCTTAGCAACCATTGCCTCTAATGGAACAAGGTAGAGAGGGCCTCTGTAGTAGAATCAGTCAACAAATTCCGTGAGTAAAGGGAGTCAAGGGAATTGATTAATATTCTTGAAAATAGCATTCCATCATGTAAATCTGCAACTATACTTCTTACCCAGATATTTATACTAATATCTTGTTCAAGCCTACTTAATTCTAAACAATTTTGATCATACTCAATGAGCTACACAAATCCCATATGAATGCTGGCAGAAATGATTGACCATACATGTTTTTAAGTTAGAGCAGAAAGAGTAATAAATGACTTAGCTATGTAATCTAGACTCTCAACTTAAACAGTGTTGAGAGTTGTTTAAGCCTAAGGCAAGGTGGTGTATGTTGCGATCCATAATATAACTCAGGAGAGTAGAAATTAGAAGTTCAGTGGAAGAAGGTGAGTATTCAAGAATTCACAATAAAAAATAAAAGTAAAGAAATACCCCATGCCTGTGACCTGACCAAATCACTGTCTTTTCTTTCTTAATCACAAACAGCAATAACTAAATTTGATTATGCAGTCTCCAGAAACAGTAATTTAGGTCCTGAAAATCAGCATATTGTGACACTTATACAAAAATGGAAATAAAATTCCACTTTCGCAAGGAGAGTTCAGAAGATATATTTTGGACACTGGAAATTTTATTTGGGGATGAGAATACACTTAAAATTGATTATTGACAGTTGGTAAATCATCTTTTCCCATCTTTCTCTGTGTGGTACAGATGGGAAAATAACATCTTCCAAATTCATTTCTCAGTTATACACATGCATAAATTAGCCTGTGCAAACTAAAAGTTTCTTGTGTATGCTTTATTAAATCCTGTCAAAGCTGTTATTAGTACTGATTTTATATTGTCTAGTACTTATGAAAATTGACAATGTAGTTTGTGAGTTAGTCACTACAAAAGGTTTTTAAATATCTGATAGAATGCTAGTGAACTAATACAAATGCCTACATATATAAACATCCAGGCTCACCCATTAGTATTTTCTTTCACATAAATACAGTACTTAGTTTAGAAAGAGTCAAAATATTTTCTCCACTGGGCTAGCCACTCTGGAGCTCCTCTTCCCTTCAGACAGTGGTCTCAGCTTAGTATATGTAGACAGTCTAGCGGACTCAGGTAACACTACAGTGGTTTTCAATTCTCATTTCATAGAAACCTTCCAGATTTATGTGAGGGAAGAACATTAGGCTTCCTAAGATGCTAGAGATCTCCAAACTGAAAACCACTTCACACTCTTCCTCCTGCCACAATTTTCCCACTCAAATGGTATCCTCTTACCCTGTCCAGGTTAGAATAGGGCCCAGTTTCAGTTTGAGAAGCTAATCATTCAGAAGTTTTCCTTAAAGTTCAACACTTAGGTTTAATTACATGATGGATTCAAGGAGAAATTATAACAAAGAGCAAACACAAGCAAAGTAACCACAACAAATTTAATTATAAAACTCATTGCTGGATGGAAAAATCTCTAAGGTCTGACTTTTTTCTTTTAGAATTGCACTTAGTAGTGTTGACTTTTATTGTGAAGTTTTAATAACCTTTTCAATCCTCTTCTGTATGCATTTCCCTTAAAATTCTAAGGAACCGAAATTTAAACCAGTATGATATTAAGGAATAGGAATTATACTTCATTGTATTGTGCTTCAAGCATGTAATTGGAAAGAAAAAGGCATCAAAAATGAGAATAATGACAAGGCATTTAGGCATTGAACTGGCATATTTGAAAGTTGTGACTTATACTGGATTAGCCATCCTAAAGCTTATTATTGGTGCCACAAAGAGAAAACTGATTATAGTGTATCACCTCTGCAGAACTTGACCACATTCAGTTGATATATACTCAATTTGGCACTTCCCTAAGCAGATATAAGTGTCTTGATTGTAGAGAGGAATGAAAAACTAAAAGGCTTCATGGGTCTTTTCTCTCATACCTTAGAAAAAAGTAAGTTTCAATGAACACTTACTGAGAACTTAAGTTTGTTAAGTATACTGCTGGGTGCTTCACCTCAGTGAAGATTGGGCTTACCCTCTAATGAGGTAGATAATAAGAGAAGAGGCAATTCAGAATGAGTTGATAAAGGTTTACGATGGGGGAGAAATGGCTTTACAGCTGGATAGAGAATGGTGTCGTTCTCTGAGACAGGCAGAGTTGGAGGATTAGAAGGGTACTTGGGGGAGTTGGTGTGCTGAGCTGCTTCAGTTGGGTCTGATTCTGCAACCCTATGGACTGCAGCCCGCCAGGCTCCTCTATCCATGAAATTCTCCAGACAAGAATACTGGAGTGGTTTGCCATGCCCTCTTTCAGGGGATTTCCCACCCCATGGATGGAACTAGCATCTCATATCTCTTGCATTGGCAAGTGGGTTCCTTATCAGTAGGGCCACCTGGGAAGGGGAAATTGGAGGAAGTTATATTCAGTCGGGAACCTGTTGCTTTGAGATATCGATTTATTCAAATGGCGCAATCTGATAGGCAGTTGCGTTTGCAAATTTTGTATCTCAAGAAGGAGATTTGGAATGGAGAGTGAGATCTGGGGAACTGTCCACATTTTGTCACTGAAACATCAGGACTGGCTGAGATCTACAGGAGAGGGTGTGCAGAGAGTAAAAAGCAGAGGGCCCAGGGAAGAAGTCTTAAGGGTCAATATTTAAAGATTGGGCTAGGGAAGGGACCCTGAGTCAATCCCTTGGTCGGGAAGAGCTCCTGGAGAAGGGAATGTCAACCCACTCCAGTATTCTTGCCTGGAGAATTCCATGGAGAGAGGAGCCTTGGTGGGCAACAGTTCATAGGGTCGCAAAGAGTCAGACCCAATGAGGGACTTAACACCAGGGACACTAAGGATAGGGCAGGGAGGCCTTCACAACAGTCTGGTGAGGGGCAGTATCAGTGCTGAAAGATGTATGTGTCCAGGGCAAAAGGGTGTAGAGATCATTTTGGAAAGTTTTGTAATCATCTATTATCAAAGTGTTTGAGAAAGACCATCTGCCTGGAATCCATAGAAAATCTTATCAGTTAACTTTAGCTTTTCATGTGAAAATATATGACATTGCATTTGGATATTTCATAATTCATTTACCAGGAGTTATAACCAAGGAAGAAGTAATAAGGGTTTTTGACCCTTCCTTAACATTAATGCTCAGGACATTTATCAATAAACAGCAATTTCAATTAACATGATATACGTTATAAGAATGTATAACATAAGGAGAGATGAGCATGTATTTTATTACATTCAAACTTGTATGTTTCCCTCAAGTAATTGGTGAAGGTGTTTGATGATTCATGCATATACTATCCTTTCCCTACTCTTTAGAGAATCAACACTTGAACTCTATTCATTTATCTTAATTAGCATATCTGAAGCCAGTAGAGTTAGAAGGCTCATCCCCACCAACATAAAGAAAACATTGCCAACAGTAAGTTCTATCAAAACCGAACAACAAGTTTCCTATTCTTTCCATAAATCAGTGACTATGTACTGTGTGCCTAGAACTATTGTAGGTCCTGGAGATAAGGCTGTGAGCAAACCAGAAAAGGTCCCTGAACATGTAAGACTTCCATTCTAATTGAGAGAGAATTTGAATATGTTTAAAAATTTAAACATATAAGAACTATCAAGTAGCAATGAGTGCTATTTAAAGAATAAAAGAATGCTATACTATACATATCATGATAGATACTGGGAGGAAAATTCCTCCAGAAATATTAATAAGTAAATTGATGATTTAGAAGAGAGACGTTTATCTGTGAGTGAAGTTTTGAGAAAATAAGGGGGAATTGGATCCAGAACTAAAGTTGAGGGATTGGCCTTTGACAGAACATCCTTATCAAAGTAACAAAAGAGAAGGACTATTTATTCATGAGAATAGATAATGTGCACCTCTTCTGAACTACACTCTCAGACAGCCTGACATAGGTATTTTCACCATGGGAATCAGCAAATGATACAAATCAAGGCTATTATTTTTCATACCTCCTGTTTGTGAAACATTTTACCAGCACATCACTGGCAAGGTGTATGAATAGGCTGATGCATTTCATCATAGGAAGATAAGGCATTTCCTGCCTGATGATAGTTATTTACTCCTATGAAGTATGAAGCATGGTCATCAACAGAATAGGAGATTTGAGACATTTAAAGAAAATCTGAATGGCTGCTGTCATTGGATGCTATACAGATTTAAGTGATTGTAGTTTGAACTAGATAATCCCAAAAGTCCTACTCAACCCTAAGAATACATGATAATATTATAAAACTGATTTTGCTATGAAGCAACAAATTCTAATTTACTTTTATCTTTTTAAGCTAGTTTTCCAGATTTTTGCCCAGAGTTATAAATATAGGAATCATTTGTCATTTTTCTTCTTGAGTTTTTTTTTTTTTTAAGTTTTTTTTTTTTTTTTGTCCCCACTCCCCACAAACATGGGGCTTCTCCCCTGTGTGTGTCCTCTCGAGTCTGATTCTTGAGTTATTTTTATCACTACTATTTAGTTGTTCATTATTTCATCCTAAAAAGTCCATAATTCTGTGGTTTGGAATTTGATTGCAATTTGGAAAAATGAAAGAACCAAATCAGAGATGGAGACAAAAAAGTATACCTGACTTTGGAAAAATGAAAGAACCAAATCAGAGATGGAGACAAAAAAGTATACCTGAATGGACGAAATTGTGGAGCTGGTATAAAAGCTTTAATCAGAAAATATTGTGGGCTATTTAATGTAGTATTTGCTTATAATTTTTTCATATTTTAATTTTTGACCTTTGTCAACCATTGTTCTGTTATGCTTCTTTGACTCAGAGTTGCAATTCAAGTACTGCAAGTACTATAGAGTAGTTCAGTGTGTGTGGTTATACAGAAGGCTTTTCACAAGTGACCAGGCAGATGAAAACTTCAACTTTGAAACCTTACTAGATAAAAGGCTAAAGTTTAAAAAAATTTTATTGAGGTATATTTGAACAGTATGTCTCAGATTACAACACAGTGATTCACAACTTTAAAAAATTATACTCCATTTATTGTTAATACAAAATATTGGCTACATTCCCTGTGCTATATGATATATTCTTGTAGCTTACTTATTTTGTACACAGTAGTTTGTACTTCTTGATCCCCTATCACTATCTTGCTACTTCTGCTTTCCCTCTCCACCTGGTAACCACTAGTTTGTTCTTTATCTCTGTAAGTCTATTTCTAAGTTGCTGTATTTACTACTTGTATTTTTTAGATTCCACGTACAAGTGATATCAGACAATATGGTCTCTGTCTGACTTATTTCCCTTAGCATAATGTCCTTGACGTCTATCCATGTTACTGCAAACGACAAAATTTTATTCTTATTTATAGCTAAGTGGTATTCCATTATGTGTATATACCGTATCTACTTTATCCATTTATCTGTTGATGAACACTTAGAATGCTCCCATATCTTGGCAATTATAAATGGTGCTGCTGTGGACATTGGTGCATGTTTCTTTTTTAATTGGTGTTTGCATTTTTGGGGGGATATATATATACCCAGAAATGGAATTGCTATATCATATGGTAATTCTGTTTTTAGTTTTCTGAGAAACTGGCATATTGTTTTCCACAGGGGCTGAACCAATTTACAGTCAGACCAACAGTGTCCTAGGATTCCCTTTTCTCTATATTCTCACTAACATTTGTTATTGTTTCTTTATTTTTTTAAATTGTAGTTGATTTACAATATTATGTTAGTTTCTGATGTGTAGCAAAATGATTCAGTTATACATACATATATTCTTTTTCATATTATTTTCTATTATGCTTTATTAAAAGATACTGACAGTAGCACCTTGTTGTTATCTATTTTATATATAAGCAGTTTGTGTCTGCTAATCCCAAACGCCTAATTTATCCTTCTCCCCTACTTTCCTCTTTGGTAGCTATACATTGTTTTCTATGCCTGTGAGTCTGTAGATAAGTTCATTTTGTATTGTTTCCTTAAGATTCTGCATGTAAGTGATATCATATAATATTTATCTTTGTCTGACTTCCTTCACGTAATATGGTAGTCTCTAGGTCCATTCATGTTGCTGCAAGTGGCATTATTTCATTTTTATGGCTGAGTAATATTCCATTGTATGTATATACTTCATCTTTTTCAATAATTCATCTGTTGGTGGACCGTTAGGTTTCTTCCATGTCTTGAATATTATAAATAGTGCTACTGTGAACATTGTGTTACATGTATCTTTTCAAATTAGAATTTTCTCCAGATATGTGCTCAGGAGTAAGATTGCTAGACCATACAGTAACTCTATTTTTAGATTTCTAAGGAACCTTCATACTTTTCTCCATAGTGGCTGCACCACTTTACATTCCCACCAACAGGGTAAGAGAGTTCCCTTTTCTTCACACCCTCTCCAGCATTTATCGCTGGTAGATTTTTTGATGATCATTCTGACAAGTGTGAGGTCATACTTCATTATAGTTTTGATTTGCATTTCTCTAATTATAGTGATGTTGAACATCTTTTTATATGCCTATTGGCCATTTTCATGTCTTCTTTGGAGAAATGTCTGTTTAGATCTTCTGCCCATTTTATAATTGATGGGTTTTTTGTTGTTACACTTATTGAGTTTATAAGCTGCTTGTATGCTTTGGAAATTAATCCCTTGTCAATCACATCATTTGAAAATATTTTCTCCAGGTCTTTAGGTGGTCTTTTCATTTTGCTTATGGTTTTCTTTGCTGTGCAGAATCTTACAAGTTTGATTAGGTCCTATTTGTTTATCTTTGCTTTTATTTCTATTGCCTTGGGAGAATGACCTATGAAAAAATTGGTAGGATTTATGTCGGAGAATGTTTTGTCTATGTTCTTTTCTAAGAGTTTTATGGTGTCATGCCTTATATTTAGAGGAGGGCATGGCAACCCACTCCAGTATTCTTGCCCAGAGAATCTTATGGACAAAGAAGCCTGGCAGACTATAGTCCATAGGGTCACAAAGAGTCAGATACAACTGAGACAACTTAGCACACACACACACGCATGTCTTATATTTAAGTCTTTAAGTCATTCAGAGTTTATTTTTGTGTATTGTGTGAGGGAGTGTTCTAATTTCATTGATTTACATGTGACTTTCCAGCTTCCCCAACACCACTTGCTGAAGAGTCTGTCTTTTTTCCATGTTGTAGTCTTGCCTCCTTTGTCAAAGAGTTATTGACTGTAAGTGTGTGGCAACATTTGTTTTGTATTCTTTTTGATCACAGCCACTCTGACAGATGTGAGGTGATACCTGATTGTGGTTTTCATTTGCATTTCTCTGATGATTAATGATGTCGAGCATGTTTTCATGTGTCTATTGACCATCTGTATATCTTTCAACAGACATTTGGAAAAATGTCTATTCAGGTCTTCTGCCATTTTTAATCCAGTTGTTTGTTTCTTTGATGTTGACTTGTATGGGCTGTTTATATATTTTTGGATATTAACAACCTATTTTGTCCTCTCATTTTCAAACATTTTTTCCCATTCAGTAGGTTTGTTTTTTTCATATATGCCCTTTATTATGTTGAGATATGTTCCCTGAATCCCAGCTTCTGGAAAATATTTATCATAAATGGATGCTTAAGTTTGACAAAAGCATTTTCTGCCTCTATTGAAATGATCATATAATTTACATTCTTTAATATGGTAATGTGCTATATCACATTGATTTCCAGATATTAAAATCCTTATATCCCTGCATTAAATTCCTCTTCATTATAGTGTATGATCCTTTTAATGTACTGTTGGATTTAGTTTGCTAATATTTTTCAGAATTTTTGCATCTGTGTCAATATCAATGATATTGGCCTATGATTTTCTTTAACTGTTATTTATTTTTCTAGTTTTGGAATCAGGGTGATGGTGGCCTTATAAAATGAAATTGGAAGCATTTTTTCCTCTGAAATGTTTTGGAAATTTTGAAAAGAATAGATGTTAACTCTTCTCCAAATGTTTGATAGAATTCAAACCTGGGAAGCCATCTGGTCCTGAACTTTTGTTAGGAGATTTTGTTGTTGTTTTTTATTGATTTGGTTTCATTTGCTAGTAATTGATTTGTTCATATTTTCTATTTCTTCCTGGTTCAGTCTTGGAAGATTGTATTTCTAGAAATTTATCCATTTCTTCATTGACCAGTTAGATGAAAATGTCAACTGTGAAATCTTACTAGCTAAAAACATTGAAATTTTATCAAAATAAACAGTAAGGGAAACTTTAAAAATTGTCACTATGCATATTCAAAGTTTGTCCTACCAAACTGTGTAATATTTGTTTTGCTTATTATTTCTCTGTCACTTTCTTTTTTTTTTTTTCTTTTTTTTTCGTTTATTTTTATTAGTTGGAGGCTAATTACTTTACAATATCGTAGTGGTTTTTGTCATACATTGACATGAATCAGCCATGGATTTACAAGTACTCCCCACCCCAATCCCCCCTCCCACCTCCCTCTCCACCTGATTCCTCTGGGTCTTCCCAGTGCACCAGGCCCGAGCACTTGTCTCATGCATCCAGCCTGGGCTGGTGATCTGTTTCACCCTAGATAATATACATGGTTTCCTCAGACGTTTGCATAAGTTGTGCAGATGCCGAGGAAAAAAATGTAAAGGAAAATATTGGTTTTGGTGGACTTTAGGGAGTGATCCTATTATTGGAGAGTCTGCCTGTGCTGGATTCTCTCTTCTTGCTCCATTATCAGCCTATGATAAAGCCAGAGAGACATTTCTGAAGAGACTGTATCAACCACTTCATTGTAAAGATTTCTGTAGTCTGATGTGTATTACTTATGCTCTTTTGCAGGGAGACACTAGTGAGTTGATAACTGTGTCAGATCAGCAACAGTTGAATCTTAGGGCATTTCAGAAACAGAAAATCTCCTTCTTTCTTCCTACAGTGGAGGGAAAACAGCTTCGCTTCTACCGTGGAACCAGAGCCTCAACTGCTCCTGCTTGTGCATAATGACTAGTAATGATGGTTCCACAATTCCAGCAGTGAGTGGTACCCAATTCCAATTTTTATCCCAGTTCCCAGAAGCCTGTTTCTCTTGCTCTGAGTCTGGTCTTCCCCAAGAAGGTTATTTTCTGAAAAGAGCCTGTCAGAGGGGGAATTCCCTCTTCTGAAGAATTCCCCCTTCTACCCGTCTTGAGTTCTTGTGGCTGGACTCATAATAAATAGACACATGACAGATTAACAAGAGAAAAAGAAATAAATTTTAATTCATGTGCAAGGTAATGGGACCTAAGAAGTGACCAGAGAAGACAGATTTTATATTTTTAAATAAATACTGTTTACAAATAAACAGTAAGTGAGGAATAACAAGACAAAGAAATAGGCTTCAGGTGCTTAATTAGTGAAGAATCTAGAGTTTGGGCTTTGAATAGTAAACTAAAGAAGTAATAAGGTTTCTTTGGGCTTCCCTAGGAGTGCAGACAGTAAAGAGTCTGCCTGCAATGTGGGAGACCAGGATTCAATCCCTGGGTCGGGAAGATCCCATGGAGAAGGGAATGGCAACCTGCTCCAGTATTCTTGCCTAGATATTCCATGGACAGACCATGGGGTCGCAGAAGAATTGGATACGACTGAGCACTAAACAGTAAAAAGGTTTCTTTATACAGACTTCTTGGCCCCAAATTTTCTCTCTCTGGTGAAGAGTGTCCCTTCTACCTCCAGATGCAGGAGGTGTGCCTTTCACATCAGAGATTTATTCACTGCCTTCAGGGAGAAAGATAGGAGGGTCAGAGTGTCCCTCTTGCATCAGATGTTTCTCAAGTAACTTCCTTTCAAAATGATCAGTTTGCCATTGAAGCATATTTGGAGGGAGGTCTGTCCTGGGCTCCAACAAGCCCTTGGCATACAACTGCCACACGTATCACTGGCCCAGCTCCAGATAGATGGTATTTTTATTTTGTAAACTAACTGGGATTTCATAAACATAGCAGTACTCCTTGCCAGGGAAGTTTTAAATTTATGCAGCATATTTGGGAAGTGGACTTTGTCACTTGAGTGTTTGGAGCACTCCTCATTTGCTTGCTTGTTTCGTCGCTCTAGTCATATCCGACTCTGCAACCCATTGGACTGTAGCCTGCCAGCTTCCTCTGTCTATGAGACTTATTTCAGGTAAGAATACTGGAGTGGTTACCATTTCCTTCTCCAGGGGATCTTCCCAGCTAAGGGATGGAACCCGTGTCTCCTATGCAGGAGAATGCTTTACCTCTAAGCCGTTCCTAAGTCAAAGGTGCAAACCTTAGAAGTTACTAGAAGAAACCAACTTTAGCTGTTATTTTATCTTCCCTCCACTGTGTGGTTCTCTACGGAAATGTGAACAATGATGGGTACTGTGGTGTGAAGTTATGTTTGAGGGACCAGAAACAGCCCAGTAGGTTAGAAAGGAATGTTAGTGCAGACAGTTCAAGTGAGATTTCGTAGAAGGAACATTTTGCTCTCTCTGCTATGTTGGCAAAGGCATCTTGAGAAAAGACTCATCGTGATTTGGCATTGCAGGCCTCAGGGTCCTGACCACTCTCCATATTCTAGTTACTTGCCTACTATTTCTAGAATAATTCATAAAGGGAGTGTGTGAATTAATACATATAAAGGATCTTTCAAAACACAATTTGTGAGGATCTGGATCCTTCTTTCAGGACTCCTGTAAGTCTTACTGTGGCCAGAAAATGTTGACTATGCCTCTGTTTACTGACTTCTAAGGAACCACCTTTGTTTTCTCAAATGAATGATACACTGATGATGACATTTTCTTTATCTTGTCAGAAGGTTTTCACATAGCTACAGCATGACTGCTCCTTGGCTGGCTGCCTGAATTATGCATCACGTTGTAAAATGAACCTTGTTTCAGAAAGGTTAAAAAGTGACAATATAGTGTACCTGAGAGTTGATGAAATAAGGTAGTTGAGGGGAAATTTTCTGGACTGCCTTATCCCACTTACAAATTTGATAAATAACCTCAGCAGTGGCCACAGGACTGGAAAAGGCCAGTTTTCATTCCAATTTCAAAGAAAGGCAGTGCCAAAGAATGCTCCAACTACCGCAAAACTGCACTCATCTCACATGCTAGTAAAGTAATGCTCAAAATTCTCTAAGCCAAGCTTCAGCAGTGAACTGTGAACTTCCAGATGTTCAAGCTGGGTTTAAAAAAGGCAGAGGAACCAGAGATCAAATTGCCAACATCTGTTGGATCATCAAAAAAGCAAGAGAGTTCCAGAAAAATATCTATTTCTGCTTTATTGACTATGCCAAAGCCTTTGACTGTGAGGACCACAACAAGCTCTGGAAAATTCTTCAAGAGATGGGAATACCAGACCATCTGACCTGCCTCTTGAGAAGTCTGTATGCAGGTCAGGAAGCAACAGTTAGAACTGGACATGGAACGACAGACTGGTTCCAAATAGGGAAAGGAGTACATCAAGGCTGTATGTTGTCACCCTGCTTATTTCACTTATATGCAGAGTACATCATGAGAAACGCTGGGCTGGAGGAACCACAAGCTGGAATCAAGATTGGTGGGAGAAATATCAATAACCTCAGATATGCAGATAATGCCACCCTTATGGCAGAAAGTGAGGAAGAACTAAAGAATCTCTTGATGAAAGTGAAAGAGGAGAGTGAAAAAGTTGGCTTAAAACTCAGCATTCAGAAAAGTAAGATCATGGCATCTGGTCCCATCACTTCATGGCAAATAGATGGGGAAACAGTGGAAACAATGAGAGACTTTATTTTCCTGGGCTCCAGAATCACTGCAGATGGTGACTGCAACCATGAAATTAAAAGACGCTTGCTCCTTAAGAGAAAAGTTATGACCAACCTAGACAGCATATTAAAAAGCAGAGACATTACTTTGCCAACAAAGGTCTGTCTAGTCCAAGCTATGATTTTTCCAGTAGCTGTGTATGGATGTGAGAGTTGGACTGTGAAGAAAGCTGAGTGCTGAAGAATTGATGCTTTTGAACTGTGGTGTTGGAAAAAACTCTTGAGAGTCCCTTGGACTGTGAGGAGATCCAACCAGTCCATCCTAAAGGAGATCAGTCCTGGGTGTTCATTGCAAGGACTGATGTTGAAGCTGAAACTCCAGTACTTTGGCCACTTGATGCGAAGAGCTGACTCATTTGAAAAGACCTTAATGCTGGGAAAGATTGAAGGTGGGAGGAGAAGGGGACGACAGAGGATGAGATGGTTGGATGGCATCACCGACTCAGTGGACATGAGTTTAAGTAAACTCCGGAAGTCGGTGATGGACAGGGAGGCCTGGTGTGCTGCAGTCCATGGGGTTGCAAAGAGTTGGACACGATTGAGTGACTGAACTGAACTGAAATAACCTTTGAAGAATTGTTCCTGATATCTTGTCATTGTTATTGCAATTTGTAGTTTTCAGATGTGTGTTTGATCAACTGGAATGAAAAGAAAGAAGGATATGTCATAGTCTGGATTTTCTTCATTGCGTATTGGGACTTAAGTCCTCCATCCAAGATGCATGCTTATTATCATCAGTCAGGCTGCAAAATAAATTAATTGAATAAGTGGGTAAATATTCCTTTAAATCTGGGAAGCCATGTCATCACCCTCTTGCCCTCAATTACAGTGTGTGAAATCTCATTAGTATTTTATTGAAGGTGCTGTTTAGATATTTGTGTTTCATTAAAGCACAGAGCAGTTTCTATAATGTATACTGTGGCAGGTGCTGAAGTGCTGCTTGAGTTATTCTATGGAAAAGCCCCTTGTGGAGGAGCATTAACTCACACTAGCCCCAGGAGGACCGGCCTGTACAGTTTGATGTCTTTAAACTGATGAAAAAGTTCTATCCACTGAGAATGCCATCCACCTCATTCACGTGTTTCTCAGCTTTTTTTTCCTAGAAGAGGGTTTCTCAATTTCACTAGTATGGATGTTTGGGATTAGATAATTCTATGTGCAAGGAAGCTGACCAGCGCCCTGTCGGATGTTTTGCAGAATTCCTAGTCACCAGGTGCCAAAAACATCCTCTCCCCAAAACTGATCATTTAAAATCTTTCCAGACATTGCCCAGTGTCCCCTGGGCCACAAAGCCACTCTGGTAGAGAACTATTTTTCTCGAATTCTCTTTCAAGCTACAGAGACTCTGGAAAGACAGGGATCAGATGCTTCCAGAATTAGTTCCCATCCATGTTGTTATGATGTTCAAATGTGAAACTAAAGGATCAATTAGCCACAGGTTATATAAAAGCCACAAACGAAGTACATCGGCAGCTTTCAACGTATGGGCTCAGTACTGTAATGTGAAGCTACACTGTGAGATAATTTAGTGTCAGGGTGAGTTTGAAGATAGAAAGGATGGCATATACCTCTCTCCCCTCTCAAACATTGTCTGTGATGGAAAATTTCAAGCTTTCAGAAGTGTAAGGAGACTGCCAAAAGCACACAAGATCAGCTCTGTTCAGTGTAGACTTGGTCCTATATTTTTTTAGAGACAGTGAAAAAGAAAAAACTCTTTAAGTTTTTTGTAATCAGTAATGAAAACAAAGAAAAACAAATTCTGGGGTACGATTCAGATGAAACTGTTTTTATAATCACTCCTCCCTCCTCTTTAGAGCTTGGCCCATCCCCTTGAAAATATTTGTCACCTCCATGCTTACCCAGAAGTACATCCTTTTGTATATAAATGGCTTATTTTTTTAGTATTCTTTAGTAATTCTATTGTTAAGTATCACAGTCATGAGTGGTTGTGGCTTCTTTTTAAAAGTTTGTCAAAACAAAAAGTACACTGTTTTACACATTCAGGAAAAGTCTCTGACAGTTGGCTTTAGAAAAGTAGGCAGTGCTTTCTCCCCAGTGCCTTAGTGGGAAAAATCAAGTACATCATCTGCAAAGATCAGTGCTCACTTGGCACCGATATGGAAAGGCAGCTGTCTCATGTAGCTTATTGCAGTAGCCCATTTCTTAGTCTCCTTGCTTCCGCTTTGCTACTTAATGTCTCTTCTCTCTACTGTAGCAAATAGAGCAGTCCTATTAAACATCATTGAGATCGTGAAAATCCTTTACGCAAAGCCCTTTAGTGGCTCCCCATATTGCTTAGAGAACAAGCTAAAGACTGTAAAAATGGTCTGCAAGGCCCTACCTCTGGTTTCATCTCCTCTTTTTCGCTCCATTGTGCATCTCACCATAGCATCATTGGCCTCCTCGATGACCTGGGCACTCCCCAGCTCTATCTCAGAAATTTTGTACCTGCGGTTCCTTTGCCTGAGATGCTCTCCAAGGATATATACAGGCATCACTCCCTCATCTCCTTCACGTCTGCTTTCATGGCACCTCTTCCATGAGGCCTCCTCTGTTTAAGTTTGCTATCTCACCCACATCGCCCTGCCACGGCCCTTCTCCTGCTGCCTCTTTTTGTGTACTACCGTGACATCTATCTTTCCAATATATTAATTCCTTTTTGTTTTGGTCTGTATTCTCCACTCCTCAAAAGAACAAAAGTTCAGTGAAGACAAGAAATTTTTACTGTTTAATCCTCTATTATGTCACAAGATTCTAATAAGGGCTGGTGATATAACTGTCTACTGAATGGATCTATAATCATGAAAGTAAGTAATAGATATTATAAGCAAAATTTATTTTCAAAGTATAAATTGAAAGATCATTTCAAGATTAGCTTGATACTTGACTTTTTTGAAGAATGAAGTTTCAGACATTGGATATAGTTATTTTTTTTAACTTTTTTTTTAAACGAAGTATAGTTGATTTACAAATTAGTTTCAGCTGTGCAACATAGTGATCCAATATTGTTATAGATTATATTTCATTTAAAGTTATTACAAAATAATGGCTATATTTCCCTGTGCTGTGTACATGTCTTTTTGCTTATTGATTTTATACACAGCAGTTTGTGATTCTTAATTCCATACTCCTATCTTATCCCCCTACTTGCCTCTACACACTAATAGTTTGTTCTCTGTATCTGTAAGTCTGTTTTGTTATATACATTCCTTTACTTTTTAGATTCCACATACAAGTGATTTACATAGAGTATTAGTTTTTCCCTGTCAGACTTATTTCACTAAGCATACTATCCTCTGGGTCTATCTGCATTATTGAAAATGGCAGAATTTTGTTCTTTTTTTATGTCTGAGTAATATTCCACTGGGAAGATCCCCTGGAGAAAGAAATGACAACCCACTTTAGTATTCTTGCCTGGGACGTCCCATGGACAGGGGAACCTGGAGGGCTACAGGCTATGGGGTCGCAAAATAATGGGATACAGCTTAGTGACTAAACAAGAAATATTCCATTGTATATGTGTGTGTATGTGTATATATATATATAGGATGTGGTCTCTTTAAAATCCCTATTGCCTGCAAATACAAAGCAGTTGCCTGTGGAGAAGTTTAATTTACAAGTCAAAGAATTTCTCATTATGAAATATGAAATCTATTAACTTTTTAAAATCGTCTTGATTTTGAAGTGCATGTAAATTTTGTGGGGAAATGTCAATGACTAGGTTATTGTAATTTGCCTTGAGTCAAGTTAAGGAAAAAGGGATAGAGCTATAATTTAACTGTTTTATGTTTTGAAAAACACATTATGAGGATGATCAACAATTGATTCTGTCTAAGGCTTCCGTGGTGGCTCAGATGGTAAAGAATCCGCCTGCAATGTGGGAGACCTGGGTTTGACCCCTGGGTTGGGAAGATCCGTTGGAGAAGGGAAAGGCTACCCACTCCAGTATTCTGGCCCTAGAGAATTCTGTGGACTGTATAGTCCATGGGGTTGCAAAGAGTTGGACAAGACTGAGTGACTCACTTTCACTACTTTTCAGGAAATATATATGTATTTTAATCAAATGACTTTTTAAAAATCAAGTTAGATAGTAACAAGGGATTTTCTGTTAGTGTTTCCAAGTTTCAGTTTTCGTTCTATGTATTAAGGTTCTCCAGAGAAATAGAACCAACAGGAGGTATACATATGTATATGTCCCCCCATAGTGACATTTATATTTACATTTATAAAAAGATTTATTTCAGGGAGTTGGCTCATGCAATTATAGAGGCAGAGAAATCTCAAGAGCTACAGTCAGCAAACTGGAAATCAGGAGAGCCTGTGGTATAACTTCTAGTTAGAAAGCCAGCAGGCTGGAGGCTCAAGAAAAATCAATTTGACACAATGGAGTATTGTGCTCAGTTCTCAGTCGTGTCCGACTCTTTGCAACCCTGTGAATTGTAGCCTGCTAGGCTCCTCTCTCCAGAGAGTTTACCAGACTAGAATACTAGAGTACTAGGATACTAGAGTAGAGTAGAGTAGTGGGTTGCCATTCCCTACTGCAGGGCATCATCCCAACCTAGGGACCGAACCTGCATCTCTAGTGTCTCTTGCATTGACAGGCAGATTCTTTACCACTAGCGCCACCTGGGAAGCCCTGCTGCTGCTGCTGCTGCTGCTAAGTCACTTCAGTCGTGTCCAACTCTGTGCTACCCACAGACGGCAGCCCACCAGGCTCCCCCATCCCTGGGATTCTCCAGGCAAGAACTCTGGAGTGGGTTACCATTTCCTTCTCCAGTGCATGAAGGTGAAAAGTGAAAGTGAAGTCACTCAGTCGTGTCTGACTCTTCGCGACCCCACGGACTGCAGCCTACCAGGCTCCTCCGTCCATGGGATTTTCCAGGCAAGAATACTGGAGTGGGGTGCCATTGCCTTCTCCGCCTGGGAAGCCCTACTTGACCATAAAAAAGAACAACAGAATGCCATTTCAGCAACGTAGATGGACACAGAGATTGTCATACTGAGTGAAGTGAGCCAAATGTCAGACAGAAAGACAAGTATATGATATATGTAGAATCTAAAAAAAGGATACAAATGAACTTATTTACAAAACAGAAGTAGAGTTATGGATATAGAAAACAAACTATGGTTACCAGAACATAAAGAGGGAGGGATAAATTGGGAAATTGGGATTGATAAAATTATATGTATATATATACACATGCTAGTATATATAGAATAGATAACTAATAAGAACCTGCCATATAGCACAGGGAACTCTACTTAATAATATGTCATGGCCTATGTGGGAAAAGAATCTAGAAGTAGAAAAGAGTGGATAAACATATTTGTATAATTGATTCAATTTCTGTACACCTGAAATTGACATAACATTGTAAATCAACTCCAATAAAATTTCTTTTAAAAAGAAAAGAAAAACCAGAGGACTAAAAATGAAAAAAAAAAAAGAAATCATTTTCAATTCAAATCCAAAAGGAGGAAAAGATAAAGATCAATGTGTTAGCTACAGTCAAGCAGGAGGAATTCCCTCCTGCTTGAGAGATAGCCAGACTTTTTGTTTCATTAAGCCTTCAGCTGATTGGATGAGGCCCACCCACATTACAGAGGGCAATCTGCTTTACTCCGTCTACAGATTTTGTTATTCTCATCCAAAAACACCTCACAGACTCACCCGCAGTTTTAAACTAAATATCTGAACACCCTGTGATCCATTTAGTTTGGCACATAAAATGTAACATTGCCTTGTGTTCCAAATGTCCTAAGTACTAAATATTTTTCCTAAACATGATTCTAGGATAAAATTATGTACCTTCATTGTCTTCAAAAATAAAGACAATACAGTTTGAGGGGAGGGGAATTTATTAAATTATATTTGATTTATAATGTTGTATTAGTTTCTGTTGTACGGGAAAGTGATTCAGTTAGAGATATATACTTTTTCATATTCTTTTCCATTATGATTTATTACAGGATGTTGGATATAGTTCTCTGTGCTATGCAGGGATACCTTGTCATTTATTTTATATGTAGTAGTTTAATATGTGAGAGAATTTGTTATGTGAGAGAAATGAATATTTCAAAAACATTCCAATATAATGTCAAGAACTTGTATTTGTTTAAATCTCTTAAGAATTTTCTATTGAAACCCTCCCTTTTAAGAAGAATGCAGATTCTGAGGTGAAGGATTATATCAACTTCAAGAGTGCATTTCTGTTTCCTTGTGAAAGCAGTATAAGGAACACTTCTTACGGGGGGTGTGTCTTTGTCACTTTTATTTCATGTTTTATACAATGATAGAAACAAAATGAAATAAATTTTAGAACTACTTTTTTTTTCTTGCTACCTCCTGCTGCAGCAGGGACCCCAATAAAGCCTTGCCTGAATTTCTTTTTTAAAGTAGTGACAGTGAAATATGTGAATGATTACAGTGGCCCCAAGAGAAATACATTCTCACAACTTCAGAATTACACAAAGTTCAGCTTCACCTATGAGCATATTATCTTCAGTGTTCATTCTGTTTGTTTAGTTGATACAATTTTTTTTTTTCCATAAAATGCCTTGATTTTAGAGTCACTATAAGCTCAGTTGACCCTACAGGGACAACTGGTTGCTCATTATCTTCTCTGTATTACCCAATAATCTGCTCAAGCAAACATTATAGTGGGGAAAAGAAAGCCTGTGACTTGAAACTGAAGCAGAAGTTGGTCTATATGGGGCTGTGTTCCAAATACTTAACAAATGGTAAGGCATGAGAACCAGGCAATCAGAACACATGCTATAAATGTCACTAAATGGAACATGCCTAAAGTTGTCAGTGGAATTTTGGAAACTATTGTCACATTAAAAAATGTTTACTAATTTAATCATGCCTATACATCTGTTGGGCTTCCATTGTGGCTCAGCTGGTAAAGAATCCGCCTGCAAGGCGGGAGACCTGGGTTCAATCCCTGGGTTGGGAAGATCCTCTGGAGAAGGGAAAAGGCTACCCACTCCAGTATTCTGGCATATAGTCCATGGCATCGCAAAGAGTCGGACATGGCTGAGTGACTTTCACTTTCATATATCTGTTACACTTTCTTTGGTTATGTTGTGTCATTTTTTAAGTTCAAACTCTAAAGGCCCTAAAGCTTTATGAGGATGTAATAGTTTGAGTATGATGCTGGCACTGTCATCATGGAAATTGAGATTTTAAGAAAATATTCGATACTAAATAATGCATCTGAAAATTAAATTTTTTAGAGAACTTCTTTAAAACATCAGTAGATTTTATTTAGAATGGGGCAGGAAAGAAAGAAGAAGTATGTGTGTTTGCACGCTTGGAGGGGATGTCTAATAAGGGTACACACAGAAAAAGTGTAGCCCTCCAGAAACAAAACAGAGAGAAACTGGGAAATACGGACACATGAAGCATTAGAAAACTAGATCAAAAATAGGGGTTCCTAATAAGGAGACATAGGAGAAAGTTACAGAGGATCAAGAGAATAAAGATCCCTTTGTACTAAGAGACCTCAGAGAAGGCTTCATGGAGAAGGTGATGGCATAGAATATGAGAGAAGAGGAGGGAAAATGAATGAAAAGGCAGCGTTTGGATCATCTTATTGTGAGCCATAAATGGTAAACTAAGGCACTGTACTTATTAACATGAGGTACAGAGAAAGTTGAAAGAAAAAATGTTCTCCCAGGTAGAAATTAGTTATACCTTGATATAAGAGAAACTGACACCTGTAAAAGATTCAGGTGACACTTGTTAGAATCTGTGATCCTCTGAAAAGAGTAAGTGCTGTTAATCAGATTAGATTCTGTAGTTCTTCCCAGTGACTCCCAGTAAACCCAGCACTGAGAGATATACTTGTATAAGATTAGTACCTTGCACAATGTCTTGCTCAGATTGAATGTTTTTCAAATACATATTTATAAGTTAAGACTAAAATCCTTATATTGAGAACTCAAAAAAGGTCTAACAAATGCATTTTTTCAAAATACCAAATTGCCTAATTAGAATTCTTAAAAGTCCCACAAATTACCTACTTCAGAATTATTTCATTAGATATTTGTATTGTAATTAGAACATAGTTAGATATCATGATATAGTTAGTTATCTAGAAAAGCCTTTTGGGGTGAACCAGTCTTAAGGACCTTTAAATAATCAGAAAAATTGTTCCCCTCATTACATTACTGAAGAAAGATTAAAAAAGTAATGACTGATTATTATAACATTTACTTTGTACAATTAATCCTAATAGATAAATTGGAAGTAGGATATTAACTAGTTCTAAATTAAGCTTTGCTATTTTATTTATCCATGGAAATTATTGTTTTAATTAAAGACACAACCACAGTAAACAGCAGTAAGTGGTCTCAGGACCTACATAATCTACCAATAACAGGATTGCATATAAATTAGATACAACTAATATTGGTATTAAAAGAGGACAGAAATTTACATTTGTATTCAGGGCCTCTAGGACTGTGAATCAAATATTTTTTACTTATTAAGATGGTGCCTGCCAACCAGCTGTTCAGAAATACCCATTAGAGCTATAAAGAAAGAATTTATTTTAGTTTATTAATGGAAACTTAATGAGTAGAAAGCATGGTCTCTATCTCTCCTTCTCCTGCTTCCTATCCCATTATAGATCCACATCTTCATTTTCTTTGGAAAAAAAATTAGTGTTCCAGTTTATTTTATGTAAGCAAAAGATTAACAGAAATATATCTGTAATATAAAAATTCCCAGTTAGTAAGTGTGGGGCCGTGTCTGGACTAAAAAGCATTTTGATGCAGCTGCCTGAGAACCTTGTGTCAAAGAATAACAAACATTAACAACTAGTCCACCCTGATCTCAGTTTGTTCAGCTGTTTATAGACCCAGGTTGATGCAAAGAAGTCGACAACATCCTGCTTTGGACATACTTAAATAATATGCTGGCAGATACATTATTGGTGAACTGGCACAACTTGATGAAAATATTAGTTCAAAGAGATAAAGGACTGAAGAAAAAAATCCAGATTTGTCTGGTTTTTAAGATACGGTAGTTTTCTGAAAGAATTTATATTTCATCTCATTTTAAATGCTGGGTAGTTTGGTCTGTAATGAATAGTTGCCTCTTTGTGATTATATGTCTACAACATATATGAACAAATTATTGAAAAGTATTTGCCTCCAAAACAAAGAAGAAAATTTTAATACATCACTTCCTGAAATTACTTTTGACTGGTATCAAGACACGCAGCTGGCATGGGACTTGATACTAGAAGTGTATTTTCCCAAACTGTAGACATGCAGTAACCTGAAGCATCTTGCCCAAATGAAGCCCTCTGCACCTTTATGGTCTGGCCCTTGTGTTAATGCACACAGTCATCTTCTTGCCTTTGGAGTGTGTTATCACCCGCCATTATTTTCTACAGCATGTGAATAAAAATGGCCTCTGCTTGGAAAGGTTAAAGTCAAATCAAGAAATGAACTTGATTCCCAATCTACCATCGTATAAGTGAAACTGAGTGGCTTGAAAATGCTTTTGTGTTACTTTGACCCGTTGACTCTCAACTGTGTCATACTCGAAGCCCCATTTTTATAGCAGTTATTTTATGAGACATCTTGATTTGCCTCAAAGAAATTCCCAAGATAAACTACCTGCACCGACTACAGAAACAAACATAATGCCCTATAGTGTCGTGAAAGTCACTCAGTCATGTCCAGCTCTTTGCGACTCTTTTCCAAGTCCGTGGAATTCTCCAGAATACTGTAGTGGGTGACTGTTCCCTTCTCCAGGGGATCTTCCCAACCCAGGAATAGAACCCTGGTGTCCCACATTACAGGCGGATTCTTTAGCATCTGAGTCACCAGGGGAGCCTGCGTGTAGTGTAACGGGAATATATATAAATACCTTGGAGCACAACCGCATGGGTGACAGAATGAAGTAATCAGACACTTGCCTCTATCCAGCGGTAGGCTCAGTGGAAACTCATAGTGAGTCTGGAACTCCGAAGGCTGGCTATTAAGGGTGAGTGTCTTGGGAACTCAAATGCTTTGTGAGGTTGTTTTTCAAATAATAAACAATTCCTGGCAAATTCTTAAAAACTGAACAAAATACAATATTTACCCCACTCACACAGCAACTCCATTCTTGATCAATTTCAGTATATACTAAAACCATGCCAGAAATACTTCATGTTTTACTTTTTATAAAAAAAAAGTTAGGTTACAGGCTTCTGTTAATTTTACCCAGACATTTTACCTTCATGCATATGTGAAAGCCAGGTTGGTTGGGGACTATTCTATACATTGCAGAGTGTTTATCATCCATGTCCTCCACCTACTAGTTGCTAGTATGCCAGTAGCACCCTCTCCAAAACAACCGAAACCATATGCAGAGATTAATAGGGCATCCCCAAAGGGTGGTACCTATGCTGTTGAGAGCTTTGCCTGGTTCTCAGCATAGCATGTAATCACTCATCACTTCTACCGACCCCAGTACTATTAAAATCTAGAGTATAGTCCTACTGACTTCCTTATCAAGCGATTTTATAGTCTTTCCTAAAGAAATAAGGAATCTCAAAGTTATTCCAAAATTCAGGCCTGATCATCTTTCTTCCTTGGTCAAAGCTTCAGTGGATATTTATTGATTTGTTTGCTTGTTTTACATTTGACTGAGAATGTTGTGTTAATTGCTGCCATAGAGCAAAGCGACTCAATTATATATCAGTCAGTTCAGTTCAGTCACTCAGTCCTGTCCGACTCTTTGCAACCACATGGACTGCAGCACGCCAGGCTTCCCTGCCATCACCAACTCAGACAATATGTCTGGCCCTATAGGTTGCCAGACCAGAGCCTCAGAACCCCTCTGTCACTGTAGACATTCTTTATACTATAGCATCCAGCCATACCTGCTAGGGGCTGTTTGCTAAATGCCTCCAAATGGGCTCCCACCCTTTACCTTTGTTTTCACTACTCCTTCTCCCCTGAACTCATCTTAACACCAAGCCTACCCATATTCTATCAGCTCTCCTCTCTCTGGGATGTTTTCCTTCACACAGCTAGATAATCAGGCTATTTATTCTTTGTGTTTCCATCCTGCTCTGTTCTCTATCCATCATGGATCTGATAACAGCACCTGGAAATGGTTGATAGCTATCCTCATTTTATGGATGAGAAAACTGAGGCCCAGAAAAGTTAACCAAGTTGCCCAAGGTTGTTCATGACTAGAAAGTAGAGGAACCACAAACTGAATTTAGGTTATCTATGTGATCTGATTATCATGTCCCCCTTTATCTTTCACCCCTTACCTTCTTCTGGTGGCCAGATGGTAATGAATCTGCCTGAAATGTGGGAGACCTGGGTTCGATCTCTGAATCAGGAAGATCCCCTAGAGAAGGGAATGGCAACCCACTTCAGTATTTTTGCCTGGAAAATTCCATGGACAGAGGAGCCTGGCAGACTGCAGTCCACAGGATTGTAAAGAGTCAGACATGATTGAGCGACTAACAGTCTCACTTTCATCTTCTTCTACACTGGGAATTCCTTGAAACATCAACCACATCTTACTCATCTTCCTGTACCCAGCCCTCAATAAACCTCCAAAAAAAAAAAATGGTTTACAAAGAATCAAAATGAGTACTTTCTTCATAGACTCAGCACAGTGAGATATTTTAACTCAAAAATTCATAAAATGTTTACTGGGCTTCTTATAATGATTCTTCCTTTTGTTGCTTTCATTACATTCTTATAAGCTGATAAAACGAACCGTGTTAGATCACAGTGCACCAAGCAGTGTGCAGCTCAAATGGTAATAGAAATTGAAAATGTTTAAAAGAAAACGTATAGATTTATAATTGTTTTCTGAATAAATGTCCCACTAATACATTAAATATGCTTATTGAATCAGGAATGTGTTTCACGTAATACATAGTTTTTGTGTTGCTATATTAAATAGATTTGTTTCCTCTCCTAAAATAAGCAGTAAATATATTTTCTTTTGACAGAGGTGAGCTTTCTATCATTTTTTAGCTTTTAAATTGAGATATAAGTGACATGTAACATTATATTAGTCTCAGGTATACAGCATAATAGTTTAACTTGTGTGTATTACAAAATGATCACCATAGTAAGTCTAGTTAGCATCCATCGTCACATATGGTTACAATTTTTTTCTTATGATGAGAACTTTGAAGATGTACTCTCTTAGCAGCTCCCAGATATGCAATACATGTTATGAAGTATGGTCACCATGCTGTGCCTCACACCCCGGTGACTTATTTTAGAACTGGAAGCTTGTGCCTTTTGATCACCTTGGCCTATAATAATTCATAGGAATATATTCATAGGGATGCATGTATTTCTATTTCTGTTTTTCCAAAGACTCATCTTTATTTTTATTAATTTATATTAATTATATGTAATTTCAAGTATTTCCAACCTTTTTTATACCTATTCTTTGAGTCATTCACATATGCAATTGTATTTCTTTTTCCCCAGCATATTGTCTTAATTCAGGCCTTCACAGAACTAAGAATTTTCCTGATCTTGAGATTTCAGAGCTTCTAGTAGTTAAGACTGTGGGTCTCAGAATCTATCATTCTTGACTCTGCCTTTTCCTAGCTGGATGACACTGAGCAAAATTACTCATCATCTCTGAGCATCAGTTTTCTCATCTGTAAAACAGGATCATACTTGTTCCTGCCTCAGTATCTATGTCTCTAAAACGCTTACCTCAATGAATGACTCATACTATATGCTCAATAAATGTTAGTTGTTTTTTGCTTTCATGTTTATCTTGGGGGGAGAGGCTGCTTTTCAAATTAAGTGTTTCAACTTTCTCTAGACTAAGTACCTCTGTTAATTTCCTTGTGATAACTAGCACATACTTCTTTCTTAGTTCCCCTTTATGGATAGAATGTGTTATCTCCTGTTGGTCTTGCTAATTCGTAAGCATATGAGCTCTTTCTACTTCATAAACCATGTTAGTGCCTAAATTACTGTTTTGTTTTGTTTTTTAATTGTTCTTTGGTGAAACCTTGGAGCCTGGCATTTTCTAAATGCTAATTGCTTTCTTTCCTCACTCTGGTAATTCACCCCAGCACACACTTTTGATGAAGGATTAGTTCTGTATAACTACTTTGTGAATGAAAAAATATCACATAAAAAGTTAAACCTTTGTTCTGGATGTAGGGAAGATTTATAAATACATGTCAGATTTAGAGTCACCATATTGTTCAAAACCCAAGAAGAGGGAGTTCTGTTTATACAGTTCAGGAGTGAAGTGAATGTCACTCAATTGTGTCCGAGTCTTTACGACTCCATGGACTATACAGTCCATGGAATTCTCCAGGCCAGAATACTGGAGTGGGTAGCCTTTCCCTTCTCCAGGGGATCTTCCCAACCCAGGGGTCAAACCCAGGTCTCTTGCATTGCAGTCAGATTCTTTACCAGCTGAGCCACAAGGGAAGCCCTTGTATGTATAAAGGCTGATATGTACAAAGACATTCACAACAAGTCGATTTGTTTAGGTGTTTTTTGTTGTGGTTAAAATCCAAAAAAAAAAAAAAGAAGAAGAAGATTTGATCCCTCTTCATGTCTCTTTCTCTCTCTCTTGCCCACCATCCCCCCCATCCCACACACAGTGCTTTTCCTGCCCTCATAAGCACACATCAAAATCTGTGAGTGGTTTGCATGGTACACAGGGGGAGATGGGCAGGCAACCTTTTAAATGACTGAATAGTAAATTACCAGGTTTCCAAAGCATTCAGGTCACTGGATGAGGACTTTTTAAAGGGGATGTGGGAATTAAACCTTTTTCCTCTTTTTTTTGTCCTGTGTTATTATGTAGTTTAAATGTTTTTCCAATATCTTCTAAGTTCACTGATTCTGAAAAAGCTAGATATTTAGGATTCATGTAGGTTTTAGTGAGTGAAACAGATATCTTAAGAAGTTCAGATTTGTCTTGGCCAAGACTGAGCCAAGACAGAAAATGTCAGGGGCAGAGTTAGAATCTGGACTTGGAGAACTTTATCATATCTTCTCTGTTTACTGGTAAAGAATTTACTTTTTTCAAATAACCGAGAGCATTAAGAAAATCTCATTATATTTCTGATGAAATAAAATATAAAAAATAAAAATGAATGTAAGACAAAGTAAGCTGCAAATAGATGCAGAAGTCTGGTATAATACATAGAAATAAACTACTTCTATGGTTTTTCTATGAATGTTTTCAGCCATTTAAAAATCCTAAAGCTAAGTAATTATTTTTAAAATTTATAATTGCAAGGTTTTTGCTGTTGTTGTCTAACCTGAAGGCATAAAGCTTGACAACAAAGGTTATGACAAGGAGCGCAGCATTACCAGACATTACCAGAAAGTTAGGGGATGGAATGAAAATGAGGAGAGGAGATCCAGTGGACTCCACTGTAGTTAGCACACAGCTCAGGAGAGGGCCCCGTGATGTAGCCCGATGACAGTGTTTTGCTTTCAAGGAGTGAAGTTGCCACCTCTGGATACAATATTTTTCCATCCATACCCAAAATCTGCTTTAAATAGTAGGTATTTTCTGCTGGATCAAGCAGAGTTTGAGTCAAATTATTTTTTCCTCTTTGTTTTAATGACCCCCAAGAGTCTGAAACCATTTCCATTGTGAAATATTTCTGAACCCTCTCACTCTTCATGAAACCATTGAGAAAACTCCTGGGCTTCTCAGGAGTTTCCATGATGCTTAATGGGGGGTGGGGTCGGGGGGTGGTCTACAAAGTCACAAAGATTCGAATCCCAGATCATCATCCAAGCTCTTTGACTTTTTAATGATGTGACCTTGGCAAGTTAAATTTCTGATCTTCAGTTTATTAATTTGTAAAGTGAGGATAATCTTACCTCATATGCTCACCATCAGGATTAAATATGAAGATAACACGTGAAAGGCTTAGCACAGTCCTGACATTTAAACAAGTGGTAGCTACAAATGCTCTCCAGTAACTCAAGATCAGTTCCACTGAGTAGTCATTTTCATTGAACCATGGAAGTTTCTCGATTTCTCTTTACACATTATGGACCATAGAGAGGTCTTTCTCAATCTCGCTGTACACATTATGGACATCATTGATTTACATAGAAATGGACTTGGTGTTCTCCAAATAACCAATAATGATTTTGGCTGGTTTATATTAGAGTTACTCCACTTACTGAGGTTTATTAAACATAAATTACTGAGAAACTAGAGGTGAGCAGCAAAGAAATAGAAGAAATTTGAGAAGAAATGTACAATAGGCATACATGAGAAAGGAAAATATGCACTTCGTCAAAATAAGTCTAAAGGAGAATCCTTGCACATTAGACAAATTACTCCAAGAGCTAGAGTCTCAAACTCTGCAATCCAGTCCTGAGCCACAGACCTTGCACACCTCACTCAGCTTGTGTGGGACTGAATTTCCTCATTTATAAGATAAGGACTGAAATAAATTGTCTTCCAGGTCCCATTCAGGGCTAATATTCTAGAATTGTCTTAAACTGGAGAGTGTTAGCAACTTGCATCTTAAAAGCAAATATAAATTCCTATGTCTTTAAATTCTATGAAGCAAATGTATCTGTAATCTTTCCAACCTGCAGTCCTTTCACTCTTTTATGCAAAAGCTTTGTAGAATTCAATCTGAAGGACTATGGGCAAACCGAGGTCATATCTCCAAAGTCAAACTGATGGTGGCTGTTGACCAAGAAAAACATCTGGAAAGCCATCTGGTACAGTTCACACAGGGGCTGTCACATCCAATCTATCCCCTGACAGGACCTTCTGTATCCTAAGTAACTGTGTGACTGCCTCAAGTACCTTTCATGTGGATTTCCAGGGACAAGGATACTATCAGAGGACAGTGTATTTAGGGATGCCCTCATGGAAATCAAAGGCATGCAGTAGGGCTTCTCTGGAAGTTATTTTAGGCTGGAAAGTGCTACTTCCAGTCAGCACCACAATTAATCAGCCTGTGTATTCTGAAACCAAAATTGGGGGGCTTACTCTCTGCTCATCATTGTAGCAACAGAGGAAGAGCGTGGGTCCTACTGTCATGGGCTCACAGCACAGTGCAAGGGGCAGGCACACCGCATACAATTGCCACACAGCGTGGAGGGGCCCCAAAGAAGAGGAGCCAGCCCTACACCCACAGCCAGTGCAGAAACTCTGTCATCAGTGCAGTTGGTTTTCAGAACAGTGAAGGATGACACTGAACTGTACTTTCTTTTTTGCTGTTTTCCATTGAACCATTCTGTAAAGTGGTCTCATTAAGGTAAATAATATTGAATCAGTTCCATATTCAAATAATTCCAGAATAATGAATTTTTATGTAAAAAAGTCGCAGCTCTTTTGCTACCTATCTTTTCCATCTGACTGGGGACCAAGTCTTTTAGCGTTTCCCTTGTTGTTAATACTCCCTTCTTACCATGTAGTTCCTATTGCCCAAGATTTCATTTCCTTATTTCATTCATTCATTTCATTTCCTCATTTCATTTCATTCATTTCCTTATCTCTTGCTTTGACTATTATGCCCTCCGTGTCTGTGCTTCAGTTCAGTTCAGTTCAGTCGCTCAGTCGTGTCCAACTCTTTGCAACCCCATGAATCACAGCACGCCAGGCCTCCCTGTCCATCACCAACTCCTGGAGTTTACTCAAACTCACGTCCATCGAGTCGGTGAGTCCATCCAGCCATCTCATCCTCTGTCATCCCCTTCTCCTCCTGCCCCTATTCCCTCCCAGCATCAGGGTCTTTTCAAATGAGTGAACTCTTCGCATGAGGTGGCCAAAGTATTGGAGCTTCAGCTTCAGCATCAGTCCTTCCAATGAACACACAGGACTGATCTCCTTTAGGATGGATTGGTTGGATCTCCTTGCAGTCCAAGGGACTCTCAAGAGTCTTCTCCCAACACCACAGTTCAAAAGCATCAAGTTTTCGGCACTCAGCTTTCTTCACAGTCCAACTCTCACATCCATACATGACCACTGGAAAAACCATAGCCTTGACGACGGACCTTTGTTGGCAAAGTAATGTCTCTGCTTTTTAATATGCTGTCTAGGTTGGTCAAAACTTTCCTTCCAAGGCGTAAGCATCTTTTAATTTCATGGCTGCAGTCACCATCTGCAGTGATTTTGGAGCCCCAAAAAAACAAAGTCTGACACTGTTTCCCCATCTATTTGCCATGAAGTGATGGGACTAGATGCCATGATCTTAGTTTTCTGAATGTTAAGCTTTAAGCCAACTTTTTCACTCTCTTTCATTTTTATCCAGAGGCTTGTTGTGCTTATCTGGCTCCAATTCATTATCGCCTTTGTTACCTAGTATTTTAACTAAACTGTTTTGACCCAATGAATAAGCCTTCACAAAAAGATAAAATGTTGAACTTTCAACTAGTTAAAATTATTGAATAAGGTATGAAGCTAATTCTTCATCTGCATTCTAAATGTAATTTCATCTCTGTGAATCAACCCATCCTTCAGCCCTTAATTGATCAAAATGATCCACTTTGTGTTGGAAAGTTAAAATGTCCTGTCTCCTTCCACGTGGCTACCAGGACACTTCTGCTAAAACACTTAACCCCCTCATCCTGCCTGTTTGCTTGAAACTCTTCAATAACATCTGATACTGCCAAAGAAAAGGTTTTAAACTTGAACATGTGTGGGGTTAACCTAACGAGTTGTTTTGTTTTGCTTTTTTTAATGCCGAGTCTTGAGGCTAAACCCCCCTGAGGTGCTGATTTGGTTCTGGGATGCAGAGCCTAAAGGATCCCCCCACTATGGCAAGGGTGCCTTCTCCCTGACATCTCCAGTTCTACCCCCCCCCCTTCCTGTAAATTCCTTGCAGATAGAAACCTAGCAGAAAATGGGTGGCTCAGGAAATGGATGGCTTTCCATAATTACTTTTAAGTGAAGGAAGGAAGCGATATACAGACTCAAAATTATTCTGCCTGATTTGATAAAGCTAGAAATGTGAGATTTTGACAAATATCTGAAATGAACGCATCAATTGATCAAAGACTGAAAGAAAACATACAGAGCATTCAGCATTGGTTTTGATTAACATCTATTCCTGATTGTCCTTAGGGGGGAAATTCTAATTTATGATGATTGTGATTATTGTGAAGATGATTTATAAAGATGCAGATTTGGGGAAAAACAATTTACTTGCTTTTGATTTTCAGGGTGGTTAATTTACAAAGATGCCCTGAATGCTTTAAGGCAGTTAGAGCAGGAATAAAATTGTATTGCTGGTTTGTGACAGTGTATTCATGTTGTCAGACACAGTGCCTTCCTAACGTGCTTATTTTTAATTACATAGTGATGAAAGTGAAAGTCGCTCACTCGTGTCCAACTCTTTGCGACCCCATGGACTATACAGTCCATGGAATTCTCCAGGCCAGAATATTGAAGTGAGTAGCCTTTCCTTTCTCCAGGGGATCTTCCCAACCCAGGGATGGAACCCAGGTCTCCATCATTGCAGGCGGACTCTTTACCAGCTGAGCCACAGGGGAAGCCCATACATAGTGATGGTAGGCACCAAAGACTTTCTGAGGAAGGTGTGGGATGATCCAGATGAATGTGAACCTGGCCTTCTTCAAAGGCATTTATAAAGCCCTGCTCCTGTATATTTCTAGCCAGGGGGATCTCACTGTAACCCACTTTGCCAGGGTGTTGAATCTGTCATAAAGTGATGGTGCTGATAGAAATACATCTTAGGTGATCCACATACAGAAGTGCCATGTGTGATTCCACACAGGGAACTGTGATTTGATAAATCACAGAAGAATAATAATAATTACTCTTTTATTTTGTGTTTTGGCCATGGTTAATGGGAAGATACATTAATGCATCCACATTGTTATGCATGTTCTTCTCTCTATCTGGAACATGTTCCATCTTTACACAGTTATTTCTTGCTCATCTTTTAGATCTCAACTCAGATGCAGTATTTCCCAGGAACCCTTCCTCGCCACCACCACACGGGTTGATAACCCTTCCTGAATGCTATCTTTCTGCATTCCCTGGTTCTGGTCTTTATCATAGCATTTAATAACATACGTTGAAATTAAACACTTACTGCTTGGTCTCACCATTTGACCATGAGAAAGAAAGGCTGTTATGCTCTCTGTTGTAACCCCAGTGTCTAAGAATAGAGCCTATAATAAAATAGGCATGGAACAAACAATTGTCAAGTGAATCAGTGATTTATATATATTTGTTAGATTTATTAGTATCATCATGGCTTAAAAACGTATTTCAGTTTTTATCTTGTTCTTGTTTTCATACTTTCAGGCCCTGAAAAATTAGCCAGTGTCTGACTTAATTTCAAAAGAAGCGTAAATTATATAGACTGGGTCTAAGAGGGCAACAGTCTGCCTTCAGTCCTGTCTCCCACCGACTAGCGAAGTGATCTCTTTGGATCACTGTGTCTTTCTATTCTTTATTTTAGAAAGAGCTTAGAAGAGCTGATTTCTAGCCCAAAGATTCCATTAGTCCAAAAAAGTAAATCATATTTCAGGCAAAATACCTACTTCCAATTTTAAGCCTAAGCCTTGATGGTTCTCCAATCATGTGATTGAGAAGTTTGCTCAGTAGTAGTTTGTAGTGCTAACAAAGATCCAATGGCTTTAAGTCTAAAGCCTTTTTTTTTTCCTTTATTCTAAGCAGAGTTAATGGAAAAAGGAAAAGGTGATTCTGTGTCTGATGGTGGCGGCAGCAGCTTGGTGGTCAGATCAGGTAGCACTGGTGCCAGATGCGAATGGATCTGTTAACAGAATCCGCAAAGCCATCTGTGGTGCATGTGTTGCTGCTCCATCAGCTTAATCATAGCCATTTGGAGCTCATGAAAAGTGAACAGTGGACAAATGACAATGAAAAGCATGAAATCACCATCAACCACACCACTGGAGAGGAGTCACGACATAGCCACTTCCTTCTCTAAACTGTAGGAATTAGGATAACAACACCTGACCTTCATTTCCTCTCAACTTATGTACATGTCTAAGAATATCACAAGATAAGGTACATGGAAATCTTGATAAGTTGTAAAATGACTATGCAAATATTCTTACCCAAAATCAGACTGTCACAGAGCCTTCCTTGTAAATACCCTGAGAGCCAGTCGGTCTATAAATATTTATTGAGCACGTAATGTGTGTCAGATGCAATTCTAGGCATGGTGCTAAAAGAAACATCCATTATTCTATGTAGTGTAAACAGAAAATAAACACAGGAAAATAAATAAGCAGACAAACAAATGAGAAAATTATTAAAATAGTTTTTAGAGCATCTGGAGAGGGCAGCAAGAGTCTCAAGGAAAAACCTAAAAGATAAGCTTTGAGGTGAGAGCTGTTCAGATCTGAGGAAGTTCCCCCTCAGCAGGTACAAAGCCCCAGAGGCAGGAATGAATTTGTCATGTTTAAAGACTAGAATAGGCTGCTGAGGCTAGAAAATTAGAGAAGATGCAGAGAGAGAGGAAGGGGCCAAGGAAAAGAGTTGGGTTTTATTTTATGCAGTCTCTCCATCAAAATTAAACCAACTAAGAATGCACACTGTTTTGTTTGCTTTCTAAAACCTGTTAAATATTTTATTCTGCCTGCTTCACTTAAATGAAAAAGTCACTTTTAATTATTTTATTATTGATTTGCTTTACTGAAAATCAAAATAAGATCAGGAGTCCTTTGCAATAAGTAGTGACCATCCGTTTGTGATCCTGGAATATAAAGTGAAGGATTATTAGAATTCTTTCCCTGCTTTGACTTGTTAATTATTTTTAATATTCTGTTGAGAGAGAAATCTGAGCAGGAAGATTAAACAGTGCATTAGGATTTATGAAAAGCCCATTTTAATTAAAAAAAATGTAAAGACTTTATGCAAAATTAGGTTTACTAGTAAAAATATATTCTGCATGCCATCTTAATATTCCCATACGTTTACCCACAATTATTTAATGTGGCTTCTATTCTATAATTTATTTAGAATCTGATCTTACAGTTTTAATTCAAGCAAAAACCTCATCTATTTAAATTTAAAATTTTAATTAAAAAATTTTTATTGAAGTGTAGTTGATCTATAATGTTAATTTCTGCTATACAGCAAAGTGTTATACACGTATATACATTTTTATATTCTTTTCCATTATGTTTATCCCAAGATATTGAATATAATTCCCAGTGCTCTACACTTTGTTGTTCAGAGTCACTCAGTCATGTCCACTCTTTGTGACCCCATGGACTGCAGCACGCCAGGCTTCTCTGTCCTTCACCGTCTTCAAGAGCTTGCTCAAACTCATGTACATTGTGTCGGTGATGCCATCCAACCATCTCATCCTCTGTCATCCCCTTCTCCTCCTGCCTTCAATCTTTCCCAGCATCAAGGTATTTTCAGATGAGTCAGCTCTTTGCATCAGGTGGCCAAAGTATTGGAGTTTCAGCTTCAGCATTAGTCCTTCCAAATGAATATTCAGGACTGATTTCCTTTAGGATGGACTGGTTGGATCTCCTTGCAGTCCAAAGGACTCTAAAGAGTCTTCTCCAACACCACAGTTCAAAAGCATTAGTTCTTTGGCGCTCAGACTTCTTTCTGAACTCACACATCCATACATGACTGCTGGAAAAACCATAGCTCTGACTAGATGAACCCTCAGCAACGTAATTTCTCTGCTTTTTAATACACTGTGTAGGTTTGTCATAGCTTTTCTTCCAAGGAGTAAGCGTCTTTTAATTTCATGGCTGCGTCACCATCTGCAGTGATTTTGGAGCCCAAGAAAATAAAGTCTGTCACTATTTCCATTGTTTCCCCATCTATTTGCCATGGCACTAGGCAAGATTACATTTAAAATTTTAATAGTAATAAATGAAACATGAATTCGAAAATTCAGTAAGGCTTTATTAATTCATGTGTATTTCCATTTGATTAGCCATTAGAAGCGTCTGTATACATTTTTGTGCTTTAATTCCATAAAATTTTTAAAGAGTATGACTTTAAAGGTCAAACCAAAGTTACCAGGGTCAAATCAATTCTTTCTTCTTGGTATCTTGTTACTTATTTAAAGATTTTGTTTTTATTTTTAATTGGAAAGAACAATATTTGAATAAAATATAGCTCCTCTTCAAAGCTTAATGTCTTTAAAAAATAGCATTTAAGCAATCCAGAGTGTGCAAATTCTTATGTTGTTCCCCAATGGCTCATTCCAGCATGGCTGCACACAGTCAGGCATGCACACACACACCCACACACAAGTAAATTACCCTCATTCCCTAATACGTGGGGCTCCTAGAAAAGTGATGACCAAGTATAAATTTTGGGGTGCTGACTATTCTTCATTTAGGGCCACTGCACCTTCTCTCCAAAGCTCACCTCTAAGCAAGTCGGTGTGGGCTTCCTGCAGTGTTCAGGAATCGCATCTTCTCACAGAGAAAGGATGAAGGGGTGCTACGTCTAGACAGACATTTTAAAATCAGCCAGGAAGAGACATTTGTTACCATTTGAGCATTTTTCAGTATTCTGATGTGGGTGTACTTAAGAGGTCTTGATGTCAACTCAGACATCTTGGAATTTAGAAAAAGCTTTCTGATTTATTTAATGATATTCATAAATTTTGCTTTGTATCTGAGTGTCAGATTCCTATACAGAACTTGAAAAGCTCTGTTAGATAAGTGTTGGCCTTTTTTCTTTTTTCCAAACCGCCTCTGGAGGAATTAGGAAACAGAATAGATGTTCTATAGTCAGCAACTCTCTTGCATTATTCTTTTGAAAGAGTGAACTTGAGACTTATTATATAACAGGTGTTTTAAACAAAATTATAGAGTATCCTGAATTGCTTAAGCTCCATCTCTGATTTAACAGTGAACATATTTAAATGAAGATGAGCTAAAGGGTTTGGTAGTCATGGCAACATGATATGAAAATATACCATGTCATTCAAGTCTATTAGAAAAAAACATTATCATTCCAAAGGTTTTTGTTGCTACTTTAAATACTGACTAGAGAAGAAAAAAGAAAAGAAGATGAGAGAATTAGATGAGCCATGAAATATTTTAATTTTCTTGTTATAAAAATGCTGGCTTGAAAATAATGTGATCTAAATTCTAAATAAATTTAGCTACAAAGTTGATATTAAAAATATAGGCTATGAGAAAATAAACAGATATTAAATTTGCTGCTTGACAGAAATGTATTAAATCTACTTCCTGCAAGTAATCTTTTAGAATGGAAAAGTAATTTCATATTTTTAAGATTTAAGTGAGTTGCTTATAGAGCACCTAAATTGTGACCATTCATATGAGAAATAAAACCTCAAAAATACAACTTTAAATAAGTTTAAACAAATGTGAGATATTCAGAGCTTTATTCAAAATCAGGTGATTAAATTGTGATTATTGTAGATAATTGAAGGCCCAGTAAACAAAAATGTGAATCATCCAAATACTATATTCATAAAAAATACAGGCTAACATTTTGAGGTCTACTTTAAAATTTTTTCTGTGCTGGAAATATCTAGCTGTACATTTTCTCTTGTGAAAATACAGCTACATTGTACTTATTTGTCTGTAATTTGAAAGCCTAAGAGCCTGGCTTTTATGTCAGACACACTTGGATTCTAGTTTCACCTCTCAGTTCCATTTCCAAAGGTGTATTTCGAAGCCTGTCTGAGCCTCCACTCCCTTAAGTGAAAAAAGAACAGAATAAAAGCACCTCTAGCAAAGGACCATTTTCAGACCAGGAGATATCTAAAAAAAGACAATCAATAGATGTTAAAATAGATCGACCGAATATTAGAATTTTCTGCCAAAAATTTTAATGCAGCCATGATGAAAATACTTCAACAAACAATTATGAACCACACTTAAAGGAAAAAAAGGCAGAATCTCAGTAAAGAAATAGAAGAAAAAAAAAAAAAAAACCAGATGGAAATTTTAGAACTGAAAAAATACAATAACTGAAATTTTTAAAACTAAGAAGATAGGCCCAAGACTAGAATGAAGGGGGCAGTAGAGGAAAAAAATCAGTGAAATGAAAGATGGAACAACAGAAATTACTCAATCTGAACAATAGAAAAGAAATTGACTTAAAAAAAAAAAAAAGAAAAAATAGGGCCTCAGGGACCTGGAATTAATATAAAAGATCTGATATCCATATCATTAGATTCCTAAAAGTAGAGGAGAAAGTAGGTAGTACTGAAAAAATATTCAAAAGAATAATGGCTGAAATGTTCCCAAATTTGACCTCAAAAAAGTAAACCTGTAAATTCAAGAAGCAGATCAAATCCTAAGCAGAATAAGTCTAAAGAAATCCACACCAAGGAACATTCAAACTTCTCAAATATAAAGACACCCTCCCCCGCCTTCCCCCCCAAAAAATCTTGAAAGCACCAAGGAGAAGGAACTTATTTAACCATGGAGGCCAGAAACAAATGATGCAACATTTTTAAATGCTGGGGGGAGGGGTGGAAAAAGGAAGGAACTATCAACCCAAAATCCTGTATTAAGCAAAACATATCCTTCAGAAGTGAAGGGAAAATCAAGACATTCTCAGACAAGGGAAACCAAGAAAACTTGTGACCCCAGACCTATCTTAAAAGAACGGCTACAGGAATCTCTCTAATCAGAAAGGAGACAATAAAAAGAGAAATTGTGGAGCAGTAGGGAGGGAGAAAGAACATGGTAAGCAAAAATATGGATAAATAGAGTAAACTTTACTTTTCTTACTGTGTCTTCAGAAAGAGATGAAGGCCAAATTCCTTATAAGGACTTCCAGACTCCAAAAGACATGGAGATTCATTGGAGATCTGGTACAGAGGGGAGATGAGATCTGATCTGACATTTAAGAGGAACTTCCTGGGTGCTGTAGGGATGCCGGAGTGAAAGCAGGGAGACCAGGACTCGGTAATCCAGAGTGAATGATGGAGACCTAGACCAGGGTGTTTGCAGTAAAGGTGATAAGAAGTGATCTATTTCTGGATACATTTTGAAGTTAGTGTAAACAGTATTTGCTGTCAGTTATTGTAAAACAAGAGAAAAGGAGCAAGTTCATGAAGGACAAGGCCAGGATTTTTGTTTACAACCACTGGAAGCATTGCTAGCAGATAATGGAAAAGACTGCTGGTGGAGCAGACAATGGAGGAAGATCATGAGTTTAGTAATAAGCCAGTGAGAGTTAAAATTTGGGAGTATTTGAATTCCCTGATTATCTTCTCACACAAACATCCGAAGAATCATATTGCTCTACTTGCATATTAATTCCACTCTCAAATTTGGAGATTTGGAAATATTCAAAGCCATTAACTATGACTTGAGTGATATATATCCAATGATGCAATACAAGAGGAAAATGACAAAAATTATAACTGAATGTTAAAAATCCATTATATAAAAAAGTGAAAGTAAATATTTAACACAAAAAACATGAAAATATGTAAACATTATAAAAGCCAAATAAAAATTAACTAGAAAATATGAATAGGCATATCTTAATATTCCAATGAACATAATTACTAGGTAAAATTAATTATAATGTTCAAATTTAACAAACTATTTGTAGTATAAAAATGAATAAAATTTAACCAATAGAATTTTTTTATTGATTTATTCTTTATTGAAAGGTAATTGCTTTACCAAATTTTGATGTTTTCTGTCAAACCTCAACATGAATCAGCCAGAGGTATACATATATCCCCTCCCTATTGAAACTCCCTCCCATCTCCCTCCCCATCCCACCCCTCTACGTTGATACAGAGCCCCTCTTTGAGTTTCCTGAGCCAGACAGCAAATTCCCATTGGCTATCTGTTCTATATACGGTAATGTAAGTTTCCATGTTACTCTCTCCATACAGCTCACCCTCTCCTCCCCTCTCCCCATGTCCTTCAGTCTATTCTCTATGTCTGTTTCTCCATCACTGCCTTATAAATAAATTCTTCAGTACCACTTTTCTAGATTTCATATATATGTGTTAGAATATGGTGTTTATCTTTCTCTTTCTGACTCACTTCACTCTTTATAATAAGTTCTAGGTTCATCCACATTAGAACTGACTCAAATGTGTTCCTTTTTATGACTGAGTAATATTCCGTTGTGTATATGTACCACAACTTCTCTATCCATTCATCTATCAGTGGACATCTAGGTTGCTTCCATGTTCTAGTTATTGTAAATAGTGCTGCGATGAACAGTGGGATACATGTGTCTCTTTCAGTTTTGGTTTCCTCAGGGTATATGCCTAGGAGTGGGATTGCTGGGTCATGTGTTGGTTTTATTTCTAGTTTTTTAAGGAATCTCCATACCGTCTTCCATAGTGGCTGTATCAATTTACATTCCCACCAACATTGCAAGAGTGTTCCTGTTTTTCCACACCCTCTCCAGCATTTGTTGTTTGTATACTTTTTGATGAGGGCCATTCTGACCAGTATGAGGTGATACTCATTGTAGTTTTGATTTGCATTTCTCTGATAATGAGCAATGTTAAACATCATTTCATGTGTTTGTTAGCCATCTGTACCTCTTCTTTGGAGAAATGTTTGTTTAGGTCTTTTTTCCACCTTTTGATTGGATTGTTTGTTTTTCTGGTGTTGAGTTGCATGCGCTATTGTATATTTTGGAAATTAATCCTTTGTCAGTTGTTTCTTTTGCTATTATTTTCTCCCATTCTGAGGGTTTTCTTTCACCTTGCTTATAGTTTCCTTTGCTGTGCAAAAGCTTTTAAGTTTAATCAGGTCCTACTTTTTTTACTTTTGTTTTTATTTTCATTACTCTAGGAGGTGGGTCATAGAAGGATCTTGCTTTGATACATGTCATCGAAAATGTTTAAAGAAAATGAAATAATATTTTTCAAAGTGAAATCTTTAAAAAGCAAGGAGTATTAATGATAGATTTTTAAGTACATTTTTGGTGCACAATTTCTAGCTCTTGCATAAAACCCTTTGAATCTAAAAGGATTTGGGTAAAAGTGAGAACATAATTATAAACCAGCCCCAAGTACTTTCCTTTCACTCTCATTTTGAAACAATTATGTGCCTTTTTTGATACTTTTAGAGATTATTTTAACAACTTTTTGTTATTTGCAAGAGCTGAAATGTTTTTATTGAGTGAAAGCTGCAATTTGTGTTTCAAAGAATATATTACCAACTTATCTTTGTTTAGGCTCATCATCTACAGAGGGAGATTTTACTTTTCAGAAAGGCTTTGAACTGAAGTAAGAATTATTTGGGCACTAGAAGCTGCGCTCTGTTGATTTCCATTGTTTTCTTCCTTTTGGAAATGAATGATTTACATATGGAAGAAAACTTTCTCAGCAGATGTACCTTTGTTTATATAAAAGTTTATGACTTTCTAACTAAACTGTAACATAAAAACTCTTCAAATTTCTCATTTTTTTTCAAAGTTCTGAAATAACAATAAGAATACCAAAATATCACCATTTCAATTATTTTAAATGGCACAAAATGCCAGAAGAGCCAAATACAGACAAAAATCTATATATAAATTCACTAGTAAATAACTTTTTGTTCTAGTGTCTTTTTAAGTAATTACAGCTAAATTCTAAAAAACCTAGGATTCTCACAAGTAGTTTAAGATCTTGTTCTGGTTTTTTCATTTTTTGCTCTTCAGAACTAGTTAGAACTTACCTGCAACTTATTTGCATCAGTATAACTTTGTTCCAAAGTGCACTGAATTCAAAATTAACTTTGGCTTGCTTAATCCTTCCCACATGGAATGGGGGCTCTTTTCTAAACATCCCATCTGCAAGTGTTATGTTTCTCTATATTGCCTACCGGTCCAATTGAAAAGTTATATTTTCTTTTAACTGTGTATTCACTTTGTTTTTGCTATGAAAACATACTCAAAATGGGTTAACTTGTGTTTTTTCACATTCAGTAAGTTTAACATGAATAAAATAAAGGTCATTTTATGAAAAAAAAATTTTTTAATAGATTGTATGTGCTGTGCGCTAAGTTGCTTCAGTCATGTCTGACTCTTTGCAACCTCAAGGACTGTAGCCCACCAGGCTCCCTCTGTCCATGGGGATTCTCCAGGCAAGAATACTAGAGTAGGTTGCCATGCCCTCCTCCTAGCATTACCATAAATAAAAAGGTTTGACCACTCAGAATACATTAGAAGATATTCTTTGTTCTCTGTTGAATAAGCAAAATTTTTTGTTTAGGGAAATGTAAATTTTAAAAATAATTTTTATTGGACTACAGTTGATTTGGGGTTTCCCTGGCGGCTCCACTGTAAGGAATCTGCCAGCAAATAGTTTCAAATGTACAGCAAAGAGAATCAGTTATACATATGTCCACTACTTTTAGTCTTTTCCCATATAGACCATTATTGAGAACATTTCACTATGCTATATAGTATGTCCTTATTAGTTATCTACTTTATATTAATATATGAGTATATGAGTATAATATATGAATATATATTAATATATGCATATATATGTGAATCCAAGTCTTCCAATTTATCCCTCTCGCCTTTTTCCCCCTGGTAGCTATAAGTTTGCTTTCTATATCTCTGTTTCTGTTTTGTAAATAAGTTAATTTGTACCTGTTTTTAGATTGCACATATAAGTAATATCATGATTATTGCCTTTCTATATCTGGCCTACTTCACTCAGAATGACAATGTCTAGGTTCATCCATGTTTCTGAGAATGGCATTATTTCATTCTTTTTTTAATGGCTGAGTAATCTTCTATTGTATATATATAACACATCTTTATCCATTCTTCTGTTGATAGACATTCAGGTTGCTTCTGTGTCTTGGCTATTATAAATAATGCCACAATGAACATCGGGATGCATGTATCTTTTCAAATTATGGTTTTCTCCAGATATATGCCCAGGAATGAAATTGTTGGATCCTGTGATAATTCTATATTGTTTTTTTAAGGAAACCCCATATTGTTCTCCATAATGGTTGTGCTAGTTTACATTCCCACCAACAATGCAGGAGTGTTCACTGTTGTCCACACCCTCTGCAGCAGTTATTATTTGTAGATTTTTGGTGATGGCCATTCTGACTGGTGTAAGGTGATACCACGTTGTAGTTTTGATTTTCATTTCTCTAACAGTTAATGATATTGAGCATCTTTTCATGTGTTTTTTGGCTATCTGTGTGTCTTCTTTGGAAAACTCTTTCATTCTCTGCTGTATCATCAGCACTTGAATTTTGCCTAGTACATAGTTGATGTTCAATAAACTACTAAAAAATGTGTAATATGAGTTCTGTGTATTTGAGAATATTTAATTCTGTTATGGAATACAAGAAAATGAGATGAATGAGTATTTAATGTCTTTATAAGGTGTAGGCAAAAGTAGTCTGTGAAACATGGGCTTCCCTGGTGGGTCAGGTGGTGAAGAATCCACCTGCAATGTGGGAGACCTGGCTTCGATCACTGGGTTGGGAAGATCCCCTGGAGGGGACAACCCTCCAGGCATGGCAGCCCACTCCAGTATTGTTGCCTGGAGAATCCCCGTAGACAGAGGAGGCGGGAGGGCTACAGCCCATGGGGTTGCAAAGAGCTGGACACAGCTGAGTGACTAAGCAGAGCACACAGCATGTAAAACATAGGCAGAACTGTAAGGCCTGCAGATATGGGTATAGGTGTAGATGTTAATTACCAATCAGACAAACTGGTTATGAATAAAGTGAGTGAAGCATGTATGTACTAAGCACCTCTTATGCATCATATGCTAAGTACATGTGAAGTGTATGGGATACTCCACATGCAGGTTATTAAGTTGACCATTGTTTAATAACATACACCCTGGCAGATAAAACACATTGCTGCTCATCAGGCTAACCCTTTAACTGTAGCCCGACATTCCTGCTCAGCTTGCGCTTTTCTTGTCACATCTTTTGCCTCTTTCTTCTTGATATGTATTTAAATTGGTTTAATGAACCAAGTAATTCAAATATCTTAATTTGGTCTGTGAGCCTTTCTGTTCCCTAGCCTTTGGGGTAATTTGCTTAATCATGCACTTAGAGTCTACCTTGCATCATATCCATATGGCATAACTTTCATAATATCAGTATATGTGAATATATTACTTTACAAGAAAAAGACCGTGCATACTCATTTTTTAAAATCTAGAGCTCAGCACAATTCCCACATTTTTTTCCCCTTTGAGTTGGTTTGAGACCAGAGTTTTCTTATTATTAATATAGGTGGTATAAGCTTTGTAAGTGCCCCGTAGTATAAAGTGTATGCATTTCTTTGTACTTTAACAGATATTTTCACTTTAATGGATTTGGATGTATTTCTGATTAATAATAATTTTAAAATAATAGAAATTTTCAAGAGTTTAAAAATTATCCAAGATCACAAAATCGAATACCAAGTGTCATCCGGTTGATAACATAACTATAAATAAATGATTCTAAAATAAGATATCTTAATTTTTTAAAAATCATTTTAACTCAGTGAAGACATCATAGCCAGTGGGTAAGCCAGGAGAAAACTAATGAGATGGGCTCTTCTTTCAAGTCCCCTAGACATGCAATTTAGGCCAATTTTCAAGAAGTTTGATGAACCAAGAAAAAGAAGAAAATCTTCAAGAATGCAGACTAACAGCCTGATAAGTGGAAATATAGCTCTTAAGGAAGCAAGAGCCACATAAGGGGTTGCTGAACTTGCAGTTGAATTATCTGAGGCTCTCATTGGGAGCACTGAGATGTTGGTAAATCAAATGAGAATTCACAACCCAAGAATTTCCAAAGCCTTGGTGCAAAACCCTGGGAGAGTTTGACTAAATGGTTATTTAATCTCAGTCATTTCCAAAGGCTTTATTTTTAAAGAGTCAGACTCCCAACTGAATACCGACTTGAAAATAAGTGGGAGACAGAAAGAAAAAAACTGAGATATTCATAGATGTTGTACCAAATGCTAAAGAGCATGGTAGTCTCTCTAAGCATAGGAAACAGTAGCCTAATGTTTAAAAGACCCAAAGCCTTGGGTTCATCTGCTCTTTAATCCCCTTGGTGAAAAATTATGGATGAACTTGAGTGACCTTGAAAAGATAAATCAATAGAACATTCAGCTTCATCCAGCTTTATGAACAGTGGTAAATAATGTTAGAAAGAGAAAAACAAGTACCATATGGTATCATTTATAAATGAATGTACAATATGACACATATGAACTTATCTATGAAACAGAAGCAGATTCACAGACATAGAGAACAGACATGTGGTTACTGAGGGAGGAGGAGGGAGAGATGGATTGGGAGTTTGGGATTAGCAGATGCTAACTATTATGTACATTGATAGAATGAGTAAACAATGAAGTCCAAGTGTATAGCACAGGAAACTATATTCAGTAACCTGGGATAAACCATAATGGAAAAGAATGAAAATGAATATATATATGTTAAATGGATTACTTTGCTCTACATAAGACATTAACACACCATTGTGTATCAACTATACTTCAATACGAAAATATTTCTTTTAAAAAAAGAGTGGCAAATAATGAAAAGGACTGCTCTTCTATCTATCTATATTCTCCTCTGGAAGCAGTGGCGTAAATTGGAGAAAAGGAATTCTCACAGTGACGCTTCATTCAGTAGGTAACAAAAAGAAATGCCCATTTTATAGATGGAATCCCTGGTGGTTCAGTGGTAGAGTCTGCCTGCAATGCAGGAGACTGCTTGCAATGCAGGAGACGCAGGTTCAATCCCTGGGTAAGGAAGATTTTCTGGAGAGGCAAATGGCAACCCACTCCAGGATTCTTGCCTTAGAAATCCCATGGACAGAGGAGCCCGGTGGGCTACGGTCCACAGGGTTGCAAAAGTCAGACACAACTGAGAGACTCAATCACCACCATAGACTGAATACATGAATGACAGATTCAGATATTTCACCTTGCTAATTGGCAGGGGTTGGATAGCATCACCGACTCAATGTACGTGAACTTGAGCAAACTCTGGAAGATAGTGAGGGGCGGGGAGGCTCGGTGTGCTGCAGTCCATGGGGTCACAAAGAGCTGGACACGACTTAGCAAATGAACAACAATTGGCAGTACAGATAACACCTATGCTTTCTAAATGTAAGATGCTGTCTGGTTTCTTTACAGTGTTTGGTGATGTAGATTATCCCCTACTTGGAATGGTCTCTTTCTTTTGCTTTCATAGTACCACATGATTCCAATCTATTTCCAGCTCTCCTAGATGTTTGTTTCTTCTACTGTTCAGTTCAGTTCAGTCGCTCAGTCATGTCCGACTCTTTGCGGCCCCATGAACCGCAGCACGCCAGGCCTACCTGTCCATGACCAACTCCCGGAGTCCGCCCAGACCCATGTCCATCGAGTCAGTGATGCCATCCAGCCAACTCATCCTCAGTCATTCCCTTCTCCTCCTGCCCCTAATCCTTCCCAGCATTAGGGTCTTTTCCAATGAGTCAACTCTTTGCGTGAGGTGGCCAAAGTACTGGAGTTTCAGCTTCAGCATCAGTCCTTCCAATGAACACCCAGGACTGATCTCCTTTAGGATGGACTGGTTGGATCTCCCTGCAGTCCAAGGGACTCTCAAGAGTCTTCTCCAACACCACAGTTCAAAAGCATCAATTCTTCAACGCTCAGCTTTCCTCACCGTCCAACTCTCACATCCATACATGACCACTGGAAAAACCATAACCTTGACTAGACAGACCTTTGTTGGCAAAGTAATGTCTCTGCTTTAAATATGTTGCCTAGGTTGGTCATAACTTTCCTTCCAAGGAGTGAGCGTCTTTTAATTTCATGGCTGCAATCACCATCTGCAGTGATTTTGGAGCCCCAAAAAATAAAGTCTGACACTGTTTCCATTGTTTCCCCATCTTAAGTTAGCTATTGCTGTGTAGCACACTACCCCAAAAACACAGAGGCTTAAAACAACAATTTGTTCACAATACTTTTGGTCAGCTGGTCTAAGCTGGGTGATTCTTCTTTTCCATGTGATATTGGCTGGGGTTGCTTATGTAGCTGTATTTACTAGGAGCTCAGCTGGGACTGCTTTAACATGGTAGCTCAGACAGTAAAGAATCTTCCTGCAATGCAGGAGACCTGGGTTCAGTCCCTGGGTTGGGAAGATCCCCTGGAGAATGGCAGGGCAATCCACTCCCTTATTCTTGCATGGAGAATCCCATGGACAGAGGAGCCTGGCGGGGTATAGTCTATGGGGTCGCAAAGAGTCGGACGCGACTGCTCCACTACACTTTCAACTGGGACTGAAATATTCAAGTTGACTTCACTTACATCTTTGGAGCCTCATCTGTGGTGACTGGAACTGGTTAAGATTTGCTGGGCCTTTCTTTCCATCAAAGTATCAGGAATGGTGGTGTAGCCTCTAAAATGACAAAAATAGAAACTGCCAGACTTCCCAAGGTCTAGGTCTGAAAATGCTCCAGCATCATTTCTCCTCCATTTTGTTGGTAAAAGCAAGTTATCAGTTTCAAGGGGCAGCCAAGATGCCCGGTAAGGGACTATAGACTCTATCGCTTAATGAGAAGAATGACAAAGAATTTGCAGCGCTTGTTAATATAGCACAACCATCTATTCTTCTTTTTCTTCCCAGCCAATTAGTGTTTCTATTGCTGAAGGTTTGGACCTGAACGCTCTACTTCTGTCTTTTAAATTTTCTTTTTTTAGAGAACTTCATCTGGAAGTCCTTCAACTATCCCCTGACACTTTCTATGTTTTGACCCTACTGATTGCTTTTGTTCATTTGACAGAATGAGCTGTGCTATCTGACCTGACCTCTGCTCAAAAGATTCCCTACCATGTCACTTTTCTTTCCTCATCTGATTTACTCCTAATCTCTCTGTAGGTCTTAAATTAAGCATCACTTCTAGAATGTGTTCTCTAATCATCCAAGTCAGAGTTAAGCCGTGTCCTCTGCACTCCAGTAACCTCCCATCTTCTCTCTTATTCCTGAATTCGATTCTCAGTAGTAAAAGTTTCTAATCTGTAGATCAGCATTCCCTAGCAGATATCCTTTGTATTCAGGTTCTCCTAACCTTCTTCTCTATTTTCTGACTATTTCTTATCAGTCATTATCCAAATGATTAATTCTTGGTTATCTTTAATCAATGGTTACTCTTTAAAAGCGGTTCTTCCTATATCACACAGGGTAGAAAATCAACATATATTTGCTGAATGGAGAAGGTAATGAATCAGTCAATCTACAAACCCTTACTCAAAATCTTCAGTTTTTCTTGTTTACTGAAAGATACATCCATAGCCTGATCAAGGAAACCCTTCACAACCTGACCTTTCTATATATCTAAGAATGTTTCCTGCTATTTAGCAAATATACCCTTGGCCTTAATTTTTTTTACCAAGCACTTTTATGTTTATTACTGCTTCTGCCCCTTATCCTGTGTATACAATGAATTCTCTCAGATACAAAGCCGTGCAGTATACCAGTATGAAATGACAGTGACTTAAGTCGAAAACTGTTTCTTTCTTATGTAATAGCAAACTATAATGATTACAGGGCTGATATCACAACCCCATGGTGTTAGAAACCTCTCTCTCCCCCCCATTCTCCACATGCAGCTTTCATCTCATGATCTTAGATGGGTTCCTGGCTCCCACCACTAGTCCACATTCCACCCAGAGGGAAAGGAGCCAGGGAAAGTGAAGGTTGTATACATTCTCTTTTAGGAAGTTGCACCCATCTTTTAGCTGATGTTCCAGTGATTGAAATACCAGCACATGTCCACATCTTGCCTACAAAGAGAGAGGAAGGAAAGTAGGTATTAACTGGCATCCATGTCCCCAGCTACGATTTGAGGATTCTGTTTCTAAAGAAGGAGAGAATGGACATTGCGAATAAAAGGTTGTCTCTCCATTGTTGCCCTATAAATAAATTCTTCGGGATCATTTTTCTAGATTCCATATATATGTGTGAGAATACAGTATTTATCTCTCTCTTTCTGACTCACTTCACTCTGTATAATAGGTTCTAGGTTCATCCATCTCATTAGAACTCACTCAAATGCATTCCTTTTTATGGCTGAGTAATATTCCATTGTGTATATGTACCACAACTTCTCTATCCATTCATCTGTCAGTGGACATCTAGGTTGCTTCCATGTTCTAACTATTGTAAATAGTGCTGCAATGAACAATGGGATACCTGTGGCTGAGTCGTGATGAGGTTTGACAGAAAACAGCAAAATTCTATAAAGCAATTATACTTCAATAAAAAATAAGTTAATTAACCAAAAAAAGTTGTCTCTGCCCCATTCTTATTTCCATATTTCAAAACCTGACCTATGTTCTGGAATTGGACAGAGCAATGTTCAAATCCCAGCTTTACTTCTTGTTGATCGTGTGGTCTTAAGCAAATTATTTAACCTTTCTAGTCTCATTGGTAAATGTAGAAAATAGTACATCTCTTTGAAGGTTAGTGAGAGGAATGTGAATATAAAACACCTACCACTGTGTTTTACATGTAGCAGATGCTCAATAAATGATAGTTCCCATGGTGATTATGTTGTTCTGCTTCCTTCATTAAAACTATCTGACTGCCTCAACCCCTTGTCTTTACATCCTGTTTCACACATATAACAGTTAGCTCCATGCCATCAGATTTGTCCTTCTTTCCTATGTTGTGTTTGTCTCTGAAAATAGAAACCATGTTATTTTTTTGTTCTAGAGTTTTTCCCTATATTGCCCACACCTCGTTGAAATAATTGGTCCAGTGAGTTCACAATCAAGGTCAATGTAGAGCTACTTTAAGCTGTGATCAAAAGATAATATCATCCACATTTATAGGTTTTCCATAGTATACTGAGACACATGTTGACCTCTTGATATAAATGGGAGTATAAGTACGAACAGTGTTGTACAGCAGGGTTTTATAAATACTAACACTTTGAAGGAGAAAGTGTTAATATCTTTTACTAGGAGATTAAAAAATGTTAACAACAATGATCTTTGATTTGCTTAATCTGAGTTTAGTTAGTATGTATAACAGTGGGGATTCAATTAATATCTCTGGGCCTCTGTTTTGTAATCTACAAAATCAGGCATAGTGCTTCATAATATATTGGGTTATTGGGAGGATTAAATGAGATAATAATGCACATAAATCACTTTGTATAGCGCCTTGAACACAGTTAAGGTCTTAATAATATTGAGCAATCATTGCTGCTGGTAACAGTCTTCATGCATTGCTCTCACAAGAGATACTGCTCCAGTAGAATGATTCAGGTGTGAGAGTCCAAAATACTGGCAAGTTGCTCTGGATTAAATAAAATTGAACATAGGAAGACATCATTTTACCAATTGAATTGGTATTTCACCTATAAACATCATTAACTTTGCTTCAGAAACATTTGTCATGTGATTTCAGTCTTGCTTTATCTTCTAGGTAAAAGCTTTAAAATTTTCAAATTGTGTAGCATTGAAATATGTTTGTTTTCTGGGTATCATGATCACATTTCTTAACTGAAATTTTTAAAGACCATTTTTGTTTGTTCCTGCTTTGTTTTTCCTGGGCTGGTCTTAGAAAAAGCTTTACAGTTTCAAAGGGCTTTAGTGATGTTATTTAGTCTTGTGGTTTTGCAAATTAGTAGTTTTTATGGAAATAAGCAAAGTGCTTTGAAACATCTTGGTCATTGTGGATTTGTTTACAAGCAACACAAAGTTTTGTGGTTTGAATTTTATTTATGGCTCATTAAGCCATACTTTCAGGTTCAAGAAAGTTCTGAAAATTAGTAAGAAAAAAATAGAAAATGATTTTTAAAGCACTTATTTCAGGTCATCTGCTTTCTATTCTGCAATCCATTAGTGTGTAAATGGATTTAGATTTTATAAAGATATGAAAAAATAGGGCATTAGAGATTATGTTCCTCTAAGTCCCTTACTTTACAAATTCAAAGTTAATGCAGGGAGAGATGGGATGAGCCCCCAAGATCACTGCCTTCCTGTATTAGGGAGGAAAGAAAAGTAAAATGGACTCATTGGCTTTTATTTTAGAGCTTCTGAAAGTTACATGAAGGGTAGGACTTCAATAAGTTCATTCAGGGTAAACCACTTTAAGGAAATCTTATTGAAATAAATTTTAAAGGATAATCATTCATACACATAAAACAAACTGACAAAACTTTTGTCAGTAAGTCTTTGGCCTTTAGCATTTGTATTTTTGACTCTGTAGGCCCATAACATGGTCGAAGACAAGAATTGGGGTCTATTCAATAGAGCTGTATTTTTCTCTGCTTATCTTTGAATACACAATAAATCTTCTAAGGATATTATTTGTGGGATTTCAAACCCCAAAGAGAATCCATCTTTACTATTAAGAATGAAAATGAAGAGAGAGTAAAGAGATCTTTAAAAAAGATTCTTCTTAGCTTTAAAATAGCTTTGAAATTATTTTATTCTATATTTAGGTATTCATCAGAAGCCAAATGGTATTTCTAACACTTGTAGTTATGAGGGAAATAATATACCATAGAGTTACTGTGATGGTGCCAAGATCAGGATTTTTTTTTCTCACTTAGATGTAAGCCTTTACTGTGCTTATAATAGTAATAATTTTTGTTTTTCACAAAATTAAAAAATAATGACTGTTTAATAGAGGTAGATCTTTATAAAGACAGATCTGTAAAGCATCATTTACAGAATATCAGCTTACTGAATTTGCTGCTGGGCTTCCCTAGCGGCTCAGACAGTAAAGAATCCACCTACAATGCTGGAGACCTGGGTTCTATCCCTGAGCTGGGAAGATTCCCTGGAGGAGGGCATGGCAACCCACTCCAGTGTTCTTGCCTGGAGAATCCCCATGGGCAGAGGAGCTTTGCGGGCTACAGTCCATGGGGTTGCAAAGAGTCAGACATGACTGAGCGGCTATGCCCAGCCCACAGCAAAGTTGCTGATGGACTTAAAACCTGTGTTTTGTTGTTGATGTTTTTGCCACTATACCTAATTTTTAAAAACATCTTTTAACTAAAGTGAAAACTGTAATCAACCAGCATGTGATCTACAATGGTTTTAAATGAAAAGGTAAGTGACCTAAAAACGTTTATGAAACTTGAAGTAAATCTCTCAAATATACCATCACAAGGACATATGTAATCTGCTGTCATTTCTTTGTCCAAATCTTTAAAAGTAAGATTAAATTCACCAAAAAATTATTTTTAACTACTGTAGCATATAGACTATCAAAAAATATTAGGGAACATTGAGTACATTTAATTTAGAAAGGCAAGTTATAAAACTGTATTTTAGGCAAAATTTTAATAAGTTTAATACAGCTTTTGTCACATAAGGTTTTATCAAATATAACATTAGCTAGAGTAAAAACCAGTAGGGGAAATGTCAGCTTTTCTGGAACATCTTGATTTTTTTGTGCATAGTTTGCCGTCGCTATAGAAATAATCTGAAAAAATAATTTCTCTTCATTCAAAAGTATTATCTTTATTGTTGCTCATGTAAAAAATATAATCCCCTTTTGAAATAACAATTTTGAGAACTGATATGCCTAGAAAAATGTGTATTTTTCTGAGACTTAACATTTAACTCTCAATGGATGCATTTCTAAACTTTATTTTAGTCAAAAATGTATTCAAAGTGAAACACAAGAAATAATAAATTAATGGAACTTTTGTTTACTGTCATAACTCACATAGATTCAAAAAGCATTTTGGATTCTCAGTAGAGCGTGGAGAAGGACCCATAGGCTAAATTAGGAACCAGCCTAGTTCCCAGTTGGCACTGATATCCCAAAGTTTTATCAAGGGGTAGGGGTGAAAAGCAGAGAAGGCAATGGCACCCCACTCCAGTACTCTTGCCTGGAAAATCCCATGGACGGAGGAGCCTGGTAGACTGCAGTCCATGGGGTCGCTAGGAGTCGGACACGACTGAGTGACTTCACTCTCACTTTTCACTTTCATGCACTGGAGAAGGAAATGGCACCCCACTCCAGTGTTCTTGCCTGGAGAATCCCAGGGATGGGGAGCCTGGTGGGCTGCTGTCTATGGGGTCACAGAGTCGGACACGACTGAAGCGACTTAGCAGCAGCAGCAGGGGTGAAAAGAAAGAGGAGTTCAAAAGAAAGTATCTCCAAGAAAGCATGGCATTGGTAGTCACAGAGGCAATGCTTTGTTTGTTTCTTCAATGTAAAAAAAATTATTTATTGGTAAACAGACCCTTAAAGCTTTTTGATTACATACATTGTGCAAAATAATTGATTCATATATGGTTGTCTAACTGCTCCTTACAGCAGTCTTTTTTGAGATGATCATAAATGTTAAAAGTTACAGTGACTCTGTTCACCTGAAAATACCACAATATTGTTAATTGGCTACAACTCAATACATAATGCTTTTGGTGTTAAAAAAATAAAATTAAAAAAATAGTGACTGCAGTAGTAAAAAGTATTCTGAAAAATGACCCTAAAAAAACCAAAACACGAGTACCGTGATTCAATAGGTTATCCTTTCTCAGAATCAAGATTCTATATCTGCCTTTATCATCATCATAATTCCTTGAAATTTTAGCCTGTGTCATGGATTGTGCCTAGCATTTATATGAATTTAATATTCACAGCTTTAGAGATGAACACTATGTTTGTCTTCATCTTATAGATGACAGAAAACAAACCAAAAAGAAGAGGAAGCATCATTAGGAAAAGGACAAGCAAAGGTCACACAGTTCTGCAAGGTCCCCGTAGTACAGTGAGTCCTAGCAGGACTCAGGCTGGATGGAGATTCTTAAGTGTCTGGGAGCAGGAGTGGCACGGAGGTAGTCGACGCTAAAGCCCTGATTGCTCAGCCTTGCTCCAGAGGAGTGGGGCCACTAGAGATTGTGAATGGGGAGGAATTCATCAAGTATAGCCTTGCACTCCCTGTGGTAAAGTGACTGACTGAGGGTCTCTGGTGTAGCATCCTGTAGGGAAAGAGACCACAGATAATCATGTTTATAGTAGCCAAAGCCATCAGCATTGTAAGAATATGAAGAGTTCCCATGAAGACACCGAAGATAGTCATAAAGTTTCCTTTCTAAGTGCATTGACAGAGTAATGAGTGCTGGGTTTCATAATCATAAAAATAAGTTGTTTTGTGAATATGTTTTTTCCCCCTAGGAGTTGTTAGATTGAAAAAAGCTTTCAGAGCTTCTGACTTCTTTATGTTCCTTTGTTTTTACTGAAGCAGTTATCCTTGATCAAAGATTAATTAGCTACAATAAAAATCTGTGGGTTTTGATAATTACAAATAACTTGCAGTATACAAGGCTGTCTTTTTCTTGCACTCACATTCAGATATGCTTTTTATTTCACATAAAAGTTTTCTGGTCAGTCATTTTGAGCACAGATGCTATTTAGCAGACATCAACACATTGTATCAAAACTCTTTCAAGTCCTTTGTTAGAGCTTTGGCCTCTCCTGTTGCACTGAATTTGAACCTGTTAACACCTGTGATGATTTCTCATCCATTTCATATTATGCCCACTAGAATCTGGCCTGTCAACTACCAGCCTGAGTTATGATTTTTAAAGGAGTTGAGGCTTTTCAGAATTTTTTCAGAATAAAAATTATGCATTCATGATTAGGCCCTGTGATTCTTTGAACTAAACTCCATAGCAGTGACTTGTAGGAATCACTGTGATATAGTCATGTCTCTACAGGAAGTTCCCTTTTACTGGCTCCCTGAGAATTCTTAGGCTACTTACTAACCCAACATGCCATAAGCCAAAAGTCTTCTTTTTATCCCTCACCAAAGACTCCGTGAAAAAGCAACCAGAGCAAATGAGAAAAGATTTCAGTTTTTAATGCCTAATTCATATCCATTCCTGTATCCATCAAATACTGTGTACTACATCTCTGCAGTATATTATTTTTTCTGAGAAATGTTTTACTTAGTGAAACAATATTCTATTTTCAATTTCTGGGAAAGTGTGATTAAAATAATGTGCATATATGTTGAAGGGCAAAGGAAGGTATTGTGCAATGTAGATGAAATAGTCATCGGTTTGTTTTACATTCTATGCATTTTTAATGAGCAAATTCCCATTTACAGGAATTAAATGTTCCAGATACTGATTTCAGAAGGATAATATATAATATGAAAATAAAATTTGGTAACATTATGTGATGATGGGTAATTCAATATAGCGAGAACCCTTGGAAGGTGAAAAATGATGCTATTCCCATCAAAATATTTCAGACAATTAGATTAATTCCCTGAAGTACATTATAATAAAATTTAAACAATGTTACATGATTTATAGTCTTTTAAATCTGATCTTTAAAAGTGATTTTCATGTCAGAAACAGGGATCCTAGCCCCTTTTTACTCAGTCATGTGTATATTCTGTGACATCTGAAAAATCTACAAAAGCAGCATTATAAAACAGACGTGTCATGCAGGTTGCTCTTGCTTCTCTCCTGTGGTTATGAAATACTCGTGTAACTTACAGAAGTGGATCTTGCTTAGATCCCAGTCACTCATAGGTTTTGTCACAAAGTAAAATGCTATACTTGCTCCTTTTCATTTTTAGAGAGCAAAGATTCACCTGGTAGATTTGTACTAATTCTTTCAGAGAAGCATTAGAAGATAAAGCTTTGCTGGGGGCCCCCTACCATCCAAGTACTGTTCTAAGTGCTTTCACATGCCCCTTTATTGCAAACTCACAGGACCCAGTGAGGAAATGTCACTTTCGTCCGTACTTTGCAGCAGGGGAAAATGAAGCTCAGTAAGGCTTTAGTTACTCGCGAGAGATTATACAGTATTGTAATGGAGAGAGCCAAGTTTCAGACTCAGAAATCAAAGGTCCTGCTCTAACTTTGGACCACTCTGCTTAAAATAAGATGCCCAGAAAGGATGCAAATGGCCAGAGTGAGGGGACTGACTTCTGTGAATCATTCTGAACTTGATTTCTGAAACCCTGACACGTCCCAAAGTGACCCAGGAGGAGCCTGGTCCAGGATTATTTGTGTCTTTTAATATTTTCTCTTTGAGAGTTGGTCCAGAAGGTTGAGATTATGTTAAGGTAAAAAAGAGAATTGTTTGAATGATGCACAGAGAAGCTTTTGCTGTTAGGATAGGTAACATCTGTTTCCTGGCTACAATTCATTTTGCAGTGATGCAAAATGATGCTACAGAGACCACGATGCATTTTCATAAGAAAACAGAAACTCCTGGTCACTTTTTCTCTAAGTGACTTCTGTATGGGAAGCTGAATTCAATCTGGAGCAGTTAGAAATGGTTGCCAGAGCAGATCCTTTTACAGGAAGAGATATTTGGAAATCAAGGACTAAAGATAAATACAATTGAAATTAGAGCAAAGCAAATGAAAACCCCAACTGAACCCAGAAGACGCACCTGACCCCTCAAAAGCACCCACATTTTTTTCTCACTTCTGCTAAGAAAATCATAAATTATGAAAATATGAAGTTTATTTCTACACTGCCAGCTATGGCAACCTGTCAAAATATTCAAGATATAATGATATGGTTTTTATTTTTAACAATTTTTTGTCATAAAAATAATTGTTGCTTAATAATGATCTAATGATATGATGGTATATGAAGGATGCAGTGAAAATGAGAAATTAGTACCTATCCCCAGAGATAACCTTGCCTTCCTTATCCCTTCTAAGCACATATAAACACAAATATTTACTTATATAAATAGTATGTTCTATCTTATTCTTTAATCTACTTTAAAAAATAGCAATATATTTTCATATTAAAGAGTTGGCCCCTAAAATTTTTTACTGGTTTATACTAAACCAGAATTATTTTAGACAGATGCCATTGAACTCTAAGTAGAATAATTTCAGAGAGATGGGGTCTAAATTAGTTGGTTGGTTTTTAACTAAACATCAGTGGCTTTAAGAAAAAGTGAAAAGCTAACAACACTGATGCATTAAGACTTCTTCTTTCGCATCACATTTAGACCATCAAAAAGTTATTAAAGATCACAGTAAGCTATTAATAGTTTTCCAGAGAACTAAATTTGTTGATGTGTTTACCGTTAAAAAAATGATTGAATAAAACTTCCCCTAAGATGGAAGGGAAAAAGAGGAGTCAAAGCATTCCAGGTATAGAAAGGGTTTCCTTTTTTTCCTTAATGTTGATGTTGTTTTCTCTACCAAAAATGTGTGTGTATGTGCATGTTTGAGAGACAGACACAGACAGACAGAAACATAGAGAAGGGAGACAGAAAGATTGAGTCTGATGTAAGTGTGACAAATTAAATTTCTGGCCCTAATTCTTCACTCTCTCGTAGTAACATTCTACATCAAAATCTTCTCCAGGCCCTCATCATGGGAAGAGTGTACCACCCTTTGATTCTTGGCTTGGCTATTGACTTACTTTGGTCAATGGGATGTCAGTCTGTATGATTTGAGGAAAACCTTGAAATGTGCTTGTAAGACTGTGTTTTCTCTCTTGAGCTTCTCCCATGTCTGTGAGTACATGTCTGAAATACATAGAGCAGACCCGAACCTATTCTGTAGCCTGGAGGCACACTCAGCTGTACTCAGCCTAAATAAGCCGAACCTAGCCAACCTGTACTTGTTTATCTTGTAAGCCACTGAGTTTGGGAGGTTGATTGTTACACAGCATTGTTGTTGCAATTGCTGACTTATTGGTAATTATAACTGACCCAAAATAAGAACTTTTCTCAGCTTTAAGCCCTGAAGAACTCTTCTTTTGGACTCTGCTGAGCTATTTATCATGTTTGAAAATTGGGAAAAGGTGATATAGGCATGAAGCAGACTTTGCCAATATCAAAGCAAGATTTGGGGAGTCTTAGGAGAAGAATTTAGACACTCTTTCTAATAAAAGCATCCATGAGATCCATGTATACAAGATAATTGACGTAGCTATGTCTTTGTTTTTTTACAAAGTAAAACTGTTTGGAAATAAAGCCAGAGTCCTGTTGAACTCCTCATGCCTTTAAATCCAGCAGCACAAGTAGAATTATAGCCTCATATAAAAGCCTTATAGTCCCCCATATCTCATGGGGCTCTGATTGCTTCAGACTAACCTTCCTTGGCTATGAAGAAGCCTTTAGAAACTGAAGACCTGAAAGCCACACTAAGATTCCATCATTTAGAGTTATACTTTTCCAATATGGTAGCTACTAACCACATGTGGCTGCTTACCTTTAAATTAAATGAAATCAAATTAAAAATTCAATTCCTTAGTTATAGTAACCACATTTCAAATACTTAATAGCCACATGTGGCTAATGGCCACCATACTGGACAGCTCAGATATACAGCACATTCTCATTGAAGACTATTTCTATTGGACAGCGTTGACTTCAGGCAAGAGGACCCATTCATTAGTCATCTTCTATAGTCTGAAGGCTGAAGCTGTTTGGTATTGGGCCCAAAATTTTGTAGGCCCTTGTTCCAAAGAGAGAAAGCCCAAAAGAAGGGACAATTATAAATCATGGGATCTCCAAATCTCTACTTTAAATGATAGAAAATTTAACATATACCATTTTACCTATTTTATGTATTGTTCAATCAAGCTTATTCTTACAGATAAGAAAGATAGAAGTTAAGATATTGTGGCAAAGAAGGCAGATGAGACCTTAGTTACTACAATTGCCAATCAACTAAGGCTATGTGGGATTATGTACCTTCATTAATAAAAATTGGCAAAGGCTATCTCAATTTTAATTCTGTTATTCTGAACCTAATATATTTACTTTGGAGTTCAATTAGGTCTTCACTTGCTAGATTTCGTTTGCATAAGGGACTGAAGAGCTTCTTAAAGAAACACTGTCCATGTGGGTATTCCTTAACAGTGCAGCAGCAAAAGCAGAGGGACAAAAGCTGCCATTCTTCTTTTGTATAGATATCCTGTGCATTTGGTTCTTGGGCTTTCCTGGTGGTTCAGATGGTAAAGAATCCACCTGCAATGCGGGAGACCTGAGTTCAATCCCTGGGTTGGGAAGATCCCCTGGAGGAGGGCGTGATAACCCATTTCAGTATTCTTGCCTGGAGAATCGCTATGAACAGAGGAGCCTGGCGGGCTACAGTCCCTGGGGTCACAGAGAGTCAGACATGATTGGGTGACTAAGCACAGTACACATCCTGTGCATTTGGTTCCTAAGAGGGATAGTGCAGTGGGAAAAAAGGAAAACAGCCCTTCCATTATCCAGAAGACACAGCTGTACTCAAGCAAAAGAAATAAAACTGCACATATTCAGTGGTAAATACATAGCTTATTTTTAAATATTCATGTGATATATACTCTTTCCCTGATGGCTCAGCAGTAAGGAATCCCACTGCAATGCAGGAGACACAGGAGATGTGGGTTCAGTGTTTGGGTCAGGAAGATTCCCTGAAGGATGAAATGACAACCCACTCCAATATTCTTGCCTGAGAAATCCCGTGAACAGAGGAGCCTGGCAGGCTACAGTCCATAGGGTCACAAAGAGTCAAACTCGACTGAACACACACGCACACAGAGATATATCCTGTGGGCTTCCGGAAATAATTTTGGAAGGTAGTGCACAAGGTTGAGATTTCACACATGAGGTTTGCAGCTTGCAGCTTTCTACGATGGCCTCACTAATATCTCCTGCCTTCATTCTCCACTAGAAATATGCCATTTCCTATCAAGAGGTGAATCTGGGTCCACTCCCCTTGGGCTTGAACAGGCCAGTAGCATGTGACATAAGTGAAACTGTGTTACTTCCCAAGCTCAGTCATAAAGATATCGTGCTCTTCTGCCTTATTCTTCTCCTGTTTTCTTGGTTTGCTTGATCTCACAATCATCTTGCATCACACTGTGAAGAAGCCCAGACAGCCTGTGGGGAGACACATGTGGGAAGGGAATGAGCTCCCGAGCCTGCAGCCTCACCTGCGCTCCCAGCCAGCTTCCCAGGTAACAGCCACTGCTTATTCACCCATGAGACTGAGCCAACTTGAGAGTAAACTCCTGCCCAGCCCCACACCCCCGGCCAAAAGAAACGCAAAAACTGCCCCTACTGCATCCTGGCCAAATTGTAGGTTCAGAAGCAAACCAAATTATTATTGTTATTTTAAGTGAAGTGAAGTGAAGTCACTCAGTCATGTCCGACTCTTCACGACCCCGTGGACTGTAGCTTGCCAGGCTCCTCCGTCCATGGGATTCTCCAGGCAAGAATACTGGAGTGGGTTACCATTTCCTTCTCCAGGGGATCTTCCCAACCCAGGGATCGAACCCGGGTCTCCCACATTGGAGGCAGATGCTTTAACCGCTGAGCCACCAGGCAAGCCCATTTGTTATTTAGATCAGTACATTTTCAGGTGGTTTATTATGTGATAATAGATAACTGATACAGATATACTTTTGCTGCCATAAAAAAACTGAGTGGCTTACAACAGCACAAATCTGTTATCTTACACTGTTCTGTGGGTTAGAAATTCAGCATGAGTCTCCCGGGCTAAAACCAGGATGGCGGCAGGATGGGGCTCCTTTCTGGAATCTCTCGGGCAGAACCCATTCTCTTGCTGTTTCCAGCTTCTGGAGGCTACCTGCACCCCTTGGCTCAGGTTTCCCTTTCTCCTCCTGGGAAACCAGAAGTGGTGTGGAGTCCTCCTCTCGTAACATCACCTGACCCTTGCTTCTGCCTCTCTCTCTCCCACTTTTAAAGACCCTTGTGGTTACAATGGGCTCACCCAGATAATCCAAAATAATCTCCCTCTTTTCAAGCTGGATCAGCTGATTAGCAGCCTTAATTCCATTGCAACCTGGAATCTCCTTCATCCTCTAACCCAGCATTTCATAGGTTCCAGAGTTTAGAGTGTGAACGTCTTTGGGAAGCTGTTACTCTGCCACCACAACAAGTATGGACCTGAATCAGTGAAATCTGAATTATAGTTTTAAAATAGTAGTTATTTTGGTTAACATGACTTCTAGATGTCAGGTGAGCACCCCATCTATTGAGACTTAAATGCATTTGGTTCAAACATCACATTTAGTGAAGTCTTCACATTCTTCCCAGTCATGCCAGGACCTCTGGTGGAGAGAGGATGGCTTACATTGTTCTTAGTCACCTTTATTTTTATACTCCCACATCTCCTAAATTTGTTAAGTTTGTGAGTTTTCTCACCATCCCACACACGGTGTCCTTGCTCTATACTGTATCTTAGATATAACATCCCTCCTTTCCTGGATTGCCACAAAAGAGCAAATCATATCAAACCAAGTATGACAAATAGTAAAGCACATAAAAAAATTTTTTTTTATATAAAAGTGTGAGGAGATGGAAAGGGTGCCCGTCACAAGAGAAATTTAAAGTGATACTTTAGACATTTTGGTCAAATGGGAGTTCTGCCAATTCAGGTCAGCCTCCCGCCATGGCACAGCTCCCTCTCCTGGAGGAAAACAAAACAACATGGGGTCATCTTAATTGATTCATGCAGAACAGGGCAACTCCCTGCAGCCACTGACCCAAACTAGGTTCAAGACTCCCATTATATACACAAAATTCATTGCTGTGCCCACTCTCATGTCTCCTTCCCTTATCAATATCTTTGAGGAAAAGAGAGAAATAGGGATTTATATCCAGAGTAATAGAAACAATATCACTACTTCCCTCTAACCTCTTCAGTTCAATTCAGTTCAGTCGCTCAGTCGTGTCCGACTCTTTGCGGCCCCATGAGCCGCAGCACGCCAGGCCTCCCTGTCCATCACCAACTCCCAGAGTCCACCCAAACCCATGTCCACTGAGTCGGTGATGCCATCCAACCATCCTGTCCTCTGTCGTCCCCTTCTCCTCTCACCTTCAATCTTTCCCAGCATCAGGGTCTTTTCACATGAGTCAGCTCTTCGCATCAGGTGGCCAAAGTATTGGAGTTTCAGCTTCAGCATCAGTTCTTCCAATGAACACCCAGGACTGATCTCCTTGAGGATGGACTGGTTGGATCTCCTTGCAGTCCAAGGAACTCTCAAGAGTTTTCTCCAACACCACAGTTCAAAAGCATCAATTCTTCTCCATTCAGTAATGTGAACCTTAAGGAAATGTTCTTTTCTTGCCAGTAGCTGGCCTCAGCCCAGAGCTGTGTGGTGCCACCAGCAGGAAGGTTAACAAGCCCAGATGTAACCCAGCGTCTGCAGGAGCTCTTCTGACTTTCCAAGGAAAATTAAAAACTCATAGCCAGATAATACATTCTGAGCTCTGTGCCCTGTGGATTTCTGCTGAACTTTGGATACAGTGAGAAAGTGAGGGAAGGAAGGGTGGCCAGGGAAAGAAACCAGCCTTTCACGGAGGCCACAGGTAGAGTAGGAAACTGTTCATCTAACTGGTGCCCGAGGGCTCAGAAAGTCCCTGGGGGTTGGCATATGTGAAAATTGTGCTAGTATTTATTTAGGAAGATGTATTCAGCTTTGATAGCAAATTTTAGTGAGGCAGAGTTATGAATAATTTGAAAATTTTACACTTTACCCTTGGGGTACAGTCCACTTGGGGGTTGGGGGTGAGCCTGGGCTGAGGAGGGGCCTGAACGGACTTGAAATCCGAGCTCTGTCATCACTAGGGTTCAGTTACCTCATTTGTGAAGTGGAACAAATACATCAACTGCTTCTACTTCTGAGAATTAAATACATTTATATGTGAAGATCACTTATCATAATGCAGTATGTGACCCACAGCACATGCTCAGTAATGGCCTAGGTAAGTAAGTAAGTGTAGGTCAAATGTGTTTTCCACCCAGGAGGAGTGATCCTGCAAGAAAAAACGTTTTGCGTATTAGAATAAAGGGAACGAGGGCTTTCCAACCAGGGCTTGTGTCCCTCTTAAGAAAATAGTTTTGTCCCAGGTGTAAATGGTAGACTTAAAATCTAAGCAAAAGGACTTGACTTTCTCTCACTTCAAAAAACCGTAAATACTAAACCAAAACACATTTTTGTTTTAATTCCAGAATTAAGTGTAGGAATGAAACAATAAAAATCACCTGAAAGATCTTTATGACTATAACTTGCGTATGACTTATATATTCAAGATTCCTAGAATAGACCCTGTGGGGTTTTAAGACAGAGAATTTTAAAATTGGAAGCGGCCAAAGAGAACATCTAATTTAAAACTTGTTTGCTGGCAGAGGCGCCGTGGCTCTTCAGCAGTGAAACTCCTAGGTGTGCTCCAGAGCAACCCACGGGGCGGCAAAGCCCCTGCGGAAGTTTGTCAGGACCTGGCCCTGCCTGCCTCTTAGAACTGTGCAAAACTTTGTCTGTGGGTCCTTCTCCGCAGATGGTAGACCAACCTCCTGGGCATTAATGTCAGAATAAAATGCATGTACCTAATGCAGTCCAGATATCACTTCATTGGAGTTCCAGCAGGTACAGCTCTCTGTTGCTCATTAGTTTTGGAAAGTTGGGAATACTTTGCTGACATTCAATGTTTATTTAACATGATTATCCTTGACTCCTCTCTTCCCAGTATCCCTCACCGCATCAAATCAACCATCAGTCCCCACTGAATCTGTCTTTATTACACACAGCAAATTCATCCACTCCATACCCATCTCCTCAGGCATCAGCCACCCAAGTCAGACACCATCATCTCTCAGCTGCACTAAGACAGTCGCCTCCCAGGCTCCTGATGTCTCCATGATGGCAGCAGTCTTCTAACTGCAGATGAGATTGTAGGGGTCCTGCTGAATGGAGCCCTCTGTGTTTCCCACAGCTTTTAGAATCATATACAGATGCCTCGCACTGCCTACGAGACCCCATGTGATGTAGCCCTGTCTCCCTCAAACTCTTCTTCTTGTCTCTTTCCCATCTTCTACTTGGTTCTGTGCTTCAGCCAAGCTTGCCTTTCTTCTCTTCCTTGAGCATCTCCCGCTTATGCCCACCTTTACAGCCCTAGCACTATATCACTTCTGCTTGGAATGCTCTTCCATCCAAGTATCCCATAACTAACTACTTGTCAATCACATCTCCATTTACGTGTCATCTCAGAAATGCCAGCAGTCCAGTCCAAACAGAATCCTAATCACACTCTGTCACACCCCTGTTTTATTTTCATGGTAGCATTTGATACCTTGATATTTTATTTATCTGTTTGGATTATCATTTATACTCCCAGCACTGACTTCAATATCTGACAGTAGCAGATGTTCAGTAAATGTTGTAATGAGAAAATGATTAGGGTTATCGTTACCATCTTTTTAAATTCCATATACGTGCGTTAGTATACTGTATTGGTGTTTATCTTTCTGGCTTACTTCACTCTGTATAATGGGAATGAGTGAGTGAATGAATGAATGGCAGTACAGGTAGAAAAGGGTGATACTGATAAGTATTCTTAGTTAGTTACAAAAGGATTTTGTTGATTTAAGGACTAAAATAAAATTACTATTTTTTTTTTCTAAGCCTAATCCTGCTGACAGTTGGTAGCAGGTTTAGGCTTAGAAAGTGGTAAGAGATTTCCAAGTGGTAAGAATTTTCATCACAACCAGTTTTAGATAAGTAGCCTAAACATTATTAATAAAAATCATAATTTTTTAAAATATTCAACATGTCCTCAGAAATGTAATGTAAAGCTTATTAGTTGCATCCATACAAACATTTTTGCAGTGTTCACCTTATGTTTTTTGGCTTTCGTCTCTTACTTCTTTTAAGCCTTTCATAAACATTCCTTTCTGAACATTTATGGCTTTCAATTTTCAACTTTTAATCAAAATTTTAGTAATGGGTCAGTGGGAAAACAGAAACAGACCAAAGAAATAGAACCCCAAACCTGGATTCATCTCCTTGAGTTGATCTACTGTTTGTATTTTAAACCTCCAAATATGCTACAGAATGAAATGATATCTAACAGATGGTTTCAAAGCACAAGCCAACACATGTGATTAGGAAGTGAGATGAAGAAATGAGAATAAAAATAATGTGGAATCCAGTGAGTCCACCTGCCTGCAAATAGCACCTCAGGTTCAGAATCGCACAATAACCAGCCCTATCATAGACTGCAGCCTTGGAAGCCTTGGAAGCACGTTCCCTTAGAAACCTAAACTTTAGCTTGAATAATACTTTCCTAGTCTTACATTTTGTGTTTACTTTCTGCTTTTTTGTTTAAAAAAAAAATGGAAAAGAAAAGAAAAAACAGAAAAAAGACTTTTTTTAAAGAGCAGTTTTAGGTTCACAGCAAAATGGAGAGGAGTGTACAGAGATTTTGCACATGTTCCCCACCCCCATATATGCACAGTAGGTTCCATCATCAGCATCTCCCATCAGTGATACATTTGTTACAACTGATGAGCCTAGATTGATACCTCATAATCAAGTATGGAGTTTAAACTATGCTTCACTTCTGTTGTTGTACCTTCTATGGGTTTAAACAAGTGTATAAATGCTTGCGACCATATGATCCTATGACAGTATCATTCAGACCTAGTTTCACTGCCCTAAAAACTCTCTGCTCCACTACTAATTCCACTTCCGGCAACCACTCATTTTATTGTGTCCATAGTTTTGCCTTCTCTAGAATGTCATATAGTTTGAATTATACAGCATGCAGCCTTTTCAGATTGGCTTCTTTCTCTTAATTAGTATCCATGTAATGCTCTTCTGGGACTTTTCACTGCTTGATTGCTAATTTGTTTTTTAATGCTAAATAGTATTTCATTGTCTGGAGGTACCATAGTTTATTGATCCATTCACCAACTGACGGATGTCTTGGTTGCTTCCAAGTTTGGGCAATTATGAATAAAGCTATTGTAAACATCTTTGTGCAAGTTTTTCATGCACAAATTTTTCAACTACTTTTGGGTAAATAACAAGGAGTGTGATTGCTGAACCATATGGTAAGAACTTGTTTAGAAATTGCCAAGGTGTCTTCCAAGGTCTCTGTACCAAAGAGTCTTCCAAAGTCTCTGGAAGTTTTACATTTCCATTAGCAGTTAGTGAGAGTTACCATTGTTCCCCATCTTCACCAGCATTAGGTGGTGTTGGTGTTCTGGATTTTGGCCATTCTAATATGTGTTAGTGAATCCTGACTGTTGTTTTAACTTATATTTCCCAGATGACATGATGCAGAGCATGTTTTCATATGTTTAGTTTCCATCTGTATTTCTTCTTTGGAGAGGTGTCTGTTAAGGTCTTTGGCCTATTTTTTTTAAGTCAGGATGTTTATTCTTATTTTAGAGTTTTAGGATTTCTTTATGTATTTTGGATAATAGACCTTTATCTGATAGACTTTGTCAAATATTTTCTCACTGTCTGTGACTTGTCTTCTCAGTCTCCTGGCAGTATCTTTTTGCAGAGCAGAAGTTTTTTATTTTTATGAGGCCCAGCTTATCAATTATTTCTTTCATGGATCATACCTCTGGTGTTATATCTAAAAAGTCATCAGTATACACAAGGTCATTTACATTTTCTCCTTAAAATGTATTAGGAGTTACCTTCTAGGAGTTTTATAATTGCATGTATTACATTTAGGTCTGTGATCCATTTTGAATAAATTTTTGTGAAGGGTATGTCTGTGTCTAGATTTGTATTTTTGCATGTGGATGTCCAGTTGTTCAATCAACATTTGTTGAAAAAAAACTATCTTAGCATCATTGTATTTCTTTTGCTCCTTTGTCAAAGATCTGTATGGGGGTCTACTTCTGGGCTCTCTCTTCTGTTCCATGTATCTATTTGTCTATTCTTTTGCTAACATCACACTGTCTTAACTGTTGCAGCTCTGTCATAAGTCTTGAAATCAGGTAATGTCAGCCTTCTGACTTAGTTCTTCCCTTGAATATTGTGTTAGCTATTCTGGGTCTTTTGCATCTCGTGTAAGTTAAGAATCAGTTTGTTAATACCTACAGAATAATTTTCTGCAATTTTGATTGGGATTGCAATTGAATTTGTAGATAAACTTGGAAAGAGCTGACATTTTGATGATATTAAGTATGAACATGTATTGCCTCTCCATGAATTTAGTTCTTTGGCTTTGTTAATCAGAGTATTGTTTTCCTCACTTAGATCTTGCATATATTTTGTTACAAATACCTAAATATTTCGTATTTGTAGTACTAATATAAACAGTCTTTTTTTTAAGGAATGTTTATTGAAACATGATATATTCACTCCTTTCAAATGTTAAGTTTGATTGATACTGACATATCAAACTAAGTAATCACCACCAAAACCAAGACACAGAATATGTCCATCATGCCAGTAAGTTCCTTGTCCCTTTGTAGTCAATCTTCTTCTTCCACTGTCAGCCTCTGGCAAACACTGATTTAATTTCTCTCTCTATTATTTTACCTTTTCCAGAATATTATAGAAATTTAGTCAGATTGTCTTTAGCCATTTGTGTCATCTGGCCCCTCGTTCAAATTCCACTTGTTCATTGTTGGTATATAGGAATGAAATTACTTTTTATGTAATTACTTCCTATCCTACAAACTTGCTATAATCATTATTAGTTCTGGGAGATTTTTTGCCAGTTCTTTTAAATTATCTGTGTAGTTGATCATGTCATGAGACAACAAAGACATTTGTATTTCTTCTATTCAAATATATACACCTTTTATTTCTTTTACTTATCTTATTGCATTAGCTAGAACTTCTAATATAGTGTTGAAGAGGAGAGGTAAAAGAGGGCACCCTGTCTTGTACCTGATCTTAGTGAGAAAACTTCGTTCCTTACCATTAAATATAATGTTCATACATAGGATTTTTGTGGGTATTATTTATAAGTTAAGGAAATTCCCCTCTAATCCTTGTTTCCTGAGAGATATAATCATGAATGGAACATTCATTTTATCAAATGGTTTTTTCTGTATCTGTTGATATGATGACGTGATTTTTCTATTTTAGGCTGTTGATAATTATATTAACTGATTTTCAAGTGTTGAAGCACATGATCATTGTGTATAACTTTTAACCTGAATGTGGCTGTGTACAAGCTCGCTGCTGCTGCTGCTGCTAAGTCGCTTCAGTCGTGTCCGACTCTGTGCGACCCCATAGACGGCAGCCCACCAGGCTCCCCCGTCCCTGGGATTCTCCAGGCAAGAACACTGAAGTGGGTTGCCATTTCCTTCTCCAATGCGTGAAAGGGAAAAGTGAAAGTGAAGTCACTCAGTTGTGTCCGACTCTTTGCGACCCCATGGACTGCAGCCCACCAGGCTCCTCCATCCCTGGGATTTTCAAGGCAAGAGTACTGGAGTGGGGTGCCATTGCCTACAAACTCACTAGCTATGTCAAAATAAATCTCTAACAAATTAGATTACTCTGTGCTTACTTGGGAAAATTTGGACTTGCATCAAGGTCCCTTCTCTTTTGTTGTTCTTCCAGATCCTGTTGTGGTTTCTATTGAAAATGAGTTTCTTCGAGCCATGAAGGTTGCATGGTTGAAGGTAAGGTTGTCTCCATTGTAAACTCTAGAAGAAAGTATTACTTCCTGATGGGAGTGACCCATCTCTAGTAACAAAGATTTAAGAAAGTAGTAGATTCAGAGTTAAATTTGTTTAAATAACAAATTGATTATTTATCTGCTGTGATTAGAAGAAAATACCACATCAAAGGGTGAAATTAGTGACCATTTAGAATAAAGAATGCCCATGTGAAAATATTAGATAAAGTTAGTCATTGGATAAGGAAGCTGCATGATTTTTGCACATATGCACGTGGCAATTGTTATCCTTTCTGAGCAGAATAGAAAAACAAGTATATGCATTCCCAAATTTTAGTTATAATATTTATTATTAAAAACATCCAGAATTTACTTACAAATTCTTGTACTCATCCCCAAAATCTAGGACCAAATTAATGCACAGCTTATTAACTTATTATAAGCAAACTGAAAACTGTAACTCTAGAACATGTACAAATTCCAAAAATAAGATGTAAATAAGATATTGTGAAAGTTTTCTTGGAAAGAGGACTAATTGAACTGGGAATTTAAAATGAATTCCAATTCATTTTATAATTAATTGTTGTTATAAAATGACATAAAAATTGTATAGTGTGTGGAAAATACATCAGAAAACACAATTTCATCATCCTAACAAACCTGTTATCTGTGTTATATGTCTTTCAAGTATGTTTTCACATGTATACGTATATAGATTTTCGCTGTCAAAGCATCCCTACTCAGAGGAAGTCTGAAATTATACCAGGCTCCATAACTTTGATTTAACTTGAATTTACTCATTTTCTATGTTTTTTGGTTGAAGGATAAGGTGGTCTCCATTTCAAACTCTAGAAAAAAGTATCACTTCCTGTTGGGAGTGACCCCATCTGTGTGTGTGTGTGTGTGACCCACATCCTGTGTGTGTGTATATGTTGGGATTTTGTATATGTATATGTTTGGGATTTTTTTTAAGAGAATATAGTTGATTTCCAATGTTGTGTTAATTTATGCTGTATAGCAAAGCAATTCAAATACACACACACACACACACACACACACACACACACACACACTTTTAAATTCTTGTCCATGATGGCTTATCACAGGATATTGAATATAGTTCTTTGTGCTATATAGTAGGACCTATTGTTTATCCATTCTGTATATAGTAGTTTGCATCTGCTAACCCCAGCCTCCCACTCCATCCCTTCCCTAATCCTTTCCTTCTTGGCAACTAGAAGTCTGTTCTCTGTGTCTGTGAATCTGTTTCTGTTTCATAGGTAGGTTTGTTTTTAGATTGCACATATAAGTGATATCATATGGCATTTGTCTCTCTCTTTATGACTTACTTAGTATGATAATCTCTAGTTGCACAGTTTTGAGGTATTTTTTAAATGACATATGTTTTGCTACTTTAGTTATTTTATCAAATAATGTTTGATGTACAGGCAGATTCAGTAAATTTCTTCTTTGTGTGCTGTCAAAGTAATAGTAAACACTACATGATTACAAGTATGTTTTTTGCACTCAAGTTCATGTCATATAATTTAACATAAACTTATTGAATCTAAAAGAATAAGATTCATTTCTGTGATCACCATTTGTTAGAATCCTATTCCCTACCTCTTATCTATAAAGGAACACTGTGCAAACCCGCTCTGTTTGAGAGACCTGGTTCTTTTCAGAACAACGAGTGATAAAGATGGTGAGAAAGTGTGAGCTGTCCACCTAAGTGACAGTTCCCGTAGTGAGTGGGAAGTAGCCACAGCGCCTGACCAGAGTGAGTTGTGCTTCCTCTCTCGCTCGGCCAGATGAATTGTACCGTCAACACAACTGCATTACTGAAACTCGTGAATGAAAACCAACGGTATTTCTCCAAGTCTAAACTTCTAGCACCTATTTTCCTGTTCCATTCTGACGTTGTGGTTAAAATGTGATTTTTTTTTAATGAGGTTTTTTTTTTAATTATGAGTGCAACTCTGAAGATATTATCAGGGTAGACCATTTTGATAAAAATAGTACTTGTTTTATCTCAACATTTGCTATTTAGGAATTAGCTTCTTAGTGGTAAAATCACTTTTTGTTTGTTTATTTTTGTGGTTTTATATGGGCTACTTATTAATCTACTCATTTGTTTTTTGCTGGTAGAGGGTATATTATGGAGATAGCCAGCTAAAACATCTGGATAAACAACGCAATTATCTGAATGTTTCACCTACATCATGCCTGACATCTGGATACTGGAAATTATTCTCAATTTCTATTTGGATGGCTCCAAGTGATACTAAACTCAATCACTCTTAGACACCACTTTCATTAAAACAACTCAGGTCATTCAACTTGCAGGGTATCCACGAAGTGAATCCCAGTTGGGCAGTTCAACAACAACAGTAAAAAGGCTGTTATACACAGTGGCATAGTCAGTAAGGAAGAATTCCAAGGACAGTACACAGAATTCCTGGGAATTCTTGGCTCTCACCCCATTCACTTGCTCACTTACTCTCTCACTTACCCAATAAGTACATGCAGTGCTGTTACAGACAGACTTTGGTTTTGGAAATGGAGTGGTGTTATTTAAATTTCCTTCTAGAGAAAATTTCTCTGCTGCCCATTTACCCTCCATATTACCATTCTTCAACTTTTGGTTTGGCTATTTTTGACCCAGTGTATTCTATGGGGCTTTCTGACTAGCAGTCCCTGCCTTTTATGTACCGGGAACACATTATTCTAAAAGTTACCCTAGAGAGGAGTGAAGAATACACCATCCACTTGGAGGATATGTTGAGCCATCCTCACTAGAGCCATCCTGTGAGATTAACTTTCTCTTTGTGCTTTGTTATTGTTGGGGCTTCTCAGGTGGCTCAGTGGTAAAGAATCTGCCTGTTAATGCAGGAAACACAAGAGACTCTGGTTTGATTCCTGGGTCAGGAAGATCCACTGGAGGAGGAAATGGCAACCCACTCCAGTATTCCTGCCTAGAAAATTCCGTGCACAAAGAAGCCTGGTGGGCTGCAGTCCAAGCCTGGTGGGCTGTAGTCCATCGAGTTGCAGAGTCGGACATGACTGAGCAACTGAGCGTACATTGTTATTGTTGAGCATTCTCTCTCTCTCTCTCTCCGTCCTCCCTTGCCCTCCCTCTCCTTCTCCCTAAGTCTCATTTCAATCACAAAGTGCTCTGCAGGTGTGATTCATCACTGAAAATACACTCTTGTTACAGACAATTTAGTTTATGTGCTAGAGCAAATGCACAGTTACAGACAATTTATTTCATGCAACCAAGAAGTTTTGGTATAGGATCATAGCTCCTACTTGGACGAGCTAAGGACAACAGGAAAGGATTGAGCAGGTTTATGTACAGTTAAAGCAAAAGAAAGGGAAACAGTTTGTGAGCAGCTGAAGCATTGCAGAAAAGGGAGAGTTTGTGTCTCTCACTGTCTGTACTGCCTTTGATCATTCTCCATTGTAGAAATTATTTTTGTGGACAGGCAAAGGCAGAAGCAGAAAACTACAGCATAAATTAGAATTCATCCCTTGTCAGAAAACGACAGGTGTATCTTAAGAGAAGTATAACAATGTGTGTTTTCTGCACGAACAACAACCTATGGGACCTAGAATCCAGGAAGCAGCTGAGAATTGGTAGGACAAGAATCAGAAGTCAAAATGGGGAAGGGAGGAGAAAATTGGGGAATGCTTTGCACAGTGCCAGGGCCCAAGCCAAGGTTTCAAGACTTGAAAGATCCTACTCAGGAAAGAAGAGGGAATCAGTACATTCACAGAGATCTACTGGTTACTGACACATCTCAGAGCTGACAGCTTCCAGGGAGACACACACACACACACACACACACACAGCCACACATACACACACCCTTCCCTGGCCCTGTAGACAGATGAAATTCAGTCCTATAGTAAAATAGAGGTTCTTTGTGACCCCAGGGACTATACAGTCCATGGAATTCTCCAGGCCAGAATACTGGAGTGGGTAGCCTATCCCTTCTCCAGTGGATCTTCCTAACCAGGAATTGAACCAGGGTCTCCTGCAAATTCAGGTGGATTCTTTACCAACTGAGCTGTCAGAGAAGCCCAGTATTCTCTCTATGTTGCTTTTATTGAAAATAAGAAATCTGTTTTGTGTAAAAGAGATAAAGAAGTTTACTAATTACTCTTCTCAGATGTTAATTATAGTACTAGTACTTATTTACTTGGAACCTTTGCATAATAATCACAGGCTTTGATGTAGGCTACAGTATTGATGTACTGTAATGTAAATATAAATTCCATTTGTATTAGAGAATTCCCTGCACAGCTACTCTGAAGTTAATGAATCTGTACAGTACATCACAGGCTGAGTATTCCTTCCTCTTTTTGATGTGATGTGAGTGGATTATGTTATATAAACATTTGACCCTTTTTCTCAAACAAAGTCAAGAGGCTGAGATTATTCCAAGAGAAAGACTTGTGTCTTTAACTTGTCATTGATCACAGTTTACAATTCTCCAGATGTACTGAATAAGTAGAGAATATCAGATATTTGAAATTTTTCATCTAATTAGCTTTTAATTAACTTTCTATGTCCTTTAATGAGAATCCCAGTTCTTTGTATTCATACAGAGTTCATGATTCCTACATTTCCTTAATGCCACTGAAACTGTAATTTTAAATAATAATTGGTTACTTAAAATGTAGTAGCATGGTAGACAAGCTATAAGTCTATGGCTTTGAATTAGCATGGTCTTTGATAAAGTTTTTGTCCCACTGCTTTGGGAACCAGATCATTTAAGAAAGAGTTGTGTAAAATTATATAAAACCCAGAAGTAGCGAAAACGAGTTCTTAAATCATGTGACACAAATATTAGTGAACCAGATAAGTAAAAATTGACCTGGTCCAAGAATTACCCCTTCCCTTCACCTCCGTCTCTAATCCACTCCCCCAAGATGGCCTAGCGCAGTGTGGGGAAGAACAGACTCAACGAGCTAGTGAGTCAGAAACATTTTACTAAAAAATCTAAATTCTTTAAAGGTAAAAATTCTTCTCTTGCCTGAAATCTGTGTGGCTTTCTATAGTATTGTCGAGGTCTTCTATAAAATGTCACCGAATTGATGTCGCCATTCACCATTTTGTGATGATTGATCTAAGATTGTGATGAATCTTGCCTTTGAACCTTATAGTAAAAATAGTTTAAAGGGTAAACAAGAAGAATTATAAGGCAGCAGGTGACATGTTTTACTACCAGAGAACAAAATATACTTAAGAAACCTACTTATGATAGAACTGATGATTATTGATGTAGTCTCCTGATTCGGTAGTAGTGTTAACTAGAAAACTAAATGACTTGTTCAAAATTGCAAAGCAAGAGTTTTGTTTTCATTTAGTAAGTCCAGTTATATATATATATATATATATACACACACACACACACACACACACACACATATATATATATATATATAAAATTCCATTGTGGGTTAGCTGGAAATATGAAGTATATTCCAAAGCATTAAAATTTCATCTTTTAATATTTTATTTGAAAATATTTCCATTCTAAATTTATTTTCATACATTTAATTTGGAATTCATCTCAATTAGCCAAATTTATACTGAGATTTTCCATCCCTGTAAATCTTTTTGCTCCAAAGAGAAAGCTTAACAGTGTTGTAAACAGCAGACCAGTGAAATATTGAGAGAGAATGTTTATATTTGATACATTTAAGTGATAAAGCTTCAATCAGTTACCTAAAGATAATATTTTAAAATGTAATATTTCTCACTAATATCAACAGATTTTCCTTGCATTTATCCTAAGCTTTTCATCTAATCCAATCATGCCTGGCTGCAGGGCACTTCTCTTGTTGCTCTTGTTGTTCAGTTGCTCAGTCATGTTCAACTCTTTGCGACCCCATGGACTGCAGCATGCCAGCCTCCCCTATCCTCCACTGTCTCCAGGAATTTGCTTAAACTCATGTCCATTGAGTTGGTGATGCCATCCAACCAGCTCATCCTCTGCCACCCCCTTCTCCTTTTGCCTTCGATCTTTTCCATCATCAGGATCTTTTCCAGTGACTCAGCTTTTCATATCAGATGGCCAAAGTACTGAAGCTTCAACTTCAACGTCAGTCCTTCTAATGAATATTCAGGGTTGATTTCCTTTAGGATTGACTAGTTTGATCTCCTTGCAGTCCAAGGGACGCTCGAGAGTCTTCTCCAACACCACAGTTCGAAAACATCTATTCTTTGGTGCTCAGCCTTCTTTATGGTCCAACTCTCACATCCATACAGGACTACTGGAAAAACCTTAGCCTTGACTAAGCCTTGACTTAGCCTTGACTTAGCCTTCATCAGCAAAGTGTATCTCCGCTTTTTAATATGCTGTCTAGGTTGGTCACAGCTTTTCTTCCAAGGAGCAAGCATCTTTTAATTTCATGGCTGCAATCACCGTCCACAGTGATTTTGGAATCCAAGAAAATAAAATCTGTCAGTGCTTCCACTTTTTCCCCTTGTATTTGCCAGGAAGTGATGGGACTAGATGCCTTGATCTTAGTTTTCTGATGTTGAGTTTCAAGCCAGTCTTTTCATTCTCCTCTTTCACCCTTATCAAAAGGCTCTTTAGTTCCTCTTCTCTTTCTGCCATTAGGAAGGTATCACCTGCATATCTGAAGTTGTTGATATTTCTCCTGGCAATCTTGATTCCAGCTTGTGCTTCATCCAGCCTGGCATTTCACATGATGTACTCTGCATAGAAGTTAAATAAGCAGCGTGATGATTTACAGCCTTGTCGTATTTCTTTCCCAATTTTGAACCAGTCAGTTGTTCCATGTCCGGTTCTAACTGTTGCTTCTTGACCACATACAGATTTCTCAGGAGATAGGTAAGATTGTCTGTTACTCCCATCTCTTAAAGAATTTCCCACAGTTTGTTGTGATCCACACAGTCAAAGACTTTAGCATAGGGCACTTTCATCACTGGGTTATTCTAGAGGCAGAAATGTAGGTGAACAGTGTGATCCTCACTAGTGTTATCTCTCAAGGTTTACTCCCAAGCTCAAAGCCAGTCCAGGGTGGGGAGAATCCAGACTCTGAAGGGAGACCCTCATGTGCCAGATGGGTCACCCTACATCAAACCAAGTAAATATCTAAACCCCCATATCTCCAAGACAACATCTCATAGAAACTTAGAAACCAAGAATCTTTGCTCACTTTTACTCTGTTTTTAAAAGACTGATTACTTATTCAGAAACACTTGAATTCTGATGCCTCTGAGACAGTGTCTGTCAGACATTTTTACCTCTTTACCCTCTTAAAAATTATTGAAGCCTCCCAAAGGGCTTTTTATCGTGTGAGTTATATTTATGAATTTTTCCATATTAGATATTAAAATTTAAAGATGTATAATATTTTTGTTTCGTTTTAGGAAGAATAAGGTCATTATATATTAAAAATAAATAAATTCCTTTTAAAAGAAAATAATTACATTTTCCAAAACAAGTTAATGAGGTGATGGCATAGTTTTATATTTAGCAAATCTCAATACTGTTTGGCCCAATAGAAAACAACTGGATTCTCATATCTGCTCTTGCAGTCAATTTATTGTGATCGATAATTTTGTTTGAAGTTTTAGAAGAAAATCAAGCCCCATAGAAGTAAGCAGTTGGAAAGAAAAGGATCTTATTGACCTCCCAAAATTATATCAGAGACATACAAGGATCCAAGGACCTCACTTAGAGAATCTCTGCTGCAGAAAATACAAGGTCTTATTTCATCCAGTGGTTGGAGAGCCTAACAACTGAAGAGCCCCAGTTTGATTATTCAGAAATTACAATGAGACTCTTTGTTCCAAGAATCACAGAAGTCCATCAGCCAAACACTGCTTTGTGAGAGGTGTTCTTGTAATTCGAAGCTTGTGTGTCTCAGCAGTGTCATTTTAGCCCACAGCCGTCTCCTACATTCTGATACACTGCCCTTCAGACATTTTAGAGTTCATAAAACCCTACATTCTGACCTCTAGATGCCTTGAAACTTGAAGGACAATAGTCAGTTCAAACCTCTTATGTAAAGCCTTGGTATTTCTACCAATTCCCGATATAAAAGATCTGAGAAGACGTGTCCCAGTCCTGAGACACCATAGTACTTTGCAACCAAACACATTATGGGTATGGTTCTTTCATTCCCTTGCCAATGATAAATACCTTAATTTTTTTGTGGTTCTGAAAGTGCTTGGTTGACTCCTGATCCTATATATATATCTTTTCAGCTCTTGTCTTTTTCCTCAGGGATATATTTTGCATCTCTGGAGTTTCTGAATGAATAATTTTAAACCAAATTACTTCTTCATAATGGAACTTCTTATCTCCCTTAAGATGTGATAGTTCAATTCCTTTATCTTCGAAATGACACTAAGAAGGATCAAATGACTTTCCCTAGGGTACACAGACAGAAGAACAGAACTTATATCTATCCCTTTATGAACTCTTAGCAATAGCATGGCTGGACTTTCTAGTGGACTGAACTACATATGGCCCCATAATGGGAGCCACGCTCATGACGTCCCAGAGTTGAAGCATTCTATAATTGCCCCACCACTAACCCTAAATGCCAACATTGTATTAGTGTTAAGGGAGGTGGGGATTGTCCTGATAGAATCATAAATTGTTCAGGATCTCTAAGAATGAAGGGCAACCCTAAGTCAAACCAATTAATGTCAGAGTAGATCTCTCCGAGGAAGAACCAGTTCTGAACAGTTCTGTCCAGTCAATATGCTATTGCTGACTTATATTTAGGAATATTGAATGGGTAAAAATTTCTTCTGATGTTAGGGATCAAATATGCCTTAATAGATCTTGATTCTTTAAGGCAGAGAGATGTTGGCTTCTCCATGAAATAGGTTTGAGTAATTCTTAGTTGCCTCCTTCTCAGGGAGGTAAAAAATGACTTCCCTTGGAGCTATCCATGGTGCTTATCTCAGGACATCATTTTTTCAGTCTGCTTTGCCCGCTTAGGTTTACTACTTCCAAGTAGCTCTAGAATTTCAAGCTCCTTTGTGAGTCTTGTGATTATTGCTTGAAGCAGCACCTATGTTTTTCATACCCAGAGGCCTTATGCTGCAAGTTAATATCATCATCCCTGCTCCCTACCTGTTCCTGTCTTTCTTTGTGGCAGCTTTATCTTTTCGTGAATCTTCGCCCCTGCCGTTGCTCCTGGCTTGGTCTCCACTAGTTCATGCACATTGCCCTGCCTGAGACAAAACAGCAGCCAACACCCATCTTAAGAGTAAACAGTAAGCATGATTTAATGATGGCAGGAGAAACCACCTTGCCCCAGAGCCTGTTTCCCTTGCAGACTTGCAGTTTGACAAAGCTCACGTTTGGTGATGCAGCATCGAAGAACAACAGTGACTGGATTTGTAAATCCAGGCACTGGGTTAAATACTTTATCTAATTAACATTCACAACATCCCCTTGAGATAAATATCACTATCCCCCAATTTATGGTCAAAAGAACCAAGACTCCAAGAGGTTAGTAACATGTCTAACTTAAAACTAGTATGTGGCAGAGGCAGTTTTATCTTTCAGTCTATCTGACTCTGCACCCAATGCATTCTGCAAGGCTGAATGCAGTCTACAAGAATTTCAGGTATCTTTAAATTCATTGCTATTTACATGTAATCAACATTTGACATTTGGTCTTTAATATGTCTTTGATTTAGGTACTCCATCATTTCTCTTTTTTTTATGCTTATTTTTATATTTTTATTTATGTATACATATATTGAGCATTACACACTAGAACAGATGCCACCCTCAGAATATAGTCTTTCAGGCCATATGTTGGTTACATATTGCTTGTTTGGATCAAAACCTCACACCAAATATGCTTTTTCACACCTTTCTAAGATCATTTTTTTTCCATCTTTTTTTTTTTTTTTTTTTTTTTTAGTTGGAGGCTAATTACTTCACAACATTTCAGTGAGTTTTGTCATACATTGACATGAATCAGCCATGGATTTACATGTATTGCCCATCCCGATCCCCCCTCCCACCTCCCTCTCCACTCGATCCCTCTGGGTCCTCCCAGTGCACCAGGCCCGAGCACTTGTCTCATGCATCCAGCCTGGGCTGGTGATCTGTTTCACCCTAGATAATATACATGTTTTGATGCTGTTCTCTCAAAACATCCCACCCTTGCCTTCTCCCACAGAGTCCAAAATTCTGTTCTGTACATCTGGTACTCCATCATTTCTGGGTCACATGTTCATTCACCCTTAACTAAGGTTAAAGAAGATGTATATTCTTTACAAACCAACTGATTGAGTGCAGGTATAAAGCTGTGTCATCATAAACATCTAACCCCTCCCTCTATACCATGTAACAGACAATTAAATCACAGAGATTTGCTCTAGGCCAGAAGCTCACTGACCATCACAAGACATCTATACTTTTTTTGAGCTTAAGCGATATCACTAACAACACAAAGCCCCAAAGCCAGTGTGAAGGGAAATTTTATAAGTGATGGAGTTAAGCTTTGTCCTTTGGGAGGTAGAAATGATTATCTTCATCAGGTTTTCACACTTTTCCAGTTCATTTTCTAGTTTCACTTAATCTTCAGTCTCTCATAATTTCAAAGTCCCAGGGCTCAGAGAACTAATAGTGGGCTAAGCACTTGGTTGACCAGCCAACTAGTCTTTTACCTGTGATGTGATGCCGTTGGTGAGGAGCTACCTCATCCTTCTTTTAAGATACTCAACAGATGGGTTTTGGTGGATATATAGACTCCTCTTTTATGTCATTTCATAGGACTTTTTCTTTTTTCGTACTGTTTTTCTTAAAGTATTACATATTTACTATCAAAATAAAATGTGAAAGAGAACATTCATCCAAATTTTATTCCAAGTTGAGGACTTCATTTTAACTGTGCGGAACAGCAGTCAAAGGTGGTCTTCACCATTCCCACAAGGCCCGAAGGCCCTCTTTATTTTTAAAGTACCCAGGCATGTCCCAAGGTCACTGCGCAGTGGTGGGACAAGGACTTTTGGTATCTGCGAGGCATGGCTCCCACTCCTGTGGTCAAGTACCCACCCAGAGACCTTTAAGCCTGCTCTCCAGACCTGCTCCAAAGTGCTCCTGAGCTCTAAGTGCCTCTCTGTAAGTAGTGGCCGTGCCTTGAGCACGCTGGCTCAGCCTTGGCCCCTTGTCACACCACTTGCCCTGCTGGGGCTCCTCTCTTTACCCTTCTTCCTCAGCCTCCCCTTCTGTTTCTGCTTTCATTCCTTTAATTCCTTCCCAACAGAGCCCTATTTCCTTATCATTAGTGATTCTTGGACTATCTGGAAATATTTTACAATTTCTTAAATCCAAAGTTGACACCATTAACTACCAAAAAAAAAAAAAAAAAAAATGTTTCACTTCTGAGTGGCAGTGAGTGAACTCTTTCCTTCAGAACACACCCTTTAATCCCTATAAAGCAAGAGAATTGCCTATGTTCTTTCCTGGAGAGTATTATATTCCCCACCCTGAATAGGTCTAATTATCAATTCAAGGTTAAGGACTCCTTTCATATCAGCAAAGGGTTAAATGTTTATACCCCAGTCTATGCATATGAAAGAATGTGATTAAATATCACCTAAATTCTCAGTTTCCAAGAACACCATGTTATATGGTGTTACAGAATGAATGTTTACATCTCCTCAAAATTGAAGCTGTAATCACATCCCTCCCTCAGTGTGATGATGTTGGGAAGTGGGGTCTTTGGGAGTTAATTAGTTTTAGATGGTGTCTTGAGGGTGGGGCCCTCCTAATGGGATTAGTGTCTCTATAAGAAGAGGAAGCAATCTGACCTCTGTCCTTTGTGAGGACACAGGAAGAAAACTGCAGGTCAGGAAGAGAGCCCTCACCAGAAGCCAACCATGCTGCACTCTGATTTTGAACTTCAAGTCTCCAGAGCTCTGAGGAAAAAAAAAAAAAAATGTGCTTTTTAAGTTTCCTATTCTATAGTACTCTGTTAGGGCAACCCAAGCAAACCAAGACATATTATCTTCCGTATGCATTTCTTTGTTTATTCATTCATTCATTCTACTTTTAAATTAAAATCACATTTATGCTGCATAGTATTTTTAACCTTTTCTATTTCATAATTCCTGATGATGCCATACCATACTATTACATGTCCCTGTCTTTTGTATTCGTTAACTGGGGCTGGCTACTGAAACAGATTACCACAAACTTGATAATTTTAAACAATAGAAATTTATTGCATCACAGTTCTGGAGGCCAGAAGTCTAAAATCAAGGCTTTTGACAGGACTGAACTGTCCCCTGAGATTCTAGGGAGAAACTGGTCCTTGCCTCCTCTAGCCTGTGTTGAATGCAGCTGTTCATTAGATTTTTGCTATGTCACTTGAAAAACGCCACCTTCACCTTCATAGTGCCTTCTCCACTGTATGTGTGTGTCTATCTCAAAATTCCCTCTGCCCCTTCTGAATAAGCATAGTTGTGAAAATTTTAGGGCCCCCTAAAATAAACTAAACACCTAGTCTCAAGATCCTTCATTTAATCACATTTTTTGCCATCTAAGGTAATAATAAGGTAACTGTTTTGCCACATGAGGTATTATTCCCAGGTTCTGAGGATTAGAAAGAGAATTCACATTTGGGGGGTGTGGCATCTTTTTTTCCGCTTACCACAATCCATCTTCTTGCCCCCAAAGATTCACATCCATCCTACATCCTATCCCAATATCCTCCAAGTCTCAACTCATAGCATCAGTGTAAGCATAAAACTTAGATCTAAGGATTATTGGCTCAGAAGTCCTAAGTCTCATTGTGTAAATCACCAAAACCATGTAGATGTGAGGATGGGTATGTTTCATTGTGGGGCAAACTTCTTTTCTATCTGTGGACCTATTAAGCTAGAAATAAAGTTATTTACTTCCAAATTACAGTGGTGGGACAGGCATAGAATAACCCTTAAAGACATTTCCATTCCATAAGGGAAAATAGGAAAGAACGTGGTGTCCATCATTCATAGCCATACATTTTTGCTGGTCACCAATAGTTCTGCATTTTTTCCCAGTGACATGACACTTCTCATAAGATGGGATCTTTATCTTGATGTTTCCTCACTCTTAGGGTTGATATTAAATTTTGGAGCCAAATCAAAAGACCCCAAAAGCCATATAGGTTTTCTTTTCACTCTATTTAGTTTTGGTTTTTTCTTACTTGTATTATAAATAAATGAAAGTTAAACAGCTTCTCTTGAAAGTCAGTCAGAAGCTTTTGACAAGCTAGTGCTTGAGTGAGAGTCCTCCATGTTGTATGAATCAGCCAGACTAGCTTCTCCTGGCTTTGAGAATTCTGTAATGTATTCCTAAGATTTGGCTATTTCTAGTGCCTTTAATTGCATCGTCTGATATGCAGCAGACACAATCTTCTGTGCACACAGCATTTTGCATGTCAAAGTAGTATCAAAGTGTATTTTTAGACAATTAAAATGACAACTAAAATTACAATTAGAAGTGCAAACTTGTTAAAAATGAAACATATATGGTGGTACCATTACAAATAGCTCAGCTGAGGTAGCACACAGGTAACGGAAACTCCTCTTTTTACATATAGCCAAGGCTTCCCTGGTGGCTCAGTGGTAAAGAATCCGCCTGCCAATTTAGGAGACACGAGTTCAATCCCTGGGTTGAGAGGAACCCCTGAAAAAGGGAATGGCAACTCACTCCAGTATTCTTGCCTAAGACATCCCATAAACAGAGGAGCCTGGCAGGCTAGTCCATGAGATCACAGTGTTGGGCAAACTTATCAACTGACTACACACGCACACACATTTGCACACCCAGGCAAAATAAGTGACAACTTACTCATCTGCTTAGTAACTGTCGAATTGTCTCAAGATTGATTGTGAGATACTTCCCAATTTCAGAAATGTCAAACAGCAACCTATGTGTATCTTAGACTTTAGGATATGGTATTTCCATATAATTCTATATTTTTTATAGTATCGTTTTTAATGGCTGCATATTATTTTATTGTCTGGATGCATACAACTCGTCTCTTATTAAGTAGTTTGTTTTCAGTCTTTCTATTATTGAAGTTTTCAGTAATTATCCTGGCACTGAAATGGAGCTCAGATATTTAACATTTATTCCAGAAAATATCTTAATGGGAATTAAGTATTCTGGATTAGTATGCTAACAAAACTACCATTTTTATCTCAATTCCTTATTTGTTTTCTTCATTACTCTCATTTTAACTTACCAGTGTGTTCTTTGTTTGGAGAAATTGACTAGGTTGTTCATCAGTTACTCATACCTTATCCTTACACTTGCTCAGTCGCTCAGTTGTGTCCGACTCTTCGACTCCTTGGGCTGCTGCATGCCAGGCTTCCCTGTCCTTCACTCTCTCCTGGAGTTTGTTCAAACTCATCCATTGAATCAGTGATGCCATCCAACCACCTCATCCTCTGTCACCCCCTTCTCCTCCTGCCTTCAATCTTTCCCAGCATCAGGGTCTTTTCCAATGAGTCAGCTGTTTGCATCAGGTGGCCAAAGTATTGGAGCTTCAGCTTTAGCATCAGTCCTTCCAAAGAGTATTCAGGGTTGATTTCCTTTAGGATAGACTAGTTTGATCTCCTTGCAGTGCAGTGGACTCTCAAGAATCTTCTCCAACAACACAGTCAGAAAAAATCAATTCTTTGGTGCTCAGCCTTCTTTATGGTCCAACTCTCACATCCATACTTGACTACAGGAAAAACCATGGCTTTGACTATAGGGACCTTTGCCGGCAAAGTAATGTCTCTGCTTTTTAATATGCTATCTAGGTTGGTCATAGCTTTTCTTCCAAGGAACAAACCTCTTTTAAATTCATGGATGCATGCACTAGAAAGACCCAAGGAAAGAGGCTTGGACTTGGTGGCTATGAGAAAAGAGAGATTAAAGGGAAAGGCCTGGACCATGAGAGAGGATCACTGAATTCCAGTCCTGCCCGCTTAGAGAACCACCTAAGAATCAATAGAGAATATACTTGTTGAATGAGCAGGTGGTGACACATGCTGAGAAGAATGATGGAGGATGTTGTCTTAATATACACCAGGGATTCAGCTGATCAAGACACATAATTTTACACCCTCACCACTATTCTTTCTCTCCTGTAAGATGACAAGTGCAAATAGTAGACACAAGGATGATGCCAGAGAGGGAAGAGCTCTGGAAAGTAGGAGTGTGTGGACCCCTGAATCACTGGCTCAGTGTTTGTATTCATTAGTAGAAGAGGAGGGTGACAGCCTGGAATTGTGTATAGGAATGCACCTCAACAAGGGCAGCCATGGAAACTTCTGCTGCGAGTAACAATCATTTGATCCATATATTTTCGCCTCTCCCTATTATCTCAAGCTTCTCTTTAAAATTTGTTGTTGTTGTTGTTGTTTTAATTGAAATAGTTGATATACAATGTTGTATTAAATTCTGCTATACAGAAAAGTGATTCAGTTACCTATATATTTTCTTTTTCATTTTCTTTTCCGTTATGGCTTATCACAGGATAGTGAATATAGTTTTCCCTATGCTATAAAGTAGGATCTTGTTGTTTATCCATTCTATATATAGTAGTTTGCATCTGCTAATCCCAAACTCCCAATCTTTCCCTCCCTTACTCCCACCCCTTGGCAACCATAAGTCCAGGTTTATTTTTTCAACATGTTGCTTTACCAAATACTACGATTCATTCTGATCAGTCACCATATCCTTCCATCGTTTCCAGTGTATTCTCTATGGTCTCTTCGTCCGGTCTGCTTCCTGTATACTTAGATTCAGATCAGACTCAAGCTGATGCATAAGAGTCACGTACAGAGGTGAAGCAGGCAAAATCCCTTTGAGAAAAAAAGCATGAGAAGAGCTGAGGGGCATCCACTGACTTGACGAAGCTGCAGGTGGTGGCCAAGTGCCCCCACTGAGGTCTCTAATTAGGCCGATTCCTTCTTCAAAGACAGACTGCTGTGTATGTATGGTGTGCATGAGGCATTCTGGCTCTTGTATCTACCTGCAGTACCCAGAAGGGTGCCAGACCCGCATGGTCCAGGCTCCAAAAGGAAGAACGGAGCCCATTGTCTCTTGATAAAAGCCTAAAATAGAACTGCCCTTTTCAGTGCTGCATGACATTGGAAAAGCTCAACTCCATCTTCTGATTTACTGTAACTACTGGGCTATGTGTCCACGATGTTGCTCTCTAGGTTTCTCTGACTATTTCAGAGTCCTTTCTTCATGTGTAGTGAGATACATCTTTTTCGGGGTTGAATCACATTTCATTTTTTTGTTTGTTTTAAGCTAAATTTAGTACAGTGTGTCTCAGTTCTTAATGGTGTTGGCAACAATTCCCAAATTAAAAAGCTCTTCAGATTTCACTAGCAATGTGTTGTTTTCTCGCTTTTTTCAAACATTCTCATGGTGTTAACATAATAACTAATATTTGTACAGTGCTTTGCAGTTTATGAAATACTTTAAAATCCATTATCGTCTGTCAGGGAATATTATTCTGAACTCTTTTACCAAGGCAGAGAGTGAGGCTTAAAGATATAACTGGTTTGTTGAAGGGTACACAACCACTCAGAGCTGAGATTGAAGCAGGTCTTCTGGCTCCAAATATCATGGCCTTCATATCACATAGCACTGCCTCCGTAGTGTCTGTCCATGGGTTTCCACATGAGATATACATAGAAAACCTAAGTGTTATTATTTAACATGTAAGAGAATACAAAGTCCATATAGTCAAAGCTATGGGTTTTTCCAGTAATCATGTATGAATGTGAAAGTTGGACCGTAAAAAAGGCTGAGCACCGAAGAATTGATGCTTTTGAACTGTGGTGTTGGAGAAGACTCTTGAGAGTCCCTTGCACTGCAAGGAGATCAAACCAGTCCATCCTAAAGGAAATCAGTCCTGAATATTCATTAGAAAGACTGCTGCTGAAGCTGAAGCTCCAGTACTTTTGGCACCTGATATTAAGAACAGACTCACTGGAAAAGACCCTGATGCTGAGAAAGATTGAAGGCAGGAGGAGAAGAGGATGACAGAGGATGAGATGGTTAGATGACTTCACCGACTCAATGGATATGAATTTGAGCAAGCTCTGAGACAGTAAAGGACAGGGAAGCCTTGCATGCTGCAGTCCATAGAGTCGCAAACAGATATGACTGACGGACTGAACAACAGCAAGAGAATAAATTTTAGCATCTAGAAAGATGTGCCAAATGTTAATTTTGGTCAAAAATAGATCATTTTGCTCTTGTTCACATGAAAATCATACACACAGAAGCAGTAGCTGATGCTTTTAAAGATATTAATAAGTTAACATTTACAGAGTAGTTACCATACACCATACTTACCATAGACTCAGAACTTTCCAAATACTCTTTCAATTAATAATCACACAAACCCATGAAAGGAAGCACTAGGGTCTTAGCTCAGGCTTCTCTAACAGAATCCTACAGACCAAGGAGATAGTTTAAGCATTTTATCCCCACAATTCTGGAGGAATTCCAAGATCACAGATGTGCCAGAATGATTGAGTTCTTGGTGTGAACCCTCTTCGTGGTTCAGAGAGAGCTACCTTCTCCCTGTATTCTCACATGGCAGAAAGAGGTCCCTTCCTCTTATGAGGACACTAGTCCCATCCTTGGGGCTTCACCTTAATGACCCTACTACCTAGCCACCTCCCAAACCTTACATCTCAGAAATACTGTTATATTTAAGGGTTAGACCTTCAGCATGTGAATTTGGAAGGAGAATGCAAACAGACCATAGCAACCAGGATTATCCTCATTTTGTAGACAAGCAAATGAGTTGTAAGAGATTGTGTAAGTCACTCAAGCTAGTAAGTAGTAGGCTGGGAACTTGAACCCAGGAAAAAAATGGCTCCTGTGAGCAGAGTCTTCACTAAATCTTAAGGATTAAGATGTTCAGTTCTGTAAGCAAGCTTAGGTTAGAGTTTTAGCTGCACTCGCAACTAGCTGTATTAAATTGGGTGAATATTTAATCTCTCTGAGAGCTGTTTTTTTAATCTGTGAAATGACTAAATAAGTTAACAAAAATTGACACCTGATTAGGAGTCAATAAGTAGGAGCTAGTATTGTTCTACTGATGCTATTCACAGCTTCGTTTTTTTCTGAACTACATACTGAACACCTGCTGTGTGTGTCAGATTTTCTTTGCACACTCATTATTTACAAGTTCCATCTCTTCCGTACCCCCAAGATCAGCACATCCAAGGTTAACCAGGCACTTTCCCTTCTTTCTTGCCTTTGAAGGACCCTCTCACCATATGGAGGCAGGATTACTCACTTTTAGCTTCCTGTCATTGCTGTTGTTGAAAATGAATTGGTAACTCCATCATCTTTTGTTTTGCAACATTGTATCTCTGCCTAATGCCTCCTCCTTAAAATCGTTGGAATTCCTATGACTATTTTCCAGGGCTGATTGAGGACACCCTCTGTGAGGAAAATCAGTGTGTTTCACTGCAGACATCCCCCATTTACGAAACATGGTTTAAAACCAAAAGCCCCTCTCTCTGTTCTGCTTTCTTTTCTGCTTATAGAAAATCGTGGGCTGACTAATGCCTCAGAGTCAGAAAGGTGGTTGTTGGTTGGTTCTCTACCCTTAAGTGGCTTTGTTCCCAGGCCCCTTAGCCCTGACTGTCAATTGTCTTTCCCCAAGATTTTTGTTTTCTCCATTCCTCAGCCCTTAAAACTTACGCAGCAAACTTTCATTTTCCTTTTGACCTGCAAGGATTTGGGAAAAACACTTGTTCAGTCTCTCTCTGCTCAGCAGGAAGGGCAGTGTTTTCATACATAGAATCACAGCTTACGTAAGGCTCTTCTTATAAGGCCAAGAACAAAAACTCTTAAGTTCAACGTCAAACCTGATACCGTTATGATAAGACAAATGCAAAATGCCTTTAATTGGAACAGATGTTTTATGATCTGAATATTTTTGTAAATTCAGACCACACGGCCCATGTCGCCAAAAGTAGAATACAGTGAGGCATAAAATTGTAAATTGCTCATGTGGATGAGGTTTATTGATATTATAAAATGTCATGGTAAAACTTTTTGTCAAATCTCCTCATTTTGCCACACCATATTAAAAAAAATAATAATAATAAAACAGTTGTGAGTAATACTGATGTAATTGACATGGACTCTCTGGATTCACAGCACTCACTTGAGACACTTAGGGTTCAACCTTCAGCAGGTGGCTTGAATTAAGACCTGGAGAGCCTTCCCACAGCAGTGAAGCTGACACGCAGGAAGATCTGCCATTGGCAAGGATTTAGCTTCACCTGGAAATAAGCTGCTGGTGTGGAAACTGCTGAATCTGATAATAGTGTGGCTGTAACGTTAGCGAAACAGCCGCTTCCTTTAAAAATCCCTCATGTTTTTGTGTAGAACTAAAACGTGGTCGGTTTGGTGGGAAACCCATAATTGAATGAAGTAAGGAGAAACAGATAAAAAAGGGGGAAGGCAAATGAATCCGTTGATTCGTTATTTACTTTACATGAGCAAAACCGAATGTTCTTTAATAGAAGGTATTGCTCTTACTCGGGCTTCCCTGGTGGCTCAGATGGTAAAGAATCTGCCTACAGTGTGGGAGACCTGGGTTCAGTCCCTGGGCTGGGAAAACCCCCTGAAGGAGGGCGTGACGACCCACTCCAGTATTCTTGCCAGGAGAATCCCATGGACTGGCGAGCTACAGTCCATGGGGTCGCAAAGCGTCTGACACGACTGATCAGCTAAGCCCAGGAAGGCATATTACGGTTATTCATGTAGCTTTGGAACTCAGGTAACATAGTGATCTCGCTGTCATCATTGACGATGATTAATTACTGGCCCTACATTGAAGATAATTAGATGAAAGGAAAAAGAGGAAGAAAAGAATATTCTTTGAGAGATTCATGAAAACTCTTCTGACCTTTTTTGAATATTTAGGTTGGGTATAATATTCAGTTCAGTCGGCCAGTTGTGTCCGATTCTTGGCAACCCCATGGACCGCAGCACTCCAGACTTCCCTGTCCGTTACCAACTCCTGGAGCTTATTCAAACTCACGACCATCGAGTCGGTGATGCCATTCAACCATCTCATCCTCTGTCGCCCCCTTCTCCTCCTCCCTTCAGCCATTCCCAGCATAAGGGTCTTTTCAAATGAGTCAGTTCTTCGCATCAGGTGGCCAAAGTATTGGAGTTTCAGCTTCAACATCAGTCCTTCCAATGAACATTCAGGACTGATTTCCTTTAGGATGGACTGGTTGGATATAAGCTGGTTGAGTACAATATAAGCTGGTTGGGTATAATATATGCTTTTTAAATATAGATTTTTAATCCTCATAACACCCTGTGAGATAGACACTGTTTTTCTTTGATTTTTCAGTAGATTTTATTTTTTAGACAGTTTTAGATCCATGGCAAAATTGACCAGAAAGTGCAGAGATTTCCCACATATCCCCTGCCCCTGCACATCCACAGCCTCTCCCACTATCAGCATCCCCCACCAGAGTGGTACATCTGTTATAGTTGATGAAGTTACAGTGATACAAAGTTATCACCCCAAATCCATGGTTTACATTAGGGTTCACTCTTGATGTGCATTCTATGGGTTTGGACAAATGTATAAAGATATGCACCTACTATTATTAGAAATTATTTATCCCCATTTTATACCAGAAGAGAGTAATTTAAACAGGAGTCACACAGTTGGTAAATGATTGGAAAGGGTCTGCGGAATCTAGCCATGAGGAGGCTTACCTGTGACCCCGATGAGGGCAGCTTTAAGAGAGTTGTTGGGCAGGAGTGGGAAGAAAACCTGAGTTTCTTATTAGCAGGGCCCATGGACAGGGCACCTACACATTCACTTACATGGATGAGACCCTGCCTGTTTCTCACCCAGGAATTTTGGCTAAAGTGCTCTTAACCTTCATAGTAACCTACCTCTTGGTGCTTCATTTGTTTAAATAGTTCCTAAGTTTCCAAAACACTTTCAATCCAATATAGTTTGGTCCTGTAAGACATACTAGCTTCATTGTACAGACTAACAGCAGAGGCACAGAGAGATTTCAAACGATTTGCCAAGAGTGCAAAGCTAGTTGCTAGTGAAAAATATGAGAACGAAGGAACAGCATTCTACTCTTGAGCTCAACAATCTTTAGAGCCCATTAATCTTTGGCTCATGTTCCCACAAACACGGCTAATGGTGTCCTACATCATCTGTCTGATGGGTGTGAGGGGAGCTTCTGTGGTGATTGAAAGGATCCGGGAGACTCTGTCCTTCCCTCTTCTCCCCTGTGTGCTGGGCAAAGGCCACTGACATGGTGATGTTATTGGACTAAATTCACTTAAGGGCACCTGGCATATTGCCGTTTCCTGGTTTAATGTAAGTCGTATTACCCAGCATGCCAGGCCAGGAAAGTAAAAGGCAGGCAGTGCAAGTTCAAGGTCATAGAGAGAATCAAAAAAGAGCCCAGGCTGTACCAGTCCTTAAGCAACATCACTTCCTCTTGTGCACAGCCAGGACATTTCACTCATTGGTTTGTTGACATCCGAGAGTCATATTTGTGGGGCTCCAGAAATTATCGTTGACTACAAAGATTCAGAAACATGAGTTCAGGGACTGTTCTACAGAATAAACTCCCCTGTGATATTTTTTGGAGCCCAGTCAGTTTTTACTGACTTTTTTAAGCAGACATATGTTGGCCCAGTCATTACTTACCCAAACAGGGATGAAAAGGAAAAAAAGGAGCAGTGGTCTTTGATCTCATTTTCTACCAGTTTACAAGTTTATTTGCTTGTGGTTGTGACTGTAACATCAAATTAACACAGTTTCCAGGCCATTATTGCTCTGAGGCAAAGCAACTTTTCAGCTGCTGTCATCATGGCCTATATGTATGGGAAAACTTCAGAGATTACTCAGACATCAGCAAAAAACTAATTATTTGAGTGAAAGTTCCATGAACCATGTGAGTCCTTGGTCAGGAAGACACAATCCATTTATTCCGGAGGCCATGGAAAGTAACACAGGCCGCCCTAACAGCCGCCGTGATTCCTCTTTAGAAGCATTCAGATATGGATCTTAGAGAATGGAGTATGAATTATGAAAGGCTCTCTTTTAAAATCTCCTTCTTTAACAAGCCAGTTCCCCCAGTTTCACTGCTGGACCTCTTTGCTATTAAATCAAGCAGATAATAGAAAAGAAGAAAATAGACAATATACTCAAAGTGAGTTTGACTTCTTTTTATTGTGTTGTATCTGCATCTTTGATTCTTCCCATTTGTGTGTGTGTATGTGTTTTTCCATCCATCTTTCTTTGCTTGATTTTTTAAAGTATTTTCAAATACCTCATTAATAGTGGCCACTTTTCTGCCTCTTCTATTTTTAATATGTGAAGTGTTTTATTTCTCTTCCATTTATGCTTATGCTGCCATCATCTTTTCACTCTCTCTTCAAGTGACTGAGTTTGGACAAGGTTTTATATTTTTAAACACTCATTCTAACAATATTCTTTGAAGAAAGGAATACAGTCTTAAATATAAATCGGCCTGAGCCAAACGAAAGCATGCTCAAGCAAGGCATTAAATCCCCCTCTGATTTCCAAAACTACACTGAGAAATAGCTTAGGTCAGCTAGACAGCATGTGGCAAAGGTGGAAAACGGGAGTATGAAGAACCGCTGGTTATATCAAATTCTGCTTTTTTGTTACTTTGGATTTGCCAATAAATTCTAGGAGTCATGCCTTTTTTAATATATTTCCTTGGTCTCTGCTATCTCCAGCATTTAGCAAATGAAATTCCAATAGACTGTCTAGAGACCTCTGGCCCAGTAGCAGCTGAACATATCAAAGGGCCAACCACAGAGCAAGAGTAATGAGAGTGTGAATTTCGATCTGTCTCTACCCTTGGTATCTTAGCAGGAACTGCTTATATTTTATAATATGTAGCATAATATTTCCTGGAGGAGGTCATGGCAGCCCATTCCACTCTTCTTGCTTGGAGATTCCTATGTCCTATGGACAGAGGAGCCTGGAGGGCTGTGTTCCATTGGGCCTCAAAGAGTCAGACATGAGTGTAGCGACTGAGTACGCAGCACAGCATAATATTTCAGAAGCATCTTCACTGGCTCAAAGCTAGTTGAGCAAAACTAAATACATCTCTCCTATATATATTCCAACAGGTATAGATAGATAAAGGTATGTGTTAGTGAAGAATGAAAAAGGAGTTGAGGACAGAAGGGAAAAAAAGTCATGCATGACGATTCACTGAGCCTCTCCGCTGTCCCAAGTGCTTTAGTTGTATTATCCCATTTCATCTTACAATTATCCTATGAAGTATTTACAAGCTGTGCCTTTTGAAAAAGTAAGAAAATGTAGGAAGAGGACGGTTATTTTTCTGGCTGTGCTGGGTCTTTGTTGCTGTGTGCAGGCTTTCTCTAGCGGTGGCAAATGGGGGCTGCTGTCTAGTTGCAGTTCCAGGGCCTCTCATATCAGTGGCTTCTCTTGTTGCAAGCACAGGCTCCCGTGTGTGCGGGCTTCTGTAGATGGGGCACACGAGCTCAGTAGTTGCAGCACAGGAGTTTAGTCGCTTTGTGGCATGTGGGATCTTAGTTCCCTCACCAGGGATCAAACCAGCATTCCCTAATTTGCAAGGAGAAGTCTTAACCACTGCACTACCCGAGAGGCCCTAAGTATTTCATGTATATTCTTTCATTTACAGCAACTCTCTGAAGTAGCTAGTATTATTACTTCCATTTTAGTTATGAGAGACCAAAGAGCAGCCTAAGGAGAATACTTTGTTCAAGTCACAGAACCCATGGGTAAAAGCTCCAGACTTTGACCCATAGCCAACTGACTGCCTTCATATCATCTACATGCTTTTCATATCCAACCATGTCTTTTGAGACACATGATATGAGAATTCAGCCCCCAAAACATATTTTAGTGCCGTGTTTAAGACAAATAAAATTCTGTATCATTCAAGATGTGAGTAGCATGACAGTGTAGCCAAGTACTAAAAGGATTATCTCAAAAGATAATTCAGCATGTCTGTAAAATATTTGTCAACCCTTGTCATTCACTGCAATACATGTAGGACTCCTTCTCCAAAAGGCACTGGGGGTTCGAGGTAGTATTGATGGTATGAGGAGAGAGCAGTCTAAAACTCAGTTAAACTGTACTGCTCTGAAAGAATTAGCAGATTGCTGTTGAACTGGATTAATAAATTCAGAGAGTGCATGAATTCAGCTAGAATAAATTTCAGATTTTAGGATTCCAAACTGAACAAAACCAAGTAACTCATTCTACCAAATCTTTTTTACAGGGCTGAAGCAACTAATGATAATTATTTGCTTTGATAAAAGTATCGTTATAAGTAATGCACATGAAAAGATCTATTATTCCAATAATTATTTTCCTCTTTATTTAGATCTCCTTGCCTCTTATAGTGTCAATTTGAATAGATGGGAAATATGGGCTTACAGAAACTTAGATTAATTCAGAATTTACTGTGTGCTACGCATTGTGCTAAATACTTTACCTTGCATTCTATGTGAGATACAATACTAGGTAATCTCTGTTAAATCGATGAGGAAGCAATGGCTTAATGAGATTAATTTCCCTGTATCACATAACTAAAAAGAGCTTGGCTTTAAATCTAGGTCTTATTGACCACAGAGCCTGAGCTCTTCATCAGTATTCATTGAATTCATAGCTGGTCAAATGATCATATTCAAAAGATGTAGATCATTAGGTCATTGTTAGCATAAAGAGTTGTATATTTTCCTGCTCTGGTTCTTATAGTTTAAACAAAATACAGGTTACTTGGAGTGGGCTTAGAGAAAGAACAACTTGAAGGGCAAAGGGCCCACACCCCTTCAGTTGAAAAGAGATCTTAGGAGCCAGTAGTGTTTAGCCAGAAGAAGGGAAGACATAATATTGTCCAGCCTTCAGAGATTCAAAGAGTTTCCCTCAATGAAGTGAAATGAGCCTGTAATTCAGAGGTGCCTGGAAGAGACTGTTTCCAGGTTGTTTGATATTCTGTGGTTCTGTGATATGTTCTTCATGAATCCAAAGAGTTATGTGTTCATTCAGGCAGTTACAACATAGCACCATAGACTTAGGTGGCTTAAAGAAAAAGAATTTATTTCTCATGGTATTGGAGGCTGACAAGTCCAAGATCAAGATGCCCACAGATCTGATGTCTGGTGACCACTCTTCTTGGTTTACTGTTGGTCATCTTTTCCCTATATCTTCACATGGCAGAGAACAGAGAGGGCCAGCTCTCTTTTCCCACCATGAAAATTCTACCCTCAAGACCTAATCATCTCCCAAAAGCCCCATCTCTGAATGCCATCTCATTAGAGTTTCAGCATATGAATATGGGATTGAGGGGAGACACAAACACTCATTACATAGCAGAGTAGAGCCAATCCAAGTTGCATGTCAGCTTAGTTCAAAAAAGAATTCTCTGCTAGAGCAGTAGAATGATGACAGTTGTGCTTCAGACTTCATCCATCATTGCAGTTACCAGCATGGGTCAGAAAAATACTCATCAGGAATTTTGGAAAGGCAATTTAAATATAGAGTGGTTGATTAAACAAGTTGCCTTTCTTATACTAGAGAGGCCGTGAGTTAACACATAAAGGCTTCGTGATTACAGACCCCTAAAATCATTGAGCTAAGATTCCTGAGCCTGGGATCCCATGTTTCCTGTGCTCATCTCAAGAAGCCTTCAGTAGAAAGGGAGGACTACAGAGAACTTATAGTGACAGTTGCATCAGCTTTCAGCTCTTGAACTTGAGTTCTAAAATGACATAGACTGGGTGGTAAGAAAATCTGTGAAATTATTCACAATAGTCAAGGGGTGAAAACAACCTAAATGTCCATCAACGGATGAATGGATAGACAAAACATGGTGCACAAATAATGGCATATTATTCAGCATTAAAAAAGAATGGAATCTTAACATATGCCACAGCATGAATGAACCTTGAGGACATTATGCTAAGAGAAATAAACCTATCACAAAAAGACAAATATTGTGTGATTCCTTGGTTAAATATATATGGGTATGGGTTAATGAGTGAAAAATTCAAATTAGGTGATAAGATTAAATTCATTTTTAAATGCAGTAAACTGAGACATCATGATGAACACAAAGAGAATAATTGGACCTACTCTGCAAATCCTTGAAGCAAGGGGCAATTTCATCTTCGGCTTTTCCCAAGTGATATTTTCCTAGAAAAGAAGTTACTACAGTGATGCACTTTTTTTTTCTTTCAGCCTCAAATACCCCTAATATCTTCTTTGTGAAACACACATATATGGATACACAAAACAATACTTAAGAATCCCTGCCTAGACAAACAGGGCTATAATTCAAACCTCTGAAAAGAGAAATTTCATATAACACCTCAAGATTTCTTAGCCTTTCAGAATAGCTAGAAGTTTCAGAGAAAAGTCCAACTCTTCCTTCTGATTGCCTTGTTGTCTCTGTATTTTCCATTGTGGGACCAACTCTTGTCTATATTTGAAACCAAGAGACAGTTGCCTTTGAACTCTGTGTATCCTTGACATCTTCCATTTTCTGACATTCACTATTTTTCCAGGTTTCCCTTCATAACTCTTGGATTGAAATGTGTAACTATTAAGACAGTATTATAAGCAGCCCTTCCTTTATGCTTAGATGTGAAATAGTGTGTCTCCCTAAGCTCGACCTATCCTGTGTTTTTAAGTTTCTTGATGGTTAATTCCAGTCCAGATTTTATTCCCCCTGCCCTCTTACTCAAGGTTGGTTGATTTTTTTTTCCTTTCATCTGCCTAAGCTATAACAATTAGGGGTGTGCAATGAAGGATAAAATAGCTTTGATTCTAAATTTCATCCTAGCAAATGGGGAGATTTTTAAATAAGTTGTTCCCGACTTTTATCTAAACAACTGTAATTTCTAAATTTATGATTCACATGTAGTTGTGATGTAACTTACAGGATAGCTTGATATAGTGATGAAAATTTAAATAATTCCCTAAGATTAAAAATCAAAGAGTTATCCATAAGATGTAGTAGCTTCCTTGATCCAAAGAAGGAAGGCATGGGGTCAGATGGCAGAGATAAGAATTAGAAAACATTTGTCCATAGTGCCAAAGCTAAGAATTCTTCCTGAAAGCTACTGCTGAAAGGTTGTGGTCCAGATGGCTTTTTTTCCCATGTTAAGGAAAGTGTAGGGACATGATTTGTGTTCCCTTCAATCACATCCTTTCCAGGTATTTATTTCTCCCTTCTGGTTCTAACCTACCTTATTTTCTTCATATATAGAATATGTTGAGTGCTTTTCTCCACTTCACATTATATATTTGTGTTTATTATCAGCCTCCATATAACTAAACTATAAGCTCCTTATCATTCCAAAGATTCAGTTCAGTTCAGTCGCTCAGTCATGTCCAACTCTTTGTGACCCCATGAACCGCAGCACGCGAGGCCTCCCTGTCCATCACCAACTTCCGGAGTTTATCCAAACCTATGTCAATTGAGTCAGTGATGCCATCCAACCATCTCATCCTCTGTCGTCCCTTTCTCCTCCCGCCCTCAATCTTTCCCAGCATCAGGGTCTTTTCAAATGAGTCAACTCTTTGCATCAGGTGGCTAAAATATTGGAGTTTCAGCTTCAACATCAGTCCTTCCAATGAACACCCAGCACTGATCTCCTTTAGGATGGACTGGTTGGATCTCCTTGCAGTCCAAGGGACTCTCAAGAGTCTTCTCCAACACCACAGTTCAAAAGCATCAATTTTTTGGTGCTCAGTTTTCTTTAGAGTCCAACTCTCACATCCGTACATGACTACTGGAAAAACCATAGCCTTGACTAGACAGACCTTTGTTGGCAAAGTAATGTCTCTGCTTTTTACTATGCTGTCTAGGTTGGTCATAACTTTCCTTCCAAGGAATAAGCGTCTTTAATTTGATGGCTGCAATCACCATCTGCAGTGATTTTGGAGCCCCAAAAAGTAAAGTCAGCCACTGTTTCCACTGTTTCCCCAATTATTTGCCATGAAGTGATGGAACCAGATGCCATGATCTCAGTTTTCTGAATGTTGAGCTTTAAGCCAACTTTTTCACTCTCCTCTTTCACTTCCATCAAGAGGCTCTTTAGTTCTGTTTCACTTTCTGCCATAAGGGTGGTGTCATCTGCATATCTGAGGTTATTGATATTTCTCCCGGCAATCTTGATTCCAACTTGTGCTTCTTCCAGACCAGCGTTTTTCATGATGTACTCTGAATGTAAGTTAAATAAGCAGGGTGACAATATACAGCCTTGACGTACTCCTTTTCCTATTTGGAACCAGTCTGTTGGTCCATGTCCAGTTCTAACTGTTGCTTCCTGATCTGCATACAGGTTTCTCAAGAGGCAGGTCAGGTGGTCTAGTGTTCCCATTTCTTTCAGAATTTTCCACAGTTTATTGTGATCCACACAAAGGCTTTGGCATAGTCAATAAAGCAGAAATCGATGTTTTTCTGGAACTTTCTTGCCTTTTCGTTGATCTAGCAGATGTTGGCAATTTGACCTCAAGTTCCTCTGCCTTTTCTAAAGTCAGCTTGAACATCTGGAAGTTAACAGTTCACATATTGCTGAAACCTGGCTTGGAGAATTTTGAGCATTACTTTACTAGCGTGTGTGATGAGTGCAATTGTACGATAGTTTGAGCATTCTTTGGCATTTTCTTTCATTGGGATTGGAATGAAAACTGACCTTTTCCAGTCCTGTGGCCACTACTGAGTTTTCCAAATTTGCTGACATATTGAATGCAGCTCTTTCACAGCATCAACTTTTAGGATTTGGAATAGCTCAACTGGAATTCCATCACCTCCACTAGCTTTGTTTGTAGTGATGCTTCCTAAGGCCTACTTGACTTCACATTCCAGGATGTCTGGCTCTAGGTGAGTGATCATACCATCATGGTTATCTGGGTCATGAAGATCTTTTTTGTACAGTTCTTGTGTGTATTCTTGCTACCTCTTATTAATATCTTCTGCTTCTGTTAAGTCCATACCATTTCTGTCCTTTGTTGTGCCCATATTTGCACGAAATGTTCCCTTGGTACCTCTAATTTTCTTGTAGAGATCTCTAGTCTTTCCCATTCCAAAGCTTAACCCTTAGTAAGAGTTCAGTAAATATTTGTGAACTAAAGGAATGAATGAACAGTGAAACAGCCTTTTTATTATAGTCCACATTGTATTAAAAGTGATTCCATTGGGAAACCTTTTAAACTGATGTATTTCGGGCTAGTCAAATTAGGGTAAATGGAACACATTTAATAGCTTCTCTGAAGGATCCACTTTTTGCCAACAGTAAAGATGGATGTTAAGTACAGTCTTCCTAACTTCATGCCTGAATGTGGAACACATATTTTAATGTATAATTGTAGAATTTTCCAAATTCTTTGACCTAATTTTTTTCCAGAAATGTTGGTACATACTGCTCTTGAACACCAGTGAAAACACCTTGTAGTGAGATGTCTTTGGCTCCTTTGGCATTCTTAGCTTGTGTCAACAAAGATATTAAACTATCTATAGTAAAAGTAGAGAAGAGTTTTATTTGAGCCAAACTGAGGACTATAGTCTGGAAGACAACTTCCCAGATTACTCTGAGAAACTGCTCCAGGGAAGCATGGTTTTCAACATGGTTTTATATCTTGTCAAAACAAAGAACATTAAACAAGCCATGGATATATTTCTTCAAGGTTTCTACAAAAACAGACCAGCACTTACCAGTGAGTCAGTGTGGTCTTGGCACCTGGGAAGGGAGTCTTATCATTGAAGGAGAACCAGTGTGGGTGTTCCAGGGAGGGAGGCATTTAATCTTGATTTTTAATATGGACTTTCTTAACTTCTGGTCACTATGTCCTTTTCTTTAATAATTAAAGCAGATGTTCAGTGTATGCTTGAAAGTTCACAAATAGGCTGTTTTAGTTAGCATAATATTAAAGATAACTCATATATAAGTCAGAATGTCTTTCCCAAAGCTCAATATATGAAAATTACTTTTGTCACTTGGATGCAAAATAATCTTCAGTAAAACTCTGGTGGACTTCCTTTTAGTCAAAGTCAAATGTGGCAGGTAAAGCAATATTACTATAGCATGCTAATGAATAGCTTTATTATTTTTTTTTATACTTTGCAAATACTTTACAAGAATAGCCCATATAAGTTAGAATAAGAAGGGTACAGAGTAAAAATATCTTACCTGGTTAGCCCTCTGAACGATGTAGACAAGATCATTTTCATGCAAGTACTCTGAAAATAAAATACTAGCAATACAAATAATCAAATATGTAAATAACAAAAATTTGTTTAAGAATGGTTCATATGCATCTGATTACTTTTAGATTTTTCCCAGTATCATAAGCTCTGTTCCAAGTGAAAGCCTGCATTCATCCCCCACTATACAACCAATTATACTTTATCCCTTGGGCAGGCACTGTGAGGCCCTCTCAACCCCCATGCCTGCTTCTCCTGGTACACACTCCAGCCTTCGTTCCAGTTTCTGGGAGGCGCTTGCTTCTTCCCTGGCTCTAGGAGCCATTGATTCAGGCGTAAGCACATGACCCAGGCCAGAACAATGAGAATGGAGAGCAAGATTTGGAAATCAAGCCTCCTTACTCTTAGGAGGATGTTTCTAGAATTACTCCTAGGTTTCTCCAGTCATGGAGGAAGACTTTTGTAGTCTTTAGAGGTACTGGAAGCCAGTTTGTGTCTCTGGGGGTGATGTGACACCCCAGAAAGCAGAGTGGAGAGGAAAAAGAGACTGGGTATTTGAGAACATTGTCGGGTCAGTGAACCAAATTTCTCTTGTGATTCAGTGTATCTGCATTGCTGTTAATATCAGTGTAAACTGCATGTTTGGTTACATATCACCAAACACATCATAATAAGTGAAATTCCTTTCTTCAACAAACCTATACTAAGAATTCATTAAATTTTAGGCTCTATTATCCAAAGGTAATTTATATCTCTTTTGTGCCCTCAAAGAAGTTGCAATCTGTTAAGAGAAACAGAAAGTAAATACCCAGGTTGTATAGTGATATACTGAGAATGTCCACCATAGATGCAGTCAATAAGGGGATGCAGAGTTTAAAGAGAATTTTAAAAACTATAAAATTGACTAAAAGTGTTTTTTAAATTATGATCACACATGGTCAATTTTAAATAATGCTAATGCAGTGATAGAGTATTTCTCCCTGTCTGGATGGACCATACCCACTGCCTCAGGCCTCCAAACCTGGGGCATCATTATTAAATGACTACCTCTTAAATCACCCTAAATCATCTTTGTAGCTTGAAGTTCACTCTTTCAGAAATAAGACTTCTAAAGAAATCTGTTCTTTGATTATATGGCAACCAGAAATCTTGATTGCAATAATGGAGGAGAGGTATCAAACTATAACAAGGTTGGCAACAGGGAGTATTTCAGTACTGAGTGAAGGCAACTCAGGAACTTACTGAAACCATATGAGTACCATACTATGGTAAGGAAAATTATATGCCCACAAAATATTAATGCTAAAGAGTGGAGAGCTGATATATACTTCCAGTTTGTCCTTACTGAGAAATTGATATCTCTCAGCCAGGTGAGGCAAAGAGAACAGACTCAGAAAGAACTCTGGAAGTTTCTGCTAAGGTAATTTAATCCATCAGTCCTGTTCTGTGCATCCCCCATTCTTGCTGTGATCTAGTTCTTATCAAGAGCTCACTTGATCAGTGCTCTGTACCTCACTGTCTCATGAATGGTTGCTCCAAAATAGCTTTAACTGTGGTCTTTGTCCATTGTAGTATGAAAGACAGTTGACTTCAGCATTATGACTTGGCTGTTTCCTACATAATGGGTACAGATTGCACTGTGTTGACCTACAACAGATAGACTGCCAGTTATTTCTCCTGCAGAAATAGGTTTATTTGGGATCAACAAAATATTGCAGTTTGGAGTATGCAACCTTGACTAGCCACGTGTGAGTCCCCACACAGCAAGGAGAGGGGAACATTTTTAGAGGAGGGGAGAGCAAGTTGGGAGGGCCATAGTAAACAGAGTCCATTGGAGGAGTTGAAAGTTTGAAGTGTAGTGTGGCTTTTCATTGGCTGAATTGTGATGGGCTCTCATTAGCTGACCTCCTGTCGAGCAAGAAGAGAGGGTTTTCCTTTTTACTGTTGGACTCTGCTGTTATTGTAGGGTGTGAGAAATTCCTGTTCTGGATTCCCAGCTATTTTCTTGAGCTTTCTGTTTATTAATTAGTGATTTAAATATTTTTCCCCTCTATTATTTTAGTCTCTCACAGTGGACAATAATTGTGCATATATATGTTCTCGTATTACCCTCTATGTCTTTTTTTCTCTAATAACTTACATCTTCCTATGTCTGCATAATTGTATCATATCACAGTCTTAATCTGTATTTTATCTGCTAAATCTCATCAGTTGTTTGAGGAAATAGAGAAGTAGAGTAAAAGATGATTTAGTAAGTGGCAGAGTCATTTCAAAGATAGAGGGAACAGATTAATTCCCTTCCTAAGTAGCTCACATTAGTGAACATTATCTTTATTGTTCTGTTTGATTTAGACTATCTATAAAATTCATGATATACAATTAACTGAAATTTTCACTTTAAAAGAAATTTTAACTCATCTTTCCAATTGTTGCATTAATTTTTCTTTTTTAGACAAATAAAATGAGACCTTTATTAAGTTTCAAAGTTTGACTAAGAAACTTAAGGGTCAGTGCAGTAACATGCATTTGCAAACTCACTGTATAGATTTATTTGATATGGGATCATCTTCCAAGCCCTCTCAAGCCTTTTGACCATGTCTCTAAAAGGATATGCATGACCTAACGCAAGGCCAGCACTGTATTCTGTGAGTGTGTGATTTATTGTTTTCCAAAAAGATCAAAAAGAGTCATGAGTTCAATGAATGCAGCTAAATTCTCCTGCAGTTGAACAAATCCATTTCCTATTGACTTTCTTCAAAAATATGTGACTATAGAACTGCTTTCCCACTATTCTTAGCAGTGACATCTTGGTCATACACTTCAATTAATAATAACTTGTAGATAGCCCTGAGGCATCAGTGTACCAAAATTAGTATTCCTTAGTTACATGCTAATTTAAGATACTGAGCTTCAATTATGAAATTTGTTGTTTAATTTTTACACATTACATTTAGTAGCCCCTAAATTTGGTGTGTCTTTTAAGTCCTCTTTCCCCACAGATCATAAATCAATCTCTTTTTTATTGTATGAAAAAATCAGCACACACAATAGATTTCAGAAGTGGCTTTAAAATGCATGCCTACTGCATATCTGATAATATAATAGCATTCAGATTAAAGAGATTTTTCTTTCATTCCCTGTGTTGACAGCCCTCCTTTCCAGACTTTCCCTCTTCCTTTCTGCTTTCTTTTCTTCTCATTTCCCCTCCACCAAATCCAAAATCATTTGGAGTCACTATGTGAACATTTTCCCCCTTTATAATGAGTTCAACAGTGTCAGTGTCAGCATTTGGACTTATATAGAAAATAAGTTCTTCATTATTTATGGTAATAAAGGGAGATGGCATTGTGGGAAGTTCTCTGCACTTTTTAGAGCCAGCAGCCAATATGAAAGGGTTGGAAGGCTTTCTGACCCTTGATGCCATTCCCAAAGACTTCAATTCTGCCATTAGCATTTGATCCTTGGGGTTAGAGCACTGCCCCTTATTAAGATGCAAATCCCTCTGAGCCAGAAAATGCCATAAGCTGCTGTGATCCATTAACATCATATGACTAATTCATAGATTGGAATATTTCCAACAAAACTAGGCTGAGAGCAGATTTTGTAAGGAGCACTAGAGTCTGAGAGAGAGTCAGAACTAGATGGAGTCACCCAACATCTAGAGAACAGTGGAAGACCATTGCAAGCAGAGAGGAAGAACAACCAGAGGCTGGAGAGGTTGAAGAGAGGCTCCTCTGACTTCCATTTTCGCCCATTCTTATTCCTAAGTGTGAATATTTTTTAAATGAATGAAATAAAAACATCCACACAAACACCTTAGAAACTTGGAGCAAGGGACATAGTTTCTTGTGTAATTTCGTTTGGGATCACAAGAGGCAAGAGGCAAGGAGAGTGGGAAGCATCAATAGAAAATAAATTGTAGATGATCAAAGCATGAAGAAGTGGGGAGGGGGGGTAGAAAGAGGTTATTTATTGCATTTACAGGATTTTAGAACATGTACATAATTCTGATAATGACTATTAAAACTAGACACAAAAACTGGTCAAAAGTCTCATTTCAGTCTACTCGTTTAATATTTGTTTTACCAAACTAGAATTTGATACGACTGCAAATGCTACTTTTTCTCTTCCTATATTTAGTAAGCATTCCTGGTGTCCTTTTGTGTACACGTTTTATTGCTAATATTCTGGGGAAAACAGTGAATAAGAAAAACACAAAAGCTGCTCCCAAGTAGCTATCAAAGTGTTACAAAAAAGAAAATTAAGCAATAAATATAGTACCATGATGTGATTTCTTTATAAAGAGTAGAGAAAGCAAAATGTGGTATACAGAGAGTGTTAAATAATACTCAATACCCCTTTAAGTTATAAACAACCTGTTCAGCCTTTGCTCTAAAGATTGGCAGTTGGGGGGTGAGAACTTACATGCAGATCACCCAAGGCAAGCCTTCAGTTATCCACTGAGATAAGGGTTGAAATCCTCATAGAGGAAAAGAGCCCCCGCTCCCACCTTTGCTAGAAATTCTCAAAGATTCGTAAGGCTTCTAGGGAAGAAAATAAAAATTATTTTCCTGAAGCTTTTTCTGAGATTATTCTTTCCAGATCAGAATTCCTCTTCGGTGTAGTGAGGGATGATTAGGGTTTGGGAGATGCCCAAGTGTTAGAGGTTAGAACAGGGTCTTCTTAAGCTGATGTGGCAGAAAGCACCACAACTAAGAGAAGGTTATAAATGGACGGCTGTGGGGAAGTTGGACAACTATGATGTGGGATTTCGGAAGGAGAAACTTAATGGACCACAAATTTGAAGGAGCCAGAGGAAAGCACAGAAATCAGGATTTGAAGCCAGAATTCTATCAGTTAGTCACACTGGATCCCACAAGAAGTGACAGTGTTTGCGGCTTACTTTTGTGAAGTGCAATGGAGAAGAGCCTGAGGTCAAACTTACTGGACTGGGGCTGAGTGAATATTGCCAGCCAAAGCCAGTCTTCCTTGGACAGATCAGTGTCTCTATCGTTGTGATCTCACCCTACTTAATAATAAGTGATGAGAATCATTCTTGTCTTCAATGCCTCATGCATTTATTAAGCAACAACTGTGTTCCAGGTTCTATGCTAAGTATACATGGAGAGGCAAGTGAAAGTAGTTTATGCTTCAGAACCTAGAGTCCAGAGAGGTAAAGCTACTATCTTTCAATTAAAACTAATTTTTTTTTTTTTTAAAAAGAAAACCTAGAGAGAGAAGTTCTTCATAAAGTAAAACCGAGCTTCAAATCAACTTCATCTCTGATTAAAATAAAGTTATCTTCAAATCAACTTCATCTCTGATTAAAATAAGGTTATTTTGACCTGTTAAAACACCCAGCTGTACTGTCAGAGGCAAAAATAAATCTCCTCTGATGAAACATTAAAAAAAAAAAAGAATGTAGAGTTCAGAGGGCATGTATAAAACACCCCCAAGTCAGACAGAGCTAAGTTGCATGTATTTTTGTGAGGCTGGCCAAGAGCTGGTCTTAGAAGTCTAGCTTCAACATGTAAATAGTCAAGATTAAGCTTCTCACAGAACTCACATTATTAATCATAAAAATCCTTTGGATCACAACTGTTTCATAGCTTCATGTACTGTAACACTGACCTTGAAGACTTGCCTTTAAAGGATTGATGAGCAGAAAATAGGAACACTCTTTTCAGGTAACACTCAGGAAACTTTGGGATTGTCATATCTGTTCTCTTGCACCTGCAGTTCCGTCCTCCTGCCCATCTGTTCCTTTCACTTATGATGATGGAATCCTACACCATGGGCAGGATTTTCACTTCTCAATATAGAACCCATGTACCTTACCTCATGGTCCAACTGACTTCCTGAGAATAAATCTTTGTCCTTGTATTTCATAAGCAACAACAAACATTGACTTTGTTGTTAGTATGTATGAGCCTGCATTCATTCAACAAACTATACATTTTAATCAATAAATGCCCTAAAATTTTGGATTTTAATGCCCCGAGAGATCAACTTTTAATCAGTTATTGATTACAATTTGAGGAACCTTGTGTCCAGGCCAAATGCAATGTGACTTATTCTCTGGTGAGTAACTCCTCTTCATTTGAAGTCTTAAAGTTGTTTTAAATGCCTTAAACCAAGTTTCTTCAACAACAGTGTCAGAACTGTGACATTTTATGCTAATTTTACAGTGAAAAGGATTCTTTAGCAATGTGTTGAAAGGCAATGTGAGTTCATCTGAGTCTTTGATTATGTTTAATAGTTTTGCTGTCAGACAGTGAGTCATGATCTTTTTGTTGTACTTTACAGTTTGTATTTATACCTCCTTGCATTTGATAAAAGCAATGTAGCAGGCTCTGCCTATTGACAATGATGGCTCCTTTATTTTAATCAGTGCAGAGGAAAAAAGTAAAACTTGGCACAGTGGGATGTAAAACCCCTTCCTTCTGCCATTTAAAATGTAGTAGTCATATGTGTAACCTTGTAGGATGACTTTGTGAAACAAAATGTCAGCATATCTAGTCTTTTGATTTACATGAGAAATTTTACTTTCCTTCTATCAGGTTCAGTTTAGCAAATGAGGTTAAGAAAAAAAATTATCTTCTCTATTTGCAAGCCTTGGTGATATAACCATTTATAAGCATGCCTATGTAATATTTTATTTAATGGGAGAAAATCAATGCCAATTTTCTCTCCACTCCAGTGAGGCTGAATTTATCTTGCAGTAGGGTGTGGTCAGAATAAATGAACTGCAAAGAGAACACTGACTGAGGAGTGGGATTGGTATTTCCGAATTCCTATTGGACTACAATAATTGTAAATAATTTATGTCGTTTGCCTCCATCCTAGGCTGCATTTTTTAATTTCCTCTAGAAGTCTTTGAGCTGATTAGCTTTGCAGGTTTTCTCCCCATGTGTGCTAATGTCTTTAGTTAGATGTCACAAATTTGAAATAGGTTTTGTCCCTTTTGGTGAAAATAATTTGGAGTTCAACAAAGTAGACATCTTGGTACCTAGGTACTAGCCTTTCAGGTAGGAGTCTATTTAGGATACAAAGAAACAGGTGAAGTTATGGATGAGTATAACATGGAGTTTAGTAAGCTTTTTACATGTAGGGTCAGATAGTAATTATTTATGGCTTTGTGAGCTCTACAGTTTCTGTCATGACTACTCAAGGCTGCCAGTGTAGCACAAAAACAGATATAAACCACATGTAACTGAATGAGCAGCAATCATGATAGTGTTCAAATAAAACTTCATTTGCCCAGGTTGGATGCATGAGATAAGTGCTCGGGCCTGGTGCACTGGGAAGACTCAGAGGGAGCGGGTAGAGAGGGAAGTGGGAGGGGGGATCGGGATGGGGAATACACGTAGCTCCATGGCTGATTCATGTCAATGTATGACAAAACCCACTACAATATTGTATAGTAATTAGCCTCCAACTAATAAAAATAAATGAAAAATAAATAAATAAATAAAACTTCATTCAAAGGAAGGATTGCCCTAGTGTAAGATATCAGCCTCCTGGGACCATGTTTTGGTACATTACTAAAAAATAGCGATCACAGAAATTTTCTTTACACATTCATATGGGAAAAGTGTTGGGGTTCTTTGAGACACTGGTGAGTTATTTAAAATGGTATCTTAATACCAGCAAACCCTTTCTCTAGGCTTGCAAGGTTCAAGGAAACAAGTGCTTGAGTAAATAACCAAAAAAGGAGCAGGTGAGACCAGGCAGAAGCGGCAGACAGTCGAGCCACCCAGTATGTTTTCTCAGGTTCTGGTAATGTGGGGTGGAGTGCGCTGAAGTGAGAATAGAGGAGGGAGTCTGGTTGCAGGAGAAGTTGAGACCAGGAACTTGCTAGTGTGTTTGTTCCAAATCAGAACCCCCTCAAGCCTTAAGGAAGTAGGAATTAGCAAGATATTGGGGCCCTGGGACTTCTCCGGCGGTCCAGTGGTTAAGACTCTGTGCTTTCAATGCAGGGGGCACGGGTTCGATCCATGGTTGAAGAACTAAGATCCCACATGCTACACCGTGTGACCAAAATAATAATAATAATAATAATGGGACTCTAACCTTGTGGACAATTCAAAAAGGAGAGTAAAGTCTAGTAAGAACACTGGACTGCTTGGTAGGCACCATTCTGGACTGCAAGAAGCTATCTGTGTTGGGGGAGCTGATGGAAGAGAGGGCGTGGGAGGAAGCAGAGAGTAGTTAATGAGATGTTCAAAAAATGGAAACTTGTGTTTTCAGAAGCTAACTTAGACACTCAAGTTTTCCCCGAAAAACCTAATTCCTGGAATATCACAAGATTTAATTAAGGGACCACTGAAACATGTGCCGAGTTTCTGACCTACAGGTTGGGTAGATGTCTACAGATAGCACAGCAAAGACTAGGGAAGGAGATAATCAAGACCCAGGAACCAGGCAGCAGCTGACAGAATTAGGGTTGCATGTATTATGCTTATATAGGACAAAAAGTGTGAGGGCCAGAAATGAACTCTCTTTTTGTAAAGTCTCACTTATACCTCTGCAGAAAAATCGGACACTTATGCCTAACACTGCATTGTTCCATGAAAATCTTAGCTACGGAAAGTCTATTGTCTAACCTTTTTTTTTCTGACACATAAAGAACTTTTACATTGTAAAAAGATTTTTAAAGATGCAGTGAGAGTTTAACTTGAAAATGGAAGCATTTTCAAGATAAAGAGTGGAAACAAAGAACTGCATAATAGGTATTATGTTTGGTAGACATTTCAAGATGAGTTATTGTATTGTAGGCATTTTTAAAATACAGAGAACAATGCTTTTAACCTTTATGTGTATATTTAAACACTCATAAAACATTTCTACTTTTTGTGACAAAAATTTTGATGTACTTACAAACGAAAGAAGAATGCTTGGTGTTAATTATATAAAGGCAATGTAAACATATAAAGCACTTTGCTTTTATAGCCAGAGTCAACCCGTATATACCATTTGGATAGGTTTATTGTAAATTTCCCATAAAGCAATATTCTGTTTGTTCTTTAATAGTATGGGTTTTGCCATTGGTGGAGAATAATAACTACCCTTTAATTTCACAATTAGCGGCTTCCCTCTAAGATAAAATTTGCCTGAAAGGACAAGTGCATTCCAGTTCAGAGAAATTAATATCTCCTAGGTGAACAAAGCTCTAAATCGAATATCAAACAGAGTTCAACTTAGAGCCCCACAGGAGTTGGAAACAACAGGCCTGATAGCTCTGTCACACGGCTCTTCGGCAATCAGGTTTGGGGAGCTGCTGTGACCCACAGAAATAGAGGAGCTGAATTTGAGATAAACAGAGCTGAGATGCTTCCTGAGGGAGCCAGGAGAGAGGAGATCATTGAAGGCAAGCAGCTGTCCTCAGCACCCCTGACTCTCAGGATAAATATGAGGAAATCTACCTAACTGTGGGCCCAAGGCTGATTCTGGAAAAGAACCTTGTGCCAGGCAGCCCATCAGCATCAGTGGAGATCCTATTGCATTAGAGACAAGAGCCATTTCATGGGATCCAAATGCAACTAAATACTTGAGTTTGAAACTTAGGAATGTGAGTGGCACTCATTTTATTTTGAAGTTGATTCGTTTATTGAGTTTCCACGATACGGCCAGCTCTTTATGAAATTTACATTCACATAAGAAAGAATAGCACTCATTTTAAATCAGGAGGGGGAAAAAAATACAAAACAGGAAATCTACAGTGATAGCAGAGACCACTCACAGTTGTCCAGAGTTGAGGACTACCCTGAGCCGTGTCCCTCAGCGTGTTCCAGCCACTGACCTACAGCCCTGCGAGGCTAGGAGAGTCACCACCAGCAGAGGAAACCCAGCCACACAGGCTGCTGAGATGGGAAACCTCGGCTCTGGCTGTGAGGTTCCTGGTTTGTAAGCCACTCATTTAACCTCCCATTCTCCTTGTAGACAGTTGAGTTTGGACGCCAAAATTGGCCTGGGGAAGCTTTTCCCATCTCTAGGAGCACCTGTGTCTGTCTCTATTTCAGAACCTCCTCAGAGCCAGCTCTCTTGAGGAGGTTTTGAAATGCACTCTGTCCCTAACATTTCTGTAACCCTCCCTCTGCCCTTCCCATGAAAACGTGGAAAAGCTCCTTCCTCACCAAGTGGTTTACCTCGACGCCAAACAGCTCACTTGGTAATTGGTTCGACTGCAATAAATCAGCTGAACAATGATTTTGGAAGACTTGTAGTTCTATATTGCAGACCTTCTTCATTCAAACTGCTTCCCACAGATCAACTGGGGGCTCTTAGAGAAGATGAACTCTTTTGGTTGCTAATCTGAGAGGGAAACCCAGCAAATCATATTCACTTAGTCTCTCTGTTCAATTTGTCTGTGATAAACTGGACTCTGCTGGTTTCGTGCCTGCTTTATGCAATAGGGATAATGGAAATAAAATGAATACTTCAGAACAAAGGCAATAAAGCATTATTATAGCTAATGAAGGAATGATTTGTTTTGAATGTCAATTGCTTAGAGGCAAGGATTTTCTAAAAATCAAATAATAAATGGTCACCATATCAGCAATATAAATATTCCCTTATTGATCTTAGATGGAAATCAGTTTTCAGAGAGAAGAATGCCCAACATACTTCAAAATAGATTCTAAAGCAAGTATCTGTGATGAATGATCAAGTTCCTAACTTGCTTGCATTACATTTTTAGAAGCACCCTGATATTTTGATTTATAACTTTTCTTTCATTGCTTTGATATCTGAATTCTCTAGGGTAATATCATTGAAATGAAAGTTTCATTAGTTGAAGCAATCAGAACAAGGCTATAATGCAGCAGTTCTCTTAAGCCTGCACTAGACTTATCCAGAGAGTTTATTTAAAAGACAGATTCCCAGGACAGGTCTTCCAGAGACTTTGAGTCAGAAGATCAAGCGGGACCTAGAAATCAGCATTCACACTTAACAGCCAATGCGTTTCTCTGCTTGAGGCTCTTGATCTCATTTTGAGAAAAACTGCAATAGAGTACATCCTGCTTTTGAATCAGGTTTCACAGGACACACTTTAGAAAGAGGACAGAAAGTTACGAGGCTTAAAATAGCTGGAATCAAACTGAGATCAAGCCTCTGGTTCAGAGTAGAGTGCCAAAAGGGAGGGAAAGGATAAAAAGGAATTTATACAGACGGGCCAGTCACCTCGTTCCCCTTTTCCTGATCTTACACCAAGTCTGCATCTTACAAGAGAACCCAGAACTAATCTCCCCCCAGTCTCTCATGCATCCACTGAGTGCAATGCGCCCTGCCTTTCTGGAATAAATGTGGGTTTTAGTAAGGAACATTGCAGTTACAAAGACTTGGGCTGCTCAATACCAAAAAGAAAAAAAAATGTCAATCATAGAAATGTATAGCCTGCCCTACTAATTATTTTAAGACATCTGGAGCAGCATGCTTAGTCTACAGTTCATCCAGATGTTTCAGCTTTGTGTACAGAGCCAGGCTCTGCATTCGAGCCGTCTGCTTTGATATGCATTTCCATGCTTGATCAGTCAGCGTCTGATGAGTGTATTGTGGGGTGGAGGGGGGAGAGACGGCCTGAAGCCATGCACCCACAGTCCCCAGTTTCAAGCAGTTCTGTCCCAAAGATCGGTTTGCAGCTTAGATGTTCGATATTCAGAGCACGGTTCCTTCTGGAAACTGTGTCTCACAGTGGTCAACTGCTGAAGCCAGTCCACAGAAGGCTCTTTAATCCTTAACATATCTAAGATAGGGAATGGAAAACATTAGCCAGTTGAGTTGTGCAAGTTGAATGTCCCCATAAAGCCCTCTGAAGGAGGAGGGAAGACAAAGAATTTTTTCCCTTTCCTGGAGTCGAGGATGAGCCTGGGCTAGAAAAGATACTTCCTCCCTCCCCAGTGCTCAGTCAAAACTCACATTCTTAAACTCAGTTTGTCTGAAATAAATGGGATGAAAAGAAATTTAGGCAAATTTGATTAAGTACATAAATCACCAACAGCCCCCTAACTTTCAAAGAGATAATTTGTCTTTTAAAAGAGGCTGTTTATTTTTTAATGAATTTCCGATTGTTGAAATGGCAGGCAGTATAGCATATTAGCCTGCACAAAAATAAAAGAGAAATACTCAGATCATTTTGCAGAAAGGGAGATTATAGGCAGGTTGAATTTGCCCAGGAATCCACCCTTAGTCTGTCCCCCAGTATGCTTCCTACATTTATGCCAACATTTCTGTTTCTTCCAAGTATTCATATTTTCAAAGGCCATACATGTTTTCAAATAGCCAATATGGAGGCAGTGAGGCCAGCAGTGTGTGTATTTGTGTGTGTGTGTGGTGGGCAGGGTGTGGGTAGAGACAAAAGATACAAGCAATTGAATATATGGATCATTTCTAAGGTGAGTTCTGCCACCACTCAAAAATATATCGGTCTGTGTAGACAAAATACCTGTACTGACTGTATGTAAATATACCAAGTGCTGATGGTGAATCATGTTAATTAACACAGAGCAACATTTCTTAGTAATATGCTATGATCAATACTGTTCTATTATGATACTCATCTCTAATTAATTTTGGCTCAGCAAGCTAAAGCTGCAGACTGTGGCTACTCAGGGATGGCATTTGAAATATGCATTGCTTTACTTGTGGACTAAACTAGTGAATAGCTAAGTTGGGGCAGCGTAAGAAATTATCTCCCATCACTGCTCTCCACTGTTGTGTTTCAACTAGAAAATTTCTGCAGAGACGGGGAAGAAAAAAAAATCACTGCAAGAAAATTCCAAAAGTGGGAAGAGAAGGAAACCATGTAGATAGCCAAGAAAATCTTGGTGCTTGAACAGAAATCAGTCAGAAGGGCTGACCAGTTTACTGGCGTTTATTCCAGAAACTCGACATTTATTGTTTTCACTCCCATTCTCTTTGTTAGCACGTGAAATACTTCATTTGAATGTAGGGAAGCAGAATATTGGGGCAATAAATAGAAGGACTTCCTATGTCCAAAGGAGTGGGTTCAAATCCCATGTCTTCACCACAAACCACCATGTTGTGTGGGTCAAGTTAGTTAATTCTTTAACTCTCTCTCTCCTCCTCTGCAATATCAGACTAAGTGATAGGCATAGTTCACAACCTCAGAGGAAATGATAAAGAAGACGGCATGGCTTTAAGGGGCCTGGCACTCCATAAACATTCACAGAGAGTCAGCGGTTATTAAGCTGAAGGGCATAATTTGCTTTTGTGGCTATTCAGTTCAGTATAATATTGAGCTGTGTGAAATAAAACCCTAGTCTACCCATCCAGTCAAAACCATTATATGATGGGCCAGCTGAGCACCCACCATCACCCTGGGAGACTAAAGGAGCAAGAGCCACTATTTCTCAAAGCTGCCCTTCAGCAAACTCAAGTTTCTGTTTAGGTAGCTTGGTCACAGACTCGAAAGGAATGATCAGTTAAGTTTCTGGAAGGATATGGCCTTCTCCATCATAATCTGAAAAAAAGGGTCCCCTTACCCAGGCCTTGTACATGCACAAAGGTCAGTCTGGTTGATTTGACTTGATTCCCTATTCACTTTCTAACTGTGGGGCAGGTCCAACACTGGGACATCCAGGTGCATTTTAAAGCTAGGTCATAATTCAGAGTGTGATTTCAGTCCCCTCAGATGAAGGAGAGGAGCAGATGTCCCAGCTCAGGCTTGAAGAAGTCATCCTCGGTCCCCTCTTCCTGACGCAGTCCTGTGACTCATCTAATTGTCCCTCAGCACCAAACTCACTCAAAATATACTAAGAGAGAGTTTTTATTAAACATGACATTAATAAGCACTGCAGGCAATTACTGAAATATATGAATTCAAGTGGGAGCAGAATTATAATGGGTTTTCTCTTTTTCATCTTCCCAGATTCCACCCTTTTCCCTTCCTCTTCTTTGCCTCCATTCCCAGCCGTCAAGTAGGCCTGTAATGAATGTGGGTAGTGATATCCCAGGACCCCCTTTTAGAGAGCCCTTGGATGCAGAGTCCAGTCCAGCCAAGCATATCTAGTCTTAGATTACAATCACCTATGAACATCTCTGTCTGCCTCATTAGATCATAGCTCCTTAAAGCTTGGGATCATGTGTTTTCATCAGTTTTTTAACCCTTGGCCCCTCCTCTGCCCTGCCCAAGCAACTGGCTCTGAGATATTCTGAGATGCTCTCAGCGGTAGAAATGCAAAAGAAGGGAGGAGGCTGAGGAGGTGGGCTCAACTGCCTCGTGCTCCCTGGAGAGCAGGCCCGTCGTGGGGGGCGCACCAGGGACTCGGCTGGGCCAGCGAGTGGCTCCAGCCCCCTGCTTCACTGCGCGCCTCCGCCTGCGATCCGAACTCCAGTCCCGCAGGTCTTTTGACCTCTGTTTAGAGCATTCTTTTTTTTTTCCTGTGTGTCTCTTGGTATGAGTGCCTTCTTTGTGTGCCTCGCATCTAATCTCTCAGGGAGAGGATTTGATTGGTTTAATTACTACACGGGCTCTCAAGCAAGGTATCTCAGGCGCCACAAGCCAGTCTAGCGATGCCCGGGCCTAGATCTCTGACCTAGTCGGCCGAGTTGGAGGAAAATTATGTTACCTGAGACAAACATGTCCCCTTGGGCCCAGTGTGTCTGTGGGTGGCCACTCTGTACAGAGAGAAGCAGTAGGTGTGGTAGGCTCTCAGCCTTGCAGCATTTTTCCTCCAGGAAAGGTGCCCTCCTGAAATGTTTCCTTAATGGCCAATGACTCTGGAGGCTGGGCTTTTGGCTTTAGGCAGAGAAAGTAATAGCTTTTTTTGAAAAGATGAGCGCAAGCCTGTGTATAACTGCTAAATTCTAGCATTGGGTAAGACACACAGAGAATGAGTGACTCAAGTCTTGTCCCCATTCTCAAAGAGCCCACAGATTAGCAGCAAAAGACAGATATGCAAGTCTCCAAGAGCGGTCGAGTATGACCGTGGCTAGAGTACGGGCTTTGGACACCGGTTCAGAGCACACGTCGTCTGTTTACTAGCTGAGTGACCTTAACTTTCCTGGGTTGCAGTTTCCTCCGTTTCCTCATTTATAATGTACAGCCTTGTACTGGGAATATACAGGGAGGAAAGAATGCCCACCACACAGCCTGGTGCTTTGTGAAAGACTGGAATATGAGGATAATATTACTTACCTGCATGACGTTCTAATATGTAAATTTGTGCATAAATCACTTCATTTGGAACACAGGAAAATCTTACTGAACAATAGTCATCTATCTTTCTGTGTAGCTGTTAAGTCGTGTCCGACTCTTTTGCCACCTCATGGACCACAACCCACCAGGCCCCTCTGTCCATGGGATTTCCCAGGCGAGAATACCAGAGTGGGTTGCCATTTCCTTCTCCAGGGGATCTTCCCGATCCAGGGTCAAACCTGGGTCTCCTGCTTGGCAGGTGAATTCTTTACCACTGAGCTGCCAGGGAAGCCTGTATTTTTCTAATGTCATGCAAATGTTAAAATGAAGCATCCATAAAGTATCATAGAAAGGAAAAAAAGGAGAAAATGGAGGTCAAAGAAGCCCCTACTGAGAGCTGGTTGTTTGGGGCAAGCCAGTAGTTGGCAGGGTCAAGGCTGAATCCCAGGACCAAAGTGCTTTTTTTTCCACTGTGCCGTCCTGAGCTGCTGGCATTTCTCTCCAACCTAAGAGGAAACAAGAGGCAACCACATGGGGAACAACTGAAGCATGCCAACATGCTCAGGACATCCGCAGCCCCGTCTGTAATAAGCTACTCTGTTATCTTACAAAATGCATATCCTGTTATAAAGGGAGAACTCAAAATGTCTATAGATCTGCATTGATTTTGTGCCCATCTAGGGCTATTAGGATGTTATTAGAGCTGAGGCACCATTTTGAGGGTTTGTTTACTTAAGTTGAACTGCTCCTGGGAAAGCACAGTATGAAAAATACATGACTGTGCTCTTGGATTTATTTAGCTCAACTTTTTCTCTCATCACTGGAGTCTGAACCCAGGGTACTAGTTTGAAAGTCTAATTAACAGCCAAGAAGGTCATTAGAGAAGGACTCGAGAGTTCATTTAAGGTTGTAGCCACCGTTAGATTGTCACATGAAAAATTAAACACAAAATTAATAGCCTCAAAGATTTGTTTTTTCTGTATTGGTCCTAGACTAGAGAGGGGAGACTTACACTTATTTAAGCTTCTAATGAAAGTAAAAGATCCTCTTTCATAATAAATGAAGAGAACTATTTTTGGTCTAGAGGTCACAATTTATAATATTAGCATGTCCAGAATTATGATGACAGTGGCACTTTTGTGAGTCACGGAGAGGATAAGGACCCTGGGTATGTGAAGGCGAGTTGTTGGCACAGATGCCGGAAGCTGGATCTCACAGTAGTAATCATCATGCCAACCTGCTACCTGTAACATGATGAACACAGAGGAAATCAGAACATTGCTGAGCTTTGAAGGGACAGGAAGAACCTGCTAATAGTCAGGCCTGTGATGCCACAGTCACCCTTTTTTCCGAGATTAAAATGAAATGCTGAATTTTTTTCAGTTCTAGTCATCTTCCTTTTCAGACATAGCCTCCTATAAGTAAGCCGACCTAAAGAATAGCAGGTGACACTTAAGCCTTTGACTTCTCCAGTCGTTTCTTAAGCTACCTGATTTCTACTCTTATGTCTTACCATCTGTAAATTGGGATGCTTAATAAATCTCATATGATCATTTAATGTTCTACAGAAGGAAAAAAGAGAGAAAGATGTCACCATTTGACTTTCATGATAGACTGTCTTTAATTGAACTGTGTGAACACTGTATAAAGAGTTCATTCCATGTGCTGGAGGAAGGGTTTGGGATGCATTATATTTGAACCTGAAGTGCCAGGAGTGCTTTATAGTTCAATATTATGTGTGCCGATTTGACCTTGAGTTCCCTGAGAATAACCTCTGGTTGGTTGTGCATTCCTCAGTGACATTGTTCCAAGGCTCTAGATAAACTTTTCCAAATGAAAAAGTAACAGAAAATAACACAGAATAGTGAAACAGTGGTCATCTAGCCTGTTTTCAGCACCCTCTGTATAAAAAGTTCAAGTTAAAAGTTCAGTAGCAGTTTTTTTCTTCTGCAGCAAAAGATAGATTTTCATATGGTGCTGGATTGATACAAAGCATCATTTCCTTCAGAACAGTGTTGCTATTGTCATTATCAAGTCCTTCTGCCTTGGGGAAACAGCATATGTTTTTTTGTTTTTTTAAAAAAGGAACACATTTATCAAAGAAATACAGGTTGAACGTGTGTTGCTAGGAAGAATGCAGTTCAAATCAGTGAATTCACTATATCTTCCTTTTCTCTGTGTATGTATTAATTTAAATTTATTCATTCTCATGGTGTTGTTTGGTAATACTGTAAATCAGAGTGTTTTTTTTCCATTGTCCACTGGGTGTTAAAGGGGAAGTAGAAGCAACAGAAAGAAGAGATGTTTGAAAGAGATCTTGTATGGTGACCCAAGGCCGTGAACAAGTACTTCATAGATTTGTAACTAGCTAGGGTAAGCGAAACAAACCTCTGTTATTTCACAAGCATCTTTTTGGCTCTTTGCTCAGAAGTTAAAGTCTTTTCCAAACAAAGAAGTTCAATATCTGTAAATAAAGATAAGAAATTGATTCTCTCTACACCCAACATCACAGGTTAAACAGTCTCTGATTCCTACAAATGCATTCAACCAAGACATTTGTTCTACACAGATTTAAGAATGGGGTCAGATCTCCTGGGCTCACATGTCTGTTAAATACCAAGTTCTAAGCAACCTGCCCTTTGTCCATTGGTGACTCACCACCACGATGTCTAGCACATAGCACATACACAATGCATGTTAGTTAGTGAATCAACTTGGAATTTTGAGGGAGTGGAGAAGCCCAGATGAGAGGGAAGTTATCAGATTCAACTTTTCCTCTTTACTATTAATAGTTTAAAAAATATATATATGTACATACAGAAAGGTACAGGTTAGCAGGTAATTAAAAAGCAAACACCTCTGTAATCCCCACTCAGTAGTTTTCACCCTCTTTGTTCTGGATTCAAATGGTTTATTTTTTTCCCCTATAGATCTTAGCACAATAATGTGTCAACTGACATTTAATTTAAGTGAAAATTGTGACTTAAAATATTTTCATATAAATCCATTAAAACAGTATCAATGAAATTCACATTACTAGGTCATGAATAAGGCATTTCAAAAGAGAACTACTCCTTCTTCTACTCCATTCCTTTGTAGTTGCAATTATCTTTTGAAAGAAAATGTACATCCTTGTGACAATGCTGAGATTGTAACTTTAAAAACTTTCAAAGAAATGGAAATGGATCTTTTTCCTCTGGGGCAGACCACTTCTCCTGCCTCTCAGGTCAATCAGATGCCCTAGGAATCTTGAGACATTTTTAAAGAAAGAAATGGCTTTGTGGCTATAAAGGAAATCTGAACTGAAAAACTGTCTAGTGAAAAGGTAAAATTTAAGACAGCTATTTCTTGCTTAATGATTTATGTGCTAATTGGGCTGATGCCTCTTCACATACAGAGTATGAGATATATCCAGGCTTCTTTGTGAAGCCAAATTTTACCTGAGAGGTAAGAGAGGAATTTAGGTTGAACATTTTGTGTGAAGGATTTCAGAAGTGGCTCAATTTAGCTAGCTTAAAGTTGAAATAGTGAGAAAACCAATAATATCCCAAAGGCAAAATTCTTTTGTTTTGTAAGAACTCATCTTTTGCCAAGAAATGTTTTCTTTTGAGCACAAAAAGAACTCTTGGAGTTGTGACTTTAAAACAATTGCTATCATTCTTGCCCACAGGGTGAATAAAAACTCACCAGCCATGTGGTGAAATTAAACCTGGTAATAAAATACATTATTTTCTTCATAGAAACTGCTACTATATATTCTAACAGTGACCTCTAGGTTTCATAATAATTAAGCTGCATTTATGGTTAAAACAATTAAAAACAACAAACGTTTACCAAGTACCTAGGTTTACAGAATGATACTAGGTGTTAAGAAAATGCCATAAGTGGATAACTCAGCAGACTCTTACCTTGAAATAAAATAAATGCTGAAAATATTCATGAAAGTAAAGATCGGGGAAACTAATTTTCTTTCCACTTTTAGTTGCCTTTTTCTATTATTAGTGATAGGAAGGGCAAAAAGGAACAACTTGGTTTAATAAGCTTATCAATAAAAAAAAGTAAATAAACACTTTGGAATGCACATAACAGCTGCATGTTTTAAACAAAGTGGACAACATCTGTTGAGACAAGAGAGAGGACAAATTATGGTCTGCCCCTCCTTCTCAGGAGTCTGTGTCCAACAGAGGTATTTTGAAAACTATTCAGGTGTGAAAATAGAAAGTAGTGTATCTATGTTTAAAGAAAGAAAGTCTTTTGATCACTGGATTCCTTATTAGCCCCTAAAGAAAAGTACTAAATAGTCTTAAGAGGAACAAAGGAAAATAGAAGCTGCATGCACATCCTTGAAGACAAAGGATCCTAGTCCTGATGAGTTTTCATGAAGACCAAAGGTTTGGGATAGAATGCAGCCAAGAGTCATTTACATGGAAGTAGAGGAGGTGCTTTTGAAAAATGAAACCACTCTAGCTTAAAAGTTATGGAATATAAAACACTCCATTTTTGAGTGTTATGGGAAGAGATACCTTGTACTTATGCATACAGTTACCTCATTTCAACAGCAAGACTTGTTGCAATAGAAAACTTTCCTTTTTTCATGTGTCAGAGCTCCAAGTAGCACTGTAGTCTACATTAAATATCCAGCACTCCCTACCTTCACAAGCCTCCTCTGGTCTATTTAGTCACTGAATTCCAAAGAATCATTAAGGTACCAGCATTAATCCCCATTATCATATTTATAAATTAATCCTAAATAGATTACAATATTTCAAAGTTGGCTTCTCATTTTCTCTCTTAATTCTACAGTATAGTTTATACTTTTCACTAGAATTATTAACGGTATAAAAGTTTTCTTTTTTCAGGTATAAGAGCTCCAAATAATGCTGTATTCTACATTAAATATATAGCAGTTGCCTACACAGCTGAGGAGGAAGTGCATACCCAGGTGTAGACATGCAGATGCATAGTGAAACCCAAAGACATGATTGGGTTAGTCTCAGAAATAACCCTACCCTGTTATTGTTTTATAATGGTCTAAATTAAGTTGGCATAAATACAAAAAACACTCATTTTTATTTATGCATCTTGAGTATGCTTTTATAAATATGTAAAGTGAACACACTTTGAGAGTTTAATGAGTTTTATAATTTTATTCCTAGATAAACATACTTTTGAGAAAAGAAAAAAAGAAAAATAATTATTCCTTGATTCATTCCAAATTAGCTAAAGGGCCCAAAACACAGTAGAGCAAATAATGAATGCAAATAAGGGAAGACTCCACATATTGCTTTCCTTCAGCCCCAGATTTATTAGAACATGAAGATATGAAAATAAGTAATGGCTTTCTACACTGAATCTTGATCCACACCAGAAGACCGGCTGCTTGGGTGTCCCCCAGGGAAGCCTGGGTAGTCTGAGCCTTACAAAGACCAGAAAAAGCAAGCAAGGATGTAGTCATATGACTGTCTTTGGGTATTTGCCCGCTTGCCAGGTTAAGAAGAAAAATGAGCTATTCAGTTACACTTGGCCTTAATGAGGTGAAAATGAAAGTGTCAGTTACTCAGTCCTGTCCACCTCTTTGCGACCCCATAGACTGTAGCCCGCCTGGCTCCTCTCTCCATGGAATTCTCCAGACAAGAATACTGGAATGGGCAGCCATTCCCTTCTCCAGCTAAGTGGGGTAAATTTAGCATCTTTTCAAAAGGAGAATTATATGAGAAAGTTTTATTAATCTTTACAGTTCTAATGAGAAAGGTATTTGTTAAATACATGAATAAGTTTCTAAACATTGTAGTAATTTATTCACTCTGTGGTTCCCAGAAACTAAAATCTTTATTCTGAATGGTAGGATTAGGATTCCCCGCATCTGGCTGGTGATGTTTTGTTTTCCTTAAATGAAATTAGCCGTCATGGTCTGAAAACTGGTGGGTGAAAAGACTTCTACACTCAGTGTTTACAACATTGCCTTCTGAGGAAAGCCTGCTAACTTGTGTGACATATCCTCTCTAGGTTAGAAGATGTGGAATGATGGTGCAATTACAAATTACACTCATAGGAGAGGCAGTTATTTTGATGACAGGAACACATTTATTCTCAAAGGTATCAGACCATAAATTAAAATGTTAGCTACTCAGACCGACACTTGGAAAAATAAAGGTTATTCCCAGTGTGTATAGTAGATATTTGCCTCCGATAAGTTCATAAATTCATCTTTTCCTTGGTGTTGTCACCAGTGACTCTCTCAGACACCTCAAATCTCCCTACTTTTAAAATGCACATAAAGTTACCTGGAGTACATGAAAGACATTTGGAAATTGCAAAGTTTGGTAGCACTTGGTAGTGAGTGTGGGGAGATTCTAACAATAGCCAAGGTGCCTTTGGGTCCTATTTGCCTTTACTAATGTCTTGATCATAAATTAGAGTCTCGTTACGTTTGCTATTCCATTTAGAAAATTATTGCTTAACAGGATCCTAGTCAGCTTAGAAAGGTAATATACTTCCAGAATTGCCTAATTTTCTCACCTTTAAAGGATTAGCTATTATAAGAACTTTTTTCTATTAAATCTATCTTTAAAGAGCTAAGTGGCAGCAGAAAAAAAGATTGTATTTGGAATTGCACTGAATTAGCTAGGTTCTCCTGAGGGTACCCGGTGCCCATGGACAGGCAGTCTAGCAGCTCTGAGATCCCAGGCCAGCCCAACTAGAGACAAAAGAAGCCTCTGAACTCCCAGACCTTGTAAACTGTCACTTCGGTCTGCACAGTTCTGGAGAGTACAGATGTGACAGACTGCGAGGAATAAGCCTGGAGTGAGATCCCAGTCCCTGCAGTTGCTTTCTGCTTTCCTCCGAAGCTAACTAGGGAAGAGGAGAGCCTGTTGCCAAATTTCCTAAATCTCAGTGCCTTCTTTTTTCACTATTTTGAATTTTAATTTTCATCTTGTAAAAAGTTGTGTACAATAAGATTCACTCTGTGGCATGTATTTCTTATGAGTTTTGACAAATGCACCACCATGATTAACATTCTAAGTAGTTCCATCATTATACTCCCCCAAAATCCACTGCTGCCCCTTTGTAATTTAACTCTTTCCCCATCCTTAACAGAGAACAAAACTATTTTCTATCTCTGTAGTTTTGTTATTTCCATAATATGGTATGAATGGAATCATATAGTAGCCTTTTGAGTCTGTCTTCTTTGCCTTAGCGTAATGCATTGGAGGTTCATCCAAATGCAATACATATGGTAAATAGATAGGCAGGCAGGCAGGTAAATGCTCTTGCACATATCAATAGTTTATTTCTTTTTATTGTTGAGTAGTATTCTACTATATGGATATACCATAGTTAATCTATTCCTCAGCTGAGGGACTTGTTTGAGGGACCTGGCTTGTTACCAGGTTTGGGCAGACACCAACAATGCATTCAGGGTTTTGTGTTAACATGAATTTTCGTTTCATCTGAAATACCTAGAAGTAGAATTTCCTGGTCATATGATAAGTATATGTTTAACTTTGTGGGAAACTGCTAAACTGTTTTGCAGAATGACTACCATTTGACATTCCCACCAGCAGTGCATGAATGTTCCAGTTGGCCTACATCTTCCTCCACATGTGCTATCGTCAGGGTTTCTTTCTTTTTTTGCTTGTTTGTTTAGTTTTTGTTTTAGCCACTCTGTTAGGGATACAGTAATATCTCATTGTAGGTTTAATTTGCATTTCTCTAAAGACTAATGAGATTACGTATTTTTTCATGTACTTATTTTCCACTTGTATATCCTCTTTGGCCAAATGTCCATTCAAATCTTTTCTTCATTTCTAATTGGGTTGTTCCTTGCTGAGTTTTGAGAGTTCTTTATATAGTCTGGATATCAGTTTTTTGTTAGCATTGTGGTTTGAAAATATCTCCCTTCTATGTGTGACTTGTCTTTTCATTCTCTTAGTGTCTTTCTCAGAGCAAAATTTTTACCCTGATAAAATCCAATTTACCAACTTTCATCTTTCAAGGATCATGCTATTAGTACTAAGTCTAGAATATTTGCCTAAGCCAGAGTCACAAAAATTTTCTCTTACATTTTATGCTGAAAGTGTATCATTTTTTATATCAGGGCCCCTTTTAATTAGGCCATGAAGTACTCTGTGAATTCTGAGTATTGTAAATGGACTTAGAAAATGTCAGATGTCAGAGAAATTTGTAAATGCCCAATTAGATTTTTAGTTCCTTAAATCAAAAGCTCCTTCTCCCAGGGCCTTCACTGTGCCTCACCCCTGCCCCATCCTTGACAGCAGCTAGGTAGGTGTCCAGTAAACATTTATTAAAAACTGATAAATCCTTTTGGAGAAGCAAGCTTTTTTCTGCATTGGGTAGTGCAAGAAGGATAGGTTTTGCAATCAGCTCTGTGTTCAAATTATAGCTCCACGCCTTGTTGGCTTTATGATCTTGGGAAGGCATTTTATTTCAGTTCTTTGTTTCCTGACACCATAAAGACTTATTTTCTCCCCTTTACCTTTTTCCATCCAATCCTAAATATGTCTATTTTTTACAGTCAAATAGCTCTGGTTCTGAGTAACTGATATCTCCAACATGTTGTGAATAAATATACTCCTTAGCTGTAGTTTGAATATATTTTTTCATGTATACATGAATTTGTAGCAAAGATGACTAAAGTGGTTTCACATGGCCACCTTCAACAGACTTTCTTCTTAGAGACACCTCTTAGACATTTCTTCTTAGCACACCTCTTACTGTACCCAAATTGAAGGAATGAAAAGGGGCCAGGTTAAAAGGAGGAGTAGTCAGAGGAAAGGGCTTCCCAGGTGGCTCAGTGGCAAAGAACCTGCCTACGAGCACAAGGAGAGGCAGTTTCCACCCCTGGGTCAGGAAAATCCCCTGGAGAAGGAAATGGCAACCCACTCTATTTATTATCCTTGCCTGGAAAATCCCATGGACAGAGGAGCCTGGCAGGCTGCAGTCCACAGGATTGGAGAAAAGTTGGACACAGCTTAGCAGGTAAACAAGAAGAAGTCAGAGGGAAAGCCCAGAAGTATAGCATTCACTGGAGAGTCCCTGTCTCACTCATATTTGGAATTTGGCCAGGCAGTTTTAATCAGAACCTGGCAATCAATAATTTAACCAATAGTTAAATAAAAATGGGAGAAAAATGGTTCTGCTTAGGATTTGCTTGCCAGAGCTTTACCAATAACTTGGTGCATGGAAATTATGCTACCTTTTATTAATACCTCAACTCTTTATTAGACGAAAAGGATTTTTCTTTGTAAATAGCTCATTAATATTTGACTGAGGAAACCAAAAAGGCTGGCATAGTTTCAGTCCCAGACATTAGGTTGATAAACTGGATAATCAGTATCATGTTGCTTGATTGACAAGCTACAAAGTAAGCTCCTGCATGAGTTTGTTTAGAAGCCCAGAACAATGCAGTATCTTAACGTGCTCTTAAAATTGGTTATTTTTGAAAGCTGACCTGAGAAGAAAATCATAATGCTATTTCGTGTAATAATAGTGCTATGTATTAAGCATTTGCTCAGTGCCAGGAAGTGTCACTGAAGCTTTTTATACGTTATCTCATTTAGTTCTTACAACAACCATGGAAAGTGACTGTTAATTATTTTATGAACAAGGAAATTTCAGAATTAGGTTAAATATCTACCCTAGGTCACACTATTAATAAATGGCTAACTTAGAATTTGAACTCAAGCCTGTGTAACTAGAAAGCCTATGTTTAACTGCTATCCATTATCATGTAACCATGCATGGCTTACAACTTGTGGAAGCAGAAATGCTATTTAAGACAGAGTCTCAATTTTGGAGACCCAGTGAATCAGTAAGTTACCTTCTTTTAGATATGCAGCACAAGACCTTTTGATTAGCTCCATATGCATTTCCATTTGTAATTACAAGATTAAAGGTCACTCTAGTTTTATGTTTCCTTATTAATCTCCTAAACATTTTAGCACTTGCAAATGCATAACTTACCAAATATGTTACTCTTCTAAAGCTCATCTAAACATATGCCGTGATACTGATTAAATTTTATTGATACCTGTCAAGAGATAATTATCATTTAATAGAGCTGTCCAAATGTTTCCTAATTTCTTAAATGCAGAATTTTCCCAGCAGGGAAAAAAAAAAAAATTCTCTTAACCCCCTAGGCAGAGGAGATCTGGAGCCTCTACTATCAGTTTTAGCAAAAATTTCTCTGAGCTTCTTAGTGAAAGGACAATAGCCTGTTCACTGTGGCATAGTGCATTGATTTGAAAGGAGAGGATGAATTAATGTTTGTTGTGTTGAGGTATGAATGAATGAATGGGGCAGCTGGAAAATTTTAACTCAATAAATGTTTTTAGGATGAATAAATCAATTAATGAATTTATGTACAAATTTTATCTCATAGAACAATTTTTTGCCCACTTAGAATGGATTCTAGAACCAGGTAATTTAGAAGCAACTTTTAATTATATATATTTATATTATATGTGAAGGTATAATTCAACCATATAGTATTTACATATATATGTATGTTACATATATGTATGTGTGTGTATATATATATTTATTTATTTATAAGGAAAACATTAGTATCAAGTTTACCTTGCCCTAATTTACTGTGCATTTTCATGATATTAAATTTATAGTTCATGGACATGTTTCCATGACTGGCACTGTAAAATGATTTACCATAAACTAGATCACCTCTACAAAGAATTGCATAAGAAGATGCATGAAATAATGGAAGTCACATGCAGCAGATGTATGTTAGGTTTGGATCCTTATTTAGGTCAAATGATAAGTGAAAAATAGAAGGAAGAAGTTAACTGCAGAAAAACAAGGTGTTGCCTATATGGTGGTGGTCAGACTCTCCAATTCTACATGAACTTTCCTAAGCAAAGATTACAAAATTCAGTGAGCATAAAATTCTAGGCTCTTTTAGCAGATTCATCACTCCTCATAGGCTGTTAAACTACTATACGTCAGTATTTCTAGAAAGAATTTCAAAGGCAGTGGGAACCATATCCAATCATGTGTTTGTTTTATTTATTTTTTTATCTCTTATTACTCTTTTGCATACTTGTTAGCTGATTCCAAAGTAAAACAACTTGGGGAAACCATACCCAAGTCCAAGTGGTCATTTATTCTTACCAGTCTAGTAACCTGGAGGAGATTTATTCTTCTGACCTAAAAAGGTCCAAACCCACACCAGAAAGTATGGTTAAACTGATAGCTAGCTATTCCGAATACTCAGTTGAAAGATCCATGCTTCAGATTGAAACTGAAATGGTGTCCTGTTTTTTGAACTATTGAAAGACTATTGTTTATGCCTAGACTTACAGGACCTTTTATCATAACCTAGTGTTCAGTTGTTCTTTTGAACCACCATGTGACTGTTAAGCAGGTAATAATAAAATCACGAAAAAAGTAATTTCTCATGGATATTCCTTAAAAAGCTAGAAATAAATCTTCCAAATGACCCAGCAACCCCACTACTGGGCATATACCCTGAGAAAACCACGTTCCAAGACACTTGTACCCAATGTTCATTGCAGCACTATTTACAATAGCCAGGACATGGAAGCAACCTAGATGTCCATCGACAGATGAATGGATAAAGAAGATGTGTTGCGTATCTTCTTGAATATTAGTCAGCCACAAAAAAGAATGAATTTGAGTCAGTTCTAGTGAGGTGGAAGGACCTAGAGCTGTTATACAGAGAGAAGTAAGTCAGAAAGAGAAAAACAAATACATTAACACACATACATGGAATCTAGAAGCATAGTATTGATGAACCTGTTTGCAGGGAAGGAATGGAGATGCTGACATAGAGAATGGACTCGAGGACACAGTGGGAGAGGGAGTGAGTGGGACTAGTGGAGAAAGTAGCATAAGATACATACACTATTGTGTGTAAAACGGAGAGTTGGTGAGAAGCTGCTGCATAATACAGGGAGCCCAGTCTGGTGCTGTATGATGGCCTAAAGGGGTAGGATGGGGGAAGGGAGAGAGGCTTAGGAGGGAGGGGATATATGCATAATTATGGCTACTTCATGTTGTGTAGTAGAAACCAACACAACATTGTAAAACAAAAAATAATTGAAAAATTGAAAAAAAAGAACCCATGTTACAGTAAACTATGTGAGCTAGTATGTTCAAACTTTCTAACAATCATTCTTATAATCATCATTTGAATATTTGTTAGCATTACAATAAACATGGATTAAAGAGCCAAAGTCCGCTACCTTTTATATACCTCGATCCTAGCAAGCACCTATAGCCGATATTAAAATAAGAATATTACTGAAAAAATGAAGAACAATTTTCCTTGCTGTTGTCATTCTCGGAATTTTATTTTTCTATATGAACCTGAAGAAATCATTGGCCTTTGAATATTTGCTTCTGTGGCTCTCTGTGTTTATTCTTAAGACTGAACTTAAGCTAATGAACTAGGTTTCCTTAATTACATTAATAAATTTATTAAAACTCAAACTCACTAACAATCAAAAACTGCAAATTAAAGTAGTAACAGGATATTATCATTTGCCTCTCAGAACAGAAGCGCTAATTTTTAAATGATACAGCTTAATGCTGATGAGGTTCCTTTAGATAATCATTCCCATGTGTAATTTGTAGTAGGAGATTTAACCTTCCCGGAAAACCTAAAATGTTTCTGCCTTTATAACCAGTAATGTGAGTTCTGGAACTCTGTAAGAAGGAAGATAAATATAGGTACAGATAAAGACTTGGGAATAAGGAAATTATTTATGCTGTTACTTGAGACAAAAAATTTAAACCAGTTAAATATTTGCACTATGAAATTAGTTAAATTATACTATGTAAAAAAAAAATTATACTATGTACAAATGATGACATATTTTCTATCCAGTAAAAGGTATGTTTATAGAAATGCTCAAATGCTAATGATGTAATGTTACATAAAAGTATAAACTGTAAAGAGTATAATTCCAGTTCATTTTTTAAAGTACACAGAGAGAGAGAGAGAGACATTCACATACATGGTTGAGGAAAGTGGGATAACCACTATATCCCTGGTTTTGGGTGCTCTAACTTTGAGTTTGGTTTCCATATGTATATACATATATAATCCCTCTTTCCTCAACTTATAACATACATACTTGGGAAACATTTATTTTTAATTAGCTCATGAGACTCCCCTGGAGGAGGAAATGGCAACCCATTCCAGTATTCTTGCCTGGAGAATCCCATGGACACAGGAGCCTCGTGGGCTACAGTCCATGGGGTCACAAAGAGTCAGACACGACTGAGCAGGCATGCACACATGAGACTCCAGCATTCTATAAATGAGCGACATGGAATATAAGATTACCAAAACACGAAAGTAGGAGGATAATCAATTCGAAGGGAGGCTGTGAGGTACAGTGTTAAGAAGAATTCTAATTTTAAGGTCTTCTCTCCTCTGGTTCAAGCACTGTTTTACCAAAGGAATTTTTAAATAGTCTATTTCGAGCATTCCCCAAGTTCCCTGCTATTTAGACTATAAATAAGATCATGCAGCATTGGATTTTTTTATAATTTAGTAGTATTCACCGGAATCTTAGGAAACTTAAACAGCTTTGTTCTAGGTAGTGTTAAAAGACCCAAGAGAAACCAACAGAGTCCTTATCCTTTAGGTGTCTGTAATCAAATGAAAGAAACCAGAGTACAAAAAAGAACATCGGAAAATGTATTAAGCAGATGTTCAAAGAGATGGCTATGTAACTCTGGACACACACACACACAATTACAGGTATCTTAGATGCTTCCCAGCTTCAAAGAGATGTTTCTGACCTCTGTAGTTACCCTCAGCACCTCCAGACCTAGATGTTATCTCTCCCATCTTTGCGAGTTTATGTCATTCACGTGACGAGAACATAGATGTGAATGATGGGGGATTCTGCACATGAAAACCATGTGAGGGGGTGTTTTCTGGGGAAAAGTCCACCCCTTTTTGCCCCAGCCATCCGTTCATGGAAATTAACACAGTATAGAGGAAAAGCTGTAATCTTATTAGAAGACCTGTCCACATCTCAGTTCTGACACTGAGTTTCTCGAACCTATGAAAATTACATTACCTTAGTAAACCTGTCTCCTCTAAAGTGTGAATGACAGAACTGATGACACACAGCTTTCTGAGCTGTAAATTAGAGAAGAAAGGTGAATGAGCTAGTGCATCACTGCCCCATCAGAGGCACTGGATAAGCTTAGTGGAAATTGGGTCAGAGCCGGCGTATGGATTAACCAGCAGTGCTTTTCTGTATCCAATATACTCCTTGACAAACACAAGGATTATTTTTCAACAGCTCCCTGCCTTGATTTCCTGGTCTGTAAAATGGGACACTATATAACTTCAATTGCTGCTTTCTAAATATCTGAGAATGTACAGGGACAAACATGATTTAAATCTTAAAACAATTAGGAGTAACATTTAGGAAAACTTTTTGAATTCCTCTTGCCATTGTGCACCTTAGTTCAGTTGCTCAGTCGTGTCCAACTCTTTGCAACCCCATGGATTGCAGCACGCCAGGCCTCCCTGTCCATCACCAACTCCCAGAGTCTTCTCAAACCCAAGTCCATTGAGTCGGTGATGCCATCCAACCATCTAATCCTCTGTTGTCCCCTTCTCCTGCCTCCTTCAATCTTTCCCAGCATCAGGGTCTTTGCAAATGAGTCAGTTCTTCACATCAGGTGGCCAAAGGATTAAAGTTTCAGCATCAAAATCAGTCCTTCTAATGAACACTCAGGACTGATCTCCTTTAGGATGGACTGGTTGGATCTCCTTGCAGTCCAAGGGACTCTCGAGGGTCTTCTCCAACACCACAGTTCAAAAGCATCAATTCTTCGGCACTCAGCTTTCTTTAGAGTCCAACTCTCACATCCATACATGATACTGGAAAAACCATAGCCTTAACTAGAAGGACCTTTGTTGGCAAAGTAATGTCTCTGCTTTTTAATATGCTGTCTAGTTTGATCATAACTTTTCTTCCAAGGAGTAAGCGTCTTTTAATTTCATGACTGCAGTCACCATCTGCAGTGATTTTGGAGCCCAAAAAAATAAAGTCTGTCACCATTTCCACTGTTTCCCCATCTATTTGCCATGAAGTGATGGGACCAGATGCCATGATCTTACTTTTCTGAATGTTGAGCTTTAAGCCAACTTTTTCACTCTCCTCTTTCACTTCTGTCAAGAGGCTCTTTAGTTCTTCTTCACTTTCTGCCATGAGGGTGGTGTCATCTGCATATCTGAGGTTATTGATATTTCTTGTGGCAATCTTGATTCCAGCTTGTGCTTCTTCCAACTCAGTATTTCTCATGATGTACTCTGCATATAAGTTAAATAAGCAGGGTCACAATATACAGCCTTGATGTATTCCTTTTCCTATTTAGAACCAGTCTGTTGTTCAATGTTCAGTTCTAACTGTTGTCTCCTGACCTGCATACAGATTTCTCAAGAGGCAGATCAGGTGGTCTGGTATTCTCATCTCTTTCAGAATTTTCCACAGTTTGTTGTGATCCACACAGTCAAAGGCTTTGGCATAGTCAATAAAGCAGAAATAGATGTTTTTCTGGAACTCTCTTGCTTTTTCAGTGATCCAACTGATGTTGGCAATTTGATCTCTGGTTCCTCTGCCTTTTCTAAAACCCGCTTGAACATCTGGGAGTTCACGGTTCATGTATTGCCGAAGTCTGGCTTGGAGAATTTTGAGCATCACTTTACTAGCATGTGAGATGAGCTCAGTTGTGCGGTAGTTTGAGCATTCTTTGGCATTGCCCTTCTTTGGGATTGGAAAGAAAAACTGATCTTTTCCAGTCCTGTGGCCACTGCTGAGTTTTCCAAATTTGCTGGCATACTGAGTACATCACTCTCACAGCATCGTCTTTGAGGATTTGAAATAGCTCAACTGGAATTCCATCACCTCCACTAGCTTTGTTTGTAGTGATGCTTCCTAAGGCCCACTTGACTTCACATTCCAAGTTGTCTGGCTCTAGGTGAGTAAACACACCATCATGATTATCTCAGTCATGAATATCTTTTTTGTATAGTTCTTCTGTGTATTCTTGCCACCTCTTCTTAATATCTTCTGCTTCTGCACCCTAAGTTTGGTATTATTTGGCTTGTTTTTGTCTTTGAAAAAAAATCTTAAAATTCTGTGTTTCGGTTTTGGTCTCCACCTATATGGAGGAGATCTTCTCTGTGTATGGACTAAGGCTTTTTTCATTTTGTTTTTCTGTTTGTTTTGGTTTTTTAAGGTTAAGTAGTGATCTTATATGGAGTAAAAGTTGATTCTAGTAACCTCCCAGTATCTGCTGAAAAGAAGAGTAAGAGACAATTAAAATCACATTGAATTTTTCTGAATTTCAGGCACATTCCAGATCTAACTTGGAAAATAGAGTAGAGTTGAGTTGGTGGAAAATAAGAGTTTATAATAGAGTTTTTGTAATAACAGAAATTAAAATGAACAGGTAAACAAACTATATATATAATATGAACGTGACCCTTGATGACATTCAGTAGTATATCAACTATTAATACTAATGATCATTATGAATCATTGTATCGACCAGCAAAACTATTTTCCTTAGAGAAAACAAAACCTTGTATGAAACTGTTACAGCCTTCCTCCAAAAGAGGACATTTATAATTTCCTAAGAACAATTCAAAAAAAAGACATTTTATTGTGATGTCTATCCAGTGTATTGTCATTAATTACCAACTATATTTCCAGCACTGAGTGGATCCATATGCCTGGAACAGTGGTTCTTAACTGGGGGCAGTTTTGCCTTAGGAGACATTTGGCGATGACCAAAGATGCTTTCGTTTGTCACAATTGACTGGGAGCATGTAGTGCGTGAGGGCTTCCCGGTGGCTCAGTGGTAAAGAATCCGCCTGCTGTGTAAGAGATGTGGGTTCGATCCCTGGTTCAGGAAGATCCCCTGGAGGAGGGCATGGCAACTCACTCCAGTATTCTTGTCTGGAGAATCCCATGGACAGAGGGGCCTGCTTGGCTATCGTCCATAAGGTCACAAAGAGTCGGACGCGACTGAAGCGACTTAGCATGCATGTAGTGGGTGAAGACCAGAGATGCTGCTAAGCGTCTTGTGATGCACAAGTCAGGCTTCACAACAGAAAAATTATCTGACCCAAATTGTCAATAGTTCTGAGGTTGAAAACCACTGGTCTAGAATAAGCAAGAATTTGGGGATAATCTGTCCATTCATCCATGTGTTTTAAATACCAAAGCTAGGGACCCTGAAAAACGTAGGCATTTGGTGGATGAATATTCGTAGTTGAAGGATAAACTACGAAACGGTTTTTCCTCTTTAACTCTGAATCAGTTCACCATTTACTTGCTTTACTTGCTTGTGTTCTAGTTTATTTCTGTCTACTTCTCCCCTCTGTATTTTTTCTCCTTTTCCTTTCTCTGCTTCTCCTTCTATCAACTCCTCTGTGTCCATTATCTTATTTCCCTATACTTTGCATCCTCCTAAGATTGAAGTGTTTGAACATTTTTCCTTATCAATACATAAATTGTGTGGAAACACAGAACTAAGTTGCATTGATACCGGCTACAAGGAAAAGAGTCTGTATCCTTCTTCCATTAGCAGGTAAAAGAGAAACCTAACAGCTACTTCAATATTTTGTCTTTTCTCTCCTTGTCTTAGGATGTGGAGAGACCTTTGGCATTAAAAGTAATTTGTGTCCTTCTAATAAGCAGAATCTTGTGGTTTATGGATCACATAAGGAAAAGAGCACTTATAAAGGAGTATCAACCTGTACAAATGGGTGGAGTGGCAAATCCTTTTGAGTGAGATTCTCTAGGGATTGACTAAAATATTAAATCATTTTCTCTGACTTATCCCTTTCTGCTAGACTGAGGGGTGGGCCTACCAAAGCAAGTCTGTGCTACCTCCTTGGAAAGTGAGGGTACTTGGACTGATTCTTATACCCATCTTTGTTTATCTCCTTATGAGACACTTACCAATTAACAATGACATCAAATGAAAGGATTTTGGTCACAGAATTGGGAGGAGGCTAGATCTCTGCAGGTATACTCTCACTTGAGAGTCCAGAAGAAAATTAAGGGAGATTTACCCAGCAGAAATGCATCTTTTTTTCATTCATTCATTGAATGTTACTAGATGTCAGACATAAGTGAAGTATTTGGACATCATGTTCAGTTGGTTTTTTTTTTTTCTTTCTCTCCACACATTTTTTCAGTCTTTTTAAACAAGCTACATTGCAGAAGAAAGATATTTGGAGCCATTTGGAATTGCTTGCCATATGTAGATTATCTGAATTTAATGATCTGCATGATGAGAAGGGAATGGCAGACTCGGGAAGGTAGTAGAACTATTTCAGGCTGGTAAATATTTTAAGACCAACAGATTTATTTAAGTTACCTGCTATGAGAGTTCCAATTTCTTTCCATTGTGGAAAGACTCCTCAGCTTGCACAGAATATATTCACAGTGATCTCCTGTTTTTCTGATGCGGTTAGTCCTGATCAGTGTGCATTTTTTCTTTGTTTAGTATTTATTGATCACAGCTACTACATGGAGCATTGTTGAAATACAAGTCCCTTGGTTTGCATGCTCAGAGAGGCTGTTAGAACCTCTCCTACATTGTAGGTGCTGGTCATCTCATGTGTCCAGGAACTCTGTGGTGTAGTGTCCAGCAGGCAGGGCCAGACATGAATGTCTGTTTATGAAAACAACCATCAAAAAGAACAGGAAGAACCAGAGCACCACATATTGTATTGTTCTCACAGTGCCACTCAAACTCACAACTGTTATTCATTTCAGAGTAATCGCTGGATGAGAGAGCTTGATCCATCTGTTCAGAGAATTATGGAAACTATTAAAAGAATTTACCACATATGTAATCCCTTCCACTTAATATCACACATCTTAACACATTCAGCTTTTTAAAATGTATATCAAAATGTCAGTGCGAATGTTAGGAAAATTACTTGCTTGGTAACTGCCAAGGTCTATCTCACTACGTGGATCACAAATCTCAGACAAGTTGCATAGTGACTCAGGAAAACATCACACAAGAGTTCATTTGTTATCTTTGCCATGTTCAGTTCAGTTCAGTTGCTCAGTCATGTCTGACTCTTTGCGACCTCATGAACCACAGCACGCCAGGCCTTCCTGTCCATCACCAACTCCCGGAGTCCACCCAAACCCACGTCCATTGAGTCGGTGATATCATCCAACCATCTTATCCTCTATTGTCCCCTTCTCCTCCCGCCCTCAATCTTTCTCAGCATCAGGGTCTTTTCGATTGAGTCAGCTCTTCTCATCAGGTGGCTAAAGGATTGAAGTTTCAGCTCCAACATCAGTCCTTCCAATGAACACTCAGGACTGATCTCCTTTAGGATGGACTGGTTGGATCTCCTTGTAGTCCAAGGGACTCTCAAGAGTCTTCTTCAACACCACAGTTCAAAAGCATCAATTCTTCGGCACTCAGCTTTCTTTAGAGTCCAACTCTCACATCCATACATGATACTGGAAAAACCATAGCCTTGACTAGACAGACCTTTGTTGGCAAAGTAATGTCTCTGCTTTTTAATATGCTGTCTAGGTTGGTCATAACTTTCCTTCCAAGCAGTAAGCATCTTTTAATTTCATGGCTGCAGTCACCATCTGCAGTGATTTTGGAGCCCCCAAAAATAAAGTCAGCCACTGTTTCCACTGTTTCCCCATCTATTTCCCATGAAGTGATGGGACCAGATGCCATGATCATATTTTTCTGAGTGTTGAGCTTTAAGCCAACTTTTTCACTCTCCTCTTTCACTTTCATCAAGAGTCTCTTAAGTTCCTCTTTGCTTTCTGCCATAAGAGTGGTGTCATCTGCATATCTGAGGTTACTGATATTTCTCCCAGCAATCTTGATTCCAGCTTGTGCTTCTTCCAGCCCAGCGTTTCTCATGATGTACTCTGCATATGAGTTAAATAAGTAGGATGACAATATACATTACATCCACCATATTTAAGACAGTACCTCAAGAAAGTGAAGCTAGTTTTCAAAGCAGTATTTCCTAACACAGACTTCCTGTGACTAAAAGAATCTTGATTGAAAAATGTTTATGGGTAATATTACATTACATACAAGTGCCTCTAAGCTGGTGTGCTAAACTATTGAACTCTGAGCCCTGGGAATGACTCATGAGATCCAGAGTGACCAGAACCTCTGTTCCAGTCATCTCCAGGCACGATGAGCTTTCACCATGGACCCTAATGTGCTGCGCTAAAATCTTTTCCTGTGTGTACAAAAAATTGACAGCACTGCTTTTAAGAATCAACTTTAGTAGTCATGTTCTAAAGAACATATTCTGTACTCTGCAAGGCTCACTAAAATTGGCAGAACTCCCTGACAAAGAGGAGACATCTATCCTGATGACATCTCTATGCAGCTGTCCGTTGTCAAACATTCAAGTAAATAGTCAATTCCAACAACATTTCTATGCCCATAAAGCTCAGAGGGACTCTTTCACATCTTTTTGTTAGTACATCTTGACATATTCTTACAGATGCACACTTCATTGATAAAGCCTGACTTATTGACTAAATTGCTATACTTTGGAAGCTTAGTTGTCCCCTTGAATTGTTTCCTGCCACTACAAAATGCCACTTTTCTGAAACCAGAAAAGTGATTTATGCTGAAGTCTCAGTGATGGACTTCAACTCTATTTAAGCTCTACAGGTGTTATCATACCTGACTGGCAGCCTGGGTTAGAGTGGACTCTCATGGCCATTGACAGGATGCACCAGGGCTTTTCAGAGTTAACCACAAAAGCCACTGTGTTGGTTTCTGCCATATGTATATTCAGTAGACACACAACATTGTAATTATCCTTCAATTAAAAATTATTTTTTTAAAAATTGTGCTCTTGTATGTAAATTACCCAACTGAAGACTATGGAAGAAAGTTCTTTCAAATAAAAAAAGCATTTCAGAGTTGAAGATCTCTAAAAGACTATAGATAGGCTCTTCATTTCTTTTAGTAACAGCAAAGTGGCTCAATGAGATTCCATGTGATGGAGGGAAGCATCCTGAAGCTCTTGGGTAAACCTGTGTGTTCTATAACAGTTTAGTTTTCTAGAACTTGATTATGAAGTCTGACCCCATGGATTGCTTACTTTGCATTTATTTTTCAAGCCAACTTTAGCTTGAAAGCATTAGAGTCTGGAGATGTTAGAGTCACATGCTGTGAAAAACACACATCAGTGGCTTCCCTAGTGCCTCAGTGGTGAAGAGTCCACCTGCCAATGCAGGAAACGTGGGTTTGATATCTGGTCTGGGAGGATCCCACATGCTGCAGAGCAACTAACCACATGAGCCACAACTACTGAGCCTGTGCGATAGTGCCCAGGAACTGCAGCTCCTGCAGCCCGCATGCCCTAGAGCCTATACTCTGCATTGGGAGAGGCCAGTGCAATGAGAAGCCCACGCACCGCAACTAGAGAATAGTCCCTGCTTGCCACAGTTAGAGAAAAGCCCCCACATCAGCAAAGACCCAGCAGAGCCAAAAATAAATAAATAAAATTATTATTAAAAAAAAATACGTGGGAACGAAGTTGTGATACATGCTACAATGTGGACCAACCTTGACATCGTTATACTGAGTGAAAGAAGCCTGACTTAGATGGCCACATATTATTTGATTCCATTTATATGTAATTTCTAGAATAGATAAATCCAGAGAAACCGAAAGCCATTGGTGGCTCCAAGGGCTGAAGAGAGAGGAGAACAGAGAGTGCCTGATTAATGAGTAAAAGGTTTCCTTTTGGGATGATAAAAAGATTTCCAAAGTCAGTAGAGGTGGTGGTGTACAACATGGTAAATATACTAAATGACACTACATTCTTCCATTAAAAATGGTTAATAGTCTCTTTTTTTTTTTTTTTTTTTCGTTTTTTTCCATTTATTTTTATTAGTTGGAGGCTAATTACTTTACAATATTGTAGTGGTTTTTGTCATACATTGTTGTGAAGTAATTGGCCTCCAACTAATAAAATAAAATTTAAAAAAAAAAATAAATAAATAAAAATGGTTAATAGTCTCTTATGTGAATTTCAGAACGATTAAGAAAAATTAAAAATGCACACATGTTCAGAATCAAAGAATTGCAATATTAGATGATACAACAGCACTATGAAAGAATCTGCTCATCCAAATGAATGTAGTGTGTTATCTTAATTATTCCATAAATAAAATAAGTAATTTATACACCCTTCCCCACTCCTGGAGGGAAAGTTATTTTAACAGAGCATGCACTTAAAGATTTTCAGTAGAAAAGTATGCAAGTGTTTTTCAAAATATATTTCTAAAAACTTACATTGTCTGTGAAGCCTTCCTAAATAGGTAAATCTAATTATGGTATCTATCCAAGTCCCTTTAAAAGCTCTGTTTACAAGATCATGAAATTATCTTAACAGTTACCATAAAGAGAGAATAATAAGAATACATTAAAGAAAGAAACATTTTAGGTTAAATGGTAGACAGAGCTTTTGACTGTGTGACTCCTCTGATTACTGGAGAGTTCTCCCTAAGGTATGGGTAGAGTCTGGTGGGACATGTAATTTATAGTGGATGGCAGGGAACGTGGAACAGGAACAGGCTGTGTGTTGTATGTCGGCACTCATGGGGGAATATGGTAGAGTCTTCAATCTACCATTTCTACCCTTCTATTATACCCACCCTCCTCCCCATCTCATACTAAACAAGCTAAGTTTGAAAGAAAAAGAAAAGTGGAAAGAATAAAGAGGGTCCAAAAAATGCAATACCTTTTTCAGTGAGGTTTAATCATTGAACTCAACAGTTTTCATCATTGAACTCAACAGAGGAAAAAAAATTCCAAATGTTAGTGGTCCACCAGGGGACATTTCTCTATTTATCTTGTGTCAACTGCATCTGCTGATGGTGAGAGAGAAGATGGTAAAAGCTGAGAGTCCATGCAATTGTTATTTCCTGACACAAAGTGAGGTGTGAAATCCATTATACTCCCCACCTCCCCCTAACGCCTGCCTCTGAGTCATTATGTGATGCCTCCACCAGCAGAGTGGGAGTTATTTTTCTGGAATCTGAAAGAAGAAAGTTTAATCATTTTCCACACATTTTCTTACCGTGAAGCTAGTTGGGAATTTATCTTCTTATCCCCAACAGAGCTGATGCCTTTAAGAGCAAATAATCAGGAAGGATGAGGTGACTGCTTAGCATGGGGTGGGGATGGAGAAGAAAGTGTCTGATCATGCCCAGATGGCTGCCCAGAGACTCTGGCGAGGGCAGGAATAGAGGTCAAAGAGACAATGTGCCCTTCTAGCTAATCTTGGTTTCAAATGCCAAGTCCTGCAGTCAGAGGAAATGAAATTCAGCAAAGTTTCTGTGGTCATTAACTTCCTCTGTCTTAAGGACACCACCCATCTCATTAGATTTAAAAGCAGTTTTTCCAGGCTGGTAACCTCTGTCAGAAGCCGGGGCTGATGACTGCATAGAGCAGAAATAAGCATGACCATTAGCAGTGGCAACAGGAGAGGGTCAGTCTTAGGAGTAACCAGCAATGGTAGATGTAAATCGGCATGAAATAGATGGCATGAGGAATTCCTAGCTGAGAGTAATCCAAGCCACCTTATCTAGCCAGTTTCCTTTTTAAACCCCGTTGCTCCCCGACTCTGTTCCCCAAGGTGCCCAAGTACTGAATTCCAGCAGCCCAGCTCAAATGCATGGGGCACATGAGGCTCAGTAATTGTCATACATGGTGGCCCCTGTCACTGGGCCCACAGATTGATGGTCAGCTACAAGGAGATGTAGTAATATGTGCCTCTGAGGAGTCCTGTGGGCATGCTTAGCTGCAGACAATGTTCATAGCCTGTTGCTTTTGGAGCGTTCTGAAGCTATATCCTTTTTTTCATGACAGTATAAACATTCCTGAAAGTGAAAATAGGATTTAGTTGCCCAGGTGCCATGCTAATTAGCATGTTATTTTTAGAGAGCATTCGGAGCTGCAAGAGCTAAATGAGATGATCATGACCTTTGAGCTAGTATCCCCACCCTGGGGAATTATCTAAAGAAAGTAGCTTTTAAGCCTACTTGTTCAAAGATGTGTATAACTACCTTATTTGTAACAGCACACAACTGGAAACAACCCAAATGCTCAACAATTAAGAGTGGTGAGACAAAATTTGGAAATTTAATACAGTGATAAATCTCTGACAATGAAAATTATGGCTCTCTGGACTGTGTAAATATTTAGAAAGCCTGTGTACAATGATGTCATATATAAAGGAGAGCACAGAGTATTTCAAGCACAGTAGGACACAGTGTTATTGATAGTATGACAATGTGAAACCCACATGTGAGTAGTGATAACAGAAGTGGTCACCCTCTTATACCTAACGAGTGCTTTGAGTGAATGAGGGCTTAGTGTTTTTATGGCAGTTTAAGGTTTGTTTGTTTGTTTTTTAAAGCTGTTTTAAAATGCAATATTTAAAGATAATATTTATTACCGTGGTATAAGAAGCATTGAACCATCAACATGTATTAGTTTGCCCATCCATTTCCTGTGTACTTCTGACTTATACCACATGGTCAACATAAATTTGTGGCCCTGAGAAAGTTCATGCATTAAAACAATATATAATTGGCCTTATCCTGATGGCTTAGACAGTAAAGGAAGCTGTCTGCAATGCAGGAGCCCCGGATTTGATCCCTGGGTTGGGAAGATACCCTGGAGAAGGAAATGGCAACCTACTCCAGTATTCTTGCAAGGAGTTTTCCATTGACAGAGGAGCCTGGTGGGTTACCGTCCGTGGGGTCACAAAGAGTTAGACACGGCTTAAGTGACTAACACTTTCATTTTCACTCAAAAGTAAGTACTTTGTTTAAGTAGTGATTGCCATTTGGTATAAGTCAAGGTCAAAATTTCCATAGCTGAATAATAAAATAAAGGGAGAATCTGAGTCAGAGGACCAGATCTGTTAGAGGCAGAAGGGAAGGATCTGGGGGAAATGGTCATGATCACAGCAGTGCAGAACAAAGTGAAAATCACTAGCCACACAGCCTGTGATAATCAACAAAGAAGCAGATTCCAAAAAGGGCTTTGTGTACCAGGTTATCATTCCCGAGCAGCTTTTATTTTCCTTAGTCCTTATTTTCAGATTTCAGCTGATAGTGACACAGCTCTCCCAGGATAGAACTTCTCTTTGGTCATCTAGAAAGAGATCACATGCCATTCCAGTCAGGTTCTTCACTGGGTTGTAGTTAAGAAGCTATGAGAATGCAGTGTAATTTTCATTGATCGACACCACAGTGCACTGGTCTATATCATATTATTAGAAATATTTTATTTCCTATTGCTAGAGTAAATCAACTAGCTAATTGGAACAAATGCATAAAATCCTTGAATGTCATGCTTCGCTGAGCATTTAACAGAAGTGCTTGGATCTAGAATTGTCCATGTAAAGATTTCCTTATGAATTCAGGGGCCAAACTTCAGATTCCCTCTTGCTGCTGAGTTCTCATTTAGGGCGTAGCATCTGTTTTCACTGTGCTCACTGTTCATGAAGTCAGATGAGAAGATAAAAGCCCTCTGTGAAGGCTGACAAAGCTCTGTTCAGCCTCAGGGCTTCTCTACAACTGCTTTTCCAATTTCATATCAGTAAACTTTTTTCCAACTGTTCAAATCAGCAAGAACCATTGATTCATGAGTGATACACTGAAAGCAATTTCCCCTGCTCATTTCCAATCATTCCCACTAGTCAGCTTTTCTGAATCACTATAGCTATTAAATCAACACAGATGCAAATGGCAGGTCTGCCTCTTACTCTGAATTTGGATGGGCTTCGACATCATACAAGATCTGTTGAATCTAGATCATTCCTATTAGTGCAGACAAGTGGGAAGAGGATGATTTTCAGCCAGGAAGCCTAGCTGTCAGTTCCACCTTAGTTAGTTGTTCACATACAATGTTTTGGGCTCCTCATCTGCTACACAAGAGTTATACATCATTTGCCTTACAAGGAGATATAAGGTCAAATTAAATAAATATGGGGAAATGGTAATGAAGCTCTGCAGCCTTATTTGATTCTCTTTAAAGAAATGATGACTTGGTAGTTAATGTGTTCATTTTCTATGTTGGCTGCCTTCTTACTACCCTTGTTCAAGTCAGACTGATCTGGGTTTTAATCCTGACTCTGTCACTAACTTTGCAATGCTATTGTGTTTCTTAACCTCTCTGGCCTTGATTTTCTCACCAACAAAATGGGCATAATATTTTAAGGATAAAATATTATGGAGTGGGTTGCCATTTCCTTCTCCAGGAGATCTTCCCAACCCAGGGATTGAACCTGGGTCTCCTGCATTGTAGGCAGACGCTTTACCATCTGAGCCACCAGGGAAGTCTTAAGGTTAAAATGGAAGGGTGTAAATAAAGCCTTTGGTACAGTGCCTGGCACATAAGTGCTCAGTAATGATAGAGTCCAAACAATAATGATGGTGATAGTAATAATAACCTTTACTATTGAAAAGGTTTTTTTTCAAAGAAAACAGCTATTTTATTATTGGGTAATAAAACATATTATTACCACAACATCAAAAAGACCCTTTCTTGTAGTATACATTGAGGAAGGTGAATGTAATTGTAAATCCCTTTAGAGCTTTCCACCTCTGCTTCTCTGAATTCCCTGTTCCTCCTGTAATTCCCAGCTTCACCATGAATCAAGAATCACTCTGTGCCAAGTGGTTACTGTGTGGAAATTATAGACACAGATGGTATCGAATCTACACAGATACAGTCTACACAGGTGGAGACAGAAGGGTAGAGGTGGGGCCCACTTCCCTTTGCATTCCTCCTCTACTTTCTATACAGCCACCACCATGCAAGGATGGACAAGTGGTTCAGACCTCTCTGGAGTTAGCAGTAGCTAAAGAGAATTCCGAAAGAGGTGGGGATTTCTTTTTAACTCTATACTTCATCAGACTATCACCTAGTACAATAAACCACTAGAAGAAGTCAGCCCTTTCAGGGGTATCCCCTTTAAGCCACGCTCAGTCCCAGGCTTGCTCCCTGGCGCTCAGGTTTGACTCCTTTTGCACATCTGCTAAGACCGTTTTAACCTACCAATTGGGAAATCTAATTCTACTCAGTGAGTTGGTCTCAGCTGAGATTTTAGCACCTTTTTTCCCTGAAAGAATATTTCTCCTAAGCTGATATGTTCAGTCTAGACTAACATCCACTTGGAGTCAACTAGGGCAATGGGAGTGAGCTTGAATGTCTCTGCCCACTGGTAGGAGGCCAGGATGAGCACTGTGAGTCTGATTCCATCTAAGATGTCTACACTTGGATAAGCTATGGGCAAGCTTTCCTTTCTTTATGTCTTTTTTAATTGTTATTAGAATATAGTTGCTTTACAGTTGTGTTAGTTTCTACTGCACAGCTAAATGAATAAACTATCCATATACATATATCCTCTCTATTTTTGAATTGTTCTTCTTATGTAGGTCACCACAGAGCTCTGAGTTCCCTGAGCTATACAGTGGGTTCTCATTAGTGATCTACTTTATACATAGTGTCAATAGTATATATATGTCAATCCCAGTCTCCCAATGTATCCCACCTCCCTTCTTCCCCCTTGAATCTTTCCTATCCTTAAATCTCTAACAGATCACTGTTGAACCACCCATCCCTACCCCCCATTCCCATCGCTCCCTGACCCATACAACCACACACTTCTCAAGGACAACTTTAAAGGCAAGGATTTAAAACTGATACAGAGGAGGAAAAGTATATCTCCATTAGAAAGACCTCATCTCTCTCATCCCCTCCCCAGAATGGGGTCGGTGTCCACATTCTTGAGCAAAACCTGGTTAGCTCCCTCCATCAGCCTTGTGTTCTTCCTTTTCCTGTCAGATTGTGCAAATCCTTACTCTATCAGGAGATATTTAAAATAGCAGTTTTTCTACTTTTTAATGACTGCTCCCTTAATTACAAAAATGCCTAGCCAGAGCTTTGAGATTACCATTTCTATTGACCTAACTAAATTCTTAAGTAAAGTGCCCCCCCTTTTTCCTAGCTACATTATTTTTTTCTACTTGCCCCTTTGTGTAAATGTAGCATGAATGCAAAGATCTCCACTTTAGATTGTTCGCTGGAACTGTGTCAGGAGATGAATACAAATTCTTGTTTATCCACCAAACACTTGCATAACACTTCCTATGTGCCAGGCAGTGTTCTAAGTGTGTTTTACAAACATTAACACATTAAATCCTCTTGACAATTCTATAGATAGGCATTACTATCACCCCCACTTACACTTGGGGAAATGAAAACTCAAAGAGGTTAAGCAACTCTATCAAGGGTACACAGCCAGTGAGTAGTAGGATTCACCCCTGGGTGACCTTCCTCTGGGGACCAAGTTTTAACCTGTAGGCTTTTCCAGGTCAAAATTAGGCAGATGCCAAAATCAGAGAGGTCTTCTAAATTTGAAATCTGGTTTCAGTATATACTGACTTCTGCTTGAACTGGGACTACTTGAGTAGTCTCTGAAGAATGGTCATGAGGAATTTTTGCTGTAGAATTTTATTCCTTGGTTCACTTTGCTGTCAATATGATCATTTGATCAGTCCTTTAATATAAAGCACATATGCCCAGAAGGTCATGTAATAAATCCATTTCACACATTTTGTGGAGAAAGCCATAAATTATCTCCACACGAAGTGAGCATGGATCAAGGCTGCCTTATTTCTGTGAATAATATGATATATCCTAAGCCAAATTTGTATTTTTCCTTGTGAATGGGGATAAAAATCACATTGTTTTGACCTTTGGATCACTGGATCTTATACACGCATTAACTACTTCTTTATGTATTGATGTATTGAACATTTCATACTTAGATCATTATTTAAAGCAATTTTTTTACTTCTGGCAGAGTGTTTATCAAGAACTCCTGAATGATTTTCCCAAAAAAAATGCAAATAAAAAATAATAATAATTTATTCTAATCTCATTTATGGGATCCTAGTGATTATGACATTGATCTCCCCCATATCATGACATAGGCATTATTAGTTCAAGGCAAAGATAGAAGAGATGCTATATGCATTTCTCAGGCTGAAAGTTAAGCTTTATACTCCTTTCCTGATTTGGAACCAGTCTGTTGCTCCATGTCCAGTTCTAACTGCTGCTTCCTGACCTAATACAGATTTCTCAGGAGGCAGGTCAGGTAGTCTGGTATTCCCATATCTTTAAGAATTTTCCACAATTTGATAAGATCCACAGTCAAATTCTTTGGCATAGTCAATAAAGCAAAAGTAGATGTTTTTCTGGAACTCTCTTGCTTTTTCAGTGATCCAACGGATGTTAGCATTTGATCCCTGGTTTCTCTGCCTTTTCTAAAACCAACTTGAACATCTGGAAGTTCACATTTCATGTACTGTTGAAGCCTGACTTGGAGAATTTTGATCATTATGTTGCTAGTGTGTGAGATGGGTACAATTGTGTAGTAGTTTGAGCATTCTTTGGCCTTGCCTTTCTTTGGGATTGGAATGAAAACTGACCTTTTCCAGTCCTGTGGCCACTGCTGAGTTTTCCAAATTTACTGGCATATTGAGTGCAACAGTTTCACAGCATCATCTTTCAGGATTTGAAATAGCTCAACTGGAATTCCATCACCTCCACTAACTTTGTTCATAGTGATGCTTTCTAAGGCCCACTTGACTTCACATCCCATGATGTCTGGCTCTAGGTGAGTGATCACACCATTGTGATTATCTGGGTCGTGAAGAGCATTTTTGTACAGTTCTTCTGTGTTTTCTTGCCACCTCTTCTTAATATCTTCTGTTTCTGTTAGGTCCATACCATTTCTGTCCTTTATCAAACCCATCTTTGCATGGAATGTTCCCTTGGTATCTCTAATTTCCTTGAAGTGATCTCTAGTCTTTCCCATTCTGTTCTTTTCCTCTGTTTGTTTGCATTGATCGCTGATGAAGGCTGTCTTATCTCTCCTTGCTATTCTTTGGAACTCTCTCTGCATCCAAATGGGAATATCTTTCCTTTTCTCCTTTGTTTTTCACTTCTCTTCTTTTCACAGCTATTTGTAAGACCTCCTCAGACAACCATTTTGCCTTTCTGCATTTCTTTTCCATGGGGATGGTCTTTATCTCTGTCTCCTGTACATTGTCACGAACTTCTGTCCATAGTTCATCAGGCACTCTGTCTATCAGATCTAGTCCCTTAAATCTATTTCTCACTTCCACTGTATAATGCTAAGGGATTTGATTTAGGTCATACCTGAATGGTCTAGTGGTTTTCCCTACTTTCTTCAATTTCAGTCTGAATTTGGCAATAAGGAGTACATGATCTAAGCCACAGTCAGCTCCTGGTCTTGTTTTTGCTGATGTATAGAGCTTCTCCATCTTTGGCTGCAAAGAATAAAACCAATCTGATTTTGGTGTTGACCATCTGGTGATGTCCATGTTTAGTCTTCTCTTGTGTTGTTGGAAGAGTGTGTTTGCTATGACCAGTGTGTTCTCTTGGCAAAACTCTATTAGCCTTTGCCCTGCTTCATTCCGTACTGCAAGGCCTAATTTGCCTGTTACTCCAGGTGTTTCTTAACTTCCTACTTTTGCATTCCAGTCCCCTATAATGAAAAGGACATCTTTTTTGGGTGTTAGTTCTAAAACATCTTGTAGGTCTTCATGGAACCGTTCAGCTTCTTCAGTGTTACTGATTGGGGCATACACTTGGTTTACCATGGTTATGAATGGTTTGCCTTGGAAACGAACAGAGATCATTCTGTCGTTTTTGAGATTGCATCCAAGTACTGCATTTCAGACACTTGTTGACCACGATGGCTATTCCATTTCTTCTAAGGGATTCCTGCCCACAGTAGTAGATATAATGGTCATCTGAATCAAATTCACTCATTCCAGTCCATTTTAGTTTGCTGTTCCTAGAATGTCAACATTCACTCTTGCCATCTCCTATTTGACCACTTCCAATATGCCTTGATTCACGGACCTAACATTCCAGGTTCCTATGCAATATTGCTCTTTACAGCATCGGACCTTGCTTCTATCACCAGTCACATCCACAAATGGGTATTGTTTTTGCTTTGGCTCCATCCCTTCATTCTCTCTGGAGTTATTTCTCCACTGATCTCCAGTAGCATATTGGGCACCTACTCACCTGGGGAGTTCCTCTTTCGGTATCCTATCATTTTGCCTTTTCATACTGTTCCTGGGGTTCTCAAGGCAAGAATACTGAAATGGTTTGCCATTCCCTTCTCCAGAGGACCACATTCTGTCAGACCGCTCCACCATGACCCGTCCATCTTGGGTGGCCCCACACAGCATGGCTTAGTTTCATTGAGTTAGACAAGACTGTGGTCCTGTGATCAGATTGGCTAGTTTTCTGTGATTATGGTTTCATTGTGGCTGCCCTTTGATGCCCTCTCACAACACCTACTGTCTTACTTGGGTTTAAACCAAATGTGCCTGCAGAACCCAATCACTGACAGAGGAAATGAGGCCGCCATGGAGCAGCTTAGATCAGTGACTCATTTGAAGCTAGAATCTGCCTTTCTAGCTTCTAGTATGTGAAGGATACAGAAGGGAGCAAAATCCTTTTACTAAGGAGAAGTCCAAAAAGAATGGGGACTAGGTAGGAACTAGCCTTTGTCTACTGCTGAGTAGATGATTAGTTTGGCTTTTCTTCCAATCTAGTTGTAGAGATAAGATGTGTAGGGAAAAGATAAACTATAAAAGTAAGGTGGCAAGTAAAATTCCCTGGTGTAAATAATCTAAATGATTGATGTTTTGGAGACTCCAGGGATAAAGCCAACATCCTCTATCATTTATTTTTAGAAATGAAGAATTAAACTCCCAACCTGATGTTTGACCTGCATGGCATCTAGTTAACAGACATCTAAATGATGGATATTCATTCATCTTTTTTTTTCAAATGTTACTACTTTATAGGCTACAAACTATCTCTGTGTCTCTCTCAATTCCTTGAATTTCTTTCCTCTGTTAAGTACACTTTCTTTACTCTCATCCCACTAGGGAAAAGATGAAGAAATCAGCCTTAGACTTTACCTCTGAGCTGATTCCCTTTTTACTTCAGAACCAGCCTGTTTTTCAAGTGAGATTTTCCCCAAATTTGAAAATTCTCCACCGTAGATACTTCAGTAGGAAGATGGAGCCTCAGTGGCCGTGTTATGCAGTTTTTGCTGCATCAAGTGCCCGTCCTCTGAGTCCTGCTCATATCCTGGAGGTCTGTCTCTAACTGCTGAGGAATATTTCTAATCTTCCTGAAACAGAAATTTGTTCTCCTGTTACTCATCCATCTCAATTATTTTTTTCAGCTCTATCATCACTGAATAAACTAAAACTTTGCAGTGAGCCTAATGAATGTATGTCTTATTCAGATAAATCTGGTTGAATTTGATGTTTTTAATAAATAAACACACATGCTAGAATATAATGCCTTAGTTAATAAAGTTAAAACTTTTTTTTCTGTTGATTTACCATTGCGTTAAAAAAAAAACCTAGTAGGAGTACCAGCTCCTTTGTTATACCTTGTGTGACATTAACCAGAGCATTTAATAAACTATATGTTGCAAATTTTCTCATTTAGCAGGCACCCAGTTTAACTGGCAGTTTAAGATTTTGAGCTTCTGTAAATAAGCCAACAGAAAAGAATAAATAAGCAAAAAGTTTTTCTTGTGTAGCAGTTAGTTTCCTCAACCTTGAAGTTTATCCATGAGGCACTTAGGAAGGCCCCTTTGATATAACAGAAAGGTCAACTTCATTGCCACTGTTTTTCTAACATGCTATTTGTTGGACAAATCCTTTTTATTTCCCTCTTTTTAAAAGTTTAAGAGGGAACTCACTAATGTGATCAACTGTGGGCTTTCATCCTGGCCACCCAGTTCCACAAAGTCAAAATGATCAAAGACTCTGCTGTTTCACACCTTGCTTTCATCTCATAGTTTCCATGGAAGATGGAAGTTAAACAGTCTCTCAGAGCTCCAATTACAAATATCAAGATAAAGAGGAGATGACTTTCCTTTTCCACCTTTGAAATTATCTATGGATTAATGTAAAATAGATTTCAGAGCCTCAAGTACTTGCTTGCTCTCTGATTGCAAACAATGGGTTCTGAACAAGAACAAATAAATGTGGGAAGTGGAAGGGTAACCCGGTTAAGAGGCAGGCTCAGTGATCATGTTTCCACCATCAAACTCAGTTCTCCTTCGTTTTTCTGTGTATTTGGGTTGAAATTCTACTGGCAAACTGTAATTTGCATTTTCCTAAGAACCTGTGTAGCAGATAGATAGTAAAGAAAATTAAAAGATTATTCAAAGAGATCCAAAATTATTAGGAAAGAAAGAAAGAGTTTGATATTATAGTGCTATAGAACAGAAATAAGAAGAAAAAAGCAATGCTCCCTTTTGAAATTTTTAGTTAGGCTGGGGAGGGAGTCTTTGAAGAACTCCGTTTCGCATGTGCATTGCTTTCCTTTTGTCCTTCTTAGTCATTTTGCTTTTGTTTTTTTGCTTTTTTTTTTTTTATTTTGCTTTTTAAGGCTCCATTGACCATTTATTTGCCTGAATTGACTGAAATAATTACTTATGTCCATCTTAAAAATAACTCCCCCATAAAAGCACTTTTTTCTGTGTTCTGTGTTAATATTTGGGATGTTTATTCAGGTCTTAGAATCAGTCTATGTTATGTCTCTGGAGAATCCTGATTTCTGTCAGCTCATTTCTGTCTTCAGATGGAAGGTCTTCTACATCCTGTACAAAGATCCAGGCTGGCTTGTTCTCTAATCGTTCACAGTAAAACTAACAATCCTCACACTGGTTGCTTTAAATTTCAACACTTATAGACCATCCATCTACCATGAAGCAGCATTATAGGAAGCCAGCTCTCCAAGGTTTTTTCCAAAGAATTAACCTTGACATGTTGGCGATGCAGATATTTCCATGCCAGATGAAAGTGTGCTCTGGGGAAAAATGGAGGCAATTGACCTATCCATGTATTCATATCCTAAGCCATGTGTTTGTATCATAATGATCCGCTTCCTTCTGGAACTGCCATCACTAAATTTGTTTTAATATTTGTCCTTGGATTTTATTGGACTAGTTGGTTGAAATATGCTTCAGTATTTGGATAGTGGCCATTTTATAATTTAATCATCTCTCTCCATGTAAAACCTATTCTAGAGTTTAATATCAAAATAACTTGATCTCCCCTGAAAAATTGGCATGATTATTCTTGCCATTATTTAAATTATGTAACTAACTTGTCACATTTGTCATCTTTGCACTGTCTGCCAGGAAGCTCAAATGCAAATCTAAATAAGCCTCCAACTATTAATAACAGTAACTATTATGGTTAACTTATCTGATTACTTATAACATGGATCTATTCTTCTATTTTGTTTATATTTGTCTTATGATTGTATCTTTTCCTTTATACCCCTAAAACCTTTGCTGGAAAGTGATGATATTTAAGTAAATTCAACAATTAAAATAGCTTTCAAAAAATAATTTATTTTAAAATACATGAAGGGTCTTATAAGAAATTATGATCAGATTTTTTTTTTTTTTGGTAACCAGATATTTTATCTTTGTATTGAGAACATGTGAAACAGAAGAACCTTATGGATTATGCCAAACATTAAGCAGAAATTAGTAAAAATAAAGTTTTTTCTCTAGTGAGCATGGTTGATAAAGGAGTTGAAGGAGCATTTTCAAGAGGCCATGGGATAGGATAATCTTGACAATTTTTTTACATCACCTTAAATATGCCAGCATTATAAAATTGATTTATGGTTAGAGTGTCTATATTTCTGACTCCCTTATTTGCAATTGGCTTCTTGAGAATATGACCCATGACTTAGTTGTTCCTAGTACATAATACGATACCTGACTCCTAGTAATGAAGTGAAGTCGCTCAGTCGTGTCCTGCTCTTTGCAACCCCATACAGCCCATGAAATTCTCCAGGCCAGAACACTGGAGTGGGTAGCCTTTCCCTTCTCCAGGGGATCTTCCCAACCCAGGGAGTGAACCCAGGTCTCTCACATTGCAGGTGTATTCTAACCAGCTGAGCAACCAGGGAAGCCCAACTCATAGTAAGGCTTCAACAAATATTTTTTGAATGCCACATGAGTTTTTATCTATTTACAGGCACTCTTATGTAAAGAAACATTTCAAAGGGCTTTCCAGTTCTATGACTTCAATGAATGCACTCTCATTTACCTTGCCATGGATATCATTTCCCTAATATGGCACTTGATGCAGCCTCTTGATTCTGTAATAATTTTCACTGTGAATGAAACATCCTAGCATTTGTCTCACTGATGATGAAATGTATCAAAACTCTCAAAAGCAGACCATCATTCGCAGCAACAAAGGAAAATTGCCAAATATATTGGGAAGATTTCTTTTTAATTTACTAACTTTTGCTGAAAGTGATTATCTAGCAAATGTAAAGAGAGAGTTTGAACAACTGTTTCCATCCACATCATTAAACCCAATTTTAAGTTTGGAGAAGTCTCGCTTTGTAGAACACTCGAAATGACTCTTTATGGCTCTATTCCCTGTGCCTGGTTCCTGCTCTTGTCAAACTATGAAGAGATTGTAATCTCTTTAAGAATTGAGGGGTGGAGTTTAAAGCAAATGTTAAAGGGCAATTTAATTACCTTATGAAATCTAAAATGTGTACGAGACCCACAGACAGAGGCTCTTAGTTTTAATACAATTTCTGTTTGACTTCGGTGAAAGTTCTGTTAATGCATTATGTGTATACCCATGGTGTGCATGCACAGTTTCTTGTCCTAGAACATACGTTTCACCAGAACAGAGATTTTCATCTGTTTTATGCACTAATGTGTTTTCAAGTGCCTAGAATAGTGTTAGTCATATCCAACTCTTTGCAACCCCATGGACTATTTTCTGCCGTGCTCCTCTAACCATAGAATTCTCCAGGCAGGAATACTGGAGGGTGGCCATTCCCTTTTCCAGGGGATCTTCCCAACCCAGGGATTGAACCCACATTTCCTGCATTGCAGGTGGATTCTTTACCATCTAATCCACCAGGGAAGCCCATAGGCTCAATACAAATCTTTTCTCATTAGACATTTGTTGAATGAAGAGAAGAAGTTCATGATGAGGGAATGATATCATTTCATGATTAACTCTGTTTCCATCCTGTTGAATTTTTTCCCATTATTTTATTTCATGGACATAAAATCATTGAGACAGGAAGTCCAGAAGGAAAAGCATAGGGCATTAAAGCAGTTTCGAGGGTGGTCGGTGCTAAGCATTCTTGTTTGATGCCTTTTAAAATTTGGAACCTCAAGATTATTTATTCCCATGATCAAACAACCTCTGGAGTATTTTCTTACCATTACATCAGAGGCTTAGGAAGGGGAAAAAGCTACTTATACCTTCCTTCCCCATGACTCATTATCACTACACCTTATTCACAACCCTCCTGCTAAGTCCTCCTCCACAACACAGTAAAACATAACGATATGTTTATATAAGTTCCAAACTAAAATGCAAGAAGTAAATACACTAAAAATATTATCAGCAACTTAGCTTCCCTACCTAACCATAGATCTTTGAGACTTTGGAATTATTCCTTAGTATTAAAATATTTTCTGGAAACAACTCAGCCTCACACTGTATTTAAGCTTATTTTTTCACCCTCAAAAAAGAGAAGTTTATGTTGAAGGAGTCTGTTGACCTTGTCTTTGTGCTTGAGGGTGGGCAGTTCTGTGAAGGAGACCTGATCTTGACAAGTCCTTCTAGGCCAGGAAGAGCTTAGATGCACAGCTTTTATGCCCTAAACTAGCTAGCGGCCCTTAGCTCATTTAGCTTTGAGAGATGGAGTCTAGAGAAAGCCTTTGTGTAAAGGAAGTTATGTTCTGGGCCTAAATTTAGAAACCATACATGAAAACCTATTGCAGAAGAGCCACTCACTGAATATATTCATCAAGGGTTGTTTCTATGTGACAAAAATCCATCAAGGAGAAAAAAGGTGAAACAGCCAGTTAACCATATGAACAGTGAGTTTATGCACTGGATACTTGACAAAGACTGGAAAAAATGCACAACCTGAAAGTTGAGAATTATGTTTTATTTGAGGACCTTACTAAGGACTGTAGCCTGGGATCCAGCTTCTCAGATAGCTCTGAGGGACTGTTCTGAAGAGACTAGGAAGGAGCCAAGATTTATAGGAACTTTCTGGGGGGCGGGGGGGGAAGTTGAAGATCAAAAGATTTGGCTAATTAAAGAAAAAACAAATATCTCAAGTTAATGAATTTAGTGATTTTCTATGTATGGAAAAATATAAGAGCTTGGGCTTAATTAAAGTATTCTTTCGATATGCACCTTAACTATCTAGGGCCAATATCTGGCTTAACCCCCTCCTGTGTTCTCAACAAGGTGCACCATCGGGGGTGGCCGCAATAGCTGTGGGTTTGATGCCCACAGCGTCCTTTGTTCACTGAAGTGACAGGCGGCATTCTTGGTCCACACATGCTTGGCTAGATTATATAGTCAAAGTCTGATCTGAATATATATGGAGGGGTGTGGGTGTGTGGGGGTGGGGAGAGAGAGAATTGAAAAGTAAAGTAATAAAACCTAAAGTAATAAAACATACACCGTGTATGTATATACACGGTGCTGGTGGTTTAGTTGCTAAGTCGGGTCTGACTGCGACCCCCTGGTCTGTAGCCCACCAGGCTCCTCTGTCCATGGGATTTTTCCAGGCAGGAATAATTTCCTTCTTCTATATATATAGTATATATAGTATGTGTTTATGTGTGTGTGTGTGTGTGTGTGTGTGTGTGTGTGTGTGTGTGAAAACAAAGCCGGTTAGTATATATTGGTCCTAAATTTTTAAAAAAATCAATCAACATCACCCCATTTTGTTTTCTTCCCATTGAATGAATAAGGAAAATCTATGTAGATATGACAGATAGAAATGAAAATGTGAGTATACTTAAAATATCAAGGTTTAATTTATACATAAAATAAAAGCCAAATCTTTTATTTGTAGTGTTTTATCCACTTCACATATGCATTGCTAAAATTGAACTAAATTCCTTAGGGAAAAAATAGAGTGCATCTGCTTTCCATGAAATCTCCCTAAAGGATATAAATGTTTTTATTTGCTACAATGAGCTACCTGAATGTCATGCCATAATACAACATGACATTACTTAACTTGGGGTAATTTAGCATGGCAGTATTTTTTTAGACAGAATTGAAAATATTTTAGATTAACTTACCATATTAGCAAGCGTTGCATGGAATTTGCCACAGCTTTTTGAATCTAAACGCATTAAGTGTCGCATGATTTGCATGCATCCCTAACACTGAATACCAGCTCTCGTAGAGTTATTACAGGCAGAAGTCACCATGGATCAGGCAGCTATAATCTCCTCCTGGTGTAGGACAGACTAGGATTTCACACATGCTCCCTGGAGTGTGCCAGCACATGTTTGGTCGGAGGAGGCGAGACTCGATCTTTCTCCCTGGGTGGGAATATACTGTAGTCTTGTGGCCCCCAAACACATGGACATGGTGATATGGAGCTTGCTTGCAGTCTTCCCTGGGAGCTCTTAGACTTCACATAAAGCCTGCAGCCCAGGGCCCAGCATGTGGTAGAGATGTTTGTCCACTTGGGAGCAGCCTCCAGAGTTACAGGGAATGAGAAGCAGTTCTCTGTTCCTAATCCAAGCCTAGTGCAAGAGAATGGGTGTGCAGGGGACGGAGCCAGCACCTCACTGGTCTTCAGAGACTGTTGATCTCATTTTATGTGGTTGCTTTCCTTTTAATTACTTTCGTGTTTGTTTTAAATTTATTATATTTTTTGTTGAAGTATAGTTGATTTACAATGTTGAATTAATTTTCTGCTCTACAGCAAAGTGATTCAATTATATCTTTTAATTATTTTTAAAAATATAGAAGGAAGGCTTGAATTTATGGTTGTTGTAAACAATTTGAACAGTATAGATGCATTGAGAATAAAAATAGGGACCTTTGCACCAGCTGCTCACAAGCTCACTCCTTTTCCCAGTGGCAATGGCTGTTAATTGTTTTCTGAATGTTTTATTTTGAGGCTAGATTCAAATATTTAGACTTAATGTAACCAAATGGCTTAGTGATTCTTATAATATGACTCATATATAATTGAAAATCCATTGTATCTTATCATATCACCATTACTGTATGTCTCTAGTAAGTCCTTATTTTAAGTATTTTTATCAATAACTCTTGAAATACATTATCTCAGCACATCTACTCCAGAAGAACTCCTTCTTAACATTTAAAATGTTGCAGTTGCCTATAGGTAATTGCTATGTTTTTATTCCATGGAATTAAAAAATAGTAATAACAAAAATTTACAATGAAGTTGACAACACTTTAAAATGAATTAGCATTTTTCTTATGAAAGCGTATGTGCACATTTGAAAAAATAATAGTGCCTACATGTACAGGACATTATTTTTTAGACTGTAAATGATCACAGATGGATTTTCAGATCAGATCACTTGAGGAAATTAGCTCATCATTGCTGACCACATCCACCCACCCCCCGACATACACATAGAGACACATACACCCAGAGACACACATTCATCCCAGGTTGGGAAATACCAGTATTAAACTATAGAAACTTTTCATCAAGCAGGGAAGTTCACTTAAAATGTATCCTTAAAAAATCTCAGGGAAGCAGTTCTGCTCTAAGTGGGTCATTGTTTAATTTTTAGATATTTATATGTTTTGAAGAGCAAGTAGGCTTTCTATCCCAAAATAGCTCAATTATGTTTTGATTGCAACATCTGATTTTTTCCAGAGATCTTGGATCTCAGATACTGTAATCATTTATACATAAGTTGATAATTGCTTTACAAAAATAAAAACTGTTGCTGTGGTGGTGGTATAGTGTGGGCATGTGTGGTGTCTTCTCTCATCCTAGAGATTTCACTGTGTACTTAGCTCTGTTGACTGGTAAAATACGCTGTTTGATTCTGCATGATTCCAGATATCTTCAGTTTTCCAGGTAACAAAGAAGAGGAAATGAGCTGGAGTCTGTGGACCTGGCAGGGTCTTGTCTAGGGGTGGAGAATGGAGTGAAGTCTCGAGGCAGCTCACCCATCTCCTTGACCTTGAGCAGATGTCTTTTGCTCTGCATACTTGGCTTCATTGACTTCCTGAGCAAAGACCTTGGAAATGAAATAACATTCAGTCCATTTATCCAAAACTCCCCCAAGGGATACATTTAAAAAATAATAATAATAAAGTATTCTCTGTGTGACCCATTTCCACTCTCATTCCGTCACATGCATCACAGTTCCATGGAGAAGTAAGCTGTTATAGGTATGCATTTAGCCTTGATGAAAGAGTTGTATTTTACTTTAATGGAGGCATATTTCACAGATCCCTTTTGTATTTATTATCATTTTTTTTCCCAGGGAAAAATGTAATACTACAAAGAGTATACATACAGTGGTGATGATTTGTGACTTTTCTCAAAATATCTGTTTTATTTTTCGCACAAAGAGAAAAGTGGACTAATTGGTTTTTAGAAGCTAGACCAAGAAGGTTTTAATAGAGGGAACAGATGGACTACTTAAGGTACTATATCTTTGGGGCTACTATTACACCAAGTTTAATGAATGTAGGTAGAACTAGGTAATTCTTACTGTAAGTTTCAGCTCTCAAATTGATCATTCCAGCCATCTGTGTACTACAGAGCACATCTTTGTTTACTGCCTAAACTTTAAGCAACATCCAGCTAAGCTTGCTAAGCCTAGTAGGTCCCACATCTCACCCCACACAAAGGAAACAACCCAGAGACCCAAAGGCAGTTTGTCAGGTAATTTTTAATAGAATTCCAGAAAACTCTGCACGTACTGCCCAAGGTCCTTGATTGCTATCGGGGGAGAAAAAAGTTTCTTTTCCTCATATCTGTCTGGTTAAAATGTGCAACTTCCTCCTAGGAAGCAATCAGGCAAAAAAAAATAACAACACAGGAAGAAAACATGAGGGCGTAGCTCACTCATCCTATTGTCAGTGCCAGAGAGGGCTACCTAAACCGTGGAGAAGGTCAGGGCAACAGAGAACAGCAAGCAGTCCAGGTGATGTTGTTAAAGGAGTGAGGCGTTAAGTGGCTTCCAGGACCCTTAGTGAGCAGGAGAGTCTAGATCGCAAACCTTGAAAAATAGGGCTTCCCTGGTAGCTCAGTGGTAAAGAATTCACCTACCAGTGCAGGAGACACAGGTTGAATCCCTAATCCAGAAAGATTCCACATGCCACGGAGCAGCTGAGCCCATGTACCACAACTACTGAAGCCCACGCACCGTAGAGGCCTTGCCGGAGCTCCACAACAAGAGGAGCCGCCACAATGAGAGGCCTGCACACCACACCTAGAGGGTCCCTCTAGTTTTGCCGCAACTAGAGGAAAGTCTGCAGAGCAACAAAAACCCAGCACAGACAAAAATAAATAAATAGATATTGGAAAAAGAAGTGTAAAAAGTGGTTATTGTATGAAGAATTTTTTTTAACTTGAAAAATAGTAGCATTAATCAGAGTATTAGAATTCCAGGTTGGAAACCATTGCTGAGCCAAATGTGGGCCCTCTCACCTGCACACGGTAAATCCAGTCTACTGACACCAAGTGTGGTGAAGTCAAGTGCAGCTTTTACTGTAGGGCATCATACAAGGAGTCTGGGACAGCTAGTACTCAAAAAACCCAAACTCCCCTATTAGTTTTAGCAAAGCTTTTTTTTTCCCCTCATTGAAATATAGTTGATTTACAACATGTTAGTTTCAGATGTACAACAAAATGATTCAGTTGTATATATGCATACCATTTTTTAGATTCTTCTCCCTTTTAGGTTACAAAATATTATGTATAATTCTTTGTACTATACAGTAGGTCTTTGTTGGTTATCTATTTTATATATAATAGTATATATATGTTAATCCCAAACTCTAAATTTATTTCCCTTCTGATTTCCCTCTTCTATTTTGAATACAATAAGTTTGTTTTCTGTGTCTGTGGGTCTGTTTCTGTTTTGCATATAAGCTCATTTGTATCATTTTTAAAGATTAAAATGGAATTTTACTCAGCCATAAAAAAGAGTGAAATAATGCCACTTGCAGCAACATGGTTGGTCTTAGAGATTATCATACTAAACGAAGTAAGCCAGACAGAGAAAGACGAATACCATATGATGTTGCTTAAATGTGTAATCTAAAAAAAAAATTTTTAAAGCATTTGTAAAGGCCAGGTTAGGGGAGGGGTGTCCAAGGGTATGGGGTCAGCTCAAACACAATTCTAATTGGTTCATGATGAGGTAATAGAGTAGTGTAACAGGAGTTAACATTATCAATACTTAGGTACCAGTAGGTCTGGGGGCCATATGCTCATGGTGATCAAGCAGTTAATTTCTTCCCCTTGGTGGAAGTTTTAGCATCCATACAACAATTCAGGAAGTGTGCAGTGGACACTTATTGTCTAGGTATATCAGAGAGGAGCTAAAGCAAAGGATGTGGAAGAGGTGTCTGTCCCAGGAAGGCCGAATAGGGTCCTGCACAGTTACAAAGCCACTTCTTATGAACCTATTTCTTGAGTGTCTGATGTTTGTATTTAGTCTTTCTATGAGATCATTAATCTACAGTCTTTCCCCATCTTTGTTTACCAAAAAGAACTTGTGGGTTTTTTTTAACAAGTGTCCTAACTGATACCCTGTTTATTCAAAACATTTCTAAGTGGATTTCTTTCACAGCTTAGCCAAGGCATGGAAAACACTTTCACAGTGTCAAGTGTAGCTCCCCAAAGGTCTAGTGAGGAAAATGTGCCCAGTTTGGAAGTAACGGATGTGCATTTTCCTTTCACATCTAAGTATCCATCAATAAAAACCTAGTGTGAAAACCTAGGGTGAAGCTTTATACTTCAGAGGGAAAGATGCTCTCTTCCCATACTGGACCTTTTGCTTGCCAGGCCACAACTTTAAGTCGTATTGATCTTGGACTGTAGAAACCCCCATTCAGCATGATCCAATCAGGGAAAAGGGAACTTCCCGCCTCCCAACCTCCCACCCTCTGCAGGCGCTGCTGCAGGATCTCCATCATGCCTCTTCCTGGTCCATATGGCTGCGAGCATCTACACCACATGTGCCTGGGGATGATGGAGAACCGCTTAAGTGAGGAGGAGGATCATTCTCCAGGCGCATGTCAGGTCAAGATGCTACCCTTTGAATTAAAGGATGCTGTTGCTGCTTCAGCTGTCTGCAGGGCATATACTTTAAACTGTTGGCTTTGTTTTGCTGGTTTTTAATGGTGGTGAAATATTTGTACAGATGCTGGCCTATTGTCTCTAATGGCAGACGCCATACCCATTACTAAAAATACTGATCTAGAATAAAACTCCTATAGAGAAAGAAGAAGGAAAAAAAGCAAAACAAATGCCCACAGATGGGTCACATTCAAGGCTCATTGTTGTTAACTGGCTGTAAACAGTCTGTGTCAAAACCAGAAGACATGTTCAAATTCCATGAGCTTATATGGAATGATTTACTCTAACAGTATTTGCAAGATGTGCAGTGCATAGCCTGAAAAGTCCAGTTAGGGCAGTAGTTGGTTCAGTCAATATGCAAACTTTGCAGAATTCCTTTGCACATATGCCCTGGACTGTTCTTAATTTTCAGAACCAGCTTTTGCTATTCATAAAGTCAAAGACCTAAAATTGTAGCTAAAACATTTGACAGCCAAATTCAAACAGAGATCTATCCCATTGTTTTGTTTTGCCTGTTATAAAGATAAATTCATTTCTACCAAAATCATTTGTGAAGTAACTCATTTATATAGACTAACATTTCATAAATAGACATAAATTAGAGCATTTATGTTCTTGAAAAGTATTATGAAATTATATCAAACTTTTGAAAGGGTCATAACATATCAGATTTTTGGGAAAGCCACTTGAATTTTCTTCATTGTTCTTTAAATCCCCAAGACCTAGTCTGTGAGTTGTACTTAAAAGGAAAATGAAAATATTGTTGAACTACTGAAAGACTAACTCAGATGTATTCCAGCTTAAAATCAGGAAAATATCGGATTGTTTTTAAGGCTCTATACTACATTCCTTCAGCCTTACAGTATCCCGTTTATTTAACAGAAACGTTGTTGTTGTTTAGTCGCTAAGTCATGTCTGAATCTTTGTGACCCCATGAACTGTAGCATGCCAAGCTTCCCTGTCCTTCACTATCTCCCAGATTTTACTCAAACTCATGCCTATTGAGTTGGTGATAGCATCCAACCATCTCATCCTCTGCCACTCTTTTCTCCTCCTGCCCTCAATCTTCTCCAGCATCAGGTAGCCAAAGTATTGGTGCTTCAGCATAAGTCCTTCCAATGAATATTCAGGGTTGATTTCTCTTAGGATTGACTGGTTTAATCTTTTTGCTCTTCAGTGGACTCTCAATAGCCTTCTCCAACACTACAATTCTACAGCATCAATTTTTCAGTGCTCAGCCTTCTTTATGGTCCAAATCTCACATCTATACATGTATACATCTATACATCTATACCTGACTACTGGGAAAACCATAGCTCTGTCTATATAGATCTTTGTCGGCTAAGTGATGTCTCTGCTTCTTAATACACTCTTTAGGTTTGTCATAGCATTTCTTCCAAGGAGCAAGCATCTTTTAATTTCATGGCTATAGTCACCATCTGCCATGATTTTGGAGCCCAAGAAAATCTGTCACTATTTCCATTTTTTCCCCATCTATTTGCCATGAAATGATGGGTCCTGATGCAATGATCTTAGTTTTGTGAACATTGAAACATTAGTTGCATTCATACTTTTCAGTCAAGCGAAGTTATTGTTCTTAATTATTAATAGTCTGAGCACCTATTTTAAGAGAAAGATGCATTTGGTCACACAAAAGACATAGGCAGTTACAGTTCAAGGTCTCTCCTCTATGCTTTAGTAGATCCATTACGATACTTTATTGTCTGAATTTTATCTGTCTCAAGAAGAATATGAGTTCCTCTCTATTTTCAGCTTCTCCTAGAATACCACAATATAGAAAACATTGAACATAGATTTGTTGAATGAAGCAGTGGGTACTATAGGAGAGGAATTGAGTAGCTGATTAGAGAATCCAAATGTGGCTAGGCTGTCTTTCATCTTAGAGCAAGATGTTGTGTGTGCTCAGTCGCTTCACGCATGTCCAGCTCTTTGCTACGCCAAGAGCTGCAGCCCGCCAGGCTCCCCTATCCCAGTTGCCGAGAGGGACTAAGTTCCTACCATGTGCTAGGCCCTGCAGTGAGCTGTGATGTACAAGACTGAGTTTGCACCCAGTGATTTTACATCATCATAGGGCATTTGTTGGAAACCTCACATCCTGACTGCTTTGATGCCTGTTGCAGAAATGTGATCGGTGCTGGAATAGAGACAGTCAATACTGAGTTACTTTTTAATCACTGAATTTCAGAATCATCCACACTTTTCTTACTGTGTCTCCTTAATTTAACCTCATGTACTAAAATCATGACAAGTTCTTCTCCATTTGATGGCTAGTGTTTTGTTTTTTCCCTGAACTGGATGCCTGAGGGGTGTTTTTGCAATTGCCAAATAGCTAAGAATTAGTGTGGGTGTAAAATGTAAGGGGAAAAGCTGATAAGAGTTTCTGTGTAATCTGTCAAATTCTGAATCTTCCTTTAAGGTCTTTCTCTGTTGAGTAAATGACTCAAAAGAAAAAAGAACTTTGATAGATGTGTAGCTTTGCTCAGAATGGTTCCTCTGAATTTTTCTGCTACCCCAGCTAATGGTGAATTCTCTCATACCAACTCTCTGAATTTCTGGAAAATACTGTTATTTGCAAACAGAAATTGTCTTAGTTCATTTTGTGTGGAATTCCATTTTTTAAAAACTGGAATGATTTTAGCCCAAAATCTTTGTGTGGCTTGGCTCATATATTTAAAATCTTCTCCCTTCTTATTGGTATATGTGCTAAACTGGCTTTAGAAAAATTTTGTGACTTCATTAAACAAAGACATGATGTAGTGATTATCTCTCTACTGGTAGGATTGACCATGATTGCAAGTAAAGAAATGGCAGTACTTTTAAATTATGTCTACTTTATTTATTTATTTATTTATTTATTTATTTTTTGCTGCACTGTAAGGCATGCAGGATCTTAGTTCCCTGACTAGGAATTGAACACGTGCCCCCTATTGTGAAAGTGTGTCTTACTCAGTGGACTGCCAGGGAAGTTCCCAAGTATTTTTAAATAAAATCATTTCCATTGACTTTTTTTCTAAGTATTATACTCAGGATGTTCTTTGATCATTGTCGGAACTTCCTCCTCTGATAACTCTCCGTCACTTGGGCCTTGGCAGTCATCTCACCGTGTTCTATCTCAAAGGAATGATTCCATTTCTATGGGAGCTAGTTGCCTCTTTCCAGAAGGCAACAATAAAGATCCTGACAACGCAGTGAGACTTGAAGTCCTGGGATTAGAATGAGACTCTGTGTAGAAGTGAGGAGACCCAGCCTAGAGAAGTTATAGCCATCCAGAACCTAGCCATCCAAATATAGCTGTCATTCCCTCCATGTAGCACCATGTGCAATTAAGAACTTATCACATGGATTTGAGTACTGAGATGTGCACATCAGTCTTTCTTAATGGAGTTTGAAGATTTGGGAATGGGAAATGACAGAGTTCTGATTGTTTGCATTAGCCAGTTACTATGTTGTAAATAGCTCACACACATACCTCCAATTTCAAAGTATCAATATGATGTCAATTACCATGCAATTGGGAAAAGATGTGTGAAGCCCGCTCTGCCCAAGCCCAGGGGAGCCAGTTCCGGGACAATGGACATGTACCAGCTAACCCCCTGGTTCCCGAGCTCCCTGTGAGCTGGTTCAGGCTTTTGCTGTGACTACATCACAGTTAACCTCTCCCTCCCCTTCCTCCTTCTCTTCTTATCCCAAAACAGGTGTTGCTTCTGAGAACATGTTCTGATCAGCTTCCCACATGAGTGTCTCAAAGTCTGTTTCCCTGGGATTCTACCTGTGACAAGAGAAATGGAAAATTAGGCTCATTGTTGTTGAGAGTAGGGAATGAAAACCCTCTGTTTTTTCTTTTAAATTCATTAACAAAGTACATCAACTATCACCTCTTCTTGGTTTCCTCATGAATCACAGAATATATCTTGATAAGCTAATAAATGGGCGGCTCGGTGGTGCTTTCTCTTTTGCTCTGTGGGTCTTTTTTCAAGTCCTTTATTGCAGACAGACCACACACAAACCTGGATCAAATTATGATCAGATGCTGGCATTAGAAATTCACACTGTAAATTACTTTGTTGCCATAAAGAGGACTGTAGCAAAACTGGAGGAACTAAATCTCATGTCCAAATGTTTTATTATCTTATTTGTACTATTCTGTCACTAAAATATTTCATGGCTAACTTTGGTGTGGAAACAAAACAAAATGAGTGAACTCTTTGGAATAAATGGCATTGGCAAAATTCCTTTTTTCCATATGAATAGAAAAAGAAGAAAAGATACTAATGAGGTGTAATAGAATAATGTACTAGAGCACCTATAATTTTTAGTCCTGGTAAAATTATAACTTAGATTAAAATGTGGGTGACAAATTTTGAGTCTAGGCTATTTTCCCAGAAAACCAAAACAATTTATATAGTAATTTTCAATTATCTACCCAAGGAGAAATAGTAATAATGGCAGTTATCCAAAAGAGTAGATAATGAACAAATTGATTTCTATCAAACTTTGAAATATTGTTTTGTATTCTAAAAACAACATTTGAATGTGGATACATTTTATATTCTGGAAAGTTGTGATGACTCTAACTTATATACTGAAACTGTGCTTTAGAAATCAGACTAAAGAAAACAGCTTATATTTTTCATATGACTTTGTGTAATGCAGTCCTGTTTTCTTTATTATTTCTAAGAATAGATATCAACTCTTAGAATAATGTTAACTTCTTTGAAACAGAGAAAATTTGTGTCTATGTGTTTTCTAGCTTTTATTTTCCCAGAACTGATTTTAATTTAAAAGATACCCTCCTTTCCTGCCCTTGTTTGGCTAAAATTATTTTTAAAATATTTTCTGTTAAAAAAAATTAGAAGGAGTTACAGCTAAGACTTACAGTTTAAATTGAAATATCTGCCCCTGAAAAGTTGAATTGGCTGTATATACATTTTTCACATGTATTTTGGCCCTACCTTTATTAATTTTTGTTCATTAAATGCTAATATATAAATAATAGTATATATAAATAACCTGGTATAGAATCTGGCACATGTTAGCAGTCGGTAGCTACTGATTCCCTGTATTTCTTGCTTCCTTCCTTTTCTTCACTCAATATTTTATATAAGATGCTTCATATTAATGTTTCATATACTTTAATAAATGTTTATATCTTATTGTACTCTGTATAAAAAAATCTGTAAAAGCAAGGATTTTTTTTTTAATGGGCTAGAATGAAATCTTCCAGGTCTTATTTTCCCTATGTTGACATTCAATATGTGTTTCCTAAAAGCTACCTCCATGGAACTAGATTTATCAATAATAAGAATATAATCTATTAAGAGCCCTAACATTTTAAAGGATAAAAATGAGGGCTGATGCAGGCTGAAAATGGACCACATGGTCTCATGTCTTATGCATAGTCATGTGGAACCCTTCTAATCTAGAAATATACATTTTCACACAAGGCAGAAAGTTACCATGCATTGCAGTGTTTTGATTGTTTGCTTTGGTATCTGACTTGATAAGTATTTGATGTTTGAGCAGAGTTAGTTATCTCTTCCTTTAAAGAGCTGAATAGTATCTTCAGTGGGACGCTGAGCAGGCACTAGAGTAGTGCATTAAGAAAGTAGCTAGGCTCAGTAGACCTACGTTCAAACACTTGGCTCCATCCTACCCGGGTGTCATTACTCAAGAAGCTGACTCTCCCAAAGTCCTGATTTTCTTTTTTGAAAAGGTGTTAACGTGAAACAAAGAGAATTGGGGTGATGATTACAGATAATAAATGGAAGTAAATTACCATACAGTAAGGCATTCAGTAAATACTGACATTTGTTACAAATCGTAGCAAACATTTACTGAGTATGTACCTTATCTCAGTGCCATTCTAAGCACTTTCTATGCACTGATTCATTTAAACCTGAGTACAATTCTATGATTCAGGTACTGTTGTTATCACTGTTTTTACACATGGAACTTTGAGAGCTTATATCACAATAAGCAGCTAAGTCAATATTTAAACCCATCTCTTGCTCTTAACCATCACACAATACCACGTGTCATCCACAGTGGCTTTTAGCAGAAACTGGAACCAGTAGATGGATCCAGTGGGACCCAGCAGCACTGGTGCCCATACCGCTCTCCCGCTCTTCACATCTGGCTACACTGAGGGCCCACTGTATTTTAGTCACTTGACTTTACCCAGAAATCCTTCCATAATTTGAATGGTGAGAAGAGAAAATTATACCTCTCATTATGAAGGTTTATAGACTTACAGACTGAGACCCAAGGATCAGATTAATGAAAGGCAACTTCTGATTGGCTCCTAGTCTGTTATGTAAAAAAGTCTGATCAGATTCAGCCAATGTTAGAGTGGTCATGAGTCATAAATAAAAGGGAGAATACTCATACCTAGAAAGCCCAGCTCTGCCACTAATTAGCTGAGTGTCATGGCACAGTGGCTTAAACCCTCTGGATCCTTCTTCATCACTGGAAATTAAAGATGTTGCCCTAGATCTTAGATCTCATGGCTACTCAGGAGCTAATCCTAAGCTTCCTGTGGACTTTGGCTTTAGCCTTCTTTGACCTGCATAAAGTTTTGTTTTGTTTAATTGAATTTTAAAATATAAATTCCAAAGGTTTCACATAAAACTCTGTGTTTCTATCTTCCCTTGAGAACCTGAAGTCGTGGCATTATTGAGCCTGGTTTTCCTTATGGCATCAGTGGAAGGTACCAGGCAGACCTGAGCCATGGCGGCTGCCTCAGATAGGATGCGTGTTCACCAGCTGAGCGCGGCTTTGCCTCTCTCTGCTGTCTCAAACCCAGTCTGCTCCCTCACTGACCCTTCCTGCCTGGTCTTATAGGCATATAGGTTTGCAGTCTGAGGACCAGCTCTGATGTTTATGTGATCATTTGTTTATTATTATTTTTTATTTAATCAACATCTGTTCAGAGCTTACTTTCCATTCTATGTACTGTATTTATAGCCTAAATACAAAGTTTTCTTTTTATATGATAGCATTCTGCCTTCATCTCTCTGAGCCTGATTAATTTCCAGTGTTTCTAAAGTGTTTTTTCTTCTTCTTATCCACCTAGGTGACTTCAGTTTGCTAAGCAGCAGCTTCTCCTGGCATGAGCCACTGCAGATCTCCTCATCAGACAGGCTGAGACCATGCTCTGTGCCCTGTATCTGGAGTAAGAAGAACACAGCAAGGTTGGTCTAACAGGTGGGAGAAGGATGCACTGCTCAGTTAGGTAGCCCATCACTGTGGAAAAATAATAGCAGTTCTGTACAATCAGAAATCAGCATCTAAGAACTAATGAGTACAGAAAAAAATTCATTTTTTTCTTTTATTAATGTTTACCTATTATGGTTTGTAAAATAACCTTGCCATAAATATCTGTACAGGAGGGAAAAGTTGATAGCTCTTTTTTAAAAGTTCATATTCACAAGTGTCTGTGAAATCTTTGACTGATTTTAGTGATGGCCTCTTTTAAGATGAAATTGTAGGGAACTAAAGATATGCCTTAGGTGACCTGAGACAATGCCTATTTAAAAATCCATTTCTCCAAGGTCATAGCTAATTGATTCTTAAATTTTCTTTGCTGAGGTAACCTTGTCCCACAGGCAATTGTACTTCAATTATTTCTCATTTCGCTTGAAAATAATAGTATTTCATATAGAAAATGATGGTATAGTTATAAGAAGTGTCTAAAATAACAGGTAATCATAACAATGTTTTCATTTAAAATGATAAAAAGCAAAGATAAATGCTCAGACTACTTCTTTATACACTAACTTTTTGTGGTAAATAACATACTAAGTTTATAAAAATGATTGCAGCCTTCCTGGAGTATGACTCAGAAAAAGAAGGCCCACAGCTCCACACTGGCAAGAGGTAACTTGAACCATAATTTTACCTTTCCCCCCATCACCTCTGTGATGTGGGTCAGTAACTTAATCTCTCTAAACAAACTGTTTCCTGGCACCTGAAGTGAAGAGTTATCTCAAAGTGCCTTTTAAATACAGATTCAGTTTGACACTGAAGCGCAGCTGTGAGTGGAGGGCAAGGTGACAGCTCTGAACTAATTCTCTATGAGATAATTTGCCAAAAGTGAATTCAACACCATGCACATTCACCGCATCCCTTTCTTCTTTTCAATATTTACAAAGTTTACAGCAGTGTGTACTGAATGTGTTGATTTTTGCCACTTTTGAAGATTCCTGCAAGGATTTAGTTGAGGGTTTTCCGATTGCTAACAGCATTGGAAAGAACACCCAGTTTGTCTTTGTCTTGCCCCCCACCGTTGTACGGAGGGAGTATCCCCTGATAAGGGGCGATGGAGAGGTGATAGTCCATAGCCACAAAGAATGTCAACAGAGATGTGACATTATCACAAGGATTCTCCTAATTGAAGACAAATGTTAGATTCAGTATTTAAAGATATTAGGTTGATTAACTGTTTTTGAGAACTGTTCCATGGAATTAGCCTGTTGACATGGTCCTTCCTCAGGGATGCAGGAATGTATGATGTATTTATTCGTTCATTCACTCAGCTGTGCCGGTCTTAGTTATAGCATTGTGACACCTTTAGTTACGGCATTCAAACTCTTTATTTGTGGCATGTGGAATCTAGTTTCCTAACCAGGGATCAAACCCAGGCCTCCTGTGTTGGGAGCACAGAGCCCACCATTGGACTGCCAGGGAAGTCCCCCTCTTAGAGGTCTTATAGTTCAATGGAGGTAAAACATCTAAAACTAAAGCAGAAAGTAAATAAATAATACATTACAAATTGGGGTAAGCATTATGGAAAACAAAAGGGATGCTAAGGCAGTGGAGAGTGAGAAACTGCTTCATGAAGTGGTCACAGAAGGTGTGAGAATCAAGAGAGCCGTTCCCTTCCCTCTCCAGGCGCATGAGAGGATTGCATCACCTTAGTCCACCCACGGTTCCGTGGACCATGGGATCTGGTCTGGCTCATCAGTTGTGCACAGAAATATGTGTCACTTCCACATTGGAGCATCTAAGTGTTGCTTCTGTAGACCCCTTTCCCTGAGGCAGTCTAACAAGTGTTGTGTTCCAAGATGTGGTTGCTCCCTTAGCCTGGAACTTGTGTGACTTCAAGGAACAGAGTTCCTTCAACCAGCTCACACTGGACGTGTAGCAAGCAGCGTGAGGAAACAACAGACTGTATTGTCTTAAGCCACTGAGATGTGGAAGCCGTTTGTTAACACAGCTTAAGGAAAACAATCCTGCCTATTACAAATGGCATCTCTGAAGAGGCAGAGGGATGATTTACAGAGGCTTTAAGACAGAAGGCCTTGAACTTGGCTGGTTCACAGAATTGAATGAAAGCCAGTGTGACTGGATTAGAGTAAATCAGGAAAAAAATAGCAAATAATCTTTAGTTTCTACTCTCTCAACTCTTGCCTGTTCTGGTTCTGAGGCTGTTCTTATATTTATATTCCTGGCAGGGCTTTAAGATAGGTCAAGTAGCTTGACTCTAAATGCTTTTGATTTGCTTACACAAATCAAACTCTCATACTTTAACCCTCGCTTCTGGATTATGATCATTTTTATCGAGAACTTGGCATGTGGGTGATTGATATGATAATGCAATCCTAACGCCCCTGAAGCTGAGGGCCTGTACCCTCTCAGTCAATGCTGAGGTGCGCTTGGGTGTGTAGGTCATTCATAGCTGAGACTTGGGATGGCAGCCCACAGCACGTTGCATTTGAATAATGTATAATATTGTACAGTTTTTAAGGTCTCAGTTTTCATATCCATTTCTAATATTCCAGCAACAGAATCTAGGGAAAAGACCACACTTTCGGGTGCCCCGTCATAGCCCATTTAATGTATATGTAGGAGAGATTGTCTTTTGCACTGAAGAGCTTGTTTGAAACCAAAACGAGAACCCCTTAGCAAAAAGCAAATTGCATGAGATGCAGTTTATCTTCTTTGGAAGAAAAGACGAGCTGAGTCAACCCCCCTGGGGTTTGACAACTAAGGTATTTCTTTATCCTTGACACTGCTCAGATAGAGCCACTGATATTATAACTGCCTTTATTGAAGTTTGGTCGATTTAGAGGAAGTACATCCATCTTATATTACAGTCATTCTTGTACAGTCCTTAAAGTCTTAAGGATTTTTTATTGAGGTGACTGAAATCCTGCTTAAGAAAAAAATCAGAGGAGGGAAGAGAAATGGATCTAGAATAAAAACAGGTTCCTTAATATAGTCCAGTCTCAGTGTCAAATGCTTTCATATGTAATATTACTATCCCCGTATCGTGGAGGAAGTAACCTAGAAAGGTTGTGATCACCCAACCAATGACTGGCAGACCAAAGAAGGGACAGTCTTCTCCCTCCCAAGACCCTTCTATTTATCTCTGCCACTAGAGAGGAAAAGTCTAGAATGCAGAAGTCTCCCTATACCATCACCATGGTTAAATATAAAATGACCATGTCCTACATTTCTGTAATCTCCAGAGTTATCCTCTAAAAGATAAATACTAGATCACTGCCAACTTATTACATATCTAGAAGAGCCTCTAAACAGAACTGGTTGTAATAAGCTAAGCTCTCCTAATTGTACATCTTCCCTTTGTTTCGCCTCATCCTGTATAATTAGTGCCGTCTTGAAAATAGAAGTTTTCCATGACATTAAAATTCTTACACAGCACACCCTCTAATTATTTCATATCTTCACATTAGGGACTAAGATACCCATGGTGGAGGGGGTAATTCTGTTCATTATTTAATTAGTTATAGAGGAATTCAGGGAAAAGAGATTATTAAAATAATTTCTACTTGACTCTGAGATTTTTTTCTCATTGCCTACTCCCTCCTAACTTCAAATCTCATCATTTTTGGTACCAGGGTAAGTTATGCCTGTTAGGGTCTCCTTCTATTAAAAAGTTACCTATTCTTCAAGATCTACCCAAAATCCCCTTCTTCGCAGGTCTTTCCAGATATCCGTCATTAAAATTAAGCTTCGTCGTCCATACTCTAGGGTACTAATCCTATAGAATCTCTCTGTTTTGTATTATAGGGCTAGAAATAGGGCAGAGATGGTTGGTAACTTACTCAAATAAATTTCCTCTCTTTTTCTTGGGCATGTAACTCAGCAGCATGTCCTTGCCTGCCTTAGAGTTGGGTGTGATCAGATGATGAATTTCTCACAGTGGGAAACAAATGAAGTGGCATGTTTCCTTTTGGGGCCAGAATTTTTAGGAGGTAGATTGCCCCATGCTTGCCCTCCCCTGTTGAGAGCTGCATGAGAAAAGTCTGATGCCCTCAAGGATGGAGAGAGTCAGGCTCCTAGATCACTAGGTAGAAAGCTGTCTTGCCAAACAGGAACAGCCTCACTAGGTTGAATAAGAAATAACCATCTCTTGTGTTAAGGTTGGACATTTAGAGTTTATATGTGATAGCAGCTAGTGTGGACATACCTAATATACTGTGTGCACATTTGCTTATCTTTGTGACTCCCTCTATTTCAGAAGTCCCAAAATGACAGGAACAACAACAACAACAAATCACCCTTCACTGGGAGTCTTACTTGGAAATGGAGCAGATAGTCATCAAAATGAAGAATGAAGGGTCTCTAAATCATTTCTAGTATTGGGAATGCCATTTTCTCATTGGCAAGCAACCGACTAGAATTTTGAAAATAATCTCATAGGCAACTAACTTAGGGTAGAGAATGAAAGGGATACCCAGTTAGTTTCCATATTAAAATGTGTCCTAGTTCATTACTCATTCAAGTATTCGTCATTCTTTCAATCAGCAAGTAGGTATTGGACATAGTCTACATGACAGGCAGTCCGATAACAGTACTGATCAGTCACAGATCTTGTCCCAGCTCACTCCAAATATATACTCCACCTATCCAGCAAGTCATCAGACTACCAAAGGTGCATTCAGCTTCTCACCCAGGTTTTCAGGTTCTTTATCTATCAAAGTAAACAATAATATTATCTACTTCTCCAATTATGTTGTATTTTAAATTAGATAATGACTTAAATATGGCTATAAAATTTTTAGCACTGTGCTTCACATTTGAACTTGATCAGCACTTAATAAATCCTAGCTATTATTATTCTTATTAATTTAAATTAATTTCATAAGATTGTGCAACAACAACAAAAAATCTGCCTGAAAGAGACTATGTGGAATATAATTTCCCCTTTGCAGTGACTTCTGATATGAGAGTTGAGGGGTTGGGAATAATGCCCCACATTTAAAAGAAAAGAAACAGTATTATGCAAAGGACCAGTGATGTGAGGAAGCATTTTTTGGGAATTGAAGAAGTAAGAAGAGAGGAGTAGAGAGATCAAGGAGGAAAATGCAGCAGGATGAGACCATGCAGAGCCTTGGGACCACCACGTAGCCCTGCTAAGAATTTGGCCTTCTTCCTAGTGCAAGAGAAAGTCACTGAATGGTTTCAAACACATAGTGGCAAAGAATATGATCATCTTTGTTTTTTTTTAGAAAGATCACTATGGCTGGAATGCATAGGTAAACCACTTGAAAAGTTATCATAGGAGAGTCAAGATAAGAAATACCCTATGTTGGGTACAGTGGTGGTAGTGGAGATGGAGAGAAGTCATAAAATATGAGAAATGTCTGAAGTGACATTGGTAGGGCATGGTGATGATTAAGTACAGAAATGAGAAGAAGACAGCTGTTAACAATGGTTCCTGGTGTTTCAGGTAGCTACAAGTACATTTCATAGAAATAGGGAATCCTTAAAGAGAATCAGGGTTGCTAGGGCATGAATTTACTTTTGTCCATGCTGCATTCAGGTGCCTCCCAGATATCCAAGAAAATAGGTCAAATACACAGTTGGATATATTGATCTGGAGCTCCATAGGTACATCTGAGCTAGGGTGTGAATATAAAGGTTATTGGAACGAATAAAAGTTATTGGAATAGCAACTGAGACCAAGGACCGGAGAATTTGCTTAGAAAATGGGCAAAACTTAAACTGAGAAGAATAAAAGAGGGCCTGGGACCTAGCCTTAAGGAACTAGTTATCAGGTTAAGCAGAGATGTGTATGTATTAGAAGAGCATTATTAGGTATTGGCTTAACTGATCGTGGAAGCTTTTATAAGTCCAAAAATCTGACAGAGGAAGCCAGCAGGATGGAAACTCAAGAAAGAGTTGCAGTTTGAGTCTGAAAAATCAGGAAAACCAGGATCAGTCAACAGTGCAGATGAAGTCCAAAAGCAGTGCTGGAGAATTCCCTCTGGCTTGGGGAAGATCAGCCTTTTATTCTATTCAGAACTTCATCGAATTGAATGAACCTCCCCCCACCCCCACCTCCCAACACCCCTGTTATGGCCAACATTCTGCTTTACTGAAAGTCCACTGATTTGAATGTAAATCACATCCAAAGGCCCTCATGGGAACATCCAGAATAACGTTTTACCAAATATCTGGGCACCATAGTCCAGCTAAGTTGACCCATAAAATTAATCATCACAGAGATATACAAAGACAAGCAGAAATAGTGATTGATTCCCAGGCTCTATACTAGTTGTTGGGAATACAATCTACATCATGGTTTACAGTCTGAGCCCAGGGACCAGACATCTGGGTTTGAAACCTAAATTTGCCTTTTCCTTACCCTGAGATCTTAGGCAAATTACTCAATGATTCAGTGAGTGAAGTCACTCAGTAGTGTCCAACTCTTTGCGACCCCATGGACTGTAGCCTACCAGGCTCCTCCATCCATGGGATTTTCCAGGCAAGAGTACTGGAGTGGGTTACCATTTCCTTCTCCAGGGGATCTTCCCAACCCAAGGATCGAACCTGGGTCTCCCGCATTGTAGGCACACGCTTTACCATCTGCACCACCAGGGAAGTGACTCATCTTTAAAATGGGCACAGAATAACCCACCTTTGTTGATTGTAAAAACTAGATCAGGTAATAAACATAAAGGGATTAAAAATCTGATTGAAAATGGTGAGGGCTCAATAAACATTTACTCTTAGGTTTAAGGCAGACCTGGTCTTTTCCCTGCGAAGTGACAGAAAGCATCACGAGCAGACAACAGTGAAAGCGATAGAAATACCTGACCTCATCTTAGATCTACAACGGGAGGAGGCAGCAGTCCCCCTGCAGTGTTTTCGGGAAATCTGGAACTTAACCATCCTTTTTCCTGCATGTGAAGATACCTGACATTTGAATGGCATGTGACCTTGTGAAATAAGCATCCTCTTCACTCTTTTCAGATAAGACCCTAAAGAACTTCCTGCTGAAATATAACTGTTACCTAAAGCACTATCAGTATCAGCCTCCATTAGCCTGAGGTAGATTCCTTCTCAGATAAACTACTCAGGTTCTAATGGGACATTATCTTCCTTTGATTGAGGCAGGACTGAGGAGGCTCCTGGAAGCTAGGAAGGAGTTGGGGATGTTGAAGATGGCAGATGGGAAGGCCAGAAAAGGGAAAGAACAAGGGGAGGAGAAAGGACAGCAGGGCCCTTCTTATTACTCACCCCTGGGGTTCCCCTGGGGTTCACTCTCTTGCAGACCTTCTGCCTGCTCATGCCTACTCGTGCCTGGGACCCTTAAAATATTTTCCCAAATCCTTGATCTCCTTGCTTTAAATAAGTATTCATTTTTTAAAAAAATTAATTCTTTTTGGCTGTTCTGGGTTTTCGTTGCTGCACAGGCTTTCCTCTAGTCAGCAAGTGGAGGTTACTCTCTAGTTGCAGCGCCCAGGCTTCTCATTGCAGTGGCTTCTCTTGTTGCAGAGCGTGGGCTCCAGGGCGCATGGGCTCAGGCGTTATGGCTCCCGGGCTCTGGAGTACAGGCTGAATAGTTGTGGCTCACAGGCTTAGTCTCCACATCATGTGGGATCTTCCCAGATCAGGGATTGAACCTGAATCTCCTGCATTGGCATGCAGATTCTTTACCACTGAGCCGCCAGGGAAGCTCATACATAAGTATTCATTTTAAGGTTTGTGTTCTATTTTTTTTCTCTACTATGGGTCAAAGTAGTTTTCTCAAGATAGGCTGGCAGTAGAAGACAAGTCTCTTGCTAATTCCATGTCATCATATTCAGAGTACACCATAAATAATTTTTTCCTTGAGATATCCTTTTCATTTCTGCTTCTGAAGGATGATCTACCCCTTTTCTTTGCCTGACTCAGGGCAGTAATTCAGAAAGTACAGTGCCCTTGACCTATATCAACTGGAGAAATGCTGACTGCATTTGCTCCTCTGTCTTTGTCCTCGGCTTGTGCAGAGGATCTGTGCAGTAACACTTGGACCCACTCTCTAAACTCTGTAGACATTGCTAAGTTGTTTGATATATTATCCAGTTTGTAATTCAGTATCCAGGGCTTCCTTAGTGGCTTATCAGCTTGTCTCATAGCTCAGTCGGTAAAGAATCTGCCTGCAATGCTGGAGACCTGGGTTCAATTTCTGGGTTGGGAGGATCCCCTGGAGAAGGAATGGCAATCCACTCCAGTATTCTTGCCTGGAAAATCCCACGGACAGGGGTGCCTGGTGGGCTACCATCCTTGGGGTTGCAAAGAGTTGGACATGACTGAGCAACTAAACAGCAACAATTAAGTATTCACTGTGAGGTTGGCATTTATTTTCTTTTTCTTTTTAAACGAAATACTGATAAAGATCTTGGACCATGACTAACTCAGAGCTAAACTCGAGTGTATATTACCCTATGATTTCTTCTCTTTCAGTCTTGCAAGCTAAGGCATTAGTTTAGGCGCTTCTTTTTACTTAAAGATGGGGGCCCTGCAATTTCCCCCAAGATGGGCTTTTTTGAACATTCTTCATCTGGGCAGAGTTGCAGGTCCATCTGCATCTGGTTCCATGTCTGAGTCACGTACCTTGTGTGGAATGGCCTTGGGCAGACAGCTGGGAATGGGCTGTCCCTCGACTCCCAGGCTCACGCTCTACCACTCTGCCCACCGGGGCTCACAGCACACTCTGCTCATGCCTGAAAACCAGTAAGGCTTCCCTTCAGGCCTCCCAAGCCCCAGGAAGAGGAACTGATAGGAAGGGCAGGAGCCACTGTCCTTTGGCTTCTGATGGCTGTCTTCCAGAACAATTGCTCAGGCAGCTGAGTCAGAGGTGAAGACGAGGAGACCCAGGAGACACTGGGTACCTACACTTCAGCTCAGTGGGTATCACCTCTCTCAGCTCCTGTGGAGGTCTGTGGGTCCCAAACCCTCACAGAACCTTAAGGAAACTGATTAGGAGATGCCCTGCCAGGAGTGAGGTGAAGGTGAGGCATGAGGCACTGGTCTGGGACTCAATGAGGCCCGGAGAAGGGATGAAGTTCAGGGATAGGGTGAGAGTCGGGGATGCCAGTAGCACACAGGAATATTGGCCAGTAAAGCACACAGTTTTGTACCGTGGTCTACCAAGCATCCTCCCCACCATAACAATCACACTTTGCATTCAGAGGCACGACCCCAGGCCCCAGGGACACCAGTGTGATAAAATGCACAGAGGCCAAGGCTGAGACACCAGCGTGGTTTGTACATCTTCCCCATGCCAGGCGCCTCACAGGTCATCTCATTTATTGCTCACGATGGCCCTGCAGGCAGGTGTTTGCTCATTCACCTGCCAGTTGAGGAAACGAGGCTCCCCAGAGTGAGGTACATGGAGTAGCACAGATGACACTCTGAGGAAGCAGGAAGTAAGACGGTTCATTTAGTCACAATGCAGTGCTTCCACCCCTAAAGGCTGACACGGGGTCAGTGGAGAATCTGACAAGCTCCTCAGCCACTGCGATCCTGGACCAGGCCCTCTCAGTGCCCCCTGACCAGCTAGCTGGATTGGCCTTGAAGACACCTCAGTGAGAGTGAAGAGCAACAGGAAGCAGGCAGTCCCTACCCACCTACCCATACCCAGAGCGGGGCTAAGGAGCAGGGAGCCACACTTTGCTATGCAGATAACACTCTCCCTGCCCTCTCTGGCCACAGACCTGACCCTTCCTCTTCTCTGCGGGGCTGCTGTGAGGAGTTGGCTTTCCTGATGCTGTGTTTGTGGATGGCTCTGGATGCACTATAACCAGAGTCCTTCTCAAGCTGTGCCTTAGCCATTGAGCAGACTGGAGTGGAAATCAGGAAATTACACAACTCCTAGGTTAAAAAATAAGGAAAAAAAAAAAAAAAGAAGTCCCCAAGGGTGGAAGTTGGGTTAGGACTGGCCACATCACAAGGTTGCTCCATCCGAGACTTTGTGACAGGTATTCCCGGTAGATTTCACTCAGCCCTGGAGATACAGCACAAAGGGATCCCTGAGAACAGACAAGACTTCTCCCGGCAGCAAAGGTGTCACGGCCTAGAGTGGATAATCCTTGCCCTGCCCCGTAGCTTACTCTTAACTCTGCTATGTTTATGATGAAGAACTTCTTTCCCAGTCACCTCAATACTTATTTGCTGTGTGCAAAGCCCCCTGCTTTCTCACAGCCTGTGACATGTCCAGCATACACCTCTGGCTCCCTGGCGTCCAGCCCAGAGCCAAAAAGTACTCCTCTATAGATGTTAGACAAATAAATTACCATAAACCATTTACTTCCAGGATTTGGAAAAGGCCCTATAACATGAAATGGTCAACAAATCCTCCTTCACCAATACAAGCTACCTGAGATCCAACAAATGGCTTTTCATGTCTTTCCTAATAGCACAAAATATCCCTTGGATCCTAGTGAAGTAAGTCTAGCACATGATGAACTGCCTTATAAATTAATGAACACCACCCCGTGAACTGGGTGGTCTATAGGCATTGGCAGTGGCCAGAAATATGATAGGCAGTGGTCATATAGTTGATGCAAAATCCACCATAATGGTTTCTGACATATTTCCTATCACAGTCCACATAGGAGATGAATCTCTCATGCATCACATACTCCCAACAAGGTAGTCCAGCCACACCTCTTTATTCTTTTTCTTAAAAAAAAAAAAAAAAAAAAACTTTCTATTTTGTATTGGGGTGTAGCTGACTAACAACGTTGTGATGATTTTAGGTGAACTGAAAAAGACTTCGCCACACATATGCACGTATCCATTCTCCCTTAGACTCCACTACCATCCAGGCCCACACCCCTTACAGGAAAGTAAATCAGATGGCAAGTGAGTAAAATCAATATTTGTGTAAGAATACATTTGAATCTGCTCTAATTTGAAAAGTGGAACCCCAGGAATGGGCAGCCTTCATTGAGTGCTTACTGCATGCCAGGTTCTGTGCCATGAGCTTTGCATACATGATCTTAATTGCACTAGGAACAACCCTGCACAGTGTGTTCTGTAGAATCTTCATCTTGCAGATTACAAAATGAACTGATGGAGGTTATGCAGTGTTTCCAAGACTAATACATGGCTAGGACTGAATCCAAGTCTGTACATTTACACTTAACCTGTCCAAAATCATCATCCTCAAATTTCAGCACCTGGTGACTATTATTATAAATTTCCTGTGACATCCCTCGCAAATGACTACCACAATCTGTATATGATGACATGAAGAACCTTTTTACCAAGAATACAGTGCTGCTTCTATCAAAACTGGATTTTGCTCCCTGGGTTGAAATCAGTTCAATTATTGGAGTCAGTTTGTATCTTAAAAATCAGCAAGATAATAGCCATCTTTTATTGAGTCTCTTTTATCTTGTTCAGTTCATTCTCTCATTCATGTCAGACTCTTTGCGACTCCATGGACTGCAGCACGCCAGGCTTCCCTGCCCATCACCAACTCCTGGAGCTTACTGAAACTCATGTCCATAGAGTTTGTGATGCCATCCAACCATCTCATCCTCTGTCGTCTTCTTCTCCTCCTGCCTCAATCTTTCTCAGCGTTAGAGTCTTTTCATATCAGGTGGCCAAAGTATTGGACTTTCAGCTTCAGCATCAGTCCTTCCTATGAATATCCGGGACTGACTTCTTTTAGGATGGACTGGTTGGATTTTCTTGCAGTCCAAGGGACTCTCAAAAGTCTTCTCCAAAACCACAGTTCAAAAACATCAATTCTTCAGCACTCAGCTTTCTTTAGAGTCCAACTCTCACATCCATACATGACTACTGGAAAAACCATAGCTTTGATTAGATGGACCTTTGTCAGCAAAGTAATGTCTCTGCTTTTTAGGTCTCATTTTGTCTAGATTTGCCATAGCTTTTCTTCCAAGGAGCAAGCGTCTTTTAATTTCATGGCTGCAGTCACCATCTGCAGTGATTTTGGAGCCCCCAAAAGTAAAGTCTCTCACTGTTTCCATTGTTTCCCCCTCTATTTGCCATAAAGTGATGGGACCAGATGCCATGATCTTTGTTTTCTGAATATTGAGTTAGGGCTTTCTGCCCTAAGGGTGATGTTATCTGCATATCTGAGTTTATTGGTATTTCTCCCTGCAATCTTGATTCTAGCTCATGCTTCATCCAGCCCGGTGTTTCTCATGATGTACTCTGCATATAAGTTAAATAAGCAGGGTGACAATATACAGCCTTGACGTACTCCTTTACAGATTTGGAAGCAGTCTGTTGTTTCATGTCAATTTTCATGTTGTTTCTGTTGTTTCATGTCTAACTGTTGTTTTTTGACCTGCATACAGATTTCTCAGGAGGCAGGTAAGGTGGTCTGGTATTCCCATCTCTTTAAGAACTTTCCACAGTTTGTTGTGATCCACACAGTCAAAAGCTTTGGCGTAGTCAGTAAAACAGAAGTAGATGTTTTTCTGGAACTCTTACTTTTTCAATGATCCAATGGATGTTGACGATTTGATCTCTGGTTTCCTCTGCCTTTTCTAAATCCAGCTTGAACATCTGGAAGTTCATGGTTCACATGCTATTGAAACCTGGCTTGGAGAATTTTAAGTATTACTTTGCTAACATGTGAGATGAGTGCAATTGTGCAGTAGTTTAAGTATTCTTTGTCACTGCCTTTCTTTGGGATTGGAATGAAAACTGACCCTTTCAGTTCTGTGGCCACTGCTGAGTTTTCCAAATTTGATGGCATATTGAGTGCAGCACTTTAACAGCATCATCTTTTAGGATTTGAAATAGTTCAACTGGAATTCCATCACCTCCACTAGCTTTGTTCATAGTGATGCTTCATCAGGCCTACTTGACTTTGCATTCCAGCATGTCTGGCTGTCAGTCAGTGATCATACAATCGTGGTTAACTGGGTCATGAAGATATTTTTTATATAGTTCTTCTGTGTAGGCTTCCCTGGTGGCTCAGAGGTTAAAACGTCTGCCTGCAATGCGGGAGACCTGGGTTCGACCCCTGGGTCGGGAAGATCCCCTGGAGAAGGAAATGGCAACCCACTCCAGTGGTCTTGCCTGGAGAATTCCATGGATGGAGGAGCCTGGTAGGCTACCAGTCCATGGGGTCACGAAGAGTCAGACACGACTGAGTCACTTCACTTCACTTCACTTCACTTCTATGTATTGTTGCCACCTGTTCTTAATATCTTCTGCTTCTGTAGCTTCAGGCGGTTTCTTTAAGAGCTGCTCTGTTTCCTGTAATCTTGCCTCAGGTGATCTCCTGATGAGCTTCTTGAGATTATCAAATTGTGATCTTCTCTGGATTGCTAACATCTTCCATTTGTTGGGGATCTTATGTGTATCTCTTGAGGTAGAGTTGTTGATGGACAGGGAGGCCTGGCATGCTGCAGTCCATGGGGTTGCAGAGTCAGACTGAGCAACTGAGCTGAACTTGAGGTGGAACCAGGACCCTGTCCCAAGTCTGCACTATTGTTTCTTGGCTGCTCCTCCCTCGTCTCAGCATCCCGTCCCTTCTCTGATTGGCAGCAGTTCTTTAAATCTTTCCTTTGGGACTCACAGAAGGTCATGGAGGCTGGCGTCTATTCCCTGCAGACAAGAAACAGTGGGGGAGGAGAGCAGAAAGGCCTCTGTGGCCAGGAGCCCCAGAGGGTCCTGCTTGGTTTCAGGAGGAAGGTGGGAGAACAGGACAGAAAATGTTGGCAAGAGGATCCCTAGGAGGGAAAGTGTTGCAGAGGTGGGTATAAATCCCCAGCAGAAGAGGAGAGTGGGCAAGAGGTGAGCTGGGAGACCGCACAGTGAGGGTAGGGTGAGAAAATGGAGGAGGCAGAAGAAGGGGCTGCAAGCCCACAGAGTCTTTGGGGAGGCGAGAAAAAGGGAAAGAACTCTGGAGAGCACTGACAATTTTTTATGAAGGAGAAAAAGAAGCAGCTTTCCCAGCCCAGAGCTGACATGTGTGTGGGAGTCCTATTGACAATCAGATCATTCCCCTGTCACTCTCACCAGTCCCCACCTCTGCCTGGAAGTGATGCCCCAGGGAGATGCCTTCAGGGACTCAGAAAAGCAAATTCTCCGGAGCCCTCCCCACTTGAGCCACCTCCTGAATGCTGAGCCTTACTAAGAAACTTAATGAGACCTTTTCACACCAGGGAGCAGGGGTCAGTAGTGGGCAGCCTGTTGAGCAAACATTCCGTTGTCTGGATTTGAATGAGGAAAGGTATTTAGCTGGAATGAGATGGACTAGACATAAAAGTGTTGGTCAGAGAGGAAACTCAGGGACATGTTCAAGTTTTTCCTATCTGTCAATGAAATGTTATCACTGAGGAGTTTGTATGTTCTTTTATTTCAAACTTGCCCACAATTTAAAAGCATCAATATCAAGATAGTGCATTGTTCTATATACAGTATTAGAAGGTGATGCTACCAGTGGTGATTCTCCTAAATGACTATGAAATCAGTTGAAAAGAAGAATGGATGTCTGGCAATCTCCTGTGTGGCACAGAGAATTGATTTCAAACTGTAGCTGTTTGAAAATAAATACTACCAAAACTAAGAGACTGATATAAAAGTAAACAAGGGCTTCTTAATCTGTATTTTCACAAACAACTGATTTAATCACTTCAACTTTAAACTCACAAATCAAAAGGTCAGCCAGTTTGATTAAAAACACGTGCACAGTCCAGTTGATTGACTGAACTATATGCTTGAAGAAGCAGTGGTGTGATGCTAAGAGAAGTAGCTTGGGAGTCAGGCAGCTTGGGCTCTAGTTTGGGCTCCATTTCACATCCCTTGTAAGAACCTGGGTGACCTCTGAGCCCCAGGACACCGTACCTACATCCTGGATTCTGGTGATAATCAAATGAGGTAACATAGGTAGAAATAATTTTGTACACTGGGAAGTTCTCTCCAAAATTCCATCATTACTATCGATAACTGTTACATAAGCCCAAAGCCACATATTCACCAATCCTTTGAAATGCTGCTGCTATATTTGATACACTTACTCATAGAAACTTTCTCATGTTTGGCAACTTCTGTCCCTCTCCTATCTGAAGTCTGAATCCTCCTTCCTAACAGTGCCCTCTGCTACCAATTTAATGCAGCACCATTGAAGATAATCTGCCCAGCCACTGCTGCAGTTAATAGAAATTCTCCTTCCAGTGTGGTGCATCTGGTGTGACATCTGTTTAAAACCCATGGAGAGGATTCAGTGTTCACAAGCAAATTGAGTAATTACTATGTAATTACACTATAAATTGTGCAGTCAATGATTTGCTCTCAAAATTCATCTTTTGGACATACTCACTATGACAGCCACTTGGGTTCTTCTAAGATGTGCAGATCTGTTCTTAAAATGGTCAATATAAGGATGTGAACTAAACACCTGTGGCCAAAAAATTAGCAGATTATCTCTAGAAAAGAGAGAGTGTTAGAGAAGGAAGAAAATGAAAGTGTGGAAAGGAGACGTTAATAGAGTGAGAAAGAAAGGGGAAGGATACTTTGAAGATTATCTGTCTTTCTCAGTTATTTTGTAAAACCTGTGAAATTGCTAAGCCTTGCTGGCAGCAGAAAACACAAGAGGAGAGATCAGAGATGCAGGATTTCGCCTGCTTCATGAAGAGCTCGTTACTAGTGATAGCCATTTGGACTTTGGGAAACTGTACCATATGTAGAGAGTAGAGAATTAATGACTTAAGAGATCATATCTAATAGTTCTTGATAACTACGAGCTTTACAGTGGCTAAAAACTGAGACCTAACACTTTGCTGAATGGTTGTAAAGCATAGATCTATGCTTCCTCTAAATCTGTGTTTTAAAAGCCAGCCAACAAATATTTATCATCCACATGTTATATGGAATATGAGATACGTATTAGACTACATGCTTGAAGCAGCCTGGAATATAAATAAATAAGGCAGCAGCATGGCATAGTGGAAGAAAGGCTAGCTTGAGATCCTTCCTGACTTGACTTTGAATCTTGAGCTGTGGGACTGAGCCATATGAAGCTGCTGATGTTCAATCATTTTTAAGCTACATACCTGGAAATTTCATACAATTCAACCAAAAGGAATTAGAAATGCCTCTGAAATGTTTGAGAATTAGAAAAAATGTTTATGAAATATTTATAATGTTTGTATAAATGTTTATAGTTTGTTTATGGTGGAAGGGATTTAGAAGCATCTTATCCTTGGTCACCAAGGGTACTAAGCATCATTACTGTATAGTGGAAATAGGACAGACGAGTTAAGACAGTGTTGCAAGTCAGAGCTATAAAAGTCTCCCCTTTGACCACTGTATGTTTAAAAATACAAATCTCACTAAATATTTAATGAAAGGAATTTTATTAAAATGAGAGGATTCACTGGTTAAAACAAAGGCATTTGCTACTACATAAACATGCAAACACACACACACATGCTAAGTCACTTCAGTCGTGTCCGACTCTTTGTGGCCCTATGGACTATAGCTCGCCAGGCTCCTCTTGTCTATGGGGTTGTCCAGGCAAGAATACTGGAGTGGGTATATCTGATCTCCAAAACCAAAATTCTATGCCATATGCCCACTGCAACAAGCAGTCTGTTCGAATCAGTTATTCTGTAACTATATTAACATCAAGTGGTTCCATTTTAACAGCACAACACTTTCCAAATGTGTATACTTCAGTTTTCAAAAGGTAAGTCCCATTTAGGGATGGGCTGCAATTTTACAAAATAAAGTGACAACCCATAATGCACACCAGACACCCAGTTGCAGTAATAACGGTTTTATTCCCTTCCTTTGCATGGGAGCAGCAGAGCACTCGCGGCATCAGAGGCAGCAGCAGCAGACAGCTAGCAGCATTAGTCAGTTTGCTAAGTAGAGACAGGAAGCAAGTTCAATGGAGCAGAAAGGTCCCTGCCTCTGTGGAATTGATGGAGAGAAGGAATGTGATTGGTTTCCTAAAGGGCAGACAGAGGGGTGATGGGTAATTTCACCTCCCCTCACTAAGCATGCCTGTCTATCCGAGATGAATCAACACCTTAGATTACACATTATGCAAATGACAGTGACAGTTTGGCACCTAATGGTCTCCTGCCAGAGTTTAGATTCGTTCCCACTGTTGTCTGAGAAGAGTGAAAGTAAACATGCCCCCTCCCCCTCCGTGGCTTCTTTGTCCTTGTGAAGAACAGCTTTTGCAAAGCCCGCAGCTCAGAGCCTGAGCCGTGTAGCAGTGGCCGTCTCTCCTTGCCAGGTGGTGAGCTCAAAACTCCCAGACTCGGAAAGGAATTTCACAAAAACAAGAACAGAGGTGCCAGTGACTGTTGTAGATCATACGGAGAAGCTCTCAAGGAAATCCTGGTCCTTAAATTATGCAGGTTTGATCCCTGGGTCGGGAAGATCCCCTGGAGAAGGACAGGGCAGTCCACTCCGGTGTTCCTGCCTGGAGAATCCCGTGGACAGAGGCACCTGGTGGGCTACAGTCCACGGGGTTGCAAAGAGTTGTACGTGACTGAGAGTGTGCATGTGTGTGCACACACACACACAAACTACATTTAGAAAGATACTGCAGATGTGTCAGTGCCAATGAGTCAGAAGAAAACTGCTACCCAAAAGGAGCTATTTCCTGATTTGCTCATGGAAAAGTAATTCTGGGCAGTGATGGAACAACTGTGATGTAAGCTCTTCTTTCTCCCCACCACTGAAAAGACCATGTCTTAATCTGGGGAAAGGAAAGCTGACAGTTACTGATTTACCCTCACATAAATACTCTAAAAGAGAATTGATTTGACTCTCCCACAACACCACCCCCGCCCCACCACCAAGTCCCAGTATAAAACTAGAAGACACATGCTGGAATTATAGAAACAGCTAGTCTATACATGAAATATGATATCTTTAAATGAACGTGATCAGATTTTAGTACAAATTCCCAAGGAATTCTGGAAGTTCTTCCTGGAGTTCCTAAGATATATTCATATCTAATATGTGATTTATCCCTGGGGTAGATGATTGTCTTAAATCATCTTTTAAGACTACTTCCAACATTGAAATTTAGACTAGAAGGATGAAATCAGAATTTTTAACAAAACAAGTTCAGCGTTGGACTTCTATATCAGTGATAAGCTGAACTATTGTAGTGGATTATTAACTAAAAAGAGAACTTTGCCAGACAAATTAGGGTGTGCTGGGCTGGTCACCATTTCAAAAATACCCTCTAATACAGGTCAGAACTTGAAAAAAAAAAAAAGAGGGGGTGGGAATCAGTTCAGGGCAATGGTGTTCTTGTGGTCATAGGATCAATCGTTATAACCTCTCAGACTACAAGAAGCCACCATTTTGTATAATGACTTAGTAAGTGTAATGATCTTTCATATAAACACTTGTGCCCACAGTGGAAAACTTAAAGTCAATAAATAGATACCACTCAGGTGAAGCATAGATTTTTTTTTTTCTAGAGAGAGTCAGCCCTGTCTGAATAATGATGTTACCTTCTTATTGAACGTCCTTTGGTGCATAAGGCAGGAAAACAGAAAAAGACTGACTTTCCCTAACTTGTCCATCCTTGAAAGGCATAATGTGGTCTCTTTTCTAGAAAATGAGAAGGCTCTTGATAAAAACAGACACATGAGTTCTAGTTGTAGATACCACTGGTTCTTCTACTTGAGTCACAGTGGTTCATCTCTCTATAGACTTTCTTCCTATAAAATGTAGTGATGAAGTGACTAAACATTGGAATCTTTCTTTATGCAAGTTAAGAAACTCTGTCACTGCCTAAATTCTGTCATTTATTTACCAAGAATGGTAACTTGATATATCAGTACATTTGAGCCTTGAGCAACAAGGGTTTGAACTACATGCGTTCACTTACATGTGGGTATTTTTCAATAAATATAGTGCATTTTCATTTTACAGATCTTTAACTGTATAGAAAAGTTTGTATTCAATTAGAGATCACTATATTTGAAATCACAAGCACTAGGGTTTGAATCCTGATTCATTGACTCCAACTGTTTTTAACATTTCCTTTGTTTTTGAGGCAGAGATAGCTATACATGGATTTTGGATTTTACCCGAGGGTTAACACCCATCACCCTTGAATTTTTCAAGGGTCAGCTCTATACCTTTGTGATACTCAGAACCTCCTTGAACAGCGTTTTTAAAAAGTGTTTCAAGAAAGTTACTGTGGAGCAATCTCCTCTGTCCAGGGTTAGAACACGATATGGATCCACTCAAGGTCTTCACCCTTAAGACAAGGTTGGCTTTTGTGGTTCATTCACATCTGACATTTGATCGTTATAAGCCACCTTGGTATCTGGAGACCACAATTTGAGACAGTGTCTTTTTATGCCTTTAGGATTAGAAAGACAATGGGATTAAGCCTCCAATTTGGCAAATTCCCCAGAGACCCTGCAATTATAGGACTACTCTTTCACATTCTCCAGTTAGCAAATGTGGGCACAGTGGCATTGCCACACTTGCCAAGCAGTTTCTGCAAAATGTCCAAATAAAATATATCAGGCATCTAATGAGGACTAAAGGCCCGTTCCACCCTCCCCCTTTTCTTCACACTGTGAGAAGCTATACTGGGCTAGATTTATAGCCAGCAGCCACTAGCCCTGGGTCCTAATTAAGACAGTAAAATGCCCCTGACAAAGATATAAGAAATCCAGATGTCTTCAGTGAGTACAGATCTTGAGATTCTGTATTTGCTGCCAAGAGAATATCTCAGGGAGAAAGAAAAACATGTGAATCCACAGGAAATAAGGATGAAAAGGTAATGTACTTAAGTAATTTTCCTCCTAATATGTTTCCTTTAAAATATAACTCTTTTTTTTTCTTTGCTTGTTTTTGCTTAATTAAACACCAGAAACTATTAACTTGATTTGGTCTAGGTTTTTAAATACTTGAATAGAATGTGGTTTGTTGTACGTGTTAAAGAAGCTGGGGGAAAAAATGAATTAAGATGTATTCCCTGTACTAGGCTATCTAAAGATACATAATATTTCAAAAGTTATTTTGTACAGAGAATAGCAGTGACTTGTTCTATCACAGTTTCTGTCAGACAGAAAGTTAAGAGTTAAAACAAATAAAACAAGAAAGCTTAAGCTCTCTTCAGTTCCTCTGATTTAAGCCCAGGTTGAAAGCTCCAGCGGGAAGCAGCAAGCAGAATATTTCAGTGACTCACGTTGATGCCCCAAAAGTGAAATCTCACTGCTTATGCCCTGTGACTCCACTTGCTGTTGTTGTTATTATTTTAGCCACTAAGTCATGTCTGACTCTTTTGCCACCGCATGGGCTAGAGACCACCAGGCTCCTCTGTCCCTTCATTTTCCAGGCAAGAATACTAGAGTAGGTTACTATTTCCTTCTCCAGAGGATCTTCCCGACCCAAGGATCGAACTCACATCGCCTGCATTGGCAGGTGGGTTCTTTATCACTGAGCCACCTGGGAAACCCCCTGGGAAGTCACCCGGGAAGCCCCCTGTGACTCCACTAGGTCTTCCCTATATCCACCTACACTGAACAATGCATCTCCACATCTCATACATACTTTTACACCATTCATTTCATTGCTTACAACACTATATTGAAATAAACTGCAGGTGGCTACTCTCTAGACTTTATTTTCTTAGAGGACAGTATATTATTAATGCTTTATCCCCCAGAATTAACACAGCACCCACACAATGGGTCATTTTGAGACAATGATAACATCCTTACTGATAATAAATTCTATTAAAATATTTAAATATATTTGTAATTTTCTCTCAATATTAAAACTAGTAATAGTATCTGTTAAGCACTTCTGTGTGCCAAGACAGATACTGAGTGTTTTCCTGATGTTTATTTCACTTAATTTTCATGAATCTGATGTCAATACACTTTTCATATGTTCCAGTTGAAGAAATGTTTGCAGAATGGTGATACAGCTAGTAAATGGCAGAATTTGAACTCAAGTTATCTGACTATATGATCTGTAGTTTTAACATTTCACAGTACTGCCTCCTGGGACAAATCCCTTAACAAATGTTTTTCAGAATTACTGGCAAAATCCCAAATTCTGGGAATTAAAAACTAAAAGTGTGTTGCTGCATTTTTCATCAACAGTTGACTTGTAGAGAGAGCCAAGGTTTTTCTAGTCCAATTTGATCTCCTTTATATGAAAGATTACTTCAAGGTGCTTCTTAGAGAAAATAGGATGAAAGGCAGTCAGGATCTTATCCTCCCAACATAGCATGCATAGAATAAGAGATCCATTTAGACCAGTGAAATTCAGTCACCAGGCTCCCTCATGGCATCCCTGATAAGAACTTTTATGGTCAGTCTACAGATATGAATTCTCAGTGAAAGTTGCTCAGTCGTGTCTGACTCTTTGCAACCCCATGGACTATACAGTCCATGGAATTCTCCAGACCAGAATACTGGAATGGGTAGCCTTTCCCTTCTCGAGGGGATCTTCCCAACCTAGGGATCGAACCCAGGTCTCCCGCACTTGACAGTTAATTCAAATCACTATTGGAACTGGCGTACTGAACAGACTACAGGGATATGATGATTTTGGCCTTTGAATAATTGTTTCTATGGTACTGAAGGTATTATTTATGGTATAAGGGATATGGGCATTCATTCCAGATCAAGCTCTGTGGTAAGTAACCTGGAAGAGGGGAAACTGTCTCATGCTAACCATCATAAAGACCCCTAGATCCATACAGTTCTCATCCCAAGAGCCACAAGAACTGACTTAATGCTTTTCTGTGGAGTTGACCCATAAACTGCTTGTATTGTTCCTCTGAAATATTAGTGGCCCGGGAATAGGTTGTAATTGAAGATTGATGAGCCAGGTTGGGAAGTTATGACCATCAATAGCACCATGAGTATGATTTCAGGGACTCCAGGTGGCAGATCATTGTCGGTGCCTTATTCTCTGACATGGCAATTAAGACATGTGAAGTTTCTAGGACAAGGTTTTAAAGAACTGAGAACACTGTCATCTGTTCTGATATTCACATCACTGCAAATTCTGTGAATGCTAACAGAGTGAACTAGGGAGGAACAGGAAGCCTGTTAAAACTAAACATCCAACAGCAGAAAGGTGATTACATAAATGAAATATGGCAGTCATTGAAAATGAAGTGGTGTGAGAGCAGGTAATAGCATGCAAAAGTGTTACTGCTGCTTGCTAAGTGGAGAAAAGCATATGAAAATATCCATATAACATGTTTCTATATTTATAAATGAAAAATATAAAATGCAAATAAAGAAAAGATCTACATCTGTTTGTCAACAGTGCTCATATCTGCTTGATAGTATTATGGGTGAGTTTCATTTTCTTCTTTTTGTTTAGTTTGATCCTCTAAATTTTCTGTCTTGAGTATGCGTCCTTTTTTTTGCTTCTGAAAACAAAAGTTTTCTCCAAATCATTATTGGAACCTTAAAATACATTGTTAGAAATAGAAAAGCTAAGAAAATTAAGAGTAATATGGCATTAGGCTAACAAGAATTTTTTTAAAAAATAGAAATTCTAATAGGATTATGTTCACCCCATAAAGTAACCAAAAGGCTGTGACCAGTCTGCCTTTTTATAGATAACTTTTTTTCTAAGAAACAAGAAATACTCTATCAAAAAGTGGTGATAGACATTTACCATGCCAAAAAGGAAGTCATGAAGCACCTTAACTGTCCAGTAGGCCATAGCATCCCTAACTGTGCCAAGAAGCTCCTAGTAATAACAGAATTCAGTGAGTCATGTTATATCTGTGTATTGAGATTCCCAGAGAAATAGATCGTAGTAAAGGCCCTGAGCCGTCCCGCAGTGAATCAATCTGAATAACCTCATCTAACGCAGTGTTTGCCCCCTTTTAGCATCACATAACCCTAGCAGTAAGATATTGGAATAACTCTGGTTATAAGGCAGTACTTTGAAAAACCTCCTCCATTTAGGAGAATGCATTACTCATACCAGGAATTTACTTATTCGATTAGCTCTCTGAGCCAAATGGAAAATAAATAATCTTGATTTCTAACAACTGCCACAGGAACCATGCCCTGGAGCTCCCCAGAGACCCAGAAACATTAATGCTTCTCTGCTAGTTTTCTGGGACTGACCTATGCCAAGGGAACTGGGGAGCCCATTGTTGCTATTGTGCTTCATGCCTTGAAAACTTCCCAGTCATTAGAGGGTTATTCTTCACCCCACTCCTGTTATTCAGAGTGAAAATTATCCTCTTGAATCTGGCAACATATGGTCTCTATAAAGAATTTCCAAGCATATTAAAATCAACCTAACAATAGCTCTGAAAATAATTTTTTGGAAGGGCAGTTTTGTCAGTGTAATGATGTCAGCTCCAAAGTTTTCAATGAATGTATTCTTATCAGTAGCTTGGATGTGACATGTGGTGAAGCATCTTGTGAGGGGATTTCATAGAAGAACACAGCACAGTAGCGATTGCAAATAATAACTGTGGCTATGGTAACCCAAGGTGAAAAGCACCATTTGCATCACTTTATCACTCCTTAGAGATCCAATTTACACATGTTACTGCTGTAACTGGACAAGATAGATGTAATCACAAATGACCCACCACAACAGCAAGCCAGATAATTTATAAAAAATCAGTTCAGAAAGACATTCCGGAAAGAGTAATTCAAGGATTTGACAGTTGACAACTTGTGAAAAACTTTGAAAAATATTCACCCAGAAAAGCTGCAAATTCTTTGTTTCCTGAATTTCTCTTCATGCAGAGTTACTGTCTGTATATATTTTATTGTCACCTACAGAAACTTTTATCTTTTATCCTGAAATTTAATCTATAATCATTATAACTAAGCCATGAGTTCAAGAATTCAGTCAGAAGCAAAAACTTGCCTTGAATGGCATAATGAAAAGGTCTTGCATGGGAAAAGTTAACACTCAGACCTCAAAGCCCCATCTGTTATATCTTTACACATCACATAGATACTCACTGTTGAACATGGTCCACCTCAGCAAAGGGCTTTTGTTGATGCTACTGTTGGATGATGGATTACTGTTTGTGGTGGTCTAGAAGCCATTTACTCACAGTTATTTATTTATCAACTATAGTATTTCTTGCACTGTGCTATTATGCTTAGGCATAGTGATAGGGATAGACATAATAATGAGAGTAATAAAAATAGTGATAAAGCCAGATAAAATCTTTGCCCTTGCAGAAGTTACAGTTTATCAAAGAGACGCAGTTAAAAAACAATCAAAGAAACTGGTCTTTGGATTGAGGGGTTTTTCCATATGAAACAGTCAACCTAAAATACAATCAACAGTGAAGTTAGGAAAGTATATTAAAGAGGAAGAAATGATAAAAGGTATGGTGGAGAAGAAATATACTCCTGGGCAATGACTTCCTCTGCATTCTTAATTTTAACTACACTCTATCATGAATCCAAGAATGTGCCATACTGGAGAGCTCCCTGTTCTCCAAATAAACCAAACAATTTAACACCTTTGTTTCTTTGCAAGTGCTTTCATCTTATCACTAAATGCCTCTGCCCCACAACCAGTGTTTCTCCTATTGAGATTCCATTAAAAAAATTTTTAATCTAAGTAAAATGTTGTCTCTTCCATTAATTTAACCCAGTCATCTTCATCAACAGTTAACTATTTCAGTTAAGATTGCATAACTACTTATTTATTTCTTCTAGATTTTAATTAATATAGCTATAAACTCCTTAAAGGTAGGGGATTTTCACTTCAGTTTATATACTTAATGTAACATTTATACATTTTAATCATGGAAGTGTCAAATATAATGAATAAGTGCAAACAAAAATACAATGATCCTTTTCAGTACCAAAAAAAGAAAGAAAGAAAAAAGGACAGAAAATAAGTTGTCAGCACGTCTCCAGACTCGAGAGTAGACACATGTATGATGCCATGTATAATTATATAAGTAAAATTAACACATCACAAAAAAAGACCCAAATGAATTTTCATCAATTTTTGACAGTATATTTTTGGAGTTTGTTTTTAAATGAAGGCTGTGTAGTTTGTGAATTGACCTTGGAGAAAGGGGCACAAGAGTTTCCCAAAGAAATAATCAGTTGTCATCCAGGATATTTTTTCCTAAGCAATATCACAATAAGAGGGCCAGGTTACATCTAGTCCACACAGACAGACGCTATACATTCTTAGACAGCATTGAGAGGGAAAATAGAGTTTTCAAGTATATTCCTTAATTCAGAAGGCTGCACCTCACATGGGCAAAGCTCTGTGGCATTTTCCAAGATAAATACAGCAGGGACTGATTTATTTTGTGGTGGTTGGTAGTTCTCTCCAGCAAAACGTGAGTGGCCAGCAATTAATAATAACAGAAATTAAAATGCATATGCCATTTTAAAGCTTACCATGTATCTCACAACCATGGACCTCTAATCAAAATTAGATTATCATTATCTCATTTTATACTTAAGGAAGTTGAATGGCATCTGGAGTTCTTAGTTACAGACAACAGAGTCTACTCTACCAGGTTAAAGAGAAAGGAACTAGTCAAAGAGTACTAGGTAGTTCGTGGAATCTTCGGGAGGGCAAGACTCAGGTTTGGTTCCTAACCAGCCAGACAGCAGGGCCATGAACAACACAGCTCATACAGTGCCTGACAGTTATTTGGAGCTCTTTTAGGGGACGCATCAAGGCTGCCCCTGCCTCTGTCCACTCCTACGATGTTCACATTTGGAGGAAATTCCATCACAGTGATCCAGAAGAACAACTTTGCCACTCCATGTGCTTTCCAGTCAATCCAAATAACTAGAAAGCAGTTGCCATCTTATGTTGCTCACTCCTGCATCTTTGTCTTGCCCAGAGACAGGCTTCTGATTGGTAGAGTTTAAGTCATGTGCCTTTTTCCTAGTTGTAAAGGGACCTGGGAAATGTAGTCTGGACTTCATCTTCTATTACAGATGTCCTATTTCCTGGAAGAAAAGCTGAAGAGGGATTGGAATGGGAAATCAGTTAGCTAATCTACCAAATCTGCCAGAAGTGGAGACTTGACTTGATTATAATCATATAGCTAGTAAGTAACAGAGCTTCAGATGCCAGATCTTACACTCTCCACAAGATAAAAGTGACTGCTTCATTATGGTAGAGATGAGTAAGTAGCTCATCCAGTATTCAGAGCTTAATTAAAATATCCCTTAAGAGCAACTATTTCCTTTTGACATTGAATTGCGTGAGCTCAAAGCGTCATTATTGGTTTAGTTTTCTAGATATCTAAATATTGTGAAGGGAGTAGCCTTGTAAATGGGGATGAGTCCTTCATCCTTTCTCCAGTTCTCATTAAAAAAATAATAACTACACATCTACATTATAAAATTAAGGATCTCAGGGCCAGAAAGACGCTTAAAGCCATGTTAAGATTTGTAGCAGCTCTGAGTCAGTTTCCCCTATTTCTCATATTAGTCCATGGATACTTTTTATATTACAGAAAATATGAAAACAAACTTTTAAAATCTGACTACCATGTAAAAAGTAAAATGCAGAATATACTGTATGGACCCCCCACGTGACAGTTTAATAGACTTGGGTTTAAATCCAGGATCAATCACTAGCTATAAGATGCTGGTAGAGCAAGTTGCTTAATCTCTTTGGGTCTTTTTCCTTTCTATAAAATAGGAACAAGAATGCCCATTTCTTTTTTTCAAAATTATTTATTTATTTATGTGTGCCGGATCTTACTTGTGGCACATGGATCTTTAGTTGCAGCATGTGAACTCTTTGTTGTGGCAAGTGAAATCTAGTTTCCTGACCTACAATTGAACCCAGGCTCCCTGCATTGGAAGCATGGAGTCCTAGCCACTGAAAATTGTTAGTAAGGTTTTATGTAAACTGTAGAGAACATGATAGATGTGAGTAGAGGTGGGGAAGCAATGGTGTGTCTTCTAAATACATCAAGTAGATGAACAAATAGTTATTTGTAAAGCACTTAATATAGTCCTAGAAAATACTAACCAATGATAAAATAGAAACTACTATTTAAAATATTATTTCAAAATAATTACTTAAAGTGATAATTTTGATTTAACAAATCTTAATAATGATGAGCTCTGAGAATCTACCCACCCGTGAAAATGGTATTAGTTTTAACTGAAGAAACATAATGTTCAATGGCAAGTGAAATTTTTTTCCAAGACTATTTTCTCTCACAAATGACTGTTTCCAATTATACGTAAAGACCTTTCCTATCTCCTACTTTTGTAAAACTTTCAAACTGTCTGATGGGTTTTCAAATTATGTAATAAAGGGAAAGGAAATTAAATAGGTTGAAATCTCTTAGAAAAGTCACCGGTGCCATCTGTCTATGACTTACTGAAAAAGTGACTATTAAAATGCAGTCCTTAAACAAAAAATAGCCTCAGAATTTCATGAGAAGTCATCTCTAATGGGTCAAGTAAAAACACGCTTTGAATAGGACTTTACAACATTTTAACACTTTCAGAAACAGCCTGACATCTCAAATACAATGAAAAGTAAAACCTCTCATATATGTAGGTGGACAGGAAGCACAGAATCATTTTTTACTTTTTGTTGTCATTAGCAAAACCTACCCTAGCCTGTTAAGTTTGTCTGTGATGCAGACTTCCCTGTTTAAGAACTTGGACTCAGACACTTGCATTCTGAAATAAATTGTCTTCAGTGCGGGTAGGGGGAAGCAAAAGGCAGATGGAAAGCACATGTCTCTCTGCTTTGCTACAAATTGCCATTTATACCGTGTCTGAGACAGAAAACAGTTCTGAAAATGGGAAGACAGATCAACTTGGTTCACCTTTCTGGTGTGAACACCCTTGGAAGGTTGACAGCAGAAGCCTTTCCTCAGAAGAATGAGCTCCCCTTGCTGAGGAGACTAAAGGGAGGCCTGGGGCTGGTTTGCAGAGTGTAAAGAGCAGACAGAGGAGGATGCAGAGGAGAAACACAGAGGCCCACCAGAAAGCTGAGCAGCAAGATGGAAGGAATGAGTAAGAAGGAAGCCTAGACAAAAGCTGAAGGTACAGAGGGGCCAAGAGGGATAGGGTAGAGAGGGAGGTGGGAGGGGGGATCAGGATGGGGAATACATGTAACTCCATGGCTGATCCATGTCAATGTATGACAAAACCTACTGCAATATTGTAAAGTAATTAGCCTCCAACTAATAAAAATAAATGAATAAAAACAAAACAAACAAACAAAAAAGCAGGTGAGAGCAGGGAAGGTGCTGCAGGGCACGCTGGTAAATTGCAAGAGTTAAATAGATGAGGAAATCGAGGAAAACAGGCAAGAGCACTCATTTAGGGGCTCTGCATATGAAACAAAGGAGAAAAACATACTGCTAATTTAATGTGATGTCGGAGAAGGTTTTGCTGTCACTCTTGTCATTTTTCTAAGCAAAGGCAGATAAGTACTTCTGAAAACAAAAAAGGAGCCAGTGGGAATGGAGAGGCTGAAAACACCAAATCTGGAAGAGTCCTTCACCAAATGGGCTGAGAAAACATGGACTAGTGGCAGAATTTCCGATCACTGAGGATTAATGCAAATTTTTTTAAACACTATTTTTTTTTTTTTTAATTTGGCTGCCCAGGACATATAGGACCTTGTGTGTTACAACATGTGGGATCTAGTTCCCCAACCAGGGATCAAACCCAGGTCCCTGGCATTGGGAGCTCAAAGTCTTAGCTACTGGACCACGATGGAAGTCCCAGGATAATGCAGTTTTTAAACTAAGAGAGAGTTGTCCAGGGGTTGGGGGTAGGTTTCCAAAGAGATTTCATGGCAAAGCTACAGTTAGAATCTTTTCATGTCGACTGTCAATCCTGTGCTTTGTCCAAGAGACAAACTGTCTCAGTCTCTTTGATAATGAGGCCTAACCCCACAATATTTAAAGGCACAGGAGTTGGAAGAAAGATGACAGGCAACAGTGGGAGATTTATGCAATAGAGAGAGAGAAAAGAGAAATGATACGAGTGAGAACTGAACCAAAATCCTGTGGGAGAGATTAATATTCTAAACCCTGCCTATGGAATCCAAACTAGAGGAGTCAAACAGATTCCAGAGCTATGTAGGTAAGGCTGATTGTGGTGAAGAGTTCAACATGGTAGTAGAATGAAAATCAGCAGGCTGGGTGTCTAACCATTGGGGAAATAAGAATCTTCAGCGAAAAGGAACTTGTAAACAGAAGAAAATGTGCAGAAATGGAAATCCAAGGCATAAAAGAGTGTCTGGTGAAGATGAAGTTGAACACGGATGGGTTTGGTGAACAAATTGTGGGAAGCAAGGCTGAGGATTGGCAGAGGCAAGGACTGTGAAGGACCAGTGCAGTTGACTGAGGATGAGAATGAAAGAAACATCAGCGTTTCCATCGGATTGGCCAGTCGGTACTAAATTAACAATATTATAGGGCTTCCCTGGTAGTGCAGTAGTTGGGAGTCTGCCTGCCAACGCAGGGGACACAGGTTTGATCCTGTCCCAGGGAGATCCCACGTGCTGCAGAGCAACGAGGCCTGCACACCACAACCTGAGCCCACACGCTCTAGAGCCCATGCTCCACAAGAGAAACCGCTGTGATGAGAAGCAGCAAGAGGATAACTCCCACTTGCCAGGGCTAGAGAAAGCAAGCTCACAGCATCAAAGACCCAATGCAGATAAAAATGAATTAAACAATAAGAATGTTGTACACAAAACTGGATTTCAGAAGCAGAAGTTAAAGTGAAAGTCACTCAGTCATATCCAATACTCTGCGACCCCATGAACTGCACAGTCCATGGAATTCTCCAGGCCAGAATAACTGGAGTGGGTATTCCTTCTCCAGGGAATCTTTCCAACCCAGGAACCAAAGCACATAGTGAAAAAGCTACTCTGCCCGAAAAAAAGCATCATTGTCACCCAGAGGTTCCTTTGGGTGACGATGGAACAATTCATGAAGCTGATTCTGATGGTGAAAACTGGTTGTCTCTTAGTTGTGTCACAGTGATGACTTACTGTGTAATAGTACATTTCCAATGTTGTTGTTTACTTGCTAAGTTGTGTCCAACTCTTTGCAACCCCATGTACTGTAGCACGCTAGTCTCCTCTGTCCTCCACTATCTCCTGGAGTTTGCTCAAATTAATGTCCATTGAGTTGGTGATGCTATCTAACCACTTCATCCTCTCCAACCCCTTTCTCCTTTTACCTTCAATCTCTCCTAACATCAAGGTCTTTTCCAATGAGTTGACTGTTCACATCAGATGGTCAAAATATTAGAGCTTCAGCATCAGCCCTTCCAGTGAATATTCAGGGTTGATTTATTTCGGATTGACTGGTTTGATCTCCCTGAAGTCCAAGGGACTCTCAACAGTCTTCTCCAATACCACGGTTCAAAAGCATCAATTTATTCTTCAGCACTCAGCCTTCTTTATGATCCAGTTCTCACATGGCTACTGGAAAAACCATAGCTTTGACCATACGAACCTTTGTTGGCAAAGCGATGTCTCTGCTTAATATGCTGTCAAGGTATGTCATAGCTTTCCTTCCAAAGAGCAAGCATCTGTTAATTTCATGGCTGCAGTCATCATTTACAGTGATTTTGGAGCCCAAGAAAATAAAATCTGTCATTGCTTCCACTTTTCCCCCTTGTATTTGCCATGAAGTAATAGGACCGCTGGACATGGAACAACAGACTGGTTCCAAATAGGAAAAGGAGTACGTCAATGCTATATATTGTCACCCTGCTTATTTAACTTATATGCGGAGTACATCATGAGAAACGCTGGGCTGGAAGAAGCACAAGCTGGAATCAAGATTGCTGGGAGAAATATCAATAACCTCAAATATGCAGATAACACCACTATTATGGCAGAAAGTGAAGAGGAACTAAAAAGCCTCTTGATGAAAGTGAAAGAGGAGAGTGAAAAAGTTGGCTTAAAGCTCAACATTCAGAAAAGTAAGATCATGGCATCTGGTCTGGTCCCGTCACTTCATGAGAAATAGATGGGGAAACAGTGGAAACAGTGTCAGACTTTATTTTTCTGGGCTCCAAAATCACTGCAGATGGTGATTGCAGCCATGAAATTAAAAGACACTTACTCCTTGGAAGGAAAGTTATAACCAACCTACATAGCATATTAAAAAGCAGAGACATTACATTGCCAACAAAGGTCTGTCTAGTCAAGGCTATGGTTTTTCCAATGGTCATGCGTGGATGTGAGAGTTGGACTGTGAAGAAAGCTGAGCGCCGAAGAATTGATGCTTTTGAACTGGCATTGGCAAAGACTCTTGAGAATCCCTTGGACTGCAAGGAGATCCAACCAGTCCATCCTAAAGGAGATCAGTGCTGGGTGTTCATTGGAAGGACTGATGCTGAAGCTGAAACTCCAATACTTTGGCCACCTCACGTGAAGAGTTGACTCATTGGAAAAGACTCTGATGCTGGGGTTGGGGGCAGGAGGAGAAGGGAATGACAGAGGATGAGATGGCTGGATGGCATCACCAACTCGATGGACATGGGTTTGGGTAAATCCAGGAGTTGGTAATGGACAGGGAGGCCTGGCATGCTGCGATTCATGGGGTCACAAAGAGTCGGACACGACTGAGTGACTGAACTGAACTGAACTGAATGGGACCACAAGCCATGATCTTAGTTTTTTCAGTGTTGAGTTCTAAACCAGCTTTGTCATTCTCCTTTTTCACCTTCGTCAAAAGGCTCTTTAGTTCCTCTTCACTTTCTGCTGTTAGAGTGATAGCATCTACATATCTAAAAGTGAAAGAAAGTGTTTGTAGCTCAGTCGTGTCTGACCCTTTGTGAGCCCATGGACTATAACTTGCCAGGCTCCTCTGTCCATGGAATTCTCCAGGCAAGAATACTGGAGTGGGTTGCCATTCCCTTCTCCAGGGGATCATCTCGACCCGACCCTGGCATCGAACCCAGGTTTCCTGCATTGCAGGCAGATTCTTTACCATCTGAACCACCAGGAAAGCCCATATCTGAGGTTGTTGATATTTTCAGTTTGTGGCTGGCTCATCTAGCCTGGCATTCCACATGATGTATTCTGCACAGAAGTTAAATAAACAAGGTGACAGTATACAGCCTTGATGTACTCCTTTCCCGATTTGGAACCAGTCCATTGTACCATGTCTGGTTCTAACTGTTGTTTCTTCACCTAAATAGAGGTTTCTCAGGAGACAGGCAAGATGGTCTAGTACACTCATCTCTAAAAACTGTCCACAGTTAGTTGTGATCCACACAGAGGATCAATGTAATCAATGAAGCAGAGCTCGATATTTTTCTACCTTGCTTTCTCCATGATCCAACGGATATTGGCAATTTGATTTCCATTTTCTCTGCCTCTTCGAAACCCAGCTTGTACATCTGGAAGTTCTCAACTCACATACTATTGAAGCCCAGTTTGAAGGATTTTGAGATTACCTTGCTAGCATGTGAAATACAGTCATACAGTATTTGAAACGTTCTTTGACATTGACCTTCTTTGGAATTAGAATGAAAACTAACCTTTTCCAGTTCTGTGGCCACTGCTGAGTTTTCCAAATTTGGTGACGTACTGAGTGCAGCACCTTCACAGTATCATCTTTAAGAATTTTAAATAGCTCAGCTGGAATTCTGTCACCTCCACTAGCTTTGTTCATTGTAATGCTTCCTAAGGCCCATTTGACTTCACACTCCAGGATGTCTGGCTGTAGATGAGTAACCACAGCATCGTGGTTATCTGAGTCATCAAGACCTTTCTTACATAGTTCTTCTGTGTATTCTTGCCACCTCTTCTTAATCTCTTCTGCTTCAGTTACATCCTTACCATTTCTGTCCTTTATTGTACACATCCTTGCCTGAATTATTCCCTTGATATCTGCAGTTTTCTTGAGGAGATCTCTAGTCTTTCCCATTCTGTTATTTTTCTCTATTTCTTTGCATTCTTGGTTTAAGAAAGTCTTGTTTTCTCTCCTTGCTATTCTCTGTATCCCTGCATTTAGTTGAGTATATCTTTCCCTTTCTCCCCTGTCTTTTACTTCTCTGCTTTTCTCAGCTATTTGTAAAGCCTTCCCAGACAACCACTTTGCCTTCTTATTTTTCTTTTTCTTGGGGATGATTTTGGTCACTGCTTCCTGTACAATGTTACAAGCCTCTGTCCATAGTTCTTCAGGCACTCTCTATCAGATCTAATCCCTTGAATCTGTTCATCACCTCCACTGTGTAATCATAAGGAATTTGATTTAGGTCATACCTGAATGGCCTAGTGGTTTTTCCCTACTTTCTTTAAGACTGAGTTTTGCAATAAGGAGCTCATAATATGAGGCACAGTCAGCTCCGGGTCTTGTTTTGACCAACTGTATAAACCTTCTCCATCTTTCCATTAGGTTCTATTAAAAACCTTGACAACCCAATAAAGAAAAAAATCATGAATTTTGTATTGACTTTGTCTTAAGCATCTGTAAAAGAATCATGGCATAGTCATTTCAGCCTATCTTAGTGTACATAGAATATTAATTATGGCTATGTAAATGCTACTCAAAGGGCTAGTTAAATCTGGTAGATTTTTCATATTCTCAAGTCCTATTTGAGAACATTTAATTCTATCTCACATTAGTGCCAAGAGTAATGACATAATGACATTCCCTCCAACTTGCAAACTTCCTCTCCCCCTCTTTTCTTTTCAAAAGTGCAAGACCTTTTTAATATAGGTGTTATAAAATGACATTGAAACTTCTTATGAAAAGAATCCTCTAGAAGTACCAAGCTTTTGGGAGCAACAGCCAAGTAAGAAAATTGGTTTTGCACCACATACTCAAGATGCATTGACCTATCATTGCTCAGGAAACCTTTTCTAGGTAGCCCTCTCAGGATTTGTTTTTATCATGTTTATATTAACAGTGATAATACTTTTAATTCATGTAGCAGTCTTCAGCTTACAAATTACTTTCAAATAATTTTTGAAATTTGATCCTTACACTGACCCTGAAAAGAATGTCCAGATATCATCATTCTCACTTAACAGATGAGGAAACAAGGCAGAGAGATGCACTGAGTTCAGAACCAATGACTAAAACCTGGGAGTTGAATCCAGTACCTCTAATGCCATAAGATTGACTGCCTGAAGAATAATCTCCATTGACAGCATCCACATGAAATTATTTGGGGCTATTATGTTTTCCAGTTAAGTGATATGGTATAAAGGGGCATTCAATTTAGAAAAGGGGGAAAAGGAAAATAAAAATTGCAAATTCTCATCCACATATTGTCAGTGGCTATGGTACTTATATCACTCTTTGAAACATGACCTAAAATAATATTGTCTCTCTGTCATGAGCTATCTAAGAAATATCGCTCCTTAGACTTTGTAAATTTTAGATGGCAATACACTAACATCTTTCTAGCGTCTAAAAATACCCATTTTTGTCAGCTTCCCCCCAAAATAATGGGCCAAGTGAAAACTCTTTTTGGTATCACATAGCTCATCATTTTTTAAATTCTCCCAGCTGCTGTTTATATTAGCAGGATGTCTTTCCTCGTGTGCTCTTCCAAATCTGTAATAAAACATCCTGGCGTTTCCTCTCCCAGTAGAGATGCCCTATCTGAGGCCCAACCGCATTACCGGCCTCCCAGGCTCCTGTGATTAAATAAGTGATCGCTCTGCCCATCTTTAAAAATGTGTCTCATATGAGGCAGTCGAGACAGAATATCCATCACTGCAAAGGAAGCCAAGCATTTATTTAAAATAATGAGATATCCTCATTTTCATTTTTCCCTGAGAGGATTGTAGCAATGTTTAAAATTTTCCTGAATTCTAGAACTAGGGCAACACATTGACTTGAAGAAAGCTATAATCTTCCTTTCTAATTTGAAGTGTACTTTCTCTGCAGTGAAATAGAGTGTAGCTTTCAGAATAGCAAGAGCCCTAAGCCCACACAAAAGCACCCTCATCCCAAGCACTCCTCTTTCAAGCTGGCCCCATTCTTCTCAATGCAGGGATTTATAAAGGCCCTTTGCAATAAATTTCAAGGTATATTGAACTGAAGAAAGAAAGGTTCAAATAATTTCTTCCAGATTTGAGAGGGAAATGATTTCAACCGCCAAGTCATGACGAATATTACCTTTTGCTTTCTGGCACATCCTCGTTGCAAATGATCTGTTGGCTAAGTTCAATTATGGGGTCTCCTTGAAAGGCTTCATAATTAAATGTTTTTTTTTTTTTTTAAGGAGCAAATTAGCTCTTTGTCTTTCTGAGGCAGAAGAGTCAGAACAGTTACAGTTACTACGAGCATTCAGGGATTTCAACGTGTGTGGCTATGCTGCCTTCCACGGCCAAGGAGGCTTACTTGAGAGAAAAGGCTGGGAGAGAAAGCCAGCCCTCTGTGATTTGGAGAGATAATAAGTTAGCAAGCTGTATAACATAATGGTTTATGAAATTCTGCCTTCAAGGACCATTATCTGGTGTTAATAGTGCTTTATTTCTTCCTCTCCTGTGCTTATTTAGGGCATAATTATAAGAATGAGAGGAAGGGAGGGAGTCTGGCGTCAAGATAACCATTCGCTAAATTAATGCAGCTGAGTCGACTCTGGCTTTTGGGGCTCGTTTATCAATTAGTTCTGTTGCGGTCTGAATTCTTGAATTTCCCCACAGAGTGAAGATTCTTTGATTTCACTGATTTACTGGCTATGAGCAAAGTTATCTGAAATCAAAACACTTTTCAGAACGAATCTCTTACCTACTCACTACCGTGATGCATTGTACAGCCAGGTACACATCCACTTCAAGAGCATTTTATAAGCACTAGTATTTAGCCTTCTCTCTCTCTCTCTCTCTGAATTTGTCTTGTTTTCATTCCTCTATTTTAACTGGTTAAAAATGGGCTTTTTTTCTTTTCAACTGGCTTATCTTTCTGCACCATGAATTTAAAGTTACTATGCAGATTTTAACATTAAGACCATTTTTGTACTCCTCCATGGCCTCTAAATATTCAAAATTTGTTCTGAAGAATAAACATGCTGGTAATTTGAAGTGACACTGGAGAATTGTCCTTATTCTCTAGAAACCAAATCAGTATTTTAAGAACTGTTGGCCCCCAAGCTTTTGGAAAATTCGCCACAGCCCTGACTTAGCTTTCTCAACTAATTAGTTTTTAAGGAAGGTTCCAGGGGAAGAGAAGTGGCAGGAACAAAAGGCTGCTTAAGTAAAAAAAAACAAATTGTGTCATATTCTTCACGTGGTCTTAAAATATAATCTGAACTAGCTTTTGTTTCTAATGTAAAAGCAAACCAAAGTTTGTGTCCCATTACACATTCATGTTTCATCCTCCTTTGAATGCTGTAACAGTTACAAATCGTTCATCCTTTCAAAGTTAATTTACCAAAACCCAAGAATTTCTGTGCTTAAACAAAGAAAATAAAATGTGTGGAGTAGTGAATTCTTGTGGAGCAAAATATTTCATTTTGTTGCTACTCAGGAAAGTAGTTATGAATGGAATTATGTCTCTCCAAACAGATCCACTGAAGTCCTAGCCCCAGTGCCTCAGAAGGTGACCTTGTTTGGAAACAGAGTTTTTAAATGAAGTCATGAGGGTGAGCCCTAATTTAATATGACTAGTGTCCTTATAAAGGGGCTTCCCCGATGACTCAGTGGGTAAAGAATCCACCTGCAATGCAGGAGACACAAGTTCAATCCCTGGGTCAGGAAGATCCCCTGCAGGAGGAAATGCCAACCAACTCCAGTGCCCTTGCCTGGAAAATCTCATGGACAGAGGAGCCTGGTGGGCTACAGTCCAAAGGGTTGCAAAGAGGAGGGCATGACTGAGTATGAGCACAGACAGTCTTTATAAAAAGGAGAAATTTGGACAGAGACACAAACAAGCAGAACGCCAAGGGAAGATGAAGGCAAAGATCTGGGTGATGCATTTACAGCCCTGGTTTACCGAAGATGGCCAACAGTGTGCCCAAAGCTAGGAGAAAGGCATGGGACAGATTTTCCCTCAGAGCCCTTGGAAGAAGTGAACCCAGCCCACATCTGTTCAGACTTCCAGCCTTTAGGACTATGAAGCAATAAACTTAACTCATTTAAGTTCCCACTCTGTGTTTCTTAGTCACAGAATCCCTGGCCAATGAATACAGTAGCTAAGCTACATCTCTAGGCATGTAGGATATTTGCAAGAGTGTGTGGAAAGGCCATAGCTGAGAAACATGAAGTCAAGAAAACCCCAAAACCAAGAGAAGGGCAGAGGTCAAAAACCAAAAAGATGCTCCTAAGAAAGCATTTATCCCAAAGAGCCAAGTAAAGAAACAAAAACTTAGTAAAAGACTCAAGAACTAAATCAGAAATACTTGAGACCTTCTATTCTCAACTCCAGCGTCCCCCTCTTAGAGACGGACCAATTTAACTAAAGTAGCCCCATGCCCTTCTAGCTCGGCTCAGTCTCCATCCCCCGTCGCTTCACTTTATTTTTATCACAGCATGTATCTCTATCTGAACGTATTTTTTCCTTCATTTATCATGTGTTTAATATCTGCCTTCGTCTCCTAGAAAGTAAGCTCTCCATCCATCTTAGCATCTTAGAAAACAGTGCCTGGCTTCAGCGGGTGTTCAGTGCATCTCTGCTGAGCCAGTGAAGGAGCTGTTATATTCCTTAAGACAGAGAACATGGAAGTAGGCCATTTCCTGGGGCCCCCTTACCCACGGGTGTAGGGCAGCTAGAATAATTGTGAAGCCAACCCAGTGGTAACTGAGCTTTAGGAAGTCAGAGTTGACCTGTGCCTGCTTGAACTATGATGGAGAACATGAACTTGGCACCCAAACTATGCATAGGTCACCCAAGGGACACTACCCACTTGTTATTAGGACTGACCTCTGGCTATACAACAGACCTTTTCACAAATTCAGGGACTTAAAAAAAATAAGTTATTCACAATAACAGACTATCCAAGATGCAATTTCTAGGAGAAACATGTACCTCTCAAGTGGAAAACTCTGCCCCATTAACTTCCTAAAACGTGAAGGTGGATGGTTACAGAAATTCTGTGAATGAAGGTAACCTGTGATACAGAAAGGCCCTGGGGTGGGGGTGGGTGGGAATCTTTTAAATATTCTAGTTAAATGTTTCTACATGGAGGGATCTGCATTTAATGGATGACACGTTAATGTGTAGTCAGTCCTTGTAGTGTGTGTGAGTCGCTCAGTCATGTCCAACTCTTTGCGACCCCATGGACTGTAGCCCGCCAGGCTCCTCTATCCATGGGATTTTCCAGGCAAGAATACTGGAGTGGCTGGCTGTTCCCTTCTCCAGGGGATCTTCCCGACCCAGGGATTGAATCCAGGTCTCCTGCATTGCAGGCAGATCCTTTACCATCTGAGCCACGAGGGAGGGATGCTTAAAAGGAGTAATAAATATTATATGTGCCACTTTCTATTTTACTGATACATTAAGTTATCTGTTAAACAGAGATTTGTTTTATTTTGTTTTGTTTCAATTTTGTAAAACTGAAGGAACTCTCTGGAGGATTCTGCTGTGTGCCACTCACTCCCTCCCCAGAACTGTTAAGCTGATGAATTTTCTTAACTTTTCAGTGGACTTTCAGCCTTGAGTTTTCCAGGAAGAAAATAGAGTTCTCTAGCAGGAAAATCCGTACAGTGTAGTCACTAAAGGAAAAAACTGACAGCAATCCTATATATTTAGAAGACTCAATCAATACATGTGCCTGGATCATAAATCCTGAACCCATGGACTGACGGAATCCCCTCGCCCCATTGGAACGTGTTGTTTGTATCCTAATATCATCTGCTTGCGTAGCATTCTCTCCCTAGAAATTCAATACCTATAATGGATTTGGAAGTAAAGCAGATGCTATTTTTGCCCTTATTTTATACCCAAGGCCACTGAGACACAGAAAACCACAGGGCAAGTTACTCAAGGAGTAAAACAAGAGCATCTGGCCCGTTACCAACAACTTCATCCAACATACAGGAAATTACCCTTTAGAGTTCAATGCACCAGGCTACTTTCTCCTCTCTTTACTTATATTACTATTTCTGGTCCAGAGGCATATCTCTGTGCTTGCTCGACCACCATGGAAATCTGTTTGGTTGTGAGCAAAAAGGACATTTTTGAGCACCCTTTGCTGTGGGTCTGTAGTATCCTTGGCTACTCCTTAGATTCTGGCTGGTTTCTTTTCCCATTTCAAAGCCTCTCTTTTATGGGGGGCTGAGATGGAGCACTGTGCCTACTTCTGTTCTTGTCTGAAAAAAAAAAAACAGTCAATAGAAAGAGTGATTCTTTCAGTGTGAGTGTATTTTGCAGGACTTGAGAGAAAAGAAACTGCAGTATTTCTGAACCTCTTCAACATCTACAGCTGGTACCCCTACCCGCAGCATCTTCACCTTTAATCTGCTCTTTGCACATCAGCATTTTTTGGTTGATCAGGATCCCCACAGACCTGGTGTGGTGTGGTGTGTAGCAAACCAAAATGAACTAAAAAAAAAAAATTCAAGCGATGGGCACACATCTAAGAAAATAAACCTGTGTCTCTGGGAGGACAGCAGCCTGCTCCCTTCCGCCCTGGGCTTTCCCGTGCCAAGGGTTTTGCCTGTTGTCCTAACAGGCCTTAGGAAGCTTGGGGAGACTATTTACCTGGTCACTCACCTGATGTGTGGTCTTGAACAAGCTACTTAGCCTCTCTGAGTTGCCACATTCTCATCTGTAAAATGGAGAAAATACCTCTCTTGGAACCCTGTGAGGAGCAAAGCTCTATGGAATCCATGGCATCAGATACAGCACATAGCATAGTACCTGCTGCAGTGAGCTGTGCTTAGCCGCTCAGTCATGTCCAGCTCTTTGCAACGCTCTGGACTGTAGCCCACCAGGCTCCTCTGACTATTGAAGTGGATTGTCATGCCCTCCTCCAGGGGATCTTCCCAACCCAGGGATTGAACCCAGGTCTCCCACATGGCAGGTGGATTCTTTACCATCTGAGCCAGCAGGAAAGCCCACGAATACTGAAGTGGGTAGCCTAACTCTTCTCCAGGGGATCTACCTGACCGAGGAATCAAACTGGGGTCTCCTACACTGCAGGCTGAGCTACCACGGAAGACCAAAGTAAGTGAATTGTTAGTCGCTGAGTCGAGTCTGCCTCTTTGCAACCCCCTGGCTCCTCCGTCTGTGGAATTCTCCAGGCAAGAATACTGGAGTGGGTAGCTGTTCCCTTCTCCAGGGGATCTTCCTGACCCAGGAATCAAACCCAGGTCTCCCACATTGTGGGCAGATTCTTTACCATCTTGAGAAGCCACCAGAGAGGCCCCTGGTGCACTATATACATTTTTAAATGAGACCTACAATAGCAGTGGTAAGAAGGGTCATGTTTGTTAGCTGAACAGGGAAGAATGCTCCTTCTTCTATGAAAATGTTTGTGAACACATGTACTCGCTTCATGCTCTCACCTATCCCTCTTCTGTTTCTCCCTCTGTTAGCTCTTTTTAAATTGCTCAGGTCCCTATATTTATGGAGTCTCTTCTGCTAGAAAATCTTACCAGAAAATTACCAGATAAAATGAATTTTCACTTTTTCTTCTGGGGCATAGAACTATGGGAGATAGATATCCTTTATATGGAGGAACGGATTGCTCTTAAAAATCAGTGCACAGGATTTGGGGAAGATAAAAACCCTCCCTTACACCCTTTAGACTGCAAAGGTGGGTAACCAGCTACTCAGCTCAGAACAGTCTCCGAGTGCCGCTCACCATCTGCCCCCTGCCTGTCTCCGTGAGCACCACCTCCATCTCCGTGTCCTCTTGCTTCACAGTCCTGGCACATGACAGGCTCGCTCATTTTTTGACTTGGCGTATGCTATTCCCTCTCCCTAAAATGCCCAACCCTCATCCAGATAATTCCTAGATGTCCTTGAAGATTCAGCCTGGATAGCTTTACTGAGTTTTCCATGCCATTGTTCCCAAGGCAACCTCTTTGTTAAACTCCGGGAGTGGGTGGAGGAGTGGGATTCATTTTGCAGTATAAGGAGAATGGTGCCCTTTGGAGCAGAACTCTGCACAGTCTGCAGGGCCATCCCTCCCAGGGGTGGTCTCCCAGGCCCTGTCCATCAGCCCACCTGTCCTGTGTACGCCATTAGCCTTATGATGAAAATGTTTATCCCACTGTTCTAATCATTGACTTGAAGTCTTTCCTCCTGGATTATGAGTTCCTGGAGGCGGCATTTGGGTTCTATTTCTGTTTGTCCAGCATGTCACACACCCCATTCTTAACCCACCCCTCCACTGATAGCTTGATTAGTGACTCCAGAAGAGGCCTGGATAGAAGCCTATTCCAGCTGATGCTTTTGGGTAGTCCCTTAACAGCTCAATGATAGGTGGCTCACAGTTTAGTAGAAAAGTATGAAAGGTGACAAGGGCTTATATCATCATATATGTTGATAAAGGTAGGCTCTTAAGAATCAGATCCTAGGCTAGGACAATGGTGGAGAAAGTTTGGTTTCTAGTCCCATCTTGAGACTCACTCACATCCCTGTGGCATTCAAATGGAGGCAATGTCTGTATATCCCAAGGTGAGAAGTGTTTTACTAAATTCTCTATTGCTGATTTCTCTCACTTCCTTTGACTTACTGCTTAAAGTTTCAAAGCGTGTTGTACTTCTCACCCTTTTTTATCACCTTCAGTGAAACTTAGGGCAGAAATTCCCGCCAGAAGCCCAGGAATACTGGAGCCTATGTTCACAGAATAGCTTCATATGGGTTGGATGGAGGCTTGACTGTGCCTGGAGTCATGCTGCTTGAAGCCATTCTGATAGTCATTTAGTTAGAACCATAACTACACTGAGTTATTGCTGGCTTCATATGTATCATATACTCACAGCAGCACTTGGCTTAGACAAGAAGATGTGTATTACCTCCACTGTTGCTCATCAGGTCTTTTCATTTCATTATCACTATTGTGCTTGGAAAAATGATTTTCCGTCTACAGTCCCAGTTAAATTATTTCAATACAGTCTATATACATCTAAGAGCATAGTATTCTTCGAAGCAACTTTGGTGAAACTAATTTCCATTATTTGCTGTGTCTTCCAAGACACATTTTGCTCTAACCAAGAAGGAAGAGATGATTATTTACATGAATGGATGTTGTAACCTGGCATACATTTATAACTGACTTGATAGCAGCTGAAGATCTAGAAGGGATTAGGCTTCTGAAGGGCAACATTTTAATTTGAACACCAGTTAAAGAGTTCTGCCACATCTCCACTGAATTTGTGGCCCCCAGGTTCCATGTTCTCTCTTACGATACTCGCACCGTGTTTATAGGCAAGTGTAACTAAGTAAAAAAAATTACAAAGGAGACAGTATGATTTCACCAAGGAGACATAAGGGTGAATTGTTGAAAACCACAAAAAGCTGTACCATTTAAATCAGCTCCAAAGTGAATTTTGCTGACTCTAGAGGACACCAGGGCCATGGTCTCCATGCATGAGGAGTAACGATATTCTCCTCATGGAGTGTCATGGAAAACTGAGAATGAGGAAGTAATAATTGTGAGACCCAAAGTAAGGGGAAAGTGAGGAAAAGTTGGAAATGACTTCTAAAAGGCAAAGGAGATCATATCAGCAGAGATTTTCCTGTGGCAATTGATGCATTTTCAAGAATGGGGCTAGAGAAAGCAAGGAGATGTTGAGATTAACCTCATCAGATTGATTACTTCATCAGAGTCAAACAAACAATAACTTAGACTTGAGAAAATATGAGACTGTGTGTGAGTCTTTGCTGGTTGGAAGAAGACTTTATCATCAAAAAGTATTTAACTGCAAAGAAAGCTTCTTCTTCTTTGTGAAGAGGGAATCTTTTATGAAAATTATGAATATTCAGTTTCCTTCATGTTCATCTTTAGTTTATAATCTATAGTATATTTTCTAATACCACAGAGGTATGAATATCCATAAACACCTTTCATCAAGGAAAAAAAGGTAGAACGCTTGTGTCAGGAAGCTTTCAGTACTGATGGAAATGCATGCCTATGTTTATTTTGATCAGCATGGGTCATTCTTACAGTCTCATTATGTTTATCTGAGGATGTGAAATGACTAAATAAATCTGAATGACAACTGTACTTTATTGATTTTGCAGAGTTAAGAGGAAGATTGATGAGGCATGAACCCTTGCTTCAGGTTTGGAGGAAAGTAGACTGAATACAGAGATGCCAGACAGCCACGGAGACCCATGGACAGTCCTGCACTCACGCTGATCTGTCAAACTTTAAAATTTCCTAGTAATATGCAACCTTTGCCAAATGAAAAGAAACTAATGCCAAGAAGGCATACTCTTCAATACTGGGAATAGACGTGCTCTCAAGACAATGGCTTCGAAGGTCTCCTGTTTATACGTTTTGACCGTGGTGTGCTGGGCCAGCGCTCTCTGGTACTTGAGTGTAACTCGTCCTACTTCCTCCTACACCGGCTCCAAGCCATTCAGTCATCTGACAGTTGCAAGGAAAAACTTCACCTTTGGCAACATAAGAACTCGACCTATAAACCCCCATTCTTTTGAATTTCTGATAAATGAGCCCAACAAATGTGAGAAAAACATTCCTTTCCTCGTCATCCTCATCAGCACCACCCATAAAGAGTTCGATGCCCGCCAGGCGATCCGAGAGACCTGGGGGGACGAGAACAACTTCAAAGGGATCAAGATAGCCACCCTGTTCCTCCTGGGCAAGAACGCCGATCCTGTTCTCAACCAGATGGTGGAGCAGGAGAGCCAGATCTTTCACGACATCATCGTGGAGGACTTCATTGATTCCTACCATAACCTTACCCTCAAAACCTTGATGGGGATGAGATGGGTGGCCACTTTTTGTTCGAAAGCCAAGTATGTCATGAAAACAGACAGTGACATTTTTGTCAATATGGACAACCTTATTTACAAACTATTAAAACCCTCCACCAAGCCACGAAGAAGGTATTTTACTGGCTATGTCATCAACGGAGGGCCCATCCGAGATGTCCGCAGTAAGTGGTATATGCCCAGGGATTTGTACCCTGACAGCAACTACCCGCCCTTCTGCTCGGGGACCGGCTATATCTTTTCAGCTGATGTGGCTGAGCTCATTTACAAGACCTCACTCCACACCAGGCTGCTTCACCTGGAGGATGTGTATGTGGGACTGTGTCTTCGAAAGCTGGGCATCCATCCTTTCCAGAACAGTGGCTTCAATCACTGGAAAATGGCCTACAGTTTGTGTAGGTACCGCCGAGTGATCACCGTGCATCAGATCTCTCCAGAGGAAATGCACAGAATCTGGAATGACATGTCAAGCAAGAAACATCTCAGATGTTAGGATTTTTACCAATGTAAATATGCGTTTCTTTTCTTTTTTAAGAGATGAGGCTTAGGGTGTAGGTATTTTACAGGTGTCCCCAAGGGAAACGAACTGGTGTAGGGGTTTTATAAAAAGTATTTTTCTTCCCAATCCTAGTTCCTTTTTTGAATCGCCAATTTCCACACGTTAAGCTCTGCTCATAGAAATAATACATGGGTTTACAAGGCCAGATTTCATTCTCAGGTCTTAAGGTACTGCATTTATCTCAAAAAGCAACTTCCTAACAAAGGCTAAGATTTACATACCGTGCGTCTGAGATTAAAAAAAAAACAAAAAAAACCTGGTTCTGGGAAACTGGAACTCATGGTAATGTTTTCATATTCGCTCTGCAAAAGTAAATAAGTAAATAACACTTTGTCAAAAACAATTCAGCAACAGTGCAGTCAGGGAGACACACTGGATGTGATGGTTCATACTGCGTGTGATGTTACATTGAATTTTTACATATATTGCTATGAAATGTGTACAGTATTTCCAGTTCCACCAAGAAATGAACTTAGTACTGGTAGGGAGGCTGCAGTTAAGTAAAAATGGAAATTTATACTTGAGAATCAACTATTCTCTCTGTTTGGAAGACAACTCTTCTTGCTCATCCAAGGATTAAACCTGGTCAGCAGGTGGAATGTATATAAAATGCTACTTAAAAAATAAATAGGAGATTTTTTTTTTTGCTCTTTCAGAAAAAACATTACCTGGTGCCTCCAAGGAGACTTTGCCAAATGTAATTTCACATGCTTCCCTCCATACAATGTCACTAAATACCTTTTTCCGTTTCTGGCTCAGACAGGCACATGTGTAGAAATAAGTCGGTAGGAGGCCAGAAGGATGGTAAATGACACAGAGGAAAAATTACAAATTTACATGCACATTATAATTAACATGAGCTTAGCACTGGTGTCAAATGCCCCTTCCGTACATTTGCAAAGCTCATGAAAAAATATTTGAGGAGGGAGCAATGTTACTGAAGGATTTAGGGCTACTGTTGATAGATGCAGTCTCTTTAACATTCGATGCATTCAAGTATCTCTAACAGTAATGCTGTTCAGGGGTATTCTGGAAGCTCTGTGATTGAGGATTGTGGGAAGGAAGGGTGGGGAAGCTTGAGTTCAGGTTCTGTGGCTGCCATCATGTGGATCATGTAAGCCTGCATCCTCACTTTGCTGTGCTCCGATATGCTCATTTATAAAAAGGCTGGAAAAAACACCTACCTCACAGGTGCTGTGAGAGCAGATTGCATTTGCTAAATATTTTGGGATCCTTAGTTTTAAAGGTGCTACTTAAGTCAGTGTATCATGTATTATGCTAAATGTTAAAATAACTACATAATTGCCATGATGGTCATCACTAGTAGTAACATCATCATAATATAATATCTGCCAAAATACAGATCAAATATAACTATTAGTGCACCTGATTCTTCTAAGACTGACTTTTCCTTGAATATGTTAGGTGTTTGGGAAGACTTCGATTTCTCTGTCATTTCTTCTGGTTTCAATGAATAAGTTATTACTTCAGCGCATTGCCTTGATATCCCAGGGTGCTGACAGGAAAGGCAGCTGCCTTTCTTTAGGGAGGAGTCTCTGGCTGGGAGTACATTACAGTCAGTGAAGCACACGCTTTGCAAAATGTATCACATCCACTTAGATCTCAGGAAACATTTGGTCTGAATTCTCAGCAAGATCTTTGAAGCCTGGCAGAGGTAGTCCACCTCTGGCAGAAGAATAGACACTCAGCAAGCCCACACATTGCACATTTCCAGCATTCATTAGCTTCTGTTTGCTTCCATTCAAAGAAAGCTCCACAACTGAAAGAGTATACTTTTTTTTTTTTAACCTGCCCTTTGCAAGCCCCTCTAGGAGTTGCTAGCAAATAAGCAGATGAAATGTACAAATGGAAATCATGGCTTATTTCTTGAGAACACTGAATCTCTCATCTCCAGCCCAAGAGAACCTAGTAGGAGACAGACCTTCCTATCCCTTAATACATCTTCATCTCAAGTCACCAGGACCACTGAGTTTGATTAGAAAATAACATTAGGTAGCCTGGAGAAAGATGGATCAGCACAAGGCAAGCCACCCTCAACCCCCCAACTCTCGACTGCTGTGAGTTCCAATCACTTGAAAAGTCTCACAACTTTGAAGTTAGTTGGCCTGTCCATCGTGTAGTTGAATCAAGGCCCAGTCTTATACCAACGTCTTGCATTTATCTTATGTTCAGTCGAGTCATCTTCAGTGTTAAGGAACTGCACATTATAAACATCATATGTATACATCTGTGGATCACTTTATAAGTGTGTGTGAGTACATTATGAATAGAGCCCTAGTCTTGAAAAAGAGCAAAAATCGAGAATCATGTCTTAAAGAACTATTTCCTAACTTTTTTATGCTAAGGAGTACCCATGTGACAAACATGTAAATATTCATCAAAAAGCCTATGTATATATTTTTAAAGGCATTTTTTTTTCTTCTTCCCAGCTGTATGTATTGCTAGAATCTGCTTGCTTATGTACATTTCCTTCTGCATGGAACTTGGTGAGGCAAGGTCATTTGTCCAGTTTCAATAGCCTAAAGCATGTTTGCCCTTTGTTTTTTGAATGTTCCAAAAATGTTTAAATCAAGTGATCAGGAAAAAGCTCTAATTTTCTACTTTTGCTAATTTTATGACACTGGCCAAATCAGGATTAGTTAACAAATCAGTGATTTGTTAAGCCATTTTTAAACTTATTATTATTTCTTTGACATAAAATAGTGTTTCAGACAGCATTTTACCAGAAGTCAATTCAGACAATTTTAGGAAAACCTTCTGACTGTCCCCCCACTTGTTTTGTTCATTATGCACCAGATAACAAAAGATATCAATACTTCATGTCTGTACTCTTAAATTTTCATTTAAAAAATTTTAGGGGGAAAAAAATCTGTCTTTGGTGGCTAGTTTGCGTGGCTTTGTGTCTTCTTATATTGGAGCAAATGTCAGTTTTAATATATATTATTGTATTTTTAAAAACCAAAATCAAAAAATGAAGATCATTTTCAATTTGAAGCAAATTCAGAACAACAAAACCCCTTTGTGTGACATGACATGGGGAAAAGAAACTCTTTACAGAGAAGCTAAGGAAGGAGTTTTTTCAATCAAATCTCTTCTATTAAAAGACTGAAATATTTCCATAAAACATCTGGGATTCATTTTCTACCTTTCCGAATTTGTGGGTTTAGGGGGGAATTGATTATGTCATTTCTTCTGTAAAGGTGAAGATAGTTTTTATAAGCAACAAAGTAACTTGTGAATGAAAGAAGTAATTTACTAGAAACGCTTGTTGATGATAATTGACATTTAGGTATGTCGTTATATATGAATGATTGTATTTATGTATTTATTTGTCAAAATTGTACATACTGTTTCACCAAATGTAATTGTCTGTAAAAGTGCACTCTCCAGTTTTGTAGTACAACTTAGGGTTACATGGGTTGCCAATCAAGCTGCTACTCAGAATACTATTTTTTGTATCCGTGTTATAAAACTGAAAAATAGATGCTGAAAATGTCTTTACATTCAGTTTCTTCACCTTCCTTATGAAATGTAAACTGTTGATTGAAAGCACGATGCTAATGTCTAAGCCCATGTGTCATGAGGAAGATTATGGTTCCATAAAGCTGATTTTTTAAACCATTGGGACAAATAAACAGAAGCAGAACATACTTTCCACTTGGCTTCTTTTCTGAAAGAATCTCTTTGGCGAGATGTGATTACTGGAATTAGCTGATGTCCTGTTGTCTTGTTAACCTTCCTCGCAACCTCAATATCAGTGACAGTTCAAATCACTTGGAGCTTGTGCACAAGAGCCCATAGCAACTTGATAGTCAACTCAGAGATGGCTTGGTTTAGTAGACTATGGGCTACTCCAGGGTTTAGGAAACTACTATCCTCCTTGCCCCTTGGCACCATCACATATGTCTCTGTGTTAAATTGTAATGGTTGAACATGCCAACAAATTCGAATCCAAAGAGCATTATGTTGATAATGTGCAGTAAATCAGGACATGTCAAATCCAAGGCTAAAGTGACATCCTTACATTTCACACACATGTATCCTTTGGAATATTGCATACTCTTTTAAAAATGTTTGATGGGACTGGAAAAATACTAGTCAGGCATTCTTTACAGCTAACAAGTAGATGCTGATTGCTGATACCTGACATTGCAAGCCAGAGACGAATAGCTCTTTAAGAGGTAAAATTTCCTTTTTATTAATCTGATCTAGCCAAATAGGTCTTCACTTTTTAATTGACGTTAAACTTTGGATCTACTAACCTGCACCCCAAAGTTCAAAAGGTAAAGTCTATCAGGTGAGTTGAGATGTGAGTAGAACATAAAAACATGAAATAAGACTTGTATTCAATGTGACTTTTAAAAAAATTTTATAATGGGAGTATAATTGCTTCCCAGTGCTGTGTTAGTTTCTGCTATACAACAAAGTATATCAGCTATATGTGTACATACATCCCTTTCCTCTTGAACCTCCGTCCCACCTCTGCAGGTCATCACAGAGCACCAAGCTGAGCTTCCTGTGCTTCACGGCAGCTTCTCACTAGCTAGCTATTTCACACATGGTAATATATATACACACACATATATATATGTCAGTGCTACTCTCTCAATTCATCCCCCCTCCTCTTCCCACTCTGTGTCCCCATGTCCATTCTCTACATTTGTGTCTCTACTCCTGCCCTGCAAATAGTGGTACATATATACAGTGAAATATTACTCAGCCATAAAAATGAATGGAATTGGATCATGTGTAGCGATGTAGATAGACCTAGAATCTGTCACACAGAGTGAAGTCAGAAAAACAAATACCATATATTAACAAATATATGTGGAATCAATGTGACTTTTTACAAGGACCAGCATCAAGAGCAGTGCTCTGAAAGTATGGTCTCAGACTGGGAGCATCAGTGACAAATGAGAATTTGTTAGAGATGCCGATTCTTGGGCTCCTCCAGAAAAGTGGGGGTGTGTCTCAGCATTATGTTTTAATAAGCCCTTTAGGTGATTCTCTTGCACCCTAAAGTTGAGAACATTGATCAGGAGTAGAGATTGGCAAGCTACACTCTGAACCACAGCTGGCTAAGAATGGATTCACAGTGATCATTTGCAATGACTCATCAATAGGGAGAAACTAACATTGAACCCCAACTAAGCAAAATATCTCAACAGGAAGATTTCCACTTTTCTCATTAGTAGATGGTTATTGCAAAAAACATTAAAAATATACTCGATCATTATTTTATTATGTTTTCAAACCATCAATACACAAACTGAAAAAAATTGTTGCTTGTTATATAAGTACTTTCCTGTATCTTCAACTTTGCCTCTTGGTCTGCAAAGCTTAAAATATTTATTATCTGGCTCTTTACAGGAAAAGTTTGCCAACCTCTGACTTAGAGAAAGAGAAAAACATCTGAAAAAGATGCAACATATGAAATTCCTCCACTTGTCAATGAAAAGTCACATCAGTAAAGCATCCTGGGACTGTCTCCATGTAGCCAGGGAAATGACAATGGAATCGTAATAATGAATTGCGTTAAAAACCAACAGCTGCATGTATTTTTTAAAATATTTCGTTTTTCTCAAAGTGATTTTTAAAACTGATAAGAGCTTGATTCTAATTGTAACAATTATCCAAAGCTTAATTAATATATTGCTAAAAGATGTGTGAGTAGTAGACCTAAGAGGATGGGTTTCATATAGCTCGATTATCATAATTACAAGCATTCTATTTTCTCATTTACTTAATTGATTGTCATAGCTTTCCAGATGAATTCATGCTGCTGGAAGAGAATTGAATACATCTCTGAAAGAAAGGAAAAAACAGAAATGAGGCTATTTAGAAAAGTGAGGTATCATAGAGTATAATCCATGGTGAGCATGAAAAATTGCCCTCAATAATGTCTCCTTACCTCTTTGGTTAAAAGAGGCTTTTTTGTGAAATGAAAAAGAAATGAATGAAAAAGCATTATTGATTCAACTACATCTATAATAACACAGGCTCCACTGTCTCTTCAGCCAGAGGTGCCTCGCGCTCAAGAAAAATTTTCCATTTAGTTTTCCTTATAGAATCTATTAGTTTGGTACATTATGTTGACTATTTGTTATGCCTTTTGCAATGACCTCAGTCCTCACCTGGAGGGAGCATGGCATGAGAGGTGATTTATTCTCTCTCTGAGGTTTATTCCAGAGCATTTCCTCAGCAGTGGCTGCCGGATATGGCAGGTTGGGCAGACTTACGTGTGGGGGGTTTGTGATGAAGACTATTTTTCAGCAGAGACAAGGATGACCCCACCAAGCATGAGGTGAGGAAAAAGAAAACATTAGAGACATTCTCCCATTGCGAAGCTTTAAATTTTCAGTTCCCATTCCTGTTTTGTCATTATCTTTGTTATTGTTTATTCCTAACGATAACCCCCATGAGGTAGATGCTGGCTCAGCTGACAGGTTAGGAAGTTGAGGCAACAGAGACTTTTATAAGTTCCAGGGTGAACTCAGATCCTCTGGCTCTCAGGGCCATGTTCTTAACCAATATAGCTGCCTCTCACAGGTAAGAACATATACAACCACGCCCACCCATGTCTTATGCCACGCGATGTCATTATTTTAATTTTTAAATTGGTTTTCAGATTGGAACTTCCCCCACATTCTTATTGTGGGGGAAGTATATAATATACATACTTGACCTTTTAAAGTATACAGTTCTATAAATTTTGATTTATATATGCATATACTTATATATGCATATGTGAGTTATAACTGCATATATTCCAGTAACGACCATTATAATCAAGACACAGGGCAGTTCCATTACTTACCCACTAAGTTCTCTCACAGCTCTTTGTAGTCAGTAGCCTTCTCTACCCTGTGTCTGTCACCGATCTATTTGTAAACTTCTGTTTTACATGAGATTTGCATTTAATTCAGTAGCCACCATATATATGTTTAATGTTTGTTGTCAATCATGCTTTTTTCTAAAGTAACAAGCTTGTCAGTTCACATTCTCTTGTGTGTCAACTTGATTTTCTTGTTTGTTTTGCTTTGCTTACTTTTTTGCTTTAGAAAAAGGTTCTTTGAGTAACCCATTATGACAACTTAGTATAGAGACAAGGAGAAATCTGTAGACGAAGAGAATAGAAAAAGGCAAAAAGATCTTAAGATAATAGTTAAACAACATGAAAGTATAGGTAAAAGATTCAGAAATTTTGAAATAAACCACCATTGATTCGATAATACCCAAATCTAATGAATATTAATAAGAAGGTGCAAGTCAAAAATCTATAGCCCCACTCACTCTGATCTAGCCCAACTCACTGGGAACTTTAATAGAGTTTCTCTCCTTCAGAGCTCACACACATTTCTGTGAAGTGGAAAGAACGATCTATAAGTTCAATTATCCTTTTTTCCCTTTTAGTAGTAGAGGATCCTCTGGAGAGGCATCCATCACCCGCAAGCTCATTAAAAAGGCAAGCCCTCTCTGCCCTCTGGGATTCGTCTCCAACCACACTCATGAACTCTGCTACTGTACCTGCCTGTGATTCCTTTCTATGGTTTTCTTCAACGTATGTTCGTTCACATTTCCTTTAGGAAAAGGTAACTTCACCACTATAAGCTTCTCTTCAAGCTTTATCGACAGAAATATCTGAGTTAACTTGCAAAGCACACTATTGATAACACTATGCCCCTCTATCAGGGAGGCCATTCAAACTAAAGGCAGCATTGCTGGGGAAAGAAACAGCAGGCTGGAGCAAGACCAGCATGGAGGACGTGCGTGCTCTACCAGTGCTTCTCAGACTGTAACGTGCCTGGTGATTACCTGCGAGTCTTGCTAAAGTGCAGGTGAATAGCTCAGGGTATAACCCACGGTTCTTGTTTTCTTGTAAGCTCTCAGTGCTGGTGCTGCATGTCCTTGGAACATGGACTGTCTCGTTCCATGTCAGTCCATGTTCCATGGACTGTCCTTGGACCAACCAGGCTACAGGTCTCCTGTTACTGAAATATGGAGACAACAGGAGCAGAAGGAAAGCATCAGAGAGAGAAACGTTTGCCACCAGTGACCCCAAACAGGCATAAATGTCGCCTAACCTTGGAATATGGCTATTCAGATTAGTAATCTGACCTCTTGAGTAGGAACAATGTGTAGTGTGGGAAAAAGGAAGTTTTTTGGCATGAAATCAGAAAGTAGGTGGTCCCTCCTAAATAAGGAATCCAGTCTTTATTATGGGTACCACTTTGGAGATGAGGAATCCAACAGTCAAACTAAGTGACTTGTCCAGTGTCAAAAATTGATAACTGGAAATACTACTGTATTCAAACTCTTAGGTCTTTTGACTGGAGTTCAAATGCTTTTTTCCATTATATTATAGTCTTCTTGATTCCATTTACAATTTTGGAAACAAAGGAGGGGGAAATGCTGGTTTTAAATGTTAGAAGTAGCATTATATCTAAGACCAAAGGGGTAGTCAGTGCTAAAAGTGCCTAAAAGTCAGCATAGGGAGAAAAAAAAACCATTCCAGAGTCCAGACATGCAGCTCAAGGAGTATGGAGATACCTGGGGAATCAGTCTTGGAATCTGGGACAGAGTCAAAGAAATAGGTTCAGAACATCCATCAGAATTACTTAATATTAAGTGGCAAAAAAATAAAGAGAACCAGATTTTTCAGGCAGAAACTCTCATCCAGCAATATTTTCAACTGCTATATCCTGGGTTGGCTCGGAGGGTGGGCTGTACATCTACTTTGCATCTGGAACCCACAAATCAAATAAATGTTTTTCAAGAGGAGCACACAGCACACTTGGCAAAGGCTTTGCATGTGCTTTTTTATTTCCAAGTCAAGTGGAGGGAGGGGAAAATGACTCCAAGGTGACAAAGAAGAAGAGTCGGAAACGGGGGCAATGAAAGCTTTAAAAGGAAATGAGGAGCAAAGAGCAGGAAGAAAGGGGAGAGAAGAGAAAGCAGCCACTCAGGTGAGGTGGAAGGTGAGGGAAGGGTCACACTTGTTTTCATTTTATGTTGACCAATGTGTCTGCTTTTGCTACTGTGAAAAGTAAGTGTTATGGATTTCAGTCCATTTTCCAGCAAATTCTCTTGCAGCTGAGAGTAAAGAAAAAAGAGAGAGCGGGAGGCTCCCCAGAGGCAGTTGTCAGTCGTGCTTTTTTCTAAGGTAATGTGTTTGTCAATTCACATTCTCTTGTGTATCAGCTTGATTTTTGCTTGTTTGTTTGTTTTGCTTTGCTTACTTTTGCTTTAAAATTATTCTCAGTTGGTTCTGATACCCACACCGGAAATGCTACTTTCTTTTGCACTAAGATTTGTAGGATTGCTATGGCCTAGACCCCAAAGATTAGACCCTTGGATTTCCATGGCCTGGATTAATTAATAAGTGAAATACCTACCTACCATTTTCAGTGGAGGAAGAGATAGTTAGATACTCTTTCTCCGCCTTAGAAGGCAGGTACAACCTAGAGCTATCTAGGGAGATCAAATAGGGACAGCTCTCTAGTTAACAGGGTATTTGAGGAGTTCCGAACCCATCATACTTCTTCTAGCAGCTTCTGGGCTGCTGGTTTGCAGTTACCATAGTCATTTTCAAGACTATTGCAAAGCTAGGGGGAGGTGGAGAAGAGTAAAATTAAAAACCCACAGAACTTGCAAATTAAAAACCCACAAAACTTGCTGTTCTGGTAAAGGTCCAGCCTTATTTCTTAAATAAACACTCCTCAAATTGTTGCAAGACTTGAATTAATTTATGGAGCTCTGATAAAGTTTGACAGTGAGAGTTGTGTTTTTTTTTTCCCCCAGTAGTTACATTCTTTTCAGGGAGGAGCAGATTTTCAGAGGTCCTTATTCTACTATTCTGGAAAATGATTATTGGCACTTCATAGATTCATTCTGTCATTCACATAGTTACTGATAAAGGAATGCTTTTTCATTCAACAAATATTTATTGTTATTTAGCATATGTCAAAAATTATTGTGCTAGGTATAGCTGAAACATGTTAGAAGGTGGCTTCTGTGGAATGTAGGGAATAACTGAAAGGTTTTAAAGCAGAATAGCTAGTGGCAGTGGAATATTGAAGGCAGTGGAGATTGGATTAGAGTGAAGAACCATGTTTGGATTCAAATAGAATAGGTATAGATGATCACTTAAGTGTAAGATGGAGGGAGCGGGTGGAGTAACACTTTCAGCATTCATTTATCAGAGTTCCTCCTTGTCAATACAGTTTGTCAATATTCTTTGTAACAGATGCTCTTATACTCAGTACCATAGTCTAGGTTTAGGGATGCTAGACCATGGTCCAGCATCCCTAAATCACCTAAGCTCATTCTAAGCCTGCAGTCGACTCACACCACCAACCCCGACTCTTTTTCCCTGTATGAACTCATGCCCCTTCCTTTGTCACTATGACTAAAGGATTATATGGGAAAGAGGAAAACAGGGAAGTGTAGGTTGCTGCTTAGATCAATGGATGATCTTCATTCAATAGCGTTTATTCTTCATTAATCACAGTGATATTTTAATTTTTAAAAATTATCTGATAGAAAGTTTGAAAACAAATGAGCTATTAGTCACACCATTCTAATGCAATTATTATTATTCTATATGTTTCCTTGAAATATAGTTCTCCTGTGTTTATTTTTACATGTTAGTAATATTTGCCATGCTATCTGGAATCTTATCTTTGTTACTTAAAGTTACAAACATTTGTGTTGTTCTGCTCTATTTTTAGTGGATACATTGTATTTCTGCTGAGGAACATATTATAATTTAGTCAAAATGTCTACTACTGTCAGACATTTCTGTCAAACAAAGTGACATCATTCTAAGAAGACTGAGAATCACAGACAGTATTATAAATTGATATGTGAAAATTATTTTTTTCAATTTCTAAATAGAATTGCTACCTAGCATTGTTACCTATCAGAGCAAGCAGTAAGTTCACTGGGCTCTGTGAGGAAGGACACAGGCTGTGGTTCTCTTGCAGATCGGAGCACATCTCTGGTGCTTTGGAAGCAGTCATTCTACCATGTACTTAAGCTTCCCCCATGAAAGGGGGAATACTGGGTTTTGGCGTCTAGCGGAAGCACTCTTCCGCTAGACAGAGCCACCAGCCTCTTCAGATCATCACAGGGTTCTCAACTTCCCTCTTAGGGACCTAGGTGGGCCTTTATTTCTCACAGACCAAAAGAGATGAAATGCCTGTGTTTGAGCAGGAACATTTACATGGTCTAGGCAGCTATTTGCCACCCTTTTCTCAAAGTTTACTTTATTCTATTCCCAGGAAAACAGATTGTGGAGTTGGTTGTGAAGAGTCCTATTCACAGTACCCAGAACACCCTTTTTACATGTGAAGCCTTATTCAATTTATTTTGAAATAAGCTCATGCTGGGAAGGGCTGCTTTTCTAAAAGTTGTGAAATGCAAGAGACAGCAGCAGATGCTCACTTGCTGGTTCAGAAAGAATGAAATGAGCAAAATACCCTACCAGCCTCCATTATTAGATAATTAGCAGTTCTCCTCCTGTATCAACTGTCCGTCAGCCAAAGGAGGTGTAAGTTTCCTTTCCCCAATTCCTGTTTCATATGCACGCACATTTTGAGTGATTACACAGAAACAAGTCAGAGACTGTCTTTGCTTTGGCCTGAATAAACTACATCTTCAAAGATGTAACTTTTCACTCAGAGGTTTGGGGTGACCCGGGTGTATAACCCAAAGAGAGCTTCACTTTTGTTGAGAGGAATGGAAGCAAATAAGTCCAGGACTGAAAGGGGCCTTTGAGAGCATCTAGTTCAGCAATTCTCAAAGGCCATCCATTTACCAGTCTAGCTGACTACAAAAATCTTACCACTGGAGCTTTTAATAGTATTGGTTATCACCTCTGAACTCGGGAGTGTAACAGTGGAACAATATTGATGAGTGATTCTTCTGTTTGGTCATGTTTGCAAACCATTTTTAAATGAGAAAATGGAGGCCCAGCGAGAATGACATTCAGTCACTTATTCAGTCAGTTATTTCTCAGGCAGCTATTGACAGAGGCAAATCAAAATTCCCCATCCTAGTTTTTACATTCTATTACAGTCTTCCTAAAACTATAACTACAGGCTGTGAAAAGAAGTGCTAGTCACTCAGTTGTGTCTGACTCTTTGCGACCCCATGGACTGTAGCCCACCAGGCTCCTCTGCCCATAGAATTTTCTAAGCAAGAACACTGGAGTGGGTAGCCATTCCCTTCTCCAGGGGATCTTCCCCATTCAAGGATCAAGCCCGGGTCTGGATCCTCCCAACCAAAGGATTGAACCTAGGTCTCCTGCATTGCAGGCAGACAGTTCACCATCTGAGCCCCTAGGGAAACCCCAACTATGGGCTAAGTGCTTTCAAATACCAATTGAGGGCTCATGGAATAAAGTTCTAAAGAACTAGAGATCACTTATTTTGAGAACAAAGCATTTTGTTTTCCTATAAACAAAGAAGACCCCCAATGACTAATTATTTAAGCATAGAATTGTAGTTAAAATGCTTCTACATTGCCTCAGCTCTTCCCTATTACCTCAACACAGCCTCATCTACAAGAGATGAGGAACAGGTAGGAACAGGGTAAGGGAAATTTATTTGTTTCTTTAACAAATATTTTAAGTCTAAGCACCTCTTAATATATCAGATTGTGCTAGGCATATAGCTCATGAACAAAAGACAGATACTCCCTACTGTAATGGAGCTTACAGTTTAGTGAGGGTTAAGGATAATTAAACAGATAGTTTGCTGTTGAGTATGGTGGGTGTTATGACAAGCAGATTGTTAGGGAGTTTCCAAATTTTTAAAGCCTTTATACAGTTATGAAGGAATGATTTTGGCCAACAATTATTTCCTACTGATTCAAAGAAAATTAAGAATATGAGTATATTCATAAGTGGATAAAATTATAGCAGTTCAAATCAGACAACCAGTGTTTATGGTAGAGTGGAGAGGTTGGCAAATCCTTTTCTCAAAAAACAACTATAAAACTCAACTAAATTCTTGTAAACACCCATTTCAGGGCTCTGGCAATTGACTAAAGGCAAACAACAAATTGAGGAAAGTTGCTTCACAAAAATCTGCTAGAACTACATACAAGAACAGAGAGCATTAGTGGCTTTCTTTCCTGGGATGGCTCAGTCAGTGTGGTAATTTTGCAGGGTTAGGCTAGTCATGAAAAGTGAGAGCTTTGTTGCTGGAGGGGGCTCACTTTCTTTGGAGTAGAAAGTGAAAATCCATGTTTCATCAGACTATTTCAGAAGTAGCAGTATTGGTAGTTGGCAGTTCTGCAAGTGAAGTTAGTTGCTCTGCTAGCCTGAAGTTGCAGTTCCAGTTGGCAAGAACAGAGTGACCGGAGTCAATGCAGGACTTTAATAGAGAGATCTCAGAACAACAATGTTATGAATGACTGACTTCTTATCTGAAACAGCAGAGACCAAAAGGCAGTGCAATGACATTCAAAATTCTTTAAAAAAAAAGAAAAAAGAAAAGAAAAAGTCAGTGAATATATCAATATTCAGCAAAACTATCCTTCAGAAATAAAGATGAAATAAAAACATGCCTAGATGAATGAAAACCAAGATACTTTGCTGGCAGTCTTTTCTTCCAAGAATACTAAAGTCTTTCTCAAGGATAGAAAATGGCATCAGATGTTGAGGAGGTTCTACAGAAAGAAATGGAAACTAGTAACAGCCTGTATAAGTATTTGTTCTTCTCTTGATGACTTTGAAAGATATAAAGTTGAAACAATTCAAAATTGGAATTAAGAAAAACATTCATTTATGATAGCATCAAAAAGACTACTTTGGAATAAATTTAACAAAAGTAGTGTAAGATCTGTAAACTGAGAACTACAATGAATTACTGAAATAAATCAAGAAGATCTTTAAAAACAAAGAGATATTTCATGTACATGGATTAGAAGATTCAATATTCAAAAATCCCAGCAGGCATTTTTTTTCAGTTGACAGCCTGGCCCTAAGATTTACACAGAAATGCAAAGAACCCAGAATAGCCAAGACAATTTTGAAGGAGAAAAAAAAAGGAAAAACCTGAAAGGTTTCAGTCAGTTCAGTTCAGTCGCTCAATCACGTCCAACTCTTTGCAACCCCATGAACCATAGCACACCGGGCCTCCCTGTCCATCACCAGCTCCCGGAGTTCACCCAAACTCATGTCCATTGAGTCGGTGATGCCATCCAACCATCTCATCCTCTGTTGTCCCCTTCTCTTCCTGCCCTCAATCTTTTCCTAGAGTCAGGGTCTTTGCAAATGAGTCAGCTCTTCGTATCAGGTGGCCAAAGTATTGGCGTTTCAGCTTCAACATCAATCTTTCCAATGAGGTTTACATCACCCAATTCCAAAACTTAATACAAAGTAAATCAATATGGTGGAGTACTTGTGTAATGTCAATTTAAAAAAAGATTCAAAACGTGAGAGTTGCAAGATAAGTTTTATTTCGGGCAAAATGAGGACTGCAGCCCAGGAGACAACACCTCAGATAGCCCAGAGAAACTGTTCCAAAGAGGTAGGGGGGAAAGGTCAATATGTGATTTTGATGAAGGGGGAATTCATGCAGTCAAGCTATTATCTTAGAAAGGTTTTCTTTTCTGCTAGTCACTAGAAGCTGATGTCACAACAAAGGAATTTAGTGTTTTTCTAGAAGTGGAAAGATGCAAGGATTGGGATCATGAAATCAGTTCCTGAAAATATCTATCTAAAGACTCATTCCACCAGTTTTCCTGGAGCACGATGTGCCTCATTCTCCACCCTGGACTCCCTACAGGGTGTGTCAAAGGTCAACAACTGCAGTAGCACAGGATTCAATCCCTACAGAGGCAGATGGCAAATGCTCTTGCTGCTGCTGCTAAGTCACTTCAGTTCAGTTGTTCAGTCGTCTCTGACTCTTTTCCACCCCATGGACTGCAGCACGCCAGGCTTCCCTGTCCATCACCAACTCCTGGAGCTTACTCAAATTCATGTCCATCCAGTCGGTGATGCCATCCAACCATCTCATCCTCTGACATCTGCTTCTCCTGCCCTCAGTCTTTTCGAGCATCAGGGTCTTTTCCAGTGAGTCAGATCTTCGCATCAGGTGGCCAAGGTATTGGAGTTTCAGCTTCAGCATCAGTCCTTCCAATGAATATTCAGGACTGACTTCCTTTAGGATTGACTGGTTTGATTTCCTTGCAGTCTAAGGGACTCTCAAGAGTCTTCTCCAATACCACAGTTCAAAAGCATCATTTCTTTGGCACTCAGCTTTCTTTATAGTCCAACTCTCACATCCATACATGACTACTGGAAAAACCGTAGTCTTGACCAGATGGACCTTTGTTGGCAAAGTAATGTCTTGCTTTTTAATATACTATCTAGGTTGGTCATAGCTCTTCTTCAAGGAGCAAGCATCTTACAATTTCATGACTGCAGTCACTATCTGCAGTGATTTTGGAGCCCCCCAAAACAAAGTCTCTCACTTCAGTATGTCCAGCTCTTTGCGGCCGGTCCTATGGATTGTAGCCCACCAGGCTCCTCTGTCCATGATATTCTTCAGGCAAGAATGCTGGAGTGGGTTGCCATGCCCTCCTCCAGGGGATCTCCCCAACCCAAGGATTGAACCCATGTCTCTTATGTCTCCTGCATTGGCAGGTGGGTTCTTTACCACTAGCACCATCTGAGAAGCCTGGCAAATGCCCTTGGCAAGTGTCAATTTGTCACTGACAATGAGGACAGAACTATAGATCTGTGGTATAGAATTGAGGGTTCAGAAATAAAGCCTTACACTTATGATTCAGTGATGTTCAACAAAGGTGCTAATGTAACAGGAGGAAGAGGGGCAGGGCACAACTTTTGAAAGAATGACATAGCCCAAAGAAACAACATAAACTGATTAGAATCAAATGAGACCAAGACGACACACAAGACTAGACCTTGATCCTCAATCAGCAAGTGAAATGACACATCCAGAGGTGCCATGACAGTTCCAAGGCACTGTCAAAAGACCAAGGGGTGGCAGTGGCCCAAATCCTGGAAATCACCCCTTCCCCAAAATACTTGGAATAATCCTCCCACTCATTAGCATATGAAATTACCCAGCCTATGAAAACTAACCACGCCACCTTTCGCAGCTGCACTCATCTTCTGCGATGGCCCACATTCCATGGAGTGTGCTTCTCTTTGAATCTGAATAAATCTACTTCTTACCTATCACTTTGTCTCTCACTGAACTCTTTCTGTGATGAGATGTCAAGAACCTGAGCTTCATTAGATCTTAAAACCAGGTAACATGGGTTTTGACTGGATTTGAGTCCCAGCTACTGGGGGTTTGAGTCCCAAGCAAGGTTTTGGCTGAGTTTGAGTCCCAGCCATGTGAATTCAAGTCCCAAACTGGGTTTTGGCTGTATTTGAGTCCCAGCACATGGGTTCAGGTCCCAATCTGTGGTAAATGGTTTCACTAAGACAGTTGAATAGGGAAAGAAAAATCCTTTAAAAAAAAAAAAAATGATCTGCAACACTAAGATATTCTCAGCAACAAAATGATTTTACTTGATATCTCACACCACACACAAGAATTAGTTCAAAATGGATCACAGATCTTAATGTTAGAGCTGAAAGACTGGTCTGAAAAAGTGAATCTAAGAATTATCAAGTTGGAATGGCGTTTTGGTTGTATCCAGAAGATACTGTCACCATGCAATCCAGGAATACTCAGACCCTGCTTCATTCACAGTACCTGGGGAAGATGAAAACCCAAGAAACAGTGGCCAAAGAAAATCACAGACCCCCTTGTGATTAAAGTGGGTATGGACCCCAAAACTATATGATGAAGACTGGGAAACTGAATAAGAGACCCTAGAATTGAACCCCTCTTATTTAATTGGCAGTTTTCCTTGTTAAGTGATGGGTGAAAAAAAGTAAAAGGATATTAGTCGCTCAATCCTGTCCAACTCTTTTCAGCCCCATGGACTGTAGCCTGCCAGACTCCTCTGTCCATGGAATTCTCCAGGCAAGAATACTGGAGTGGATTGCCATTTCTTTCTCCAGGAGATCTTCCCAACCCAGGGAGTGAACCCAGGTCTCCCACATTGCAGGTAGATTCTCATCTGAGCCACCAGGGAAGCTCTAAGTGATGGGTGATCTCATCCAAACTGGCCTAAGAAGAAAGAATTTATTGGGTTGTAAATGAAAAGCTCAAAGGTGGAGCTGTCTTCAGGGATGCTCAGTCCTGTAGCTCCATCTCAAGGTACCTTTCCATCCATATCTTAAAATAACCCTGTGTACTGGCTGCATTTTCAGGCAGTCTGTTTCCTTGTGATTGATGATGGCTGTCAGAAGTTCTAATATCACATCTTCCCATCTCAAGTCCAGTGGAAAAGAACCATTTTCTAACAGTCTCAGAAAAAAGTCTCATTGGTTTGTGCTCCCTGAAACACTGAGGCCAGGGCCAGGCAATACTCTCACCATCTAGGACTGGGCCATTTGCTCCAGCAAACGGGAGCCCCACCCCAAGAATATAAATGGAGGGTGGAAAAGAAAGTAGCTTCCCAGAGATAAAGTAGATAACTCTTTCCTGGATAAAAGTGAATGGGTGCTAGGAAGTAAAAATCTCAGAGGTTTCCACTGCAACCTTATTCTTTTAAGCTAATAATTTTCCATTTGTTTAATGCAAAATACAACTAGAAAACATCCATCGGATCCAGAGGGAGAAAGAAGGAGCACTAAAAAGGACATTTGAAAAATCAAACTTTAAAGAAAAAAAATTTAAATGGTGTTTGTCCCCAAGTCCTTTGGCTTAACCAAACAAGGACCCAACTATAGTCGCTGCCATAGCTCAGGTGCCATAGGGCAGAAAGAGAAAAGGAGAGAAGCTCAGAGAGAAAGTGAAAGTGAAAGTGAAGTCGTGTCTGACTCTTTTCGACCCCGTGAACTGTAGCCTACCAGGCTCATCTGTCCATGGGATTTTCCAGGGAAGAGTATTAGAGTGGGTTTCCATTAAGTATCTACACCTGGGCCCAATCAAAGTGAAGAGAAAGGAGGAAGTCCGGCGGAAGGCGGAAGTCAACAACAGCAGCCGGGCGAGGCCTGGTCTACTTGGAAGCGGCAGGCCTTGGAGCAACGGAGCAGGTCAGCGGCCCGGAGAGGAGAGACAGAGCAAGGGGCCAAAGTTCCAAGCCTCCCCTCCTGAGTGACTGCCAACTGGTCTTTAATAGTTAAGCCAAGAGAAAGAAAGAAACCATGAGTCTCAACTGGTCTTTCAAGACGCCATCATTCTGCTTACTCACGGCAGGGCGCCAGTCTTGAGGTGAGCGTTCCTCTTCCTTGGAGAGGAAGGAGAGGGTGGGGGCTCCTTCTCTCCCACAGGTCTGCGTGTTTAGATTTGGTTATTAAGCCGTGAATGTGTGTAAAGTAGGAGAGAAGAGTAGAGGAAAGAGAAACGGAGGAAGATAGAGACAGGCCTAGGCTGGATTCTGGCAGAGCCCCAATCTTTAAAGAAAAGGTGGGTTTTCTTTTCCTTCACAGGTATTGTTGGTTTTGGTTTTCAGAGTCCTTGAAGGTTAAAAGCAGTCTGGACACAGGTTTACCTCCTAATCCCCGATTAGCAAACCCAGGGGGCTGAGACTGCCCAGGAGGCCCATGGAGGAGGTTTGTAAATCAGGGAATTGTCTTTTGTGTTCAAGCTTAAGATACAGTAGCCCAGACAGCTGACACAGAACACTAGTTGCATTTTTCTGGGTTTGAGGAGGAAGTATTTTCCTTTTGGAAACCTCGTTTGGCCATTTCAAACCTCTTAATAATGTATAAGTTTGAGAAAGTTACCAACTAAATTTTTGCCAAAATCCTGCCACAGATTTCCAAGTTTGCAGTTTTGTGAAGTACCAAGGGAGGAACAGCTGTAGAAAGGAAAAGGCGCTCATTCTTGGACAGGACAGAAGTGTTTGGAGTCTGTTGGTTTAGTGCCAGCAGTGTCAGGGGACGGTAGACCTGAGGCCTCAGAGCTGAGTGTGTTTCTAAAGAGGACATGGTGTCTGATCAGGGAGAAGAGTTGAGAATGAAAACTGATTGCTTATCAAATCCAGAGTCAATTACATGAAGACAGATCATACTCTGGGAACCTGTTGAAATCCTAGGGCAAATTATTTTGAGGCTGGGAAGGCAAGAGAAAAGAAAGTTGATTAACTGCTGCCCCCCACCCCCCATCACCCACATGCTTTGCCAATAGCGCTTTACATATACGACCTCACTTTGCATCTGCGCGCGTGTCCTCAGTGGCTCAGTCGAGTCTCTTTGCGACTCCGTGGACTGTAGCTGCGCCAAGCTCCTCTGTTCATGGGTTTATCCGGATGAGAATACTAGAATGGGTTGCCGTGCCCTCCTCCAGGGGATCTTCCCAACCCAGGGATTGAACCCTAGTCTCCGGCATCTCCTGCATTGGCAGGTGGATTTTTTAGCACTGCGCCACCTGGGAAACCTGTAGAAAGTGAAAGAGGACAGTGAAAAAGTTGGATTAAAACTCAACATTCAGAAAACTAATTTCATGACATCTGGTCCTGAAAGGCTGTTGCTCAACCACGAAATATGCTGGGATTCTTGGCCTCCGGAGGAGAAGAATTCAATCCGGGGCCAGTGACAAGGCTTGATCACTCAGAGCTTTTGTGTAATAAAGTTTTATTAAAGTATAAAAGAAATAGAGAAAGCTTATGACATAGACATCAGAAGGGAGCATAAAGAGTGCCCCCCTGCTAGTCTTTAGCCTGATGTTATATAGCTACTAACAGTCTGCTAATTAGAGAAAGGAAATGTTTCATAACTCAGAGACTGGCATCAGGCCCCTCACCCACAACATGCATTTTGAGAGAACATTGGTACCAGGTGAGTCATCCCGGGCCATGAAATTATTGACATGAATCTTGAAGAAAGGCAGGTTTTCAAGTAAACATATAGTTTCATTAACATAGATTAGGAGAACAATGTGTGAGTATAACAAACAGGTTTGTCAAGTGGGTTCTGAGTCTTAGGTGGAACCAATTTGAAGAAAGAGCCTAGGATAAATACATAGTTCATTAACATAGCTTAAGACAAACATTTCCATAAGAAAAACGCACTGGTTAGCTCAAGGTTTGAGAAAAGTTAAGTTCAGGTGGAGCCAGGTGTCATCATGGCAACACAGAATTTTAAGAGAAACCTCCTTTTAAATTTGTATAGAGAAGGGGGGAAAAATCTAATACTTGTTTCCTCCTGCCGCTTAAGAGATAAAAATGTCTAGAAGCCTATTTCATCCCTTTGGAGACCCCCTGGCCTTCCTGCATGTTACCTTCTCAGTCCCATCACTTCATGGCAAATACATGAGGAAACAGTGGAAACAGTGACAGACTTTATTTTGGGGGGCTCCAAAATCACTGCAGATGGTGACTGCAGCCATGAAATTAAAAGATGCTTGCTCCTTGGAAGAAAAGTTATGACCAACCTAGACAGCATATTAAAAAGCAGAGACATTACTTGCCAACAAAGGTTCATATAGACAAAGCTGTGGTTTTTCCAGTAGTCATGTATGGATGTGAGAGTTGGATTATAAAGAAAGCTGAGTGCTGAAGAATTGATGCTTTTAAACTGTGGTGTTGGAGAAACCTCTTGAGAGTCCCTTGGACTGCAAGGAGATCCAACCAGTCCATCCCAAAGGAAATCAGTCCTGAATATTCATTGGAAGGACTGATGCTGAAGATGAAACTCCAGTACTTTGGCCACCTGATGTGAAGAGATGAAAAGACCCTGATGCTGGGAATGGCTGAAGGCAGGAGGAGAAGGGGATGACAGAGGATGAGATGGTTGGATGGCATCACCGACTCAATGGACATGAGTTTGAGGAAGGTCTGGGAGTTGGTAATGGACAAGGAAACCTGGTGTGATGCAGTCCATGGGATCACAAAGAGTCAGACGCAAACTGGACTGGACTGAACTGAAAATCCTACAAAGAAAGGGCTATTATTATCATTCCTACTTTAGAGAAAGTCAAGGCACAGAGAAATTACATAGCTGGTTTAGAGTCACAGAGCTTGGTGGAGATGGAGCTGGGGGTTAGAACCCAGGCAGTTCCTGGTTTGCAGAGTTGAAACCTGAAACTTCTGTGCTAACCAAACCTGAGGTTGGCTGGGAGCTTGTATCAAACTTAACATCAGTGAGGCCACACACCTGTCCATACCCAGCAAATCTTTCCTAGTTGGATACAGAGTTTTGGTACCTTGGAGTGGCTTGCCTGCGAGTGACAGACTATTTGGGGAAGGTGTTTTGTGTGGTGTGGTGAGGTGAGTCATGTGGGGTGAAGAAAGGAAAAAAGAGAGTGATCCTTACTTTGAAGAAGAGAATGTATTGAATATTTCACACAGGACACCAGGAAATCAGACCTTCATCTTCCTTTCACCCTCTCTCTTGCCCTCACTGAGCACACTTAAGGAGAAAATGAATTCTGCCCATTGAAAAAGGGCAGACTGTAATGAAAAACAGCTTTAAAGATATTTCAGTATATAAAGTCTTGGAGCTACATCACTGACAATGGTTTACAAGTTTATTTCCCACTTGCGGTTGTGCTGAGCAGACACTTTGGGAAGTGTGGCAGTAATTCAGGCTGTGGGCTGCAGTATCATCTGCTGGGTGTCCCATCTGTACAAGAGCGGGTTGTCATAGACAATCAGGTGCAGATTTATCCAGACATGTCGTCTGCAAAATGGCCAGCCAGGAGAGATTTCAAAATTCTTTTCCTCACTCTTTTTGCTAAGTATACAATTCTAAGAAAGCAGATTTCCTAGCAAAGACTTTTCTGCCACCCCCACCCAAAGAAGAAACAAAAAGCTTTGAACAGAGGAAAGACAATACAGGCTTTAAATCCATGTTTCAGTGTCAGCCACTGGCACTTGTTGATTGGCAACCTTGAGCAAACCCTCTGAATTTGATATCCTTATTTATTACCTGGAGAAAAGATTTCATTTGTAAAATGGGCTGTGGGGGCAGTTAAAGGAGATAATAGCCATTATCTTCTATGCTACATAAAAACAGATGATTTTTTTTTTTAGTTCTCTGTTTTGAGCAGCACTTAGCATAGCAGTGGCACATAATAGATGCTGCGTGACCGAACACGTGACTAACTCTATCCATTGAAAATGACATCTAGGGACACAGAGCTAATTTCTTCTTAATTATTTCTTCCAAAGAAAAAAGCAAAACAATGGCTCTCCCTTTGAGGCTTTCCTTCTTTCTAAGGTGATTTCTTTCCATGACTATTTTCATGTCCACTTTCCTATTAATAGTTATTTTTTCAAAGACTTTTTCAGTTTGAGTTTTTTTGTTTCCTACATCCTGTGTCTTCTGTTTCATTGACTTATACCCTTGTTTTGTAATAAATCATTTTCACTGAGCTTCCTAAAAGGACAAATTGAAGATAAATTTTTTAGTGGGTTCATGTCTGGCATGTCTGCATTCTAGTGTGCTGTTGATAATTAATTGGATTGGTATAGAATTCTAGGCTGAAAAAATGTCCCCTTGGAATTTTAAAAATGATTCTCCAGTGTTTCCCATTATTTCTTGTATTACTTATTAAAGAAAATGTGAGTGAGTGTAAGAAAGAGGATTAATAACAACAGTAACTGTACCACCCAGAAACAATCCTGTTAACAGTGTGATGTCTACCTTTTTCAGGACACACACACACATATACACATTCACAAGGTCATACTGTACATTTAATTTCACATCATAATTGTTTAACTTTATGTCATTTTATCCACGTGTCATTATATATAACTAAATTACTTTTAAGATTCTTTTCAATCCTAAGGATCAAAAATTCTGTGATATGTTAAGAAGCAATTGTGACATATGGGATGGTCCAATAAAAGGAGCAGACAGTTGAGGAGTTGATTTCATTGACACAGGCATGAAATAGAATTGTGGCAAAGGAAAGATAAGGTTAACTATCTGCCAAGTGCGTTTCATTTAGGGGTACAGAAGGTTCTCAGCGAGTATACAGAAATCAAAGACAGGTTACAGATGAGGCTCAGTAAATCATCTGAGTATAACTTACAGTCGGGAAAAGCACATTAGGATGGAGAAAAGAGTACAGCAGGACCTCCTGGAAAGAACCATGTGCAGCCTTTAGGATGAAAGGGGGTTACATATAAGCAAAATGCTCAAGGTCCTGAATGGGAGACAGGCAACCAGTGCCAATTTCAGAGGCCTGCAATTCAGATGACAGGCAATAGATAATGGAACAGAATCGCCACCTACACACAGAAAATCTTTGTTGGTTGTGAGGACAGAGCCTACGTGGGCTTCAGGAAAAAATGGACAAGGAGTAAAGAAGAGCAAGAAATGGAAATGGAAAAAGAAGAAGAGGAAGACAAGAGAAAATAGAGCAAGTAGCTAGGGATGGAAAAGTGGTGTTCGGAGATGACAGCTCCTGCTGAAGATGAGAAGGAGGCAACAAGAAGCACTTATGTAGCAAAAATATCTTCCTGGAGCTGACTTCTGAGTTTTGTGAGTGGTCTCCATTGCCTCTTCTCACTTGCATTGCAAGAACAACGAAAGGTTACAATGAATTACAAGGTAGCAGAGCACTGAAAAGCAAGAAAAACTATCAGCATTTTGATAGTCTGAATTTGTCTAGAAACAAAGCCCAGACAAGGTCATGTGGTAAAAATAACAGTGGCCAGTGAAGACTGCACCCTGTGAGTCAGAAGAGCCTGGCCCTGCAGGAGAGAGGAGTGGAGGGGAAGAGGGGGAATAAAAGAGACACCTACCCATGCCCTCTGTCCTACGTGGATCCTTACCTCAAAGATATATTAGTAGATGCTAAGACAGAATAGAGCATACACACACAGTGTGCATCCATTTATAGAAACTTCATCACTCCTTTCCTCATGTCCTTAAAGATGCCCTGTTGGGCAATGAGGCAATGGCTGAAAGCAGACAGACAGTCAATGAAATTGTTGTATGTGAAGTAGGCTTCAAGAAGGGAGATAAACAGAAAACTTCGGTAATTAATGCACTCTGCGACTGTACTTTTCATGCTCCTGCTAAAATTTTGACAAAATTAAAGAGGAAAAATTGCAAACAACTTCTAATATGAAAGGACAAATTGCTTTGCACTGAATCAGAAGAGCAGGAAGCAATACACAGTCCTTTTTTAGTTCAGGAAAGCTGCATTAGATCATGCTGGTTAGACTCAGACCTGGGTGGTCCTTCTAAGTCAAGATCCACTGGGGAGATGCCTCCACTCTCCATGTGGAAATTGAGGAATTGTTAGTTCTTAACATTTTGTACTAATAGAGCTGTCTTCTCTTCTGTGGAATGTAGAACCCAAGAGACTTCAAAAGATGCCATGAATTTGAGTGAGGAGGGGGAATCTGACATGGAAAACAGGGGGAAAATTAGAAAGTATTTACTTTGTGTTTTCCTATGTTTCTATGAATCAAGATGAAAGAGCAAATAAGCTTCAATATAGAATTATTTTAAATGATCAGCCTTAAAAACAAACTAAAAAAGCAAAGCACTCAGGAACACTGAAAGTACAGGAGTATATTAAAATCTGTGTTGAAAGCAGTAAAGAGTAGAGGTGATATTAGCAAAATAGGGATCAATGATTTCAGAGAATAAATGTAATAGACAAAGATAATGTGATAAAATCTATGGTGAGAAATACATCATAGGGAGAGGCCAGGTGTTAGAGAAGCAAGATGTGAACGGCAGTGCTTCTCGGAACAGCCAGGAGGAAAGGAAGTAGGACACAGGAGCAGGGAAGCTTGTTGCTTAAGAACATGGGCTCTGAGTCAATAGACATGGGTTTAAAACTGATTAGCTTGGAAAAATTATTCAGCTGTTTTAAGCTTTGGGTTTATTATCAGTAAAATGGGGATACTATCATTCCTACTTGATAAGGTTTTCAGAATTAAAGCATTATGTCTGACACCAAGGAAAAGCTGCAAATTAGGTCAGTTTGTGAAGAAAGATTCCCACCTAGACATGTCCTGATTTGTATTTAATTTCAAGGTGATTCTTGTTTCTTCATATTTTCTATTTGTTGATTGAGTAATGACAGATTTTTTTTCCCCCAAGGATTAAGGAAGAGGTAAAATCACACAATTAGGAAAATAGGAAAATATGATGTTATTTTCAAAGGGATAGAATCACTCTGATTTCAGTTTTCTTTCCTAAATTAAAGAATAGATGATGATGTGCCAATATCCATGGATTTTTTTTTCTATTCATCTTTGTCCAAATTGGAATAAAATGACTAAACACTTAGATTTCTACAGAGACTAATTGGAGTTGTAATTTTATTCCCTCAGCCCACTCCACAGTCACTGCATCCTATGAGAGCTGTAACAAAAGACTATAGACTTCACGACTTAAAAGTAACAGATACACAACTATATATAAAATGGACAAACAATAAGGACCTACTGTATAGCACAGGGAATTATACTCAATATTTTGTAATAACCTATATGGGAAAAAATCTGAAAAAGCATACACACACACACACACACACACACATATCTGAATCACTGCTGTGCAACTGAAACTCAAATAACACTGTAAATCAATTATACTTCAATAATAAATAAATTTTTAGAAGTTCACACTTCAAAAAAAAACCCAAAAAGCAAGTTTTTTATCTTGTACCCCTGTAGGTCAGAAGTCCTACCCAGGTCTCACTGGGCTAAAATCAAGGTGTCGGCAGGTCTGGGTTCCTTCCGGAAATTCTAGAGAAGACTCCATTTCTTCACATTTTCCAGCTTCTGGAGGCCTCCCCATCCCTTGGGTTGTGGCCTTCTTCCTCCATCTTCAAAGCCAGAAACAGCAGGTAGAGTCTTACATCATGTCTCTCTGTCTCCCTCTCCTTCCTCTCTTCCCCTTGCAAGAGCCCTTGTGATGATATTAAGCCCACTGGATAATCCAGAATAACCTCCTTAAGTCACCTTAATTGCATCCACAACTTAATTCCCCCTTGTCTTGGAAAGTAACAGTCACAGGTTAGTAGTATGATGAGGAGGCAGTCACTCTTCTGCATATTAGTCAGTAAATAGGTTCTATTGGTAAAAAGAAACATTTTGGGCTCTATCAGATACATAACCTCTCTTACTGAGAAATATGAGGTGAATTTTGGGGAGGATGAACACCAACACCACCTTTTCACTGTTTGAGTTTGTTCATTTTATTTTTAATGAATTAGTGATACAGCCTCATGGTTTTAAAAATGGAATATAAAACAACTCTCCAGTGTAAAATCTCCCTCCCAGTGCTGATTCCCACATCTATGGGTTCCAAATTCTACCCACTTAAGGCTACTATTGCTATGGGGCTTCCCAGGTGGCGCTAGTAGTAAAATAATCCACCTGCCAATGCAAGAGATGTGAGAAATACAGATTTGATCCCTGGGTTGGAAAGATCCCTTGGAGAAGGAAATGGCTACCCACTCCAGTATTCTTGCCTGGAAAATTCCATGGACAGTGGAGCCTGGAGTCCATGGGATTGCAGAGTCAGACATGACTGAATGACTGAGCACACACACTATTGCTATATTCCTATGTGTGTTATACCATTTGTGCACATTCAAGTAATTACAAATACATCTTTATTTTGCACCCATTTATTTTTACCTTGAAGTTTTCATACTCTATACTATGATGATTTTCTTGTGGAAAAAACACAACATGACATTTACCATCTTAACCATTTTTTAAGTGTACAGTTTAGTAATGTTGCTGTTCAGTCGCTAAGTCATGTCCAACTCTTTGCGACCCCATAAACTGCAGCACACCAGGGTCCTCTGTTCTCCACTATCTCCGTGAGCTTGCTCAAACTCATGTTCATTGAGTCGGTGGTGCCATCCAGCCATTTCAGCCTCTGTTGGACCCTTCTCCTCCTGCCCTCGATCTTTCCCAGCATCAGGGACTTTTCCAGTGAGTTGGCTTTTCACATCAGGTGGCCAAAGTGTTGGAGTTTCAGTATCAGTCTTTCCAATGAATATTTAGGGTTGATTTCCTTTAGGATTGACTGATTTGATCTTCTTGCTGTCCAAGGGGCTCTCAAGAGTCTCTCCAGAACCATAATTCAAAAGCATCAATTCTTTGGCTCTCAGCCTTCTTTATGGTTCAGCTCTCACATCCGTTCATGACTACTGGAAAAACCATAGCTTTGACTGTATGGACCTTTGTCAGCAAAGTAATATCTCTGCTTTTTGTTAAGGCTGTCTAGGTTTGTCATAGCTTTTCTTCCAAGGAGCAAGCATCTTTTAATTTCATAACTGCAGTCACCATCTGCAGTGACTTTGGAACCCAAGAAATCTATTTGCCATGAGGTGATGGGACCAGATGCCACGATCTTAGTTTTTTGAATGTTGAGTTTTAGGGCAGCTTTTTTACTTTGCTCTTTCACCCTCATCAAGAGGTTCTTTAGTTCCTTTTTGCTTTCTGCCATTAGAATGATATCATCGTATACCTGAGATTGTTGATATTTCTCCTGGCAATCTTGACTCTAGCTTATGAGTCATCCAGCCCGGCATTTCTCATGATGCATGTACTCTGCATATAAATATAACTAAGCAGGATGACAGTATATAGCCTTGGTGTACTCCTTTCCCAATTTTGAACCAGTCTGTTGTTCATGTCTGGTTCTAACTGTTGTTTCTTGACCTACATGCAGGTTTCTTAGGAGCCAGGTAAGGTGGTCTGATATTCCCATCTCTTGAAGAATTTTCCATAGTTTGTTGTGATCCACACAGTCAAAGGCTATAGTGTAGTCAAAGAAGCAGAAGTTAATGTTTTCTTAGAATTTCCTTGTTTTGCCTGTGATCCAATGATTGTTGGCAGTTTGATCTCTGGTTCCTCTGCCTTTTCTAAATACCAGCTTGTACATCTGAAAGTTCTCAGTTCACGTACTGTTAAAGCCTAGCTTGAGGGAGTTTGAGCATTACCTTGCTGGCATGTGAAATGAGTGCAATTGTATGGTAGCTTGAACTTTTTTTGACATTGCCTTTCTTTGAGTTTGTAATGAAAACTTAATTGACATTATTATGGAGCCAATCCCCAGAATTTTTTCATTGCAAAGCTGAACTCTATAGCTATTAAACAGCTCCCTCCTCTCTCCACCCTCAAGCACCAGGCAACTCTCATTCAGTCTCTGCTTCCATGAATTTCACTACTTTTGATACCTCATATACTGGAATCATACAGTGTCATTTTGTGACACGCTTATTTCATTTAGCCTAATATCATCAAGATTCCTCCATGTTGCTGCATGTATAAGAAGTTCCTTCCATTAAAGGCTGAATACTAGTCTATTACATTTTGTTAATTCATCCATGGATGGATTTTTGGGTTGCTTCCACCTCTTAATTATTGCGAATTGTGCTGCCATGAACATGGATGTGCAATGCGCCATAATGTTTTCGTTTCATCATTGTTATAACTTTGAGATCTTTCCATAGTATGTGCAGAGAACTTTTCTTTCTTTTTCTGAAAAATAGTATCATAGTCATAGTATTTTGTTGTATTGATGGACCAGTGTATAGTTAACTAACTCCATGCTGATAAACATCTGTACTCTTTCCACCTAGTAGAGATTTCAAGGTGAGAAATCTATTTGTAGGCAAGTTATCTTTCTTAGAAGTTAACAGTAAGAGATTCCCAGGTATTTTGACTAAAGTTCTTTGATAAAATTAAAGATATATTCTAGTTGTTCCAGAGATGAATAAAATACTGAAGTCATGATTAAAAAGTATTGATGGTAAGCACTGGATATGTTTAACAAAATATTAAAATAATTGTTATAATATGACTACAAGACTAAACACATATTTCGAAAATAGAATTAAGACACATGATACTAAATAGTGATTTGAAAATAATCTGAATTAAAGAGTTCAGATATTTTAACAAATACAACAGTGTATTTTTAAAAACATGAGGAGAACTAAGGATTTTCTAAATTACTTAGTCTATGTAGACAAGAATCAAAAGTCCTTATGTTTTTCGTGTTTTTGACAATTTAAGAAACGTAAATGAAAACATGTCAACATAAAGATTAGCAGTAATATAATTTAAGATTATATGAATGCATTACAAGTTATCAGAGAATAATGATGTATCTCCACTCAAAATTTATGGAGGAGAAAGAAAAGTTAAGAACATTAAGAAAATTATCAAAGAAAATAGAACTAATCGGACAGGCTATAATAGAAATTCAAACACAGGAGCAGGAAGCAACACAGTACTTTCAGTAAGGCAAAGAGTTACAACTGAAGGAGCTAAAAGAGTACAGTTAAAGGAAATCTTAACCAAATAAAAAAATTACCTAAATTGGAAAAATAATACAAACAAGGAAACAAAACTCAAAACTGTCAGTGCTATTAGACCTTGAGAAAATGGCAAATATCATGTTTGAGAAAAGAGACAGAAAATTTTACCAGATACAACAGGACTAAGGACTAGGGCTTGCACCTCCTCCAGAACCACAGAAGCTTATTTCTGGGGGAAGTTTTAGATTATCAGTCAGATACAGGAAGATCCATGATATCTGTCTTGGAAAGAGAATGCATGGATATGAATTGGGAAGGACACAAGATCAGACCTGTAAAATACATGTATTTTTGAAGTAGAAGGTATTCTTGTTTATAGATTGAGCAAAAAGGGAAAAGGAAAGACAGAAGGCAAAGAAAAAGAGTTTTAGACCTCTGAGAATAAGAAAAAAGAACTATAAGTTTAAAAAAAAAAAACTAAGCTTTCAGATGGCACAGAGGAGAATCTACAAATGACATGGGAGGTCCCAAGCACAGGTGGGAGGAAGGGGATGAGACTGGATGTGTGAGGAGAAACTGTAGCATCCGTGGCTTATATGATGAGCCAGGGCAGAGGCTCAGGTGAACTGAGCCTGAAATTACAATGATCTGATCTTGCAATTTATCTTTTTTCTTTTTTCCTGGAAATGCTCTGAGCTCCAGAAACTGGAGTAGAGAGAAATTGGGATGAGTTACCAACATGCCACTGGGATTTCCAACAGAACAGGAGGATCTCAAAATAATTTGGCCACTGCTCCCTTGTATAACCCACTTCATTAGGACTGATGGATCTGGTTGCCAGGACTGATGATTCCTTCTCTCCTGGCTCTGTTCCCTGAAATTTTAGAAACGTTCAGCCTCAGAAGTCATCAGAATAGGCACCTGGCTCCTTGGAATGATGATTGGGCAGTATCCCAACCTGAAATATCTCCCATAGCCTCTCAAATCCCCATCAGAGATTCATCATTTAGATCCAAGAGGCTGCTTTGCCTTTCTTCACAGATGTTCTTCTTGTGATCTAAGAAGTTCCCCTCTAACCTGACCGAGTCCTTCTTAAGACTGGTATAAGTTAGCTTAATGTCATTCTTCAAAGAAACCATACTATATACTCTTCACAGCAGTGTCACAGCTAGAAATATACATACATACATACATATATATATATATTATACACACACACACACATATACATATATACATAATAGGGGGCTTCCCAGGTGGAGGTAGCACTAGTGGTAAAGAGCCCATCTGCCTGCTGATGTACAAGACGTGAGTATGATCCTTGGCTTGAGAGTATCTGCTGGAGGCGGGTATGGCAACGCACTCCAGTATTCTTGCCTGGAGAATTCCATGGACAGAGGAGCCTGGTGGGCTACAGCCTATAGCATTGCAGAGTCATAAATGACTGAAGTGACTTAGCACACACATATAGATGATGAAGTTTAGAATTTTGCCTGATTATTAAGAATCATATATATTTCATCAGTAATGAATCTTTGATACAAAGTACTCTGTAATAAATATAGACTCTAAGAATGAATGAATGAGTGAATGAAAATCTAAATATCCCTTAGAAAAATAATAACTTGAAGCAGTGGTTCTCCAAGTGTGATCCCTGGAACAGCACTATCATCCTAGAATTTGTCAGAATGCACATTCTGAGACCTGCTAAATGAGCCCAGCCATCAATGCTCTAACAGATCCTTCAGATGATTTTGATATGTGTTACAGTTTAAGAACCACAACCTTAAAGTTAAGTTTTAATCAGTTTCTGCTTTAGGGGTGGGGACACAGACTCACATGCATACAGGAATAATGAAAAGTTGCCTAAACAGATGATGGCGAGGGAACAGGTATAAAACAACAAAGAGTGGTGGGGACTACACCAACATAGAGAGCGAGAATACATGGCCAGCCTAGGAAGTGGTCTGTGAGTGACATCACCAAGATGGCAGAATAGGAGACCCTACTCTGGTACCCCCACAAAGAACAGCAGTCAGCTATCCATGAATGATGGAGAAGGAAATGGCAACCCACTCCAGTATTCCTGCCTGGAAAATTCCATGGTCAGAGGAACCTGGTGGGTTCCAAAGTCCATGGGGTTGCAAAGAGTCAGCCATGACTGAGCACATGAGCACATCCATGAATAAAGATAGTTCATTCATAAAGAGAGCACAGGGTTCACTTAAGAAGCTTCAACAACACAGTGGGGCAACAACCAGGGAATAATTACACAGAATGGGTAGGAAGAAGAGTTTCATTCTGCCTGTGTCCCCCCCATCAGCCCCAAGAGAACTCTCCCTAGAAAAAGAAAAGCGGGGTGAGTGGCCAGCTTCCCCAGACTACTGGGGCACTGCCTCCCAGAGGCAAGCATACGGAGACATCTGGAGATAGCTAGGAACAAAAGACGGCAGGCTGTCAGTATCAGCCGCTTGCTGGGAGTTCTCAGGGGCCTCCTCTGCAGAGGACCCCTTCAGCCTTCATCCCTGAGAATCTCAGCAACCTTGGTGGATGCTGTGGACAGCTCTCACCACTGAGGACCTTGACATGGAGCTCAGGAAACTGCTCTCAGAAGAACACAACAGCTGTGCCTCTGAGGAAGCCGACAGCCAGCACAGCCGATGCAGACACCCCTGCAGCTTTCCCTGCTGAAGGACCCCCAGATTTTAGCATTCACAGACTCCAGCTGCCGGAATTCCTCCCTACCCGCTGAACGGGAGCCGAGGCCTGGGATCCGGCACGACCTCTCCACCCGCAGCCAGCCTCAGCTTCTGCAGCTCTCAGCATGCACAGGGTCAGTCCAGGACCATGCACTTGCTTCAGTGCTCAGAGCCAGACCTGCCGCTGGCCTGGACTCCCAGTGCCCACAGGTGACACCTGAAGCTACCCCACCTGCATGCCGCCAGCCCCAGATCCTGTCACTGGCCTCCACTGCTAGGTTTACGTCTGCAGCTGGCCTTTGTAGCCCCACAAGTGTGCACCAACAGGCCTGGCCCTTGTTGAGTCTGTAGTTGACCTCAGGCCCTGCCAGGGGTCTGCCCTTGCCACCGTGTGTCTGCTGGCAACACTGCTAGCACACAGGCGCCACAGCGCCCCCTGCAGCTGAATGCACGCACCCCGGGCTCCAGCCACCCCTGCAGCCTGCCCACTCCCACCACACAGGACCTGGAGGCACCACTTAGGATCCCGGCAATCCTTGCAGCCATGGAGGAAGCCGTGCAGCTCTCGCTGACAAGAATCAGGCAGTTATTGAGGCTGGAGACCTCAGCGACTTGAGCCAAGAAGACAGTACACTCCCCTGTACCCCGTGCACCCCTCACTCACCACGTGGCACCCTTCACAACCAGACCCAGGGCGATAGCACATTCCAGCCTGGTCCCACCAACCGGGGAAGGTTTTTTCTTATGAGTCGGCCCATAAAGTCCAAAAGAGGCGGGTGCTTCTTCCATGTGCAAACTACTACACAAGGTTGCAAAGAGTCAGGGGAACATGATACCACCAAGTTAAAATGATGCATCTTCAGTAACCGACCACAAAAAATGGATATCCACAAGTTTCCCAACAAAGAATTCAAAATAATTGTCCTAAAGAATCTCAGAGAGCTACAAGAGACACAGATAAACAATTTAACAAAATTAGGAACAAAATACAAAAACAAATCAGAAGTTCAACAAAGAGAAAACATGAAAAATCACCAATGTTTTAGAACTGAAGAATACAATGATTGAGCTAAAAAATGCAATAGAGAGTTTCAATAGGAGACTCAATCAAGTAGAAGACAGAATCAGTGAGCTTGAAAACAGGTAATTTGAGATTACCCAGTCGGAGGAGTGAAAGGCAGAAAGAATGAAGGCCCATAGGACATGTGGGACAAAATCAAGCAAAACAATGTTCCCAATATGGAAGTCCCAGATGGTGCACAGAGAGAAACAGTTAGCAAGCTTATTTAAGGAAACAATGGCTGAAAACTTTGTAAATCTGGGAAATGAAATCGATATCCAGGTGTATGAAGTTCAAAAGTCCCTAATCAGGTTCAACCTGAAGACTTCACTGGGGCACTTTATTATAAAACTGCGAAGAACTGCCATACAATCCCAGCAATCCCACTGCTGGGCATACATACCAAAGAAACCAGATCTGAAAGAGACACATGCACCCCAGTGTTCATCACAGCACTGTTTATAACAGCCAGGACCTAGATGCCCATCAGCAGACGAATGGATAAGGAAGCTGTGGTACATATACACCATGGAATATTACTCAGTCGTTAAAAAGAATTCATTTGAATCAGTTCTAATGAGATGGATGAAACTGGAGCCCATTCTACAGAGTGAAGTAAGCCAGAAAGATAAAGAACATTACAGCATACTAACACATATATATGGAATTTAGAAAGATGGTAACGATGGCCCTATATGCAGGGCAGAAGAAGAAACGCAGAAGTACAGAACAGACTTTTGAACTCTGGGAGAAGGCGAGGGTGGGATGTTTCGAGAGAACAGCATCAAAACATGTATGTTATCAAGGGTGAAACAGATCACCAGCCCAGGTTGGATGCATGAGACAAGTGCTCGGGCCTGGTGCACTGGGAAGACCCAGAGGGATCGGGTGGAGAGGGAGGTGGGAGGGGGGATCGGGATGGGGAATACATGTAAATCCATGGCTGATTCATGTCAATGTATGACAAAAACCACTACAATATTGTAAAGTAATTAGCCTCCAGCTAATAAAAATAAATGGGAAAAAAAACTGTGAAAAATAAAGATGGAATCTGGAAAGCAGAAAGGGAAAAGAAGCTCATCACATACAAGAGAACCCCCCATGAGTCTATCAGCAGGTCTCTCAGCACACACCTTACAGACTGGTGGCAGAATACACTTTCTTCTCAAGTGCACATGAAACATTCTCCAAGGTAAATAATATGTTAGGGTACAAAACAAGTTAACACATTTTAAAAAGTTGATTAAAATCATATTATGTAACTTTTCCCATCACAAGAGTTGCTGCTGTTCAGGTACTGTGTCATGTCCCACGCTTTGCAACCCCATGGACTACAGCACGCCAGGCTCCTCTGTCCTCCGCTGTCTCCTGGAGTTTGCTCAAATTAACGTACATCGAATCAGTGATGCTATCTAGCCATCTCATCCTCTGCTGCCTGCTTCTCCTTTTGCCTCTAATCTATCCAGCATCTGGGTCTGTTCCAGTGAGTTGGTTCTTCACATCAGGTAGCCAAAGCTTTAAAGTTTCAGCTTCAACATTTAGTCCTTCCAATGAATATTCAGGGTTGATTTCCTTTAGGATTGACTGGTTTGATATCCTTGCAGTCCAAGGGACCACAATGGCCTGAAACTGGAAATCAATAACAGGAGAAAACATCGGAAGTTCACAGATATGTGTAGGTTGAACAACATGCCTCTGAAGAGTGAATCAAAGATGCTGAAAATGACAAAAAATATCTCTGGACAAACAACAATGGAAGTACAACATACCAAACTTATGAGATGCAACAAATGCAGTTCCAAGGGGAAAGTTTATAGTGATAAATGTTTATATTAAGAAAAAATAAAATAGATCTCAAATGTCCTTACCACACACACACACACACACACACACACACACACACACACACACACAAAGCATATATGTAAGAGATGATGGATATGTTAGTTTCGTTACTCGTCGGGAAGGCAGCACCGGCGGTGGAGGCTCTCCCTGTGCTGGCTCCATTATGGTTATCATTTTACAATGTATGCTTCTATGAAAGCATCACACTGTATAGCCCAAATATATGAAACTTTTGTTTGTCCAAATATATAAAAATTTTAAAAATGAAAAAGAAGTGAGCTGCTATTCCGCAAGACTCTAGGTTCTGCAGGCCAAATTTTTTTAGTTTTCTAAGAGATTCTGATACTTGAATTTTTATATGACATTTTGCAATTGTTAACTCTGTGTAGGCCTCATAAAACATGTATCTGCCAGGCAAATGCAGCCTGTGAGCAGTGTTTTCTTTAGGGGTCATCCATGTCAACACAGACACTTGGAGTTTATTGCTGAGGATCCCTGGACCAAAATGAGAAGAGAGACAGTGACATTTTGTGCCTATTTGACATTTTTTCCCAGGATTGACTCTGGTTATGAGATAAAAAGAAGGAAGTCTTTGGTTTTATCAGCTAGGTCAGCTTTATCTTAGTGTAGCAGTAGATTTGATACAAAAACCTAATCAATATAGTACTTGCCTTAAGAACTCACCGAGAAATGGAATATAGAAATTTAACAAGAGAAAGGAGTATAATACACTTACAACAAAATTACAGGTTTTTACTCTGAATATCACCTCAGCCCTAAATTATACTGCAAGAAGTTGAAATTAATGGTTTGAGAGACTGCATTTTGTTTTGCCTAGTTTTGTTTTTAGACTATTCTTCTCCTGCAGTGGTTATGTAATTGCCCAAACCATTGTGGAAATAGCCACATCTTTAAAAAAAGAAAAAAAAGAAGCAGCTAAAATCAAACTAAAACACAAAAACCATACACTGCATGTGCTTTCATGACACCCCTCCAAAGCTTTAAGAAACTTCATTTCAGCCTCAGAAGCTGACAAATGAAGAAGTTAATCATAGAGAAGTTCTGCCTAAGAGGTAAAACACAAATCCTGGGAGTTTGTTATGGAGATTGTTTCAGAGAAATGGTTTTAATTTCTTAAGAGGCTTTATAATGACAGCTTGTGTCTCCACATCAACTGGTAAAAAGACAACAAAAACTCAAAAGGATTCTAGTAAAATCCACACTAAAAACACTAATGAGACAGTTAAATTACCTATTGAAGGAGCTGAAAAGCAAAATTGACAGGTTTTCAGTCAAAGGAATGTTCATGTCTCCCAAGTAAACAAAGACTAGGGAGTGAATGAAAGGGAGAAAAAGAACACCCTGTTCCTCTGGGAGCTATTCTGTGAGGAATTCTTAGCAGCTACAGAAATTCGTAGGTAAAAGAAATCTACATGCACTGGGCCTTGAGGCCAGAGGGAACCCTAGGAATAAGCCAGCCCTCCCTGTTCCAGGCAGGCAGAGGGAAGCCTGGAGGGAGAGAGAGACAAAGAGAAAATAGTGATTGAGTTTCCTTTCCAAAGTCTTAAGGACTCTACTAATGGAATACCAAATACTTTCTAGAACTCTACTCAGAATGCTGGGGGTGTAAGACAGGTAATAAGGAGACCCATCATTAACTGTTGCCAGGATTTTAGTGTCAAATTATTAGACAATGGACTTAAAAGTTTTTCATTCTTAGAAAAAGTAATAATAAATTTAGAGATTAAAAATATAATGTAAATAATAAGAAAATATAGAAAAGTACAAAGAGGAAAATTAAACCTATTACTACTACTACCTAGATATAATAACTTAATATTTTATACATATTTTCCAGTCTTCATATAACTATATTGTATAGATATATAGGAATGATTAAAGATATGGGAATTAATATTTATGTTAAGATCAGACTACACAATCTGTTTTGTAATTGGTTTTATCAGAAAATATAAAGCATATAAAGTATATTTTTAACATTTTGTTAAGTCACTTAGTATTCTTATTCAATATGATTTTAATATATAGTTCAGTTGCTCGGTTGTGTCCGATTCTTTGTGACCCCATGGACTGCAGCATGCCAGGCTTCCCTGTCCATCACCAACTCTGAGAGCTTGCTCAAACTCATGTCCATCAAGTCTGTGATGCCATCCAACCATCTCATCCTCTGTCATCCCCTTCTCCTGATTTCAATCTTTCCCAGTATCAGGGTCTTTTCCAGGAGTCAGTTCTTCACATCAGGTGGCTAAAGTATTTGGAGTTTCAGCTTCAGCATCTATCCTTCCAGTGAGTATTCAGGACTGATTTCCTTTAGGATGGACTGGTTGGATCTCTTTGCAGTCCAAGGGACTCTCAAGAGTCTTTCTCCAACACCACAGTTCAAAAGCATCAATTCTTCAGCGCTTAGCTTTCTTTATGGTCCAGCTCTCACATCCATACCTGACTTTCCATTGTTTCCCCATGTATTCATCATGAAGTGATGGGACTGGATGCCATGATCTTAGTTTCTTGAATGTTGAACTTTAGGCAAGCTTTTTCACTCTCCACTTTCACTTTCATAAAGAGGCTCTTCAGTTCCTCTTCACTTTCTGCCATAAGGGTGGTATCATCTGTGTATCTGGGATTATTGATATTTCTCCCTGCAATCTTGATTCCAGTTTGTGCTTCATCCAGCCCAGCTTTTCACATGATGTATTCTGCATATAAGTTAAATAAGCAGGGTGACAATATACAGCCTTGACATATTCCTTTCCCAATTTGGAACCAGTCCTTTGTTCCATGTCCAGTTCTAACTGTTGCTTCTTGACCTGCATACAGATTTCTCAGGAGACAGGTAAGGTGGTCTGGCATTCCTATCTCTTTAAGAATTTTCCAGTTTGTTGTGATCCACACAGTCAAAGGCTTTGGCGTAGTCAATAAAGCAAAAGTAGATATTTTTCTGGAACTCTCTTGCTTTTTTGATGATCCAAAGGATGTTGACAATTTGATCTCTGGTTCCTCTGCCTTTTCTAAATCCAGCTTGAACATCTGGAAGTTCTCGGTTCACGTACTATTGAAGCCTGGCTTGGAGAATTTTGAGCATTACTTTGCTAGCATGTGAGATGAGTGCAATTGTGTGGTAGTTTGAACATTCTTTGTCATTGCCTTTCTTTGGAATTGGAATGAAAAGTGACCTTTTCCAGTCCTGTGACCACTGCCAAGTTTTCCAAATTTGCTGGCATATTGAGTGCAGCACTTTCACCGCATCATCTTTTAGGATTTGAAATAGCTCAACTGGAATTCCATCACCTCCATTAGTTTTGTTCATAGTGATGCTTCCTAAGGCCCACTTAACTTCACACTCCAAGATGTCTGGCTCTAGGTGAGTGATCACATCATTGTGGTTATCTAGGTCATTAAGATCTTTTTTGTGTAGTTCTTCTGTGTATTCTTGCCACCTCTTCTTAATATCTTCTGCTTCTGTTAAGTCCATATCATTTCTGTCTTTTATTGTGCCCATCTTTGCATTAAATGTTCCCTTTAGTATCTCTAATTTTCTTGAAGAAATCTCTGGTCTTTCCCATTCTGTTGTTTTCCTCTATTTCTTTGCTTTGATCACTTACGAAGGCTTTCGTATCTCTCCTTGCTATTCTTCGGAACTCTGCTTTCAGATGGATTTATTTTTCCTTTTCTCCTTTGCCTTTTACTTATCGTCTTTTCTCAGCTATTTGTAAGACCTCCTAAGACAACCATTTTGCCTTTCTGAATTTCTTTTTCTTAGGGATGATCTTGATCACTGCCTCCTGTACTATGTCAGGAACCTCCATCCATAGTTCTTCAGGCACTCAATCTATCAGATGCAATATGTTATTACATATTTTGAGCATGGAATAATTTACTTAATCATTTACTTCATAATTTACTTAATAATTTACTTCATTTAATGATTATTCTTACACATGAATCTTTGTAAATAACTCAGATTTTTTTTATTGAATGAATCGTTGAATTAGAATTGCTAAACCTATCTTGATGCTGATGATTCAAGAGATACTTCTTTAAAAAAAAAATGCAGATGGATTGAAAATGAAAGAAGAGTTTTGGGCACCAGAGGAGAGCAAACAAAAGAAAAACAGTGGTCACAATCTCAATATCAGAAAAGGTATCATTCAAACCAAAAGCAATAAACAGGACACAAACCAGACAGGTATTTATAATATTAAAGGTACATACTAGGATTGTAACATGTATGAATATCTATGAAGCAAGTAACTTCACAGCAATATTCATAAATCATAAACTTCTGGAGTTAAAGAAGATAAAAGCAGAAATATATTAATAAAAGAAAACTTTAATGTATTTCTCTCAGGCAATGACTGAACAAGTGAATAAAGCAATAAAAATGGATATCAAATGCTATATTTAGGAAACAGAGCATTTCTACTTTTCAAGAATCTGTATTATGGTCATAAAAATTTATTAAGTCACACACACACAAAAACCCTTTTTATGTTCCAAAGATTTTAGAAATAGCATATTCACGGACTGTAATGTGTTAAAACTTGGAACAAACAGAAAAACCAGAAAACTACATGGAAGTTCCAACACTTTCTCTTAACCAACTCTTGGGAAAAGGGAAACTCCAAAATATATTTTATGGTATCTGGGAAAAAAATAATAAAAAGTACTACATGTCAGACTTCATGTGATTGGATAAAGCAGCACTCAGAAGAAAATACAAGGACTTCAGTAGTTATTAATAAAGGTAGAATAAAAACAAATCCACTAAATATCCAACAGAAGAATTTAGAAAAGGAGTAACAGGATAAAATAAATCAAAGGGAAACAGAACAAAATAATAAAGCTAAACATAGAAAGTAGTAAGTTAAACAATAATACAAATACAAAATCCAGTTTTGGGACTATAAAGTAGGTATGCTCATAACAAATGTAATCAAAAATAGAAGGAAGCACAAATACAGAATGGAATAAATGGGAAGGAGTTATATTTACAGAAATAATTATAGGCATCATAAAACACAGCATTAACTTAATTACAGTCAACCAATTAAAAAATCCAAATAAAGCAAATACTTTGCTAAGTAAATATAAGTTTTATATCAAAACAAATTCAAGTACAGATAAAATATATAAACATATCAATTAAACAGAAGAAATAGAAAAAATTTTCAAAAAGCCTATCCCTACCTTACTCCCAAAAAGACCAAAATCAAATGGTTTTGTGATGGATTTCTAATAAATTTTGACAAAACAGCTCTATAGTACAGGAAAAGAAAAGCTTTAGTGGTTTCTTTTAAGATGCAGGAATTAATACCAACATTTAGCAAAAGTTTCCAAAGATAAATTTTTACAAGGCAATCTCTCCTATGATTATAAATGCAAAATAGTTTCAAATAAAATAGTAGCAGACCTAATCACTGTATTATAAGAAAATGACATACTAACCAACTAAGATTTTTCCAGTAATGTAGGAATTTTCAATATTAGGAAAGCTATTTAAGTAATTTACTATAGTGATAGATCCACATGCTAAGTCACTTCAGTTGTGTCTAACTCTTTGCAGCCCTGTGGACTGTAGCCCATCAGGCTCCTCTGTCCATGGGATTCTCCAGGCAAGAATACTGGAATGTGTTGCCGGGGGATCTTCCTGGCCCATGGATGGAACTGGTGTGTCTCATGTCTCTTGCATTGGAAGGTGGGTTTTTTATCACTAATGCTCCCTGGGAAGCCCCATAGTAATAGATCTAAGAGTGGCTAAATCATATAAACACCTCTAGCCTTTCTGGAAATGCATTTGTTAAGCTTCAAAGTCCATTTGTGATACTGAAGAATCTTAATCAACTAGATGGCTGTTTCCTTAACTAGTTAAAAATACGCCTATCATTAGGCCAACAGAAATGCTAAAATCATCCCCATTAAATTTAGAGATAAAACAAATGTTTTCATTATCATCACTATAATTTAAAATTTTTTGCATATATTAGAAAGTTAGAGATGAAAAATAAATCATATATATATGTATAAACTAGGCAGAGTTAAAACTAAATATACAGGATATAATTTATACCTGACATATATAAGAGAATAAACTGAAAATTGCCTACAGATAATGAGGATTTCAATAAGATTTCTGATCATAAAATTAATATACAGAAATTAATAGTTTTTAGCTTACAAACAAGAACTAGGTAGAAAATATAATGGAAGTAAAGATCCCATTTATAATTTCAACTGAAAATTGAAAATTAAAATTAAACACAAAAATGATAGCTGTAAAGTAAATAATTAGAAGTGACATTAACAATATATAAAATCTCTATAAGAAAAACTTAAAAATCCTTTAAGAGGAGCAAGTAAAATTTTTTGAATAGAAAAATATAATGTTTTGGGATAGAACATTCAACATCAAAAATAAAGGTATCAATTTTCCATAAATTAGCTAATAACTTAATAATGATTTTTAAAATTGTAACATAGTTAATTTACAATGTTAGTTTCAGGTGTACAGCCGAGTGATTTAGTTATACATATTTGTGTATATATCTATTTTCTTCATTTTAAAAATTCTATTTCATTTATAGTTTATTGCAAAATATTGTACATAATTCCCTACAGTGAATTTCTGTTGTTTATTTTGTATATGGTAGTGCGTATCTGTTAATTCCCCACTCTTAATTTATCCTTCTCTTGCATTCCCCTTTGGTAGCTATTAATTTGTGTACTGTGCCTGTGATCCTGTTTCTCTTTTGTAAATAAGTTCTTTTGTACTTTTTTTTTAGATTCCATGTATAAATGAAACCATATAGTATTTGTCTTTATATCCTTCACTTGGTATGATAATCTCTAGTTCCATCCATGCTGCTACAAATGGCATTATTTCATTCTTTTTTTATGGCTGAGGAGAATTCCGTTATATATATGTACCACATTTTCTTTATCCATTCCTCTGCTGATAGATCCTTAGGTTACTTCCATGTCTTGACTATTGTAAATAACACCCTCATGAATATTGGGGGTGCTTGTATCTTTTCAAATTAGAGCTTTTGTCTTTTCTGGATATATGCCCAGAAGTCAGATTGCTGGGTCATATAGTAATTCCATTTTTAGTTTTTTAAGGAACCTCCATACTGTTTTCCAGAGTGTTTGCACCAAAGCGATTGCACCAATTTACATTTCCACCAACAGTGTAGGAGAGCTCCCTTTTCCTTTTCTCCACACCCTCTCCAACATTTATTATTTATAGACATTTTGAGATGACCATTCTGACAGATGTGAGGTGGTATGTGATTGTAGCACTGATTTGCATTTCTTTAATAATTATTATGTTGAGCATCTTTTTATGTGCCAATTGGCTATCTGTATGTTTTCTTTGGAAAAATGTCTGTTTAGATCTTCTGCCCACTTTTTGATTGGGTTGTTTGTTTTTTTGTTATTTAGTTGTATGAGCTGTTTGTATATTTTGGAAATTAATCCTGTGTTGGTCACAGCGTTTGCAAATATTTCCTGTGAGTCCATTGGTGGTCCTTTCATTTTGCTTATGGTTTCCTTTGCTGTGCAAAAGCTTGCAAGTTTTGATTAATTCCCATTTGTTTATTTTTGCTTTTATTTCTATTGCCTTGGGAGACTGACATAAGAAAACATTGCTACAATTTATTTCAGAGAATGTTTAACCTGTGTTCTCTTCTAGAAGTTTTATGGTATTGTGTCTTATAGTTGAGTCTTTAAGCCATTTTGAGTTTATTTTTATGTATGATGTGAGGGTGTGTTCTAACACATGTGGCTGTCCAGCTTTTCCAACACCACTTGCTCAAGAGATTGTCATTTCCCCATTGTATATTCTTGCCTCCTTTAACTGCAGATGTGTGTGTGGGTTTATTTCTGGGCTCTCTATTCTGTTCCGTTGGTCTATATGTCTGCTTTTTGTGCCAATACCATGCTGTTTTGATTACTGTAGCTTTATAGTATTGTTTGAAGTCTGGAAGGATGATGCCTCTAGCTTTGTTCTTTTTCCTCAGGATTGCTTTGGCAACTCTGGGTCTTTTGTGGTTCTATATAAACTTTAGGATTATATATTCTAGTTGTGTGGAAATTGTCATGGTAATTTGATAAGAATCACATTTAATCTGTAGATTGCTTTGGGTAGTATGTCAATTTTATGTATTAAATCTTCTAATCCAAGAGCATGGGATATATTTCCATTTCCTTGAATAACCTTCAGTTTCCTTTATCAATGTTTTATAGTTCTCAGCTTGTAAGTCTTTCACCTCATTGGTTAGGTTTATACCTAGTATTTTATTTTTTTAATGTGATTTTAAAAGGGTTTTTTAAAATATTCTCTTTCTATATCTCATTGTAAGTATAGAGAAGTTATGCAAATTTCTGTATATTAATCTTGTATCTTGATACCATGCTGAATTTACTTATCAGTTCTAATAATTTTCTGTGTGTGGAGTCTTTAGGGTTTTCTACATAGAGTACTGGTCATCTCATATAATGAAAAGTTTACCTCTTTCTTCCCAATTTGAATATCTTTTTTTCCCTTGTCTGATCACTTTGGCTTGGACTTCTCATACTTTGTTAAATAGAAGTGGTGAAAATGCCATCCTTGTCTTGTTCTAAATTTTTAGTGAAAAGGCTTTCAGCTTTTCACCATCGAGTATTATGTTGGCTGTGGTTTGTCCTAAGTGACTTTTATTATGTTGAGATATGTTTCCTCTACTCTCACTTTGGTAAGAGTTTTTATCATGAATGGATGTTGACTTTTATCAGATGCTTTTTCTGTTTCTGTTGAAATGATCACATGGCTTGTCTTTTGCTGATCTGGTATATCAAATAGATTTGCATATGTTGAACCATCCTGTGACCCTGGAGTATATCTAACTTCATCATGGCATATGATCCTTTTTATGTGTTTTTAAATTCAGTTTACTAATCTTTTTTGAGAATTTTTGCATCTATATTCATCAATGATGATCCTGTTCAGTTGCCCAGTCACGTCTGACTCTTTGAGACCCCATGGACTGTAGCATCCTAAGCCTCCCTGTCCCTCACCATCTCCCAAGGTTTGCCCAAGTTCATGTCCATCGTATCAATGGTGCAGTTCAGCTGTCTTATCCCCTGATACCCTCTTCTCCTCTGCCCTCAGTTTTTCCCGGCATCAGAGACTTTTCCAATGAGTTTGCTATTTGCATCAGATGACCAAAATACTGGAACTTCAGCATCAGTTCTTCCAATGAGTATTCAGGGTTGATTTCCCTTAAGATTTACTGGTTTGATCTTTGATCTTGTCCAAGGGACTTTCAGGAGTCTTCTCCAGCACCACAGTTCAAAGGCATCAATTCTTTGACATTCTGCCTTCTTTATGTTCCAACTTTCTCAACCAGACGTGACCACTGGGAAGACCATAGCCTTGACTATATGACCTTTGTTGGCAGAGTAATGTTTCTGCTTTTCAACACTGTCTAGGTTTGTCATAGCTTTCCTGCAAAGAAGTAATTGTCTTCTGATTTCATGGCTCTAGTCACCATCTGCAGTGATTTTAGAGCCCACGAAGAGGAAATCTGTCACTAGTTCCACATTTTCCCCTTCTATTTGCCATGAAATAATGGGGCTGGATGCTATAATCTTTTTTTTTTTTAATATTTAGTGATATGGACCTGTAATTTTCTTTTTTGGTAGTATCTTTGTCTGGGTTTGTTTTCAGGGTTTTGGTTGCTTCATACAATGACTTTGAGAGTGTTCCTTCCTCTTTAATCTTTTTTGAGAGTTTAAGAGTATGTTTAAGGGATTCTTTTTTTTTTTTGTATGTTTGGTAGAATTCCCCACTCCTGGATTTTTGTTTGCAAGGAGGTTTTTTTTTTTTCCCTAGCTTGAAACAGCAAATATTAATTATTTCATTATTTCTGTGGGTCATGAATTCAGTAGCATCTTAGCTGACTTGGTGTCAGCTTCTCTCATGGAGTTCATGGATGCATGCATGCTCATAAAACCACCAGCATGTAAATCCACGGGAGCTGCATCTCCTGAACCCACAGACTCGGGAACGTGTACACAGTCCTGGTCCCAAAATCTGCCAGAGGGAGAACCCAACAGAGCTGCCTCCCTGGGCCCACAGTGGATTGCTGGTAACTGGCTCAGGTTTTAACCCTACCTCTGTGTGTTCTTGCCCACAAAGCTAATAGAACCCACTGTGGCTGCAGCCTTGCCCACTGACAATGAGGCTATGACAGATCCAGGCTCCTTCTTCCCCATGTTGACAGTGGGGCTCCTATGGAGGACCAATGCTTTTTATGTCAGGTAATTTTTATTTTTTGGCAGCACATCTTTCAAACAGCAACATTTTCGAGCAGTATATTCAAGACCTTTGCTGGGTACCATGGAATATACAAAAAGATATAAAATTGGGTCATTGCACTCCAGGCAGCTGAAAGGACATGGTATGCTGCAACAGAAAGAGAATGGGCTTCAGAGTCCTATTCCCTGGTTAAAATCCCTGCTTAGATTCATGTTAGCAACTTCCTTAGCCAATTTACTTAACTTCTCAGAGACTCAGTTGTCTTATCTGTAAAGCACAGAGAAAATACCTAATTCTCAATATGTTATTACAGTATGACTTTAAAACACCTATTTTAGTACCTGGATTCTAACACCTGCATAATGTGTTAAAAAAGAAAAAAGAAAAGTTGGCAAGGAAATCATATCTCATGAAAATATAGGCAGGAAATGCTTAGTGCTAAATTGATAACATAGATGATCATTACTGTAGAATTCAGAAGGAGATCATTTCTAGGAGCATGTAGTCATAGCATATTGACTGAAGAAACAAGAACCAGAGCTGAATCCTGAAAGGTTAGTAGTCTGTGAAGAGTAAGGGCATCACCACAGGAAAGGACAGCCATGATGTGGGCACAAGTGAGCTGAAAATGTTTGGATATAGGCAGAGCTGACTTGGAGTAGAGGACAGAAAATGGGAAAGGTCAATTATGGTCAAATTAGAGAGGGCATTGGAGAAGGAAATGGCAACCTACAACAGTATTCTTGCCTGGAGAATCCTGTGGATGGAGGAGCCTGGTGGGCTGCAGTCCATAGGGTCGCACAGAGTTGGACACAACTGAAGCGACTTAGCATGCATACATGCATTGGAGTAGGAAATGGCAACCAACTCCAGTATTCTTGCCTGGAGAATCCCAGGGATGGAGGAGCCTGGTGGGCTACTGTCTGTGGGGTTGCACAGAGTCAGACATGACTGAAGCGACTTAGTAGCAGCAGCAGCGGCAGAGAGGCCATTAAATGCCAGGGTAACGAGTTTGGGTTTTTCTCATAGGAAGCCTCTTTAGATTTATGAACAGGGTTATAATGTCATGGAAGTAGTGTTTTGGATTGATGACATTTTGGCAGCCAACCATATGGATTGGGGTCTGCAAGAGAGGCAAGAAGGTCAGAGACCGTCTTAAACTGTAGGATAAACATTAGCTAATAAAGGACATATTCTAGGGTGCTGATATTGGAAAGAGAATGGAATAGAAGAGAAAGTTGTGTTCATCATGAAAGAACTGAAAAGACTTAATTTTGAGTAGATGGTGCTAAATGGTGATAAGAAGGAAGTCTTCAGAGATGACATCCACATTTTTAAGCCCAGTGACTAGACAAGTAATAGCACCATTTGAACAAAAGCAGAGATGGAGAACAGAGAACAATGCTCCAGCAACTTGGAGAGAATGAGATTCATTTATATAAACATGCTACATTTAAAATAGAGGTAATAGAGTCTAGTGGAAAAGTTTCCCATTCAGTTGGAAATTCAAGCCTGGTGCCAGGAGGGATGATGAGACTGAACTATAGAACTAAGATTCATTGGCAGCTGACGCAGTCGAAGACTTGGGGTGAGAGAATTTCTATTGATAGTGGCAAAGTCTCAATGACTAAACCTTGGCATGTTCATAATTGTTAAGAGCAGAAAATGGAGCTAGTGAAGAGAATAAAGACAGGTCAGAGAGAATGGATAAGAACTAAACAATATGGTGCTTTGAAAGCTAAATGAGAGGAGTGGGTCAAAAAGAAGATGGGAACAGAAGATGAACCATGTCAGATACTGCAGAAAAGTTGATGAGAACGAGAAACTGATAAAGTCAGTGGGTTCAGCTCTTATGAGATCAGTGCTCTTCCTGTGTATGGGAATGCTGGGAGGGCTGACTGCAGAACAAAAAAGAAGTACAAGATAGTGGTGGAAACTGGGGATCCTGAGAGCAGACCACCTGGATTTCGACTGAGTCTCCAGGCTTGCTGTGTCATCTTGTGCAAGTTGTTTAACTCCTCTATGCCTCCGTGTCTCCATCTTTAGAATGGAGATAATAATGATAAAAATAGCAGCTAACTCTTGAAGTTTTTGTGAGGCTAAAGGACAATGTATATACATTGCCTAAGACAGTACAGGCACAGAGTAGGCACTCAAATGCTATTTATCATTGAAACCGTGAATAGTCATTCGTCAAATCCATTTCCCCTGCTTTTACTAATCAATGTCATCTACAGTAGACTTGTGTGTCCTCCAAGTGGACGGTAGACTAAACAATAAGATATTTGCCTGAGTTGTTTTCCAGGAACTTCGAGTCGTCTATTTCTGGTTCCAACTGAACTGGGTAAGACTGGATAAGACCACTGACCCTTCAGCTGGGCATGCGTGAATGTATGCTCAATGATCTTTGGATTTTAGAGGGCCAAAAACTCCACCCTCAAATCATGCTAAATGCTGCCTTTATGTTTTTTTTTTTTTTCTTTTAAACATGCAGAGGCTTGTAGCTTAGTTAAGCCTGTGTGCAACAAAGGCTACTGCACATTTTCCTAATCACCTTTTCGCACACCCCAGACCACCCTGCTTCTCTATTTTTTATCCCATAAGTGTCCCATGCCACTTGATTTCTAGGAGACAGAGCTGAGACTGTCTCCCATCTCCTTGCTTGGCTTGCCTTGTGAATAAACCCCCTCTGCCGCAAAGCTTGGTATCTTAGCATTTTTGCTTGCTGTACATTAGGCAAAATGAGCCTGGTTCCATAACATCGTTTCTTGTTATTAGCGTTACTGTTACAGGAAGCGGACAGTGGGTGGCATTTGGTCAAGAGTCTTGGTAGGGAAAAGCAGAGGTATAGTAGCAGGATAGCGTGGGAGAGCTTCCCAGGCACAGGTGTGTGCGCGTCTGCAGGCAGTTGGGAAGGGGAGCCAAGGCAGGAGGAGAAACTGAAGGTACCAGGGAGGAGACAATGTGATGGAGCAGAGTCATGGAGGGAAAGAAGAGAGTATGGATTTCAGGATCCAGGTTGACTAATTAACCTGGGAAAGAAGGGCTAGACACCGCTTGAGATCATAAAAAGTCTCCTCATATGGAGATGGCATTTTGAAGAGACTAGAGGGAGGACGAAGAAACACACAATTGCAAGCTTTTTTTCCCACCCAGCACAGGAAGCACTGAGGCATTGGCCAAAAGGGAGAAGAATTGAGTGGATGAAGGTCTCTGCAAGCATTTGCAGAGTTTCATAACATTCTGTTTTCAAGTTTAAACTTCTTCAGACTTTTTTTTTAATTCCATAGTGGCTCCAAGTAGAAAGTAAAGAACAAAGGATTAAGAGCAATTAGAAAATATTGTAGGATTAATCTAGTACCATCCGGCAGTATGGATAAGAGAGCTGGCAGTGGAAACCAGCCCTCAGCCTGGTAAGTCAGCGGCCCTTCTGTTGGGAGGCAAACCAAGGAGGAAAAGGCTGCTTCTCAAAGCCTCTTCAAGGTCCTTTTAGATCTGGTTTTAAAGAGCTTTTCTCTTTTACCTCGAGTAACATTTGATATTGAGTAGTCTGACAGGTTTAACTTCTCTTGGGAAGCACAAATTGTCAAACCATGTTGCTTTCTCAATTAAAAAAAAGAATTTTCCCCAAAGTTGTATCTAGGGTAAACAGGGCAACTAAGTCTGATGGTTTGGTCCTTGGTTTCCCAAATCATCTTTCTGGGGCAGTTGGAAGAAAGCATACAGTCATTTTTCAGACTGGTGCTGGGAGAGTCAGATTGGTAGCTGTATGTGCCCTCGCCTGCTTTCTGCATTCTCTCTTTGCAATTTCTTTTGGTGCAACAGCTTCAAATATTAAACCAGAAATTGTGGAGGAAAGAGTTTGTCCTGCCAGGCTATAAGCCTGTTTGATCCCAAGGGAATATGGGCATTTCAGATGCTATAAACAAGCAGAGGGAAATTCTGATGAAGATAAAGTGCTATGTGCCATAGTTCGTTATTCTGAGCAGCTTTGAGGCTGCCAGGACAATAGACCCACTTCTGTTTTTGCCATCAGTATCACTCTGGAGATGGCTCATTTGTAAAACGAGCAGGATCAAGGCTATGCATTCATTTGTAAAAGATGCCACCACACACATTCTGCAGCTAATACCGTGTTCATGAACTTTACCTGTGACTAAATATATTTCATTTCTTACAGCTGAGCTTCAGTAATTGGTTTTTGCAGCCACAAACACATCCAGCAAGGAAGATGTGAGAAGCCCAGGGCTCCCTCACTCTGCTTTTTGAAATGGCTTTTGCTGCAGATGGGAAATGCCATCCCAGCTCCAAGTTGGCAGGTCTTGAGGTCAAAACTTAGAGAGCTGGCACCTAGAAACTCCAAGGCAAGGAGGAGCAGGTGTCTTTGGAAGAGTAAATGACCCTGAAGGTAAGCAACAGGGAGGGGGAGAAGCAAACGACAGTGGGTGGAAAGTGGTGGATAGGGACTCTGCAGAAATGAGCCTCCCATCTCCAGCAAAAAGCAGTTCCATGTTCTGTGTTTTTCCAGGTCCCTGCAGTCATGGAGGTCTCCCAAGTGCCCACTAGGCCACAAAGTCATATAGCATAACCAAATCCAGACTAAACTACCATTGGGAACTGAAGAATCATCATGCTGTTTGGGATTTGGCTGTGAAAAGAAAATGTGGGCTCATCCAATGAATTGATTAGTTAATTTATTCAGAAAAAAATAAGGAGCATTTGCTTTGGCCTTGGAAGCGCTGAATTATACACTTCAACAGTTTGGTTCACTGTGTCCCACATTTCCAAGAGAATTAGATTAGTTGGTATAACCTTGATATCGGCACATAAAATTGACACTAAACTAAGCACCAGGATTCCAGAAATGCATCAATGGTGATTTGCAGAATAATCATATTTTTTACTTTCTGGGCTACTAGCTCTAGAGACAATTATGATGTAAGGAAATTTGCCTTAAATTCCCTCATCCCCTTCCCTTACCCCTTTCTTCTCCTCCACCTACTGAGACATTTACTATCTCTGGCTTTTTCCCTTCTGCCTGATACAGCCTGTGTGGGCCTCATCACAGCCCAATCTTTCACGGTCTCTACCCTACAAATCACCTTTTAAAAATATTTCCATCTTATATTAATAGCTATGGGTTGAGGAATTATTTTCCCAGTGCTATTTATGTTTTCAAAGCTCCTTAATTATGATAGAAAGTCACATACAGAAACAGGACCAGGAAGGAAATTTTGGGGGACAGGAGGGTTATTCTCAGGACATTTTGAATCATATAAAGGTCTGAACACCATTATCTGCCTCTCATTCTTCACTTTTCATTCTTTTGTTTTCATTAGCCTTGGAACCTACTATGTATAAAGCCACTGTGTTCAGGGCAGAGCCTCCAAGATAGATGGAGCATAGTCTTTGTGAAACTGTGGGTGATAATTAGTCAAATCCATTTCACCTGCCTTCACTAATCAAGGTTGTTTTAAGACTTGCCTGTCCTCCCAGCGGCCCATAAACAATAAGATGTTTGCCTGTGTTGTTTTCTAGAAACTTGAAGTCAGCTGTGTCCTGATCAAGATAAACTGGTTAAAAGTGTGATTACTCTGCATATCCCATTGATGCTTTTTTGGAATCTTGGTGTTTATTTTAGTATCAATTTTATGTGTAGACATTAGGGTTATAGCAACACAGACCCTCCAAATGGGCATGCACAAGTGTTCGGACTTGATGACCTCCGACATCAAAGAACCTCAAACTCTGCCCTTAGAACATGCATGGGCCTGTAACCTGGTTACACCTGTATAGAACCCTGAGCCAATTTACCTTGGGGCAGGCTGATTTTGAGATTTGTTCTCGTGTGTTTTTGCTTGGCTGCCTTGTAAATAGACCCTCTCTCCACCTGCAAACCTCAGTATCAGAGTGTTGGCTTGCTGTTTGTCAAGCACAATGCACCTGATTGGGTTACAGTTGCCTCAGGCTCATAATCTGGTAGAAAAACAGCTCTTTAAACAATCAATAATAGTGTGATTTAGTAAGTGCTGAAGTAAAGTATGGTCAGGCTTTTATGAAAACTCCAGGAAGGAGATTCTGCCTCTTGCAGGAGGAAAAGATATCAGTGTTGTTAAGATTTGAGTCAGTATTTTTAAAATGTAGAAAACTGGCCTGGCTGCTAAGGGCATAAACATGGATTCAGCAAGTAACTCAAGATCATTCTGGAAGAAAAACACCCGGTTGGCCTTTGACCCACTGTGCCACATTATTTCATCTACTGATAAAACCCAAGAAAAACACCCAGTTGGCCTTTGACCCACTGTGCCACATTATTTCATCTACTGATAAAACCTAGAGAGTCGAGGACCCTGGCTGTCAGGCAGCTCTTCGGTGGAGAGAGAGCAGAGGGCTTTGCTGGCGTCCTCAGAGCACACAGGTTGGGCTGTGGGCACGCCGAGGGCTTGGCCCTGGTGGGAGATTCGTGTCTGAGTGTGTACTTGTAACTGAAAGTGAATCTGGCTGCTCACCACTCAAAAGTCAATACAGAGGCAAGATTGGTGGAAAGGCAAGTGTGCTTTATTTCAGATGTTAGCAAGTGGGGGTGGGGGGCAGGCTCCTGTCCAAAAGCTGACTCCCTTTACACTTTGTCAGTGAGCCAGAGCTTTTATAGATGGAGAGAGGGGGCTACATGCAGAAATAGCACAGTCAGCTCAGACAGTCATCTTGAAATTGGTCATTGGTGGTCTGACCAGCATCACCTTGATTGTTGTAAGTACAGTGAATTTTCTGTTCCAAGGTCGGTTTGTTCCCATTTCTTTGAGGCCAGTTCTCAGAATTGTGTAAAATGAAGTAGTTTATGTATTGGCTTTGATTTGGTCATCATGTAGTTAGTTAACTGCTTTCATCTGATAGGGGTTTCAGTAACCATAAGCCAGCTCATAGCTCATGTGGTTCAGAACATCATCTATAACCCTTGAGGAGGAACTGAAGGTCCTTAACTGTGCTTAGTGACTGAACTATTATTATTTAGTCTTGTTGGGCTGTTTTCCTTTGTTTCTGCATTTTCTCACTTCTCTGATTAGACTTATTCTCTGGCTAAAGTTTTTTTCACAGACAGAAGGCAGGTGGATAACATGGTCAGGGAAAGAGCCATAGGATCCTGCTCTGTTTCATAGTTAGAAGCCCAGTAGCAACCTAGAACCAGGAATACTTCTCCCAGATGTTCAGCAGGCTATAAATGAGAGCTCCTGATGGGATTTAAAACTAATAGTCCAGTACTCCAGACTCATCAGTTTAGACTTGTGTTCAATTCCATCCTATCTTTGACACAGGAGATCTGATGAATTTGGGCATGTGCTATAAAGGCACAAAGAGAGAATCAAATTGATTTTTTCTCCACTTCTGTTTGCTTGGGTGTTAGGTGCTGTGAATATAATATCAAATCCTCCCTGCCTTTTCTTTTTCTCACATTCTTAGGAATGACTATCCTCTGGAACCCAGGCTTGATCCTTGGATACCATATTTGAGATGGTCAAATGTCACGGTTAAGACCGCATGCAGGCTTTTGGAGACAGATGACCTGGTTTAAATCCAAGCTCTTTAGTTACTAGATATACAGTCTCAGAAAGTTATTCAATATCCTGTGCTTAGGGTCCCTCATCTGTACCATGAGGACAATACTACTGCCTGTCTTAAATGGTGGTTGTGAGGGTTAAACAACTTCACGTATATAAGGCACTTAAAGGTGTACTTGGTACATTGTGAACAATCTGTACAGTTGACTTTTCTCCTTCCGACTGCTGAGCACACTAATATTTCATTCCAGATTGCAGGAAGGAGGACCTGTGACAACTTCAAAGAACCATCAAGGATATCCCGGACACAGGTAAGGGCAGTGGCCTCCTTGTTCCCTTCTGAGGACTGGGAGGCAGGAGCTTTTGGTGAGCTTATAATGCAGACAGCCTGCGAGGGGCAGTTCTTTTCACTGCTGCCGCCCACTGAGGTAAGATGTGACCAAGTCTGTTTCAGATCCCTTGGTGTGGGTAGGTGGAGAGTGCAATGATTCTGCTATGGGGAAAGAAAGATGGGATCAGCTTTAGGCAGCTTTGGAAAAGACTTAAAGGGATCCTGCATGTTCTGATATGATCCAGACCAGCAGGCAGGGTTCTGAAAATAAGGCATACTAAGGAATAGTCTGTGTGCAGAGTTGGCCTCTGCTCTCTGCCATGGTTCTCTGTTGCAGTGTAGGACCTGTGATCCAGGCATGAGTACTTTCAATCTGTTCTCCTCCTCCTCTTCTCCACTGACTTAATCCTGACTTCTTATTCCCCTAGAGTCTTAGGGCACCTTATATCTCCCTGGCTGTCCCATTGCTAGCCACTCTGCTTCCAGTCCTCTTGTCCAGGGCTGTGAGATGGATCTTTCTGAGCATTGTTCTGATCACATCAATTTTCTACTGAAAACCTTCCATTTCTTCATGGACTTATTTACCTACTGGGCCAGCAAGTATCCTAAGTGAGCAAAGTGGACCAGACAAGATGAAAGAGGCACACTTCAGATCTGAAAGCTTGGAAACATTCCTAACTTCCATAAGGAGAGGCACTTCCTCCCGTTTATTTTGATAGTGGAGGCTTTCTAAATCTACAGCTTATATCCCACGTTTGGTTCACACTTTGTATGAGAAATATCACTTCATTCTTAACTGTTTTAAGAAAAACAACCCTGCCAGTCAAATGATTGTTTTAAGATGTTGGTTTGATGGCATAAATGGAGATCATAGTACAGTGGCTAACTGAACATAGAAGATTTATTTGTAATTCACATGAAGGTATATGTTGGTAGGTGGTCTGGTTATGGGATTAGAATGTTCTGTTCCATGCAGTTATATTGGGACCCCAGTCTCTCTTGTTCTCAGCAGTGGTTCTCAATGTCTTAATCAAGGACTTTTGGGGAGTCCCTGAGAGTTTCAAGGGTTTATAATATCAAAATTAATTTTAATGATATACAGTTGATATACAGTATTATATTATTTTCAAGCATACAATGTACTAATTAAAATTTTTATATATTATATTCGATTTAAAATAATCATAAAATATTGGCTGTATTTCTTGTGCTGTGCAGTATATGCTTGTAGCTTTTCTGTACTTGGTATCTTGTACCTCTTAATCCTCTACCCCTATCTTATGCTTTGTCCCTCCCTCTCCCCATTGGTAACCACTAGTTTCTTCCCTATATCTGAGTCTGTTTTCCTATATAGATGTGTTTTTTTGATTCCACATAGAAGTAGTGGCATACAGTATATGTCTTTCTCTGACTTATTTCCATAAGCATAACTTACTCAGTAAGCATGGATTGCCTGGTGCAGGGGTTAATAATTAGCCACCTGCTGCTCTGGCTAAGCCATGAAAAAATCACCATGGGAAAAGAACAAAAGCAAAATATAGCAATACAGCATAATCCAAATAAAAGTACATCGGGTTGATCAGTTGGGGTTGTCATGCCCTGCTAAGCTAAGGCAAAACATAGTGTGGACCTTGGCACGCCAGGTCAGTGCAAGTTCAGAGCACTGCTTGTGCACACGTGAAGATGTTTTCCCAAGGCATGTGCGGGTCTATGACCTCCAGCTAGGTGATAGCCCTAGTACAAGAAAATAACAAAGATAGTTTAAAGTAATCAATAAAATGGGAGACATGACCGGGGACACAGGAGGCTGACTTCATTGTAACACAACACATGCTTTCTGCTTGCCAAGACACTAAATAAAAGTGATGTAGCTCTGAGCAACAGGTCTCTTGACCCAAGAGGTCTTGAGTCTCCCGGTCCCATCTTTAAAATTTTAATTCTGTCTCTAGTTCTTTTTTCCCAAACTGTGCATCGGCCACTTTCAGTCCCTACCTGCTGTTGTGCTGGCTGCAGCATCCTAGGTCCATGCACATTGTTGGAAATTGCAGAATTTCATTCATTTTCGTGACTAATAGTCCATTGTGTGTGTATATACACCACATCTTAATCCATTCATCTATCAACAGCACTTTGTTTTTTTCTGTATCTTGGCTATTGTAAATACACTCCTATGAACATTGGCATGCATGTATCTTTTTGAATGAGTGTTTTCAAGGTTTTTTTTTTTTTAATGCATACACAGGAGTGTAATTGCTTAAATCAGATGATAGTTCTATTTTTAGTTTTTTGACAGAACTTCTATACTGTTTTCCATAGTGGCTGCACCAATTTATATTCTTACCGACAGTGTAGGAGGATTCCCTTTTCTCTACACCATTTCCAGGATTTGATGATAACCATTGTAACAGGTGTGAGGCGATTTCTCACTGTAGTTTTGATTTGCATATCCATGATTAGCGATGTTGAGAATCTTTTCATGTCATCTGAATGCCTTCTTTGAGTTTCTCTTATGTTTTAATCAAGTTTTTTTTTAATTAATTGTATGACCTGTTTATATCCTTTGGATATTGACTCCTTATTTGCCATATCATTTGCAAGTACTTTCTCCCATTCAGCAGGTTGTTCATTTTTGTCAAAGATTTCATTTGCTGAATAAAAGCTTTTAAGTTTAATTGGGTTCCATTTGTTCATTTTTGCTCTTGTTTCTTTTGCTTTGCTGCTGCTAAGTCACTTCAGTCATGTCTGACTCTGTGAGACCCCATAGACGGCAGCCCACCAGGCTCCCCCGTCCCTGGGATTCTCCAGGCAAGAACACTGGAGTGGGTTGCCATTTCCTTCTCCAGCGCATGAAAGTGAAAAGTTAAAGTGAAGTCGCTCAGTCATGTCCGTCTCTTAGCGACCCCATGGACTGCAGCCTACCAGGCTCCTCCGTCCATGGGATTTTCCAGGCAAGAGTACTGGAGTGGGGTGCCATTTCCTTTCCTTTAGGATACCACAAAAAATATTGCTAAAATTTATGTCTAAGAGTGCTCTGCCTATGTTCTAGAAATTTTAGAGCTTCAGGTCTTATATTTAGATCTTTACTCAGTTTTAAGTTTATTTTTGTATTGATGTGAGGAAATGCTCTAAGCTTATTCTCTTACACATAGCTGTTCAGTTTTCTCATCATCACTTATGAAAGTGACTGTCTTTTCTGCATTGTATATTCTTTCCTCCTTTGTTGTAGATTTATTGACTGTGAGTATGTGGGTTTATTTCTGGACTCTTATTCTATACCATGGATCCATATTCTGGGTTTGTGTCGGTACCATACTGTTCTGAATATTGTAACTTTGTAGTATAGTCTGAAGTCAGGGAGCGTTGTACCTCCAGTTTTGTTCTTTTATCTCAAGATTGCTTTGAAATTTGGGCTCTTTTGTTGTTCCATATAAGATTATGTGTTCTAGTTCTATGAAAACTGTCCTCAGTATTTTGATAGGGATTGCATTAAATCATAGGTTGCTTTGTGTAGTATAGCCATTTTAATAATATTGATTCTTCCAATCCAAGAGCATGGGATATCTTTCCGTTTTTACCATCAGTTTCCTTCATCGGTGTTTTATGGTTTTAATTGTATAGATGGCTCACTTCCTTGGTTAAGTTTTTCCTTAGTTTTTTTTTTTTATTATTAAATTTTAAAACATTGTTTTGGGGTTGTTGTTTTTTTTTTTTTGCTTTCTCTTTCTGATAGTTCATTATTAGTTTATAGAAAAGCAGCAGATTTATGTATATTAACCTAGCATCCAACAACTTTACAGAATTCATTTATTTGTTCTAACAGTTTTTGTTTTGTGAAAGACTTGGTATGTTATTCATAAGTAGTGACAGCTTTGCTTCTTCCTTTCCAATCTGGATGCCTTTTATTTCTTGTCTGATTGCTGTGACTGGTAATATTGTGTTGAATAGAAGTAGCAAGCATGAGCATTTCTATCTTGCTCTTAATTTTAGAGGAAAGACTTTTAGCTTTTCACTGTTGAGTATGATGTTAGCTATGGATGTATTAGTCCATTTGTCATAAGTGGACTTTATTTTGTTGAGATATGTTCCCTCTACATGATTTTTGAGGGTTTATTTTTTTATCATGAATAAATATTGAATTTTGTCAAATGCTTTCTCTGCATCTGTTGAGATGATTGTGTGATTCTTCTCCTTTTTGTTGGCTTGATATATAATGTTATTTTTGTGAATATTGAACCATCCCTGCATCCCTAAAATAAATCCCACTTAAGATGTATAATCATTTTTGTATATTGTGTGTGTATATATATATCTATATATTTATATATATAATCAGTTGGCTAATATTTTGAGGATGTTTGCATCTATATTCATCAGAGATATAGGCCTGTAATTTTCTTTCTCTTTTCTCTTTTTTGGTGTTGTCTTTGTTTGGTTTAAGTATTGGGATAATGGTGGACTTACAGAATGAATTTGGGAGTGTCTGTCCTCTTCAATTTTTTTTAGTAGTTTGAGAATATTAGCTCTATTTTGTTACAAGGCTACTGTCAAGCTATGGAATTCTGGCTTTTTTTTTTGCTGAGCGTTTTTTTAAATTACAAATTCAGTTTCACTACTAGTGATCAGTTGGTTCAAATTGTTTTTCTGATTCAGTCTTGGCAGGTTGTATACTTCTAGAAATTTGTCCATTCCTTCTAAGTTGTTTGAATTGTTGGCATATGACTGTGAATGGCATTCTCTTATGGTATTTTGTATCTCTGGTGTTGGTGGTTGTTTTTCCTGTCATTTCTTATTTTGTTTATTTGGGTCCTCTCTCTTTTCTTCTTGATGATCCTAGCTAAAGTTTGTCAATTTTGTTTATCTTTTCCAATGAACAGCTATTAATTTCACTGATCATTTTCTGTTGTTTCTTTAGTTTCCATTTTATTTAGTTCCTCTCTGATCTTATTTCCTTCTGCTGACTTTGGGCTTCATTTGTTCTTTTTCTAATTTCTTTAGAAATTAGATGGTAGAAATTTAGATGGTAGATTTATATTGTGTATTTGAAGTTTTTCTTTTTTCTTGAGGTAGGCCTGTATTTCTGTAAACTTCCCTCCTAGAAATGCTTTTGCTGTGTCCCATACATTTTGGAAAGTTGTGTTTCCATTTCTGTTTGTCTCAAGATGGTTTGGGATTTCCTCTTTGCTTTCATCATTGACCTATTGGTTTTATAGTATTTATAGAATGTTGTTAGTATCCATGTGTTTGTGCTTGCCCATTTTTCTTTCTGTAATTGACATAGTTTCATACCATTCTGGTTGAAAAAATGCTTGATATAATTTCTGTGCTATCAGATTTGTCAAAAATAGTTTCATGGCCTAGCATATCATCTATCCTTTCAGTGCATTCTCCAGAATGTGTATTCTACTGTGTTTTAGATGGAAGATCCTGTAGATATATAAGTCTAACTGGTCTATTTTGTCATTTAAGACTTTCTTGACTGATTTTTTTCCCCTAGATGATCTCTCCATTAATGTAAGTAGTATATTATAAGCCCCTTACTATTACTGTATTATCATGAATTTCTCCCTTTATGTCTGTTAGTGTTTGCTTTATATATTTAGATGCTCCTGTATTGGATGCATATTTGTTGAGTATACCATCCTCTTCTTGTATTGATCCCTTTGTCATTATATGATGCCCTTCTTTGTCTTTGTTACAAACTTTAAGAGCTATTTTGTCTGATGTGAATGTTACTACTGCTGTTTTTTTTTTTTTTTTTTTTAATCTTTTTTGCATCCCCTCACTTTTAGCCAGTGTGTGTCTTTAGCTTTGAAATGAATGTCTTCTATGCAGCACATGGATAGGTTTTTTTTCATCCAATCAGCCACCCCATGTCTTTTGGAGCATTTAGTCCATTGACATTTAAAGTAATTATTCACAGGTGTGTACTCATTACTATTTTATTGCTTGTTCTCTGGTTATTTTTAGTTCTTCTCTGTTCATTTATTTCCCTGTGGTTTGATTTTCATTAGTAATATGCTTATATTTTCTTTCTAGTTTAGTATTGTAGTTTATTGACTTGTAGTTACCACAAGGTTCATAAATGTTAACCTATAAACTACATCTACTCATTTTAAACTGTTACTTTAAGTTCAAACACATTCTAAAAGATCTGTGTTTTTGTTCCCCTCCTTCACATTTTGTGATGTCATATTTTATATCTTCATGTTTAGCCCTTCACTAATTTTGCAGTTATGCTTTTACTTTTTTTTTGTCTTTTAATCTTCATATTAGCTTATTTAAGTGTTTGATCCTCAGCCCTTACTATATATTTGCCTTTCCTAATAGAATTTTTCCTTTCCTTAGATCCTTACTTCTTGTTAGCCATTTCTTTTCTACTTAGAGAAGACCATTAACATTTCTTTTGGGGTAGGTTTTGTATTGAGGAACTGTTAGTTTTGTTTGTCTGAGAAGTTCTTTATCTCTCTCTCAGTTCTGAATGATGGTGTTGCTGGGTAGAGTGTTCTAGGTTGCAGATGTTTCCCTTTCAGCACTTTGAATATATCAACACTCCCTTCTGACCTGCAAAGCTTTTGTAAAGACAGCAGTTGATAACTTTAGGGGGCTTCCTTGCACATGACTTTGCTTTTTCTCTTGCTGCTTTTAGAATTCTCTAACTTTTGCCATTTTAGGTGTTATGTTTTGGTGTGGGTCTATTTGAATTCATTTTGTTCTGGACGCTGTTCACTTCCTGTACTTAAGTGTATTTTTTCAGGCTTGTGAAGATTTTAGCCATAAACTCAAAAACTTTGTCTACCCCTCCTCTCTCTCCTTTCCTTCTGGGACCCCTGTAATGGGAATATTGGTATGCTCGACATTATCCCAGAGATATTTTAAACTATCCAATCTTCTTGGTCATTTTTGCATTCTTCTTTATCCCTTGTTCTGCTGTCAATTCCTTCTAGTATGTTTTTCATTTCTGTTATTGTATTCTTCAATTCTGACTGGTTGTTTTTTAATATTTTCTGATTACTTGTTAAAAGTCTCACTGTGTTCATCTAATTTAGTTAACATTCTTATTACTAATGCTTTGAACTCTTTATCTGGTGAGTTGTTTCTGTTTCATTATGTTTTCAGGGATTTTACTGTTCTTTCAGGTGCGACTAGTTTCCTGTTTTCTCATTTTGCTTACCTTTCTCTGTCTCTATGAATTTAGGTGAAAGAGTTAACAGTTACAGTCTTGTAGTGGTGTCTTTATGTGGAAGCATCCCTATACAGTCTGCCTGTGCTCAATGGCTTTGGTAGGAGAGCTGGATTTGACATGAACACAAGTCACATCTTACATCAAGGTGTGCTGGCAGCTATCACATTGGTATGATGTGGGGCTGAAGATGGAGGGGTACTTCAGCCAGATCCAGGGTTGGGGCAAGGATGCCCCTCTGCTCAGGGACCATCACCTATCAGAGGCAGATCCAGGCCCTGGCCCCAAACTGTTGGAGCAGAAGGCCTGAGGGTCAGGTCTAAGCTGGCTCCACTCTCTTTAAATATGACCTCCTCTCCATCCCAGCACCGGCACCCTTGGCCCTGACAGGAGCAGTGCTGAAGCATGAGGACCGTGAGGGCTCTCCGCTTGTGACAAGGTATGGGATGTGGTGGTCTAGCCACAGATAATGGTCCAGGCTGCTTTTGATATGCTGCCTGTGCACGCACCAGTAACTCAGACAGTGCTTCGGGTCTGAGTCTCTTTTGTCCCTCACATCTGATCTCTCCCTCGGCATCTGCCACCCCCACCCTGGTGTGGAGCTGCACTGTGGGGCAGGCAGGGCTGTGTGAACTTGGCATGTGTTGGTGCATGACCTGTGGTGGTCCAGCTGCCATCAAAGATCCAGAATGTTTCTGAAGTGCTGTCTGTGTGAGCACCAGGAATGGCTGCCATCACCCCACTTAGATGCTACTTCAGGTCTGAGTTGCCTGTGCAGCCCAGGGCCCAGCTCTCTTCTTTGTCGTGATGGCTCTTGCTTCAGTGTGGAGTTACGACTTACTCCACTGGGCTAAAGAGTTCACTGGGCTCAGGCTGGGGCACACAGTGTTGATCACAGGGAATCAGGCAGCCACCTTGGCAGTCTTTAGTCTGGCTTCTCTGCCCTATCTCAGCAACAAGCAAACATGCGTGTGTTTCTTTTGAGTGAGTCTGAGCTTCCTACCACCCTCCTGTTAGTTTCACCAGCATTCCAGCCAGTCAAGGGGGCTCATCCTACCACCTACCAGAAGCTCCAAAACCTCTTACCCTTCCATCTCCTCCAGCCAGCTAGACAGGCTGAGCGTGGACCTGGGCCATCCAGAGCACCAAAGGGAACCTGAGCTCTTCTGCCTCCAAGCCATGTTTGACCCTACTTACCTGGTTTGACCAGTGCAGCCAGGACACGGAGGATGTCTGCCAGTGGAAGTGGTGGTTGCATAACCTGCATGGCTGCAGGAATAGTGGACCCCTAGCCTCACTCCACACAGGCTCCTCCCCAGACCTGCAGCCAGTCTGCCTAGCCAGTGGAGGCACTGGCCTGGCTACAGGCCCCACCAGGGCATCCTTGCAGGCCAAGAACAAGATCCACTCTGCAGCATTTAGCCCCAGCGGATCTGGGCTCATGCCTTTCCTAGGGTGGGCCTGTGGCTTCACTCTGGTTCCTGGGAGGCAGAGCAGACACCACTCAGTATTAATACTGCCATCCAGGTGTTGGGTCAGGCAGAACCGCTTCAGCCCAAAGACTGGGGTGCCCAGTATGTGGCTCAAACTACTCACTCACCATGGTGGATCCCCTCCCGAGTAATCTCACTTTTCCTCTGAGTCCCCTCCCAAGGGCACAGGTTCCAACCTGGTCATTTCTTGTCCCTTTGTACTTGATTGTGTGACTCTTTCTTATAGTCTTGGTCTCTTGGCAAGTTTCTAGTTAGTTTTCAGTGAGAACTGTTCCACATGTAGATGTATTTTTGATTTGTTTGTGGGAAGGTGATTTCCACATCCTCCTACTTTGCCATCCTGATTGATCTTCCTGGCAGTTTCTACTTTCAGCTATTTGAGAAACCTTCACACTGTTTTCCATAGTGGCTGCACGAATTTGCACTCCCACTAACAGTGTACTAGGGTTCCTTTTTCTCCACATCCTTGCTGCTGCTGCTAAGTCGCTTCAGTCGTGTCCGACTCTGTGCGACCCCTTAGCAGCCCACCAGGCTCCCCCATCCCTGGGATTCTCCAGGCAAGAACACTGGAGTGGGCTGCCATTTCCTTCTCCAAAGCATGAAAGTGAAAAGTGAAAGTGAAGTTGCTCAGTCGTGTCTGACTCTTCGTGACCCCAGGGACTGCAGCCTACCAGGCTCCTCTGCCCATTGGATTTTCCAGGCAAGAGTACTGGAGTGGGTTGCCATTGCCTTCTCCCACATCCTCGCTAACATTTGTTATTTGTGGTCTTTTTGATGATGGCCATTCTGACAGGTGTGAGATGATCTCATGGTTTTGATTGGCTTTTCTCCAATTAGTGATGCTGAATACCTTTTCATGTGCTTATTGGCCATCTGTATGCCTTATTTTTTAAAAAATCTCTGTTTTACACGTCTCTATTTTTTTTTTTTTTTGATAGGGAGTTGTATGAACGGTTTATGTATTTTGGATATAGCTCCTTATTGATCACATCAATTGCAAATATTTTCTCCCATTGAGTAGGTTGTATTTTTGTGAATTTCCTTTGCTGTGCAAAAGCTTTTAAGTTTAATTAGATTCCATTTGTTCATGTTTGCTTTTATTTCTTTTGCCTTAGGAGACAGAAAAAATAATGCTACAATTTATGTCAGTGTTCTGCCTGTGTTCTCCTCTAAGAGTTTTGTGGTTTCTGGTCTTACATATAGGTCTTCAATCTCTTTTGAATATATTTTTGTATATGGTATGAGAAAATGTTCTAATTTCTTTCTTTTACATGGAACTGTCCTGTTTTACCAAGACTGCTTATTGAAGAGATGATCTTTCCCCTAATATGTTTTCCTGCCTCCTTCGCCTTAGATCAATTAACCATAGTGTGTAGGTTTATTTCTGGACTCTTTTCTGTTCCACTGATCCATGTGGTTTTGTACCAGTAGCATACTGTTTTAATTTCCGTAGCTTTGTGTTGACAGTGTGGTCTGAAGTCAAGGAGCATGATTCCGCCACTCTGTTCCTCTTTCTCAAGATTGCCTTGGCTATTAGGGAGCTTCTTGTTTTTGTACAGATTTTAGAATTACTTGTTCTAGCTCTATGAAAAATACCTTTGGTATTTTGATAGAGATTGCTCTGAATCTGTAGTTTGCCTTGGATAGTCTGATCAATTTAACAGTATTCTTCCAGTCTATGAATATATCTTTCCATCTGATTGTATCATCTTCTATATCTTTCATCAGTGATCTTATTTTCATAAGAACTTATTTTTGTAAGACTCTTAAGGCATTTTGTCATTTTCATTTTCTCATGTGTATGCACTGAAGTATTCCATGGATTACATGACATGTGATACAACAATAAATTAAACACAGAATATGAGAGTCTAGCTGTCTTCTATTGTCAGACTTAAGAGAGATTTACAAAAATGTCAGTAAAACAATGCCACACGTTTAACAGAATTGTTTCACGTATTATCTTCCACTAAAAATTTTGTTTACATTAACATGTAATGGATTGATTGTTACTTCAGAATAAGTACTTAAATGTTTTCACTTCATATTAAACATCACCAATATCAGTAGATAAAACTCTTTGAGGTCCTCAATTTTTAAGAGTTTAAAGGAATCCAGAAAGCAAAGTTTGAAAATTATTGCCTGGGTTGTTGCCCTCATCTGTAAGGTTGAAGCTGACTCATACTCTGCCCCCACTCCAGCTGAAGGGAAGGGAGGCAGAGAAAGAGGAGGGAAAGCAACTTTCAACAGAATATGGCCCAGAACCTGCTCTCAGCACTTCTTCTCACATCTCATCGGCCAGAACATCATCCCATGGCCATGCCCTGTAAGGAAAAAAATTGGAGTTTTGCAGCAGCAGCAAAGATTGCCAGCAGGCTCTCTGAAGCTAGGGGAGGCATGAAATGGATCCTTTCCTCACCGTCTTCAGAAGGAACCAACCCTCCTGGCACCTTGATTTAGGACTTCCAGCTTTCAGAACTGCGAGAAAATGAACTTCTATTATCTAACCACCCAGTTTGTGATATATTATGGAAGCCCAGCAAACTGATACAGAACCCATGGCTGAGTCATGTCAATGTATGGCAAAACCACTACAATATTGTAAAGCAAAGCCTCCAATTAAAAAGTAAGCCTCCAATTAAAATAAATAAAAATGTTTTAAAAAATGTAAAGTAGCTTAAGAAAACTGCCCACTCAGGTGGTGAAACAACCAGACATGGCAGAGGTGCATTGGAGGAAAGAAGCTTCTATGCTACAAACAAAAGTCTTTAACATCTGTATGTGTTGAACTGGCTTGTTGATGCCAAAAATGCATCTGAATATCACCCCACTAGGAGTCAGGCATATTTATACTTATGCACATTGCTTTGTCTCTTCTCTGGCTTCCAGACCAAGCATAAATGCAGGAATTAGAAGTCTCCTTAAGGTCCCATTTATCTGCACTCAATTCCCTGTCAGGAATGTAATGGACACTAATATATTAACTGCACTCTCACTATAAACATGTTACATTAAACAAGCATAACTAAGCTTCCAAAGCAAAAAAAAATAGACTCTTACTGTACATGAGAATGTGCCTGGTAAGATGTTTTTCTTCTTCTTTGTGCTGTCATTCTAGCATCGATAATATTTTCTAACAAAATATTTTCTTTGTGCCTGAACCTTGTGAAATTATTGTTGTTGAACATTCGTTAAGTCGAGTCCGACTCTTTGTGACCCATTGGACTACAGCACACCAGGTTTCCCTGTCCTTCCCTATCTCCTGGAATTTGTTCAAACTCATGTCCATTGAGTCGGTGATGCCATCCATCTATCCTCTGTTGTTCTCCTGCCTGCAGCCTTTCCCAGCATCAGGGTCTTTTTCAGTGAGTTTGGCTCTTCGCATCAGGTGGCCAAAGTATTGGAGGTTCAGTATCAGTCCTTCCAATGAATATTCAGGGTTTATTTCCTTTATGATTGACTGGTTTGATCTCTTTGCTGTCCAGGGGACTCTCAAGAATCTTCTCCAGCACTACAGTTCAAAAGCATCAGTTCTTTGGCACTCAGCCTTCTTTATGCTCCAACTCTCATATCCACACATGACTACTGGAAAAGCCACAGCTTTGACTATATGGACCTTTGTCAGCCAAGTGATATCTCTGCTTTTTAATATCCTGTCTGGGTTTTGTCATGGCTTTTCTTCCAAGGAGCAAGCATCTTTTAATTTAATCACCATCCACAGTGATTTTGAAGCCCAAGAAAATAAAACCTATTACTGCTTACACTTTTTCCCCATCTGTTTGCCTTGAAGTGATAGGACAGGATGACACAATCTTAGTTTTCTGAATGCTGAGTTTTAAGCCAGCTTTTTCACTCTTCTCTTTCACCCTCATCAAGAGGCTCTTTAGTTCCTCTTTGCTTTCTGCCATTAGAGTGGTATGATCTGAATATCTGAGGTTATTGATATTTCTCCAGAAATCTTGATTCCAGCTTGTGATTCATCCAGTCTGGCATTTTGCATGATGTACTTTGTATATAAGTTAAATAAGCATGGTGACAATATATAGCCTTGATGTAATCCTTTCCCAATTTTGAACAAGTCCATTCTTCCATGTCTGGTTCTAACTCTTGCTTCTTGACTTGTATACAGGTTTCTCAGGAGACAGTTAAGGTGGTCTGGTATTCCCATCTCTTTAAGAATTTTCTATGGTTTGTTGTGATCCATGCAGTCAAAGTCTTTAGCATAGTCAATGAAGTAGAAGTAGATGTTTTTCTGGAATTTCCTTGCTTTTTCTGTGATACAACAGATGTTGGCAATTTGATCTCTTGTTCCTCTGCCTTTTCTAAATCTAACTTGTACGTCTGGTTGTTCTTGGCTCACATACTGTTGAAGCCTAGCTTGGAAGATTTTGAGCATTACCTTACTAGCATGTGAAATGAGCGCAACTGTGTGGTAGTTTGAACATTCTTTGGTATTGCCTTTCTTTGGGGTTGGAATGAAAACTGACCTCTAGTCCTGTGGCCACTGCTGAGTTTTCCAAATTTGCTCACATGTTGAGTACAGCACTTTAACAGCATCATCTTTTAGGATTTTAAATAGCTCAGCTGAAATTTTATCACCTCCACTAGATTTATTCATAGTAATGCTTCCTAAGCATTCTTGATATACCTTGTGAATTGAGCATGAATTCATAGTAAGCATTTTTATGCTGGCTTTACTTATATGTAAATTATTATGTAAATTATAATTTCACCTAAGCCAGCATAAAAATGCTTACCACATAGCTCACTTCACAAGGTATATGTTATCAAAGAATCAAGTTGCAGATTTAAACACATATAATTTTTGTTAGTTACCCCTCAAAGCTAGAAAAGGAAAGGAAAAATGTTTACCATGTAATTAGCTATAAAAAGCAGGTTAGATGTAAAACCGACCAGCTACCAGTGGCCAACATGGGGGTTCATTCAATGGTCTGTCATTCAGGACTCTGAAAGAATCACAATCAGCTTGATGCATGATTATACACTGCCTCAGTATAAAATTGAGATATTCCCTTTACTAATTGCTCAGATGAGTTAGCATTTATAGAAACCCAGAGAGTCACTGGAATAGTATGGGAGGGATAAATAGTTAAGGCTGCAACACCTGTGGTAGCATGACACCATGGGAAGATCGTGAGCCTGGAGGTAAAGCTATTTAAGTTCTTGTCTTGGCTCTGCCACTACCAAGCTGTGTGTGGTGCAGGCCAAGAACTTCATCTCTCTGGGCCCTGCTTTCTCCATATGCAAACAGACGTGACTGGAGCATAAAATTTCTCACATTCTTGGCTTCTGTTGAAATGTTCTCCTGAATGTAAGCTATCAGATATTATAATGTATCTATTTTTCTCAGAGCCAAAAATCGGGAAGACATTTTTAAAAGAGCTTAGTTTGAGTCTTCATTGTTGGTCAATAAAAGGAGAAATGGACAAATGTTTGTTGGGTGTCTGCTTGTTTAGCCCATAATTGACTTGGAAAAACTCAATTACTATGCAAATAATTTATATCATTTCCAAAGTTTGCTTTGGTTCTCTATTGGTAATTGAGATTGTGGAGGATAAAGTAGATGTCTAGCGTCGATTCCATTTATGCACGTTTCTAGCAAAATATCTTGAACAGAAAAGCAGGTTTATGGTAGAGCATTTCCAGTTTAGAATTTTTTGTTTTCCTACTCTTTTAGTCAGAACTGAAAATCCTAAACATTAATGTTCCTTTTAGTTAAATGGAGAGATTTTCTGGCTGCTGCTAAGTCACTTCAGTCGTGTCTGACTCTGTGCGACCCCACAGACAACAGCCCACCAGGCTCCTCCATCCCAGTACTTCTCCAGGCAAGAGTACTGGAGTGGGTTGCCATTTCCTTCTCCAAGATTTTCTGGCTAGGTATTCTATATTTCCTAAAGTTCACTATATCTGTTTCTTTTAAAGCATCAATGGTTCTTGGCACTCAGTTTAGGTGCTGTTATAAAAATAAGTATTGGCTGTACACATTGTAATAGAAGCAAAAGTATATATCCACCAAGATGTACAAAGACCTAGTTCCAGGCTAGGAGAGTAGGAATAAAATAAGTGAACAGTGTACTCCATTTAGGATTGTCGCAGACAAAAGGCTTAATGCTTTCACTTGAGAAAAGTGTTTCACCACCAGCTGGTTAGTTTGCCCATTTGAAGTTGAGAAATATTGTGCTTATGTAACTTTTCAGTAAAATTAATATACTTGGAAGTGTATATGCTTCATTTCTGAGTTGTGGCTTTTGTGGTTTTCATTATGGATTGTTTTCTATATCTGTGTTCAATAGTAAACGAAAGCACCCTGTGGCAACTATACCACATAAAAATTACCAAGAGAAGCATATGGAGTTAAGAAATTCTTCAAGAAACAATCAAACAGATCCAGGGCATTTTATGGGTACAGAAAAAAATTGAGAACTTTGACTCTATATTTTCATTTGTTCGTGTCTTGTTTTATAACCTTTCTAATTCAGCTTGCCTTCTGTGCTACCTAATGGCATGAGTACTTATGAAGTTTACCATTAAAGCTGAACATATACTTAATTTTTAAAGACATGTGTCTTCTCAAGAAGTCCTTCCAAATTATAGGACACTAGGGTAGTTACATCTGCTCTGTGTTCAATCAAAGAGGTGTTTATCTGAGAGATTTCTCAGTTTTTACCTAAGTTATTCATTTTCACATGCCCAAAGGCATTTGGCAACAGAATTGTAATGTTCATTCACATTAATCTATTTTGAAAATGTTTAAGGAGATGTGAGTCCCCTAATCTCCATATCAGTGCTACCCACTAATGACGACTGTCCGGGTTCTTGCCTTAGAAAACATTTGGTTCATTTTGTGAAGGAAACAATCTGAGACTTTGCCTCATCTGCCTTAAAGCTTGGAAGGATGAATGGTGAGGGTGCTTTGCTAAAGGAGAATAGAAAGGTAACTCTGAAAATTATCAAAGGAATACTATGTATTCATGGAAAAGTGAGACAAAAGTTGTGATCAAGAAACTGTAGACCTTAGACTAAGAGTAACATTTTTTATTTCCAAAAAAAGTTTCATACTCTTCGTAAATTAGTAAAATACACAACACAGTGAATTCTTTCTGATGTGAACCCTTTTGTCTGCCACCAAACATCCACTACTTTTTTTATTCATTCAACTATTTTTTCCAGTTTTATTGGGAAATAATTGACATGCACTGCAGTATAACGTTTAAAGTGTATAACATGATTTGATTTACATAGATTGTGAAATGATAACAGTAGATTAAGTTAACATTCATCAGTTCATAGATATACCAAAGGGGCTTCCCAGGTGGCGCTAGTGGTAAAGAACCCACCTGCCAATGCAGGAGACATGAGACGTGGGTTCAGTCCTTGGGTTGGAAAGATCCCCTGGAGGAGGGCATGGCATCCCATTGCAGTCTTCTTGCCTGGAGAATCCCAGGAATAGAGAAGTCTGGTGGACTATAGTCCATGGGATCACCCAGAATCGGACATGACTGAACTGACTGAACATCCCAAAAGAAAAAAATTCACTGTGTAATGAGAACTCTTGGGATCTGCTCTTTTAACAAATTTCCTATATATCCTACAGTAGTGTTATATCATGTAGCTTACATTCCTAGTACTTACTTATAACTGAAAGTTTGTACAGTTTAATCAGTTTCTTCCCAATTACCCCTCTCCTCACCCCATCACCACCCCCTCTAATAACCAGTCTGATCTCTGATCTTTTTGTGTGAGTTTGGTATGTTTGGTTTTTAGATTCCATAAGTGAGCTCTTATAGTATTTGTCTTTCTGATTTATTTCACTCCCTGCTGGCTCAGATGGTAAGGAATCTGCCTGCAATGCAGGAGACTCTGGTTTGATCCCTAGGGCAGGACAATACCCTGGAGAAGGGAGTGGCTACCCGCTCCATATTCTTGCCTGGAGAATTCCATGGACAGAGGAGCCTGGCAGGCCACAGTCCGTGGGGTCACAAAGCACAGAACACGACTGAGCAACTAACATATCTTCAAGGTCCATCTGTGTTGTTGCAAATGGTAGAATTTGTTCATTTTTAATGGCTGAATAATACTCCATTGTATTTGTATAATACTACATCATCTTTATCCAAATCCGTTGATGGACATTAGGTTTTTGTCTTGTCTTAGCTATTGTAAATAACCTTATGAACTTAGGGGTTACAGCTATCTGATTTAATGTTCTCATTTTCTTTGGATATATTCCCAGAAGTGGAGGTTGCTGGATCATATAATAGTTCTATTTTTAATTTTTTGAGGAGATTTTGTACTGTTTTCCATAGTGGCTGCTCCAATTTAAAAACCTACCAATATCACTCAGGGTTCCCTTTTCTCCACATCCATACCAATATTTGTTGTTTGGATAATGACCATTATAAGAAGTTATATCTTTTTTTTCCCTTTTTTTTTTTTTTTAGCAGGGACATTGTCTTAAATACAGTTGGAATTAAAAAGTCACTTAGTAAAATGTTTACGAGTATTGGTCTTTATCACATCAAAAAAGCTGACATGCAGGTCAAAGTTTGTTTCCCGTAGGAAGTGAGAAGCCGTGTGTTAAAGCCCATGGCACTGGCCCTCCCGCCAGGTGTGTCTGAAAGGGGCTGCTGCCGAGAGCACACTTAAAACAATTCTTGCCGTATCAAAGAGAGGTGTCAGAATAATCATTGTTATTATCATGGGATGATTTGAGAGAACATTGAGACATGTATATTATCATATGTGAAACAGATCGCCAGCCCAGGTTGGATGCATGAGACAGGGTGCTCGGGGTTGGTGCACTGGGATGACCCTGAGCGATGGGGTGGGGAGGGAGGGGGGAGAGGGGTTCAGGATGGGGAACACATGTAAATCCATGGCTGATTCATGTCAGTGTATGGCACAAACCACTACAATATTGTAAAGTAATTAGCCTCCAATTAAAATAAATAGTTTTTAAAAAGAAGTGATATCTCATTGTGGTTTTAATTTGCAATTCTCTAATGACTAGTTATATTGAGTACCTCTTCATGTACCTATGGCCATTCATATATGTTATTTGAAAATATATATATATTTTTAGGTTTTTTTGCCCATTTTAAAAGTGGATTACTCAATTTTTTGCTACTACATTGTATGAATTCTTTTTATATTTTATAAATAACAGGTACATGGTTTGCAAATATTTTGTGATTCCATAGGTTTTCTTTTCACTTTGTTGATAGTTTCTTTTGCTATGCAGAACCCTTTTAGTTGATGTAGTCCCACGTGTTTATTCTTGCTTTTGTTGCTTGTACTTTGGGTATGATTTCAAAAAAACGTATTAAGAAGACTCATATCATGAAGCTTTTTTTTGCTATGTTTTCTCCTAGAAGTTTCATGGTTTCAGTTCTTACTACTTAGTACTTAATGGATTTAAGTATGTCACCCATTTTCAGTTAATTTTTGTGAGTGGTATAAGATAGGGGTCAAATTTGATTCCTTTACATGTGAATATCCTCTTTGGGACTTCCATGGTGGCTCAGAGGGTAAAGCATCTGCCTACAATGAGGGAGACCCAGGTTCAATCCCTGGGTCAGGAAGATCCCCTGGAGAAGGAAATAGTAACTCACTCCAGTATTCTTGCCTGGAAAATCGCATGGATGGAGGGACGTAGTAGACTACATCCATGGGGTCACAAAGAGTCGGACATGACTGAGCAACTTCACTTTCACCCTTCAATCCTCTTTGCCCACCAGCATTTATTAATAGATTGTTTTCCATTGAGTATTCTTGGCTCCATTGTCAAATATTCAGTTCAGTCGCTCAGTCGTGTCTGACTCTTTGTGACCCCAAGGACTGCAGCATGCCAGGCTTCCCTGTCCATCACCAACTCCCAGAGTTCACTCAAACTCATGTCCATTGAGTCGGTGATGCCATCCAGTCATTTCATCCTCTGTCATCCCCTTCTCCTCCTGCCTTCAATCTTTCCTTAGCATCAGGGTCTTTTCCAATGAGTCAGTTCTTCTCATCAGGTGGCCAAAGTATTGGAGTTTCAGCTTCAACATTGTCAAATATTAGTTGACCTTATATGATTTATGATGTTGACCGGGTGCTTGTCACTTATGGCCTTTATTATGGTGAGATATGTTCCTTCTGTGCCTATTTATTAGGTATATGCTGGATTCTGTTCCACTGGATTCTTTGTCTTTTTTTAATGCCCTTACCACACTCCTTTAATTAAAGCTTTATGTTCTACTATATACTTTATAAAGCTATAGCTTTATAGTAGAGCTTGAAATTAGGAAGTGTGATACCTCCTTCTTTGTTCTTCTTTATTATTTTGACTATTCAGGGTTTTGGGTGGTATTTTTAGAATACTTTAAGATACTAATTTTAGAAGTGTTTTTTGTATTTCTGTAAAAAAGTGTCATTAGAATCTTATTTTTTCAATTGTTTTTGAAATATAGTTAATTTACAATGCTGTGTTATGTTTAGATATACAACAAAGTGATTCAGGTGTGTGTGTGTATATGTACACACATATAGATATAGAAAATTTTTATTTATACATAATATATGAATATATTTATTTTCCATTACAATTTATTGCAAGATATTAAGTGTGGTTTCCTGTGCTATACAGTAGGTCCTTTTTGGTTATCTATTTTGTTTGTATATAGTAATGTGTATATTTTAATCCCAAGCTCCAGGGATTGCATTGAATCTATAGATGGCTTTTGGTATTACATTTCAACAATATTAATCTGCCAGTTCATGAACATAAATGCCTTTCCATTTATTTGTGTCTCCTATTTCTTTCATCAATAAAAATGTAATTTTCAGAGTAGAAATTTTTTACCTTTGGTTAAATTTATTCCTAAGTATTTTATCATTTCTAATGCTATTATAAATGGAATTGACATATTTTTCATAAAATTGTTAGTGTGCAGAAATGCTGCTGATTTTTGCATGTTAATTTTGTACCCTATAACTTTACCAAATTCATTGATTAGTTCTAACAGGTTTTTGGTGAAATTTGTAGGATTTTCTAGGTATAAAATCATGTCATCTGCAAATAGAGACAATATGACTTCATTTCCAATTCTGATACCTTTATTTTTCTCTCCCAATTGCTCTAGCAAAGACTTACAGTACTATAGTGATTAGATGTGATGAGAGTGAGCACACTTGTCTTGTTCCTGATTTTAGAAGAAAAACTTTAAACTTTTCACCATTGAGTATAGTATTGGATATGGGCTTGTCATTTGTGGTTTTTTATTATATTGAGATATGTTCCTTCTAGACCTAATTTGTTAAGTGTTTTTTTATCATGAACAGATGTTAAGTTTTGTCAAATGCTTTTCTGTATCTATTGAGATTATCATATGATTCTTTTCTTCCATTTTATTAATGTATCACGTTGATTTGCATATGTTGAGCAATCCTTTCATCCCAGGATAAATTCCACTTGATCAAGGTGAATGATTCTTTTAATGTACTGCTAAATTTGGTTTTGCTAGTATTTTGTTGAGACTTCTTACAACTGTACTTATTAGGGATATTAGGCATAGTTTTATTGTAGTGTCCTTATCAGCCTTGACATCAATGAGATATCAGGATATCTGATTATCAGGAGAATGCTGGCCTTATAAAGTGAGTTTGGAAGTCTTCCCTCTTCAATGTTTTGGAAGAGTTTGAGAAGAATTTTATCTTTATTATTCTGTAAATGTTTGGTAAAATTCACCAGTGAAGCAGTCTGGTCCTGGGTTTTCCTTCACTGGGAGGTTTTTGATTACTGATTCAATATCCTTACTAGTAATTGGTCTGTTCAGATTTTCTATTCCCAATTTAGTCATGGTAGGTTGTATGTTTTCTAAGAATTTTTCCATTTCTTCTGGATTATCCAGTTTGTTAGCATGTAGTTGTTTACAGTAGCATCTTATGATTCTTTTTATTTCTGCTTATATCAGTTGTAATGTCTTCTTTTTCATTTATAATTTTGATTTAGGTCTTCCCTCCTTTTTCCTTGGTTAGCCTGCCTGAGAATTTGTCAGTTTATTTGCTTAGTGTTTTCTATTTTTCTGTTCTCTATTTCTTTAATTTCTGCTTTAATCTTTATTTCCTTCCTACTGCTAACTTGGGGTTACCTTGTGTTTCTAGTTCCTAAGGAATAGAATTAGGTTGTTGGGGTCATTCCTGCTTTTTAGTATAGGTGTTTATTGCTACAAACTTTGCTCTTAGAACTATTCTTTCTGCATCCCATAAGTTCAGGTATGCTGTGTTTCCATTTTAATTTGTCTCAGAACTTTACTGTCTTTAATTTCCTTTTCAATCTGTTGGTTGTTCAGTAAAGTGTTCAATTTCTATGCATTTATGAACTTTTTCCAGTTTTCCTCTTGTTATGATTTCAGTTTTCTTGAAGAATTGCTTCACGGCCTAACATTTGGTCTATCTTAAAAAAGTTCCATTTGCACTTGAGAAGAATATGAATTCTGCTGTTGACTAGAATGTTCTATGTATGTCTGTTATATTATTTGATCAGTTCAGTTCAGTCACTCAGTCATGTCTGACTTTTTGCAACCCCATGGACTGCAGGACGCCAGGCTTCCCTGTCCATCACCAATTCCTGGAGCCTACTCTTGTCCATTGAGTCTGTGATGCCATCCAACCATCTCACCCTCTGTCGTCCTCTTCTCCTCCCGCCTTCAGTCTTTCCCAGCATCAAGGTCTTTTCATATGAGTCAGCTCTTCACATCAGGTGGCCAAATATTGGAGTTTCAACTTCAGCGTCAGTCCTTCCAATGCATATTCAGGACTGATCTCCTTTAGGATGGACTGGTTGGATCTCCTTGCAGTCCAAGGAACTCTCAAGAGTCTTCTCCAACACCACAGTTCAAAAGCATCAATTCTTCAGCACTCAGCTTTCTTCACAGTCCAATTCTCACATCCATACATGACTACTGAAAAAACTATAGCTTTGAACAGATGGACCTTTGTTGGCAAAGTAATGCCTGCTTTTTAATATGCTGTTTAGGTTGGTCTGTAGTGTTTAAATTCAGTTTATTATCTTTCTGAATGATCTATCCATTGTTGACAGTAGAGTATTAAAATCACCAACTATTATTGTATTCATGTTTATTTCTCCTTTTAGCTTTGTTAGTTTTATTTTATTTTATGCATTTAGGTGCTTAGATGCACAAATATTTACAATTGCTATAGCATGATGTTGTTATTGACCTTTTCTATTATGTATTATATAATGGCCTTTTTAAAGAGAAACTGTTTTGAAAGTCTGTTTTGTCTGATGTAAGTATAGCTACCCTTGCCTTATTTGTAGACAGTGGGAGATTACCATTTGCTTGAAATGTCTTTCTCCATCCCTTCTCTCTGCTTATGTCTGTATGGTAAAGGGACTCTCTTTAAGGTGGTATATTTTTGGATCTTGTTTTCCTATCCATTTAGTCATTCTGTCTTTTTTTTTTTTTAAGATTTATTTATTTTTTATTTTGGTGGGTCTTTGTTGCTGCAGGGGGTTTCTCTAGTTGCGGTAGGGAAGTCGGGGGGGGGGGGGAGCAGGGCTACTCTTTGTTGCAGTGTATGGCCTTCTCATTGCCGTGGCCTCTTTTGCTGCAGAGCGCCAACTCTAGGCACGAGGGCCTTGGTCATTGTGATGCGCGGGCTCGGTTGCTCGGTTGCTTCGTGGCATATGGGATCTTCCTGGGACAGTGATCAAAGCCACGTCCCCTGCATTGACAGATGGGTTCTTAACCACTAGAGCACTAGAGAGGCCCCATTTTGTGTCTTTTGATTGGAGAATTTAATATATTAGTAACTATTGATAGGCAAGAGTTCACTATTGCCATTTTGTTCATTGTTTTCTGATTATTTTACAGATTCATTGTTCCTTGTTTTCTAATCCTGCTGTCATTTTGCGTGTTTTGATGTCTTTTGGCATCGGTATTCTTTGACTTCTTTTTCTTACTCTTTTGTATAATTGCTACACGTCTTTACTTTGTCATTACCATGAAGATTACCTAAAATATCTTAAAATTATAATGCTTGATTTTAAATTGATAACAACTTCATTTCAGTAGAAGTCCTAAACTTTACACTTTTTCTTCTCCTACCCCTCACATCTTAGATTACTGTTGTTAAAATTTGCATGTTTTTACATTACATATTAATAAAAAGCCTTTTTTAGTTTTAGGTATTTTTCTTTTTTTTTTTTTTCCATTTATTTTTATTAGTTGGAGGCTAATTATTTTACAATATTGTAGTGGTTTTTGCCATACACTGACATGAATCAGCCATGGATTTGCATGTGTTCCCCATCTTGAACCCCCCTCCCACCTCCCTCCCCATCCCATCCCTCTGGGTCATCCCAGTGCACCAGCCTCGAGCACTTGTCTCACGCATCCAACCTGGACTGGCGATCTGTTTCACACTTGATAATATGCATGTTTCGATGCTGTTCTCTCAGATCATCCCACTCTCGGCTTCTCCCATAGAGTCCAAAAGTCTGTTCTATACAACTGTGTCCCTTTTTCTGTCTTGAGTTTTAGGTATTTTTCTACACTTTTAGTGTTTAATTACATTGTACACTACCGTTACTATATTATAGACTCTAACTTTTGCTATTTATCATAGCTAGTGGTTTTTATGCTACATTTTTATGTTTCCAGAAGTGGAGTTGTTGGATAATTTAGTACTACTTTTGTTTGTTGAGGAACCCCTATACTGTTTTTGACAAGTGAATAAGTGAAAGTTGCTCAGTTGTGTCCGACTGACTCTTTGCAACTCCATGGACTATACAGTGCACGTAATTCTCCAGGCCAGAATACTGGTGTGGGTAGCCTTTCCCTTCTCCAGGGGTCTTCCCAATCCAGGGATCAAACCCAGGTCTCCCGCATTGCAGGTGGATTCTCTACCAGCTGAGCCACAAGGGAAGCCCAAGAATACTGGTAGGTATTTTATCCTACCAGTAGGTAGGTAGTTTATCCCTTATCCTTTTTGATGATGGATGCAGCAATTTCCAGTAGACAAGGGTTCTCTTTTCTCCACATCCTCATCAGCACTGGTTTTCTGTGGTCCTTTCTGATGATAGCCATTCAGACATGTGTGAGGTGTTATTTCATTGTGATTCTAATTTGCATTTCTCTGATGAGTGATGTTAAGTATCTTTTTCATGTTCCTATTAGCAATCAGTATGTTTGTAAAAATGTCTGTTTGGGTCTTTTGCCCATTTTTGGTTGAATTGTTTGCTTTTTTGATATTTAGTTGTGTATGAGCTCTTTATATATTTTAGATATTAACCCCTTTATGGTCACCGTTTACAAATATTTTCTCTCATTCTGTAGGTTGTCTTTTCATTTTGTTAATGGTTTCCTTTGCAACTTTAATTAGATCCTATTTGTTTGCTTTTGCTTTCCTTTGTGTTAGGAAGCAAATGAATATTTGCTATGATTTATATCAAGGAGTATTCTTCTTATATTTTCTTTGAGGAATTTTATGGTTTCTGGTCTTACATTTTGGACTTGAATTCATTTTGAGTTCATTTTTGTATATGATGTGAGGAAACATTCTAATTCCATTCTTTTACCTATAGTTGTTCAGTTTTCTCAGCACTACTTATTGAAAAGATTGTCTTTTCCCAATTGTAAATTCTTGCCTCCTTTGTTATAGATTAGTTAACCGTAAGTGTGTGAGTTTATTTCTGGATTCTCTCTTTTCCTTTGATCTATTTGTGTGTTTTTGTGCCAGCACTATACTGTATATAGTATATAGTAAAGTATAGTACCAGCACTATACTTTGCCGACAAAGGTCCGTCTAGTCAAGGCTGTGGTTTTTCCAGTAGTCACATATGGATGTGAGAGTTGGACTATAAAGAAAGCTGAGCACCGAAGGATTGATGCTTTTGAACTATGGTATTGGAGAAGACTCTTGAGAGTCCCTTGGACTGCAAGGAGATCCAACCAGTCCATCCTAAGGGAGATCAGTCCTGGGTGTTCACTGGAAGGACTAATGCTGAAGCTGAAACTCCAGTACTTTGGCCACCTGATGCGAAGAACTGACTCACTGGAAAAGACCCTGATGCTGGGAAAGATTAAAGGTGGGAGGAGAAGGGGATGACAGAGGGTAAGATGGTTGGATGGCATCACCGACCCAATGGACATGAATTTGAGGCAGCTCTGGGAGTTGGTGGTGGACAGGGAAGCCTGGCATGCTGCAGTCCATGGGGTCGAAGAGAGTCAGATGCAACTGATACTGTTTTGATTGCTGTATCTTTGTTATAGTCTGAAGCCAGGGAACATGATGCCTTCAGCTCTGTTCTTTCTCAAGATTGTTTGGGCTATTCAGGGTCTGTTGTATTTACATTCAAATTTTAGAATTATTTTAATTATGTGAAACATGTTCAGTATTTTGGTAGGAATTTCATTGAATATGTAGATTGCCTTGGGAAACAGTCATTTTAACAATATTATTTTTCCCAGTTCATGAACATTATATATCTTTCGATCTGTTTCTGTCATCTTCAGTTTCTTTCACAATGTCTCGTAGTTTTCCAAGTACAAGTATTTTTATCTCCCTAGTTAGACTTATTCCAAGGCATCCTATTCTTTTTGATATGATAAATGAGACTTAAAAAAAAAAACCTTCTTTCTGACAATTCATTATCAGTATATAGAAATGCAGCAGATTTCTGTATATTAATTTCGTATCATGCAGCCTTGCCAAATTCATTGAATTCTAGCTATTTTTCAGTGGTGTTTTTAGGATTTTCTGTGTTTAGTGTCATGTTATCTGAAAACAGTGACAATTTTACTTCTTTCTTTCCTATTTTTCTTATCTGATTGTTGTGGCTGACTTCCAATACTATGTAGAATAAAAGTGGTGAGAGTGGACATTCTTGTCTTGTTCCTGATCTTAGAGGAAATGCTTTCAGCTTTTTATCATAGAGTATGATGTTAGCTGTGGGCTTATCACTTATGGTTTTTATTGTGTTGAGGTGTGTTACCTCTTCACAAAGTTAATATAAAGGGCTAATCATAAGTGAATGTTAAATTTTGTCAAAAGCTTTTTCTGCATCCATTCAGGTGATATTATTTTATTCAATTTTTAACATTCATAATCAACTTTTATTGATTTTACATAAATAGCTTATAAAATGACTTGCAAACCATATTTTCCTGACATTTGTTACAACACATGACATTTCTTTATGAAGGTATTTGTTAAATCTTTTTTTACAGAGGAAGTGGAGAAAAATGGAGAAAGAGGAAGGAAAACAAGATTTCAAAATTAATCTTCAGTGATAGACCTAAATATTTGGCAATTATTTCCTTTTATAGAAAATCATATGATTATAACTTTGAAACATATCAAAAGTGCTGTGCATCAATTTAATTAAAACCTTGCTGTTCACATCATGTTCCCTTAACCTATCATTATGATCATTCCTTCGCTGTACCGACAGTACTGAATTTCAAATAATACTGTTCAATTGTTATGCCTCTTGGCTGAACATATGTAGATTATCTTTATTTATCAAAAATATTTAACAATTGGGCAGTCATCTACTCAGTTTTGATGAACTCTATGTTGAATAACTTTTCATTTTTACAAGCATTTCCTACATGACTTTTGCTTTCTTCTTGTCATCCTCACATAACTGAGTGGTCCATTGCCTTCAAAGGAGGAGGGATTTTTGAACAAGGCTCCAGTTCTATCCCACAATGTGAAATACTGTCCATAGCTATAGTCAACGAGCATGTGGTAATCTGTATGATGAGTTGAGCCATTAACAATTAAGGCCTTAAGATTTAGGGAACATGGATATCACCATCATAAATGGAAGCTATAAATATTGACCAGGATATATGAACCTAAATAAACTACCATGTGTAAAGGAAACATAAAAGGGTATCTGTGGTAAGGCAGACTCTGAAGGACGTCATCCAGAAGGTGAAAAGCATGACTTACAAATGAAGTCAGAACCTTCCAGATATGATGAGGTTTGTGTAAGTGCTTATATATACAAGTCTTTGATGAAAGCCTCTGTGAATCCAGTAGATCAGCATGTCAGTGAAAAAGAGAAAAGTAAAGATACCAGCAATGAGTTGAAACCAACCATATGGAAACTCTCCTATGCCATTATACAATTTGCTGTAACCTCTCACCTCTAGCAAGAATGGAGGAAATATGGGGATGCTGATCCATGGCACTGGCTGGACAGAATGCATAATCTATCAATGGACTTGATTCTTTAAAAATTGTCTTTCATTAAGGAAAGATCATAGACAAAATAATAACTCAGTGTTGCAAAGAAGGAATAAAGGTTATACATACTGAGATTTGTTATAATCAGGAGGCTAATAACTTGTCAGAAGATGTCATCTTCTGGCTCTGTGGCAGGAGATATGTATAGTGCAAATAGATAATACTCTGTAGTATTGAGTGTAAGATCCATCTTAGCCCCTAGAGTGGATTTGCTGCTCCTGGTACTAAGTCGCTTCAGTCGTGTCTGACTCTGTGAGACCCCACAGACGGCAGCACACCAGGCTCCCCTGTCCCTAGGATTCTCCAGGCAAGAACACTGGAGTGGGTTGCCATTTCCTTCTCCAATGCATGAAAGGAAAAGTGAAAGTGAAGTCTCTCAGTCGTGTCTGACTCTTCATGACACCATGGACTGTAGCTTACCAGGCTCCTCTGTCCATGGGATTTTCCAGGCAAGAATACTGGAGTGGGTTGTCATTTTCTTCTCTGTGGATTTGTTACTAGTTGCCAGTTCAGTTCCTACAGGGCTCTGGATGCTCTGGCTAGTATTTTTTTCAATTTTTTTAATGCAGTATGTATCACATGAGTTGTAGGTATTGAACTGTTCTTGCACCCCTGGAATAAATCCCCCTTGATCATATTTTATGATCACTCTAATGTATTGTTGGATTCAGTTGTTAATTTGTTGAGGATTTTTGCATCTATGTTCATTAGTGATATTAGACACTAATTTTCTTTTTTTGTGATATCTATGGTTTTGGTGTCAGGGTGATGCAAGCCTCATGGAATAAGTTTGTAAGTGTTCCTCCTTCCTCTGAAATTTTTGTTGTAATAGTTTGAGAAGGATAGGTGTTAACTTGTCTCTAAATGTTTGTGAACATTTGTGAAGCCATCTAATCCTGGACTTTTGTTGGGAGTTTTTGTTTGCTTTGCTTTTTTTTTTTTTTTTTTTAATGATTTGGTTTTCTTGCTGATAGTTGATCAATTCATGTTTTTCTATTTCTTTCTGGTTCAGTTCTGGAAGACCGTACATTTCTAGGAATCTGTTTTTTCTAGATTGTCCATTTTATTGACATATGTTGTTGTTGTTAGTCACTTAGTGGTGTCCAACTTTTTGCGACCCCATGAACTGCTACATACCAGGCTTCCCTGTCCCTCACTATCTCCCTGAGTTTGCTCAAACTCATGTCCCTTGAGTCAGTGATGCCATCCGACTATCTCATCCTCTGTCCTCCCCTTCTCCTCTTGCCCTCAATCTTTCCCATCATCAGGGTCTTTTCCAATGAGCCAGTTCTTTGCATCAGGTGGCCAAAGTATTGGAGCTTCAGTATCAGTCCTTCCAATGAATACTCAGGGTTGATTTCCTTTAGGATTGACTGGTTTGATCTCCGTGCAGTCCAAGGAACTTTTAAGAGTCCTCTCCTGCACCACAGTTTGAGAGCATCAGTTCTTCAGCACTTAGCTTCCTTTATGGACCAAACTCTCATATCCATACATGACTACTGGAAAAGCATAGCTTTGACTATACAGACCTTTGTTGGCAAAGTGATGTGTCTGCTTTTTAATATACTGCCTAGGTTTGTCATAACTGTTCTTCCAAAGAGCAAGTATCTTTTAATTTCGTAGATGCAGTCACTGTCCACATTGATTTTGGAGCCCAAGGAAATGAGATCTGACAATGTTTCCACTTTTTCCCCCTCTATTTGCCATGAAGTGATAGGACCAGATGCCATGTTCTTCATTTTTTGAATCTTGAGTTTTAAGTCAACTTTTTCACTCTCCTTTTTAACCTTCAAGAGGCTCTTTAATTCCTCTTCACTTTCTACCTTTAAAGTGGTATCATCTGCATATCTGAGGTGGTTGATATTTCTCCCAGCAATTTTGATTCCAGCTTGTGATTCATCCAGCCTGGCATTTTGCATGAAATTGACATGTAGTTTTTCACAATATTCTCTTGTGATCCTTTGTATTTCTGTGGTGTCAGTTGTAACTTCTTCTCTTTCATTTCTGATTTTATTGATTTGGGGTCCCTCCCTGTTTATCATGATGAGTCTGGTGAAAGGTTTATCAGTTTTATTTAGTTTTTCAAAGAATCAACTCTTAATTTTTTATTTCATTAATTAAAAAAAATTTACTTTGGAGAATAGATTAACAGTGTGTTTCAGGTGTACAGAGAAGTGATTCAGTTATGCACATACATGTTTCTATTCTTTATCAAATTCTTTTCTCATTTAGGTTGTTAAAAAATATTGCACTGTGAGACTCAAAATATTGAGACTTCCCTGTGCTATGCAGTTAAGTCCTTGCTGGTTATCTGTTTTAAATACAGCAGTGTGTATTTGTCAATCCCAAACTCCCAATCTTCCCTCCTCCTCACCCTTCCCCTCTGGTAATCATAAATCTGTCTATTAAGTCTATGAGTCTGTTTCTGTTCTATAAATAAGTTAATTTGTATCATTTTTTTTAAGGTTCTGCATATAAGTGATATCATATGCTATTTGTCTTTCTCTGTGTAACTTACTCCACTTAGTATGATATTCTCCAGGTCATCCATGTTGCTGAAGATGGCATTATTTCATTTGTTTTTAATGGCTGAGTAATATTGCATTGTATATATGTACCACATCTTCTTTATCCATTCCTCTGTCAATGGAAATTTAGGCTGCTTCCATGTCTTGGCTATTGTAAGTAGTGCTACAATGAACATTGAAGTGCATGTATCCTTACAAACTATGTTTTTCTCCAGATATAACCCCAGAAGTGGAATTGCAGGGTCCTATGGTAGCTCTATTTTTAGTTCTTTAAGGAACCAAAGAACCAACTCTTAGTTTCACTGATCTTTTTTATGTTTTTTTAAGTCTCTATTTCATTTATTTCCACTCTAATCTTTATGATTTTTTTTCCTTTTACTAACTTCGGGTTTTGCTTGTTCTTTTTCTAGTTCCTTTAGATGTAAGGTTAGGTTGTTTGAAATTTTTTTTATTTCCTAAGATAGGCTTGTATCACTATAAACTTGCCTCTTAGAACTAGTTTTTGATCTGTGTCCCACAGATTTTGGGTTGTTGTTTTCATTTTCATTTGTCCCCAGCTATTTTTTAATGTTTTTCTTCTTTGGTTTCTTCAGTGCTGCATTGGTTGTTTTGTAGCATGTAATTTAGCCTCCACTTGTTTATTTTTTGCAATTTTTTTTTCCTGTTCTTAGCATTGTGGTCAGAAAGATGCTTTATGTAATTTCAGTTTTTTAAAATTTGCTAAGTTGTTTTTGAGGCCTAGCTTGTTCTCTATCCTGGAAAATGTTCCATGTGCAATTGAAAAACTGTATTCTGCTCCTTTTGGTTGGAATGGTCTACTTAGATATATTAAATCCACTCGCTCAAATGTGTCATTTAAGGCCAGTGTTTCCTTGGTTTTTTTTCTGCTTTTTGTCTGAATGATCTGTGCATTGTAAGTGGGGTGGTAAAGTCCCCCGAAGTTACTGTGTTACTGCCAGTTTCCTCCTTTACATCTGTAAATACTGTATGTATTTGTCGTTGTTTAGTCTCTAAATCATGTCCAGCTCTTTTGCAACCCCATGGACCATAGCCTGCCAGACTCCTCTGTCCATGGAAGTTCCAGGCAGGAATACCAAACAGGTTGCCATTTCCTTCTCCAGGCGATCTTCCACTGCAGGGATCGAACCTGTGTCTTCTGCCTGACAGGCAGATTCTTTACCACTGAGCCACCCAGGGTATTTAGGTGCTCCTATATTGCCTGCATATATACTTGTTAACTGTTGTATCTTATTGTATTGATCATTTGATTACTATGTAATGTCCTTCTTAGTCCCTTATTACAGTCTAAATGTTTTAAAATGTTTTGCCTGATAGTATTGCTACCCCAGCTTTCTTTTGATTTCTATTAGCATGAAATACCTTTTTGCATCCCATTGCTTTCAGTCAGTCTGTTTTTAGATCTGATATGAGTCTCTTATAGGTAGCATAAATATAGGTTTTTGTCTTTGTGTCAATTCAGCCACTCTTTCTTTTGTTTGAAGCATTTAGTAATTATTGATATGTATTGATACTTATTGCCATTTTGTTAGTCTGGGGGTTGTTCTTTCTTGTCCCTTCTTTTGTTCTCTTCCCTTGTGATTTGATAACTATCTCTATTGCTGTGTTTGGAATCCTTTATCTTTACCGTGTATATTATAGAGTTTTGATTTATGAATGTCATGGGGTTTACATACATATTTATTTTAAGTTGCATATTTCTCGATTTCAAAGATCTTTTAACATGCCCACATTTTTACTCCCCACCCTCCATGATTATCTTTGACATCACATTTTACATATTTTTGTCTTTTTTTTGGCCACACTGTGTGTGGCTTGTGGGATATGAGTTTCCTGACCAGGTATTGAAGCCAGGTGCCAGCAGTGAATATGCAGAGTTCTAACCAGGGAAATCCGGCATCTTTCTGTCTTGTGTATTCCTTAACTACCTGTTGCAGATGTATTGATGATTATACTGCTTTTGTCTCAGCCGTCCTACTAGCTTTGAAGTGATTAATGTATAACCTTTTACTGTATATCTGCCTGTACCAATGGGCTTTTTTCTTGGTTATTTTCATGTTTCTAGTTGTGTCCTTTTCTTTTTTGCTTAGAGAAGTCCCTTTGATATTTTTTATAAATCTTATTTGGTGGTGATGAACACTTGTCTGTCAAACTTTGATTTCTCATTCAATCTAAAAGTGTTACTTGGTAGAGTTTTCTTTGTTGTAGGTTTTCCTTTTCATTACTTTATATCATGCCACTGCCTTCTGAACTACAGAGCTTCAACTACAGTCGAAAAGTCAACTGATAGCCTTTTCAGAGTTCCCTTGTACATGAACCTGTTACTTTTCCCTTGCTGCTCTTAACATTGTCTTTAAATTTTGACAGTTTTTGACACCGTGTCTTTGTATGGTCCTCTTTGGTTTGATTCTATTTGGGACTGTCTGTGCTTTCTAGTTCTAGATGCCCGTTTCTTCTCCCAGGTTAGGGAAGTTTTCAGATATTATGTCTTCAAATATATTTTCTGTCCCTCTTTTTTCCTTCCAAGACCCTACAACATAGGTGTTGGTATGCCTGATGTCCTTAAGGTGTCTTAAGCTGTCCTCATTTCTTTCTTTCTTTCTTTTTTTTTTTTTCCTGTTCAGCCTCAGTGATTTCCATTTCTCTTTCTTCCAGCTCACTGATCCATTCCTCTGTATTTTTTAATCTACTGTGGATTCCTTCTAGTGTTTTTCTCATTTCAGTTACTATTCATTTCTGCCTTGCTCTTCTTTATATTTTCTAATTCTTTGTTTAAAAACTTCTCATCCTGTCCATCCATTCTTCTCCCAAGTTTTTTGATCTTTTACAATCATTACCTTGAACTATTGAGTAGATTGCCTATATCTACTTCACTTAGTTGTTCTTCTGGGATTTTGTTTTGTTTCTTATTTGAAACATGTTCCTCTATTATCTCATTTTACCTAACTGGCTGTTTCTATTTCTATGTATCTGGTAGGTTTACATTTCCTGACCTTGGAGAAGTGGCCTTTTGTAGGAGACATCCTATTGGTACCAGCAGCACACTCTTCGGGTCACCTATATGCCCGTGGGATATCCCCGTGTGGACCACATGGCGCACTCTGTTGAGGCAGGCTGACTGCTGTGGGTGGTCTGGTAGGTGTGGCTGACGGCCAGTCCAGTTGTTGGTAGGCGCTACCTCATGCGGATGCTTCTAGCTTCTGGCTCTAGGTTTGGGAGATTTCAGCTATTATTACTTTATATATACTTTCTGTCCTTCAAGATTTTCTGCTTCTAGAAATCCCATAATATGAATATTTTTAAAAAATTGTGTCGTAGATGTCCTTAAGTTTTCATCATTCTTTCTTATTTTTCTTTTTGTTCATCTGATAGGATAATTTCAGATACCTTATCCTCCATCTCGCCAATTCTTCTGCATTTTCAAGTCGGCTTTTGAAATCCTTTATTGAATTCTTCAGTTTATTACTGTATTTCTCAACTCTAGGGTTTCTGGTTTTTTTTTGTTGTTGTTGTTGTTTTTTACTGCTTTCTACTTTTTTGTCCAACTTCTTGGGTTTCTTCTTGCCTTTTCTTATTTTACTAAATTGTCTGAATCTTTCTGTAGTGTGCTAAGCTTAAGAGGATTATTCTGAATTCTTTGAAAGTTCATAAATCTCCATTTCTTTAGCATTAGTTACTGGTGCTTTATTTGTTTCCTTTGGTGTCATGTTTACCTGATTCTTTTGTGACCCTTGAATTCTTATGTCCGCATCTGCACATTTGAGTAATTAGACACTACAGGTTTGCTTTGGCAGAGACAGATTTTCACTAGTCAGCTCAGTTTGGGTTTGTGGGTGTGTTTGCTGGTAATATTCTTGGGCAGGCGGGACCTACTATTTTTTTTTTTTCTTTTCAAACTCTTTGGTCAGAGATAGGCACTGTGTTTGGCTGAGTACCGGTAGCTTGGTTCTCTACTATAGGATAGGCTACATGGTTACCTGAATTCTCTAGTCAGGCTTTCCTGGTGGTTAGGGCTAACTCCTGTATTTATATTCATACTCACTCGTAGATGGGGCTATACCTTGGCTTTCCTGCCATGGCAGGGCAGTAAGATGGGCCCCAGGGTCTGTAATATTTATTGTTGGAGATTCTTATTGGGCAGGAGTGTGCACTGAATACCTTGTCAGATGTGCCTCTTATTTACTCTGCAGATAGGGAAAGCCATAAACAGGGCCCTCTGTTCAAGTGTCAGTGTTAGCAGGGCTGTTGGATGGTCTACACTGCTTCCCACAGCTTCCCCACATGTTCTAGTTAGGTCTTGGTCAGGCAGGCTAAAGGCAGTGAGTGGAAACAGCAATAGGCATGGCTATGAATTTGTTTCCCTGCCCTGTAGCATCAGAAGAGCAGAAGAAACTGGTAAAAGTCTTTGTTTTCTTAAGCCAACCCAGGCCCCAAGTTCCATGGCCAAAAAGGGTCACTAGCTTGAGTCTGCACTATCAGCCATGCTGCCAGTTCCTTAACTCAAACACTGCTGAATTATGCAGCTTTCAGGTGCTCTCACCAACCCTTCTTGACAGGTGGGACCAGGAAACACCTTCCACAGCAGGTAAGGCTGCTGGGTCTTCATTTCCTAGTCTGGTGGAAGAGAGAGGGGCTATTTCAGGCTTCTCCAATTTTTTTCCAAGTAGGCTTTCTGGTTGGAAGGGGTTGAGTTACCCTCAGCCTTAACTATGAGTGAATCTTCTGCGTGGGCATATCAGAGGAGCTTCCAAGACCCCCATGTTGACTTTGCTCTGTGGGCACTCAGCTCCCACTCACCTCTCAGCTAGAACACTCCTGAACTATACAGCTTCTAGGTCCTGTCACCAGTCCCTCTGGTCAGATGAGGTCAGGCTATGCTCTCCCCACTGTGTTGGGCTATGACTCAGCTTTTTTCATGGTTGTAGGCAAACCAGACTAGAAGACTGGCAAACCTTATTTGAGGACCAAAGGCCGGGAGATGTGCACCCCAGTGGGTTCCCTGGTCAGAGTGGACTATCAGCTTGGGTCTGCAGGATATCAAAGTTTTTGGGTGGTAATGAGCTCCATCTGGTTTTTGGGAGTCCTTTCCCACTTCTCTGTCATAGGCAGATCCCAGTGATTCTCCATGCAATCCCACAAAGCGCCCCACAGTGCTGGGGTCGCTGTTTGAAACCCATGGGATCTCTTTTCCCATTGGAGGAACCAGAGACTCGGGGGAGACCTCTCAGCGGGGTGCTGTGCTGACGTGGGGGGGAGGCAGTGCAGTCACTGTGTGACTGTTCTTATCCTTCTAATACGGTCTGTCTTGCTCTTGATGGTACAGGAAGGTACTTCTGCCTCACCCCCCTGTTCTAGGGCTCCCTTAATGCTGTCTTTTTCATGAAGAGTGGCTGTTTTTGTGAGGGGAAGCAGAGTCGGGAATGACTTAGGTTGCCATCTTGGTGATTTCACTCTCCAGGTATAACCTGTAGGCCTCTCCATGTGCTGCTTATGGCACTGAGCGGCAAAAAAGAATGTGTGCTTCCGATGGGCAGCTGGTTGCCCGGGAGGGAGAAAGAGGTGGAGCCCACAATCACTCTTTTGGTTTCAGATATTGATAAGAAGACAAAGACAGGGGAATTCTCAGTCTAAAACCTGACACCACAGTCTAAGGGGGAAAATTTCTGGTGTAAAACAAATATCTTGAAATATTCTTTCTACAGACAGAGCCAGGAGACCCACATGCCCCGTCATGCTTCCTCTTTGGGGACAGTATAATAAAGTAAGGAAGCGTATGTGTGTTAGCTCAGCCAACTGATTTGGGCTCTGATTCTGCCCCTTTCTTATTTTGGGAGCCTGGGCAGATATCCAATGAGATATTTGTTTCATCTGTAGAACAAAAGATAACACCCATCCTTCGGGCTGGTATGAGGGCTAAATACGATGTTATGTATACAGTGTTTGACAAGGAGTGCCCATGCAGTAAATGGTAGCTATTATTATTATTTATTGTAGAAGAATTTTAATCCAAAAGAGTCTATAGAGGAATTTTTAGCTTTTCTGTAGACATACCTCCATTTAGCTCACAGGGGCATAGTGCCCTAAGAGTCAATAGCTTTCCATCCTATCCTTTGTTTTCTCAAATCTCAAATTGTGCTACAAAGAATCATTTGATATCCCAGAAAGGTGGGAGGAAAATGATTTGATTAAGCTTCTGCAGCCTGAGAATATGAATAACTTTAATGGCCACAAACTTAAGCTTGAGTTCAATGCACCACTGCTCACACCAGCCTCACACAGCCTTCACCATTATTCCAAAGTTGGTTTGGTTCAGGCCTTTGATTGGATCTGAGACCTCTGGACACTAAGGGATGATGTGTTGACTCTGAAAACAGCTTGACTATCAACAATCTAACAGTCATAAAATAGCCGTAAAGTGATGTTTGTGTAGGCTGTAATATTGATGTTATTCATGGTGGCCAAATAAATGATGGAAGTGCCACAATGTTGGGCAGTGAAATCTGGAGAGCTAATCAGCTGGACCAGCCTGCAGAGAGCTGCAAGGGAAACATAGAACCATTCTTTCTAGATGAAGCAAATCTGATAAACATTTTTAGCCTCTTGGCAAGAGATACAGTGAGAGCTCCAGGAAACCAAATGCCCATTCCTGTTCCCATTTACTCGTTTAAACAAGCTCCTGCTGGGTTTATTTTGGGAAGTAGGTTCTACTTGCCCTACAGAATTTATTGATTTAAGGGAGGAGGTCATTGATCTAAACAAACTTTTCTTGGAGGGATTTTGAAAAGATCATCACAGAAACTAAACATTAATATGTAAATGTGGCTGTACCATTCCCATCTCTCCAGGCTGAGCCCTGTTATATTGCCTTAAATCTATACACTCTGGTCCCCACCCAGGAGGTCCACACTCAATAAAGTCATTGTGTTTCCAAATGTCCTAGCTTCCTCTGTCCTTCTTATCCTTGTCAGGAAGCTAGTATCCATTAGAAACTGGGAGAGAGACTGAACTCAAACTGATTCACAATAATGTGTTCATAACTGACAATCCTTAGCATCAATACCACAGTATTTGCATTTTAAAAGATAACATCTCTTATGTCAAATAAATTTATAACTGGTAAAATTTGAAGCTAAGTGAAAAGAGAACATTAAAAACTCCAAAACAGAGCATCCATGGTTAGCTCCTCTGAGCTGTTGCTTTGTTTCACAGCTGTTCCAAGGACTTTTTCTAAAGAATTCATTTATTCATCACCAAGTATTTGAGAACCTATAATATCCTTGGTACTCTTCTGAGAGTTAAAAAAACATCAGTAAACAAAACAAAGATCTTGGAGTACAGAATGACAGAATATATACCAGACTGAATAAGTACATTTTATAGACTGTTAGAGGGTGATGTGTTCTTGGAGGGAAAAAGCAGAGTAAAGGGGATTAAGAGTGCTGGGTAATTGGGTTGAAGGTTGTAATTTTAAATGTGGAGCTCAGGAAGGCCTCATTGAGAAGGTAATGTTGTATTCAAAGACTTGGAGAAGAAGAGAGAATTAGCCAAGGGGATCTGGGAGAACTTGTTTCTGAAGGAATGGCTAAAGCAGTGCCTGCTCTGTTAAAGGGAGGCCAGGAGGCTGAAGTCAAGAGAACATAGAGGAGAAGTGATGGAGATGATGGGGAACCATCATCCTTGGACAAGTGAAGGATCTTTAGTTCTCTGCTCCTACTCCTGTAGACTTAAAAAAGATGCATAACATGAAAGTCTCGAGTTAAGTTTTAGCTGGGACAAAATGAGGACTGCAGCCTGGAGACAGAACTTCAGATAGCTCTAACAAACTGCTCCAAAGAGGTAGTGGGGGGAGGTCAATATATATGATTTTGCTGAAGGGGTGTTCACACCATTAAGCACTTATCTTACAAAAGTCTTTCTGCTAGTCACAACAAGCTAATGTCACCATAAAGGTATTTAGTGCTTTTCTAGATGTGAGGAGATGCAAGGATTGGGATCATGTGATCAGTTCCTGAAAATATCTATCTAAAGATTTTCTGATGCTGAGAAAGACTGAAGGCAGGAGAAAGGGATGACAAAGATGGCTGGATGGCATCACCAACTCAATGGACATGAGTTTGAGTAAACTCTGGGAGCTGGTGATGGACAGGGAGGCCTGGCATGCTGCAGTCCATGGGGTCACAAAGTGCTGGACATGACTGAGCAACTGAACTGAACTGAACTGAAAGAGTTCCTGGAGCACAATGTGCCTCCTTCTCCACCCTGAACTCCCTTCAGGGTGTGTTGAAGGTCAACAGCTGCAGTCTCACAGGATTCAACCCCCGAAGAGGCAGATGGCAAATGCCCTTGGCTAGTGCCAGTTTGTCCTTGACACTCCCAAGACAGCAAAGGGATCTTTGGAAGAAAACAAGAATGGGGAAAGGGAGACAGAGGATTCAACTGGTATGGAAGAATTGTTTTTTGTAGACGAGTGACTGTGTCTTCTCAAAATCAGTGTAAGGTAATGAGAGCTTTATATCTAAGTAAGAAAAGGAAGTTGAAAAAAACTCTGAAATCTACACTCTCATCCTCCTCTGAGCAGGTAGACAAAATGATGCTCTTTGAATAATATGTTTGAGGAAAAATTCATCACAGATGAGCACTTGACTCTCCATCCTGAACATTTTGGATTGACTTTGGTCAAAGGGCTCTTTTGAGGTTGCCGTTCCAAATACAACCACCTCATTTACATGTCAATTACAAATTGGCAATTCCAAGAGCATTTGCCTGTGATTGAACAACAACAACGAGGGCATTTGCCATCTGCCTCTGGGGAGATCCAACCTTGCCCTGCTACCGCTACTGACCTTCAGCACCCCCGGAGGGAGTCTGAACTCCAGGGGTATTGAAGAGAAGCACTCCAGGGAATCTGGTGGGACAGGTTTTTAGATAGTAAAAGATGGGTTCGATAAAGGATAGAAATGGTATGGACCTAACAGAAGCAGAAGATATTAAGAAGAGGTGGCAAGAATACAAAGAAGAACTGTACAAAGAAGATCTCCACGACCCAGATAATCACGATGGTGTGATCACTCAGTAGAGTCAGACATCCTGGAATGTGAAGTCAGGTGGGCCTTAGAAAGCATCACTACAAACAGAGCTAGTGGAGGTGATGGAATTCCAGTTGAGCTATTTCAAATCCTGAAAGATGATGCTGTGAAAGTGCTTCACTCAATATGCCAACAAATTTGGAAAACTCAGCAGTGGCCACAGGACTGGAAAAGGTCGGTTTTCATTCCAATCCCAAAGAAAGGCAATCCCAAAGAATGCTCAAACTACCGCACAACTGCACATCTCACATGCTAGTAAAGTAATGCTCAAAATTCTCCAAGCCAGGCTTCAGCAATACGTGAACCGTGAACTTCCAGAACTGGTTTTAGAATAGTCAGAGGAACCAGAGATCAAATTGCCAACATCCGCTGGATCATCGAAAAAGAGAGTTCCAGAAAAACATCTATTTCTGCTTTATTGACTATGCCAAAGCCTTTGACTGTGTGGGTCACAATAAACTGTGGAAAATTCTGAAAGAGATGGGAATACCAGACCACCTGACCCACCTCTTGAGAAACCTATATGCAGGTCAGGAAGCAACAGTTAGAACTGGACATGAACCAACAGACTGGTTCCAAAGGGGAAAAGGAGTACGTCAAGGCTGTATATTGTCACCCTGCTTATTTAACTTATATGCAGAGCACATCATGAGAAACACTGGGCTGGAAGAAGCACAAGCTGGAATCAAGATTGCTGGGAGAAATATCAATAACCTCAGATATGCAGATGACACTACCCTTATGGCAGAAAGTGAAGAGGAACTAAAAAGCCTCTTGATGAAAGTGAAAGAGGAGAGTGAAAAAGTTGGCTTAAAGTTCAACATTCAGAAAACTAAGATCATGGCATCTGGTCCCATCACTTCATGGGAAATAGATGGGGAAACAGTGGCTGACTTTATTTTTTGGGGCTCCAAAATCACTGCAGATGGTGATTGTAGCTATAAAATTAAAAGACATTTACTCTTTGGAAGAGAAGTTATGACCAACCTAGATAACATATTAAACAGCAAAGACATTACTTTGTCAACAAAGGTCCGTCTAGTCAAGGCTATGGTTTTTCCAGTGGTCATGTATGGATGTGAGAGTTGGACTGTGAAGAAAGCTGAGCGCTGAAAAATTGATGCTTTTGAACTGTGGTGCTGGAGAAGACTTTTTAGAGTCCCTTGGACTGCAAGGAGATCCAACCAGTCCATCCTAAAGGAGATCAGTCCTGGGTGTTCATTGGAAGGACTGATGCTGAAGCTGAAACTCCAGTACTTTGGCCACCTCATGCGAAGAGTTGACTCATTGGAAAAGACCCTGATGCTGGGAGGGATTGGGGGCAGGAGGAGAAGGGGATGACAGAGGATGAGATGGCTGGATGGCATCACCGACTCGATGGACATGAGTTTGAGTAAACTCCGAGAGTTTGTGATGGACAGGGAGGCCTGGCTTGCTGCAATTCATGGGGTTGCAAAGAGTCGGACATGATTGACTGAACTGAACTGAAACTTTTTCAGAAATTAATTTCATGATCCCAACCCTTGCATCTCTTCATATCTAGAAAATCACTAAATCCCTTCATGGTGACATCAGCTCCTTGTGACTAGTGAAAAACCTAGTAAAATTGGAAAACTAGTAAAGTAAGTGCTTGATTGCATTGAACTCCCCTTCACCAAAATCTTATATATTGATCTTCCCCCACGCCTCTTTGGAACAGTCTCTCAGAGCTACCTAAGGTTCTGTCTCCTGGACTGCAGTCCTCATTTTGCCCCAAATAAAACTTAATTCACAACTCTCAAGTTGTACATCTTTTTTAGTCAACAGGCATCAGTTGCAAACTGAAGGACAAGGAATGAATACAGAGCATTGACAGCCTTCAACATAGAATATAGGTGTAGAGAACTTTCCCTTGTTCAGTCATTGTTAAATTAATCATTTCCCTCTGAGGACATTCTGGACAACAGCTTAGTTCCTTTTTCAGGCTCATTTGCTTTTGCTTTTTTGTTGAATGATTCCAATCGTAAATAAAGCTTTTAATAATTTTGAAAAAAAAAATATTAAAAAAAAAAATTAATCATTTCCCTGCAACTGAAAGCTTCAAGGTGATTTGCTGAAACTTTAAGTTTATATATCAAATTACCTCCCTGTGTACTTATGTATGTATTCCAGACTAGGGATTTCTGGGGATCATATTTTGGGGATCACCTTACATTTAAGATAGGCTTTCTGTTTAAAACGTTCCAAAATACAAACCCTGACACACTTAGAAAACTGTCTATTCTCTATTTTCAAGATACTCCTTCTTTAAAAGGAAGAGAATTTCTTTTTATGTGGAGTATAAGAAATACAACGCTGGGAGTTAGAAGACTTGGATTCCAAAGATGATTGCAAGGAGATTAGATCATATGATTCTGAAATCCTGTGATCTTCTAAGAAATATGATCAGTGAGTCCAGATTTGAGAGAGTTGGTGTGTCAGCCATAACAGTCATTCATTCAACAATAAATACTCTTTTAAGTTTTGTGTGTAAAGTTGTTAATAAAATAGGCATGAGGCTCTTGTTTTTATGACTTAGCTTACTTCACAAATGCCTAATTAGCCTAATTAGTTGGAGTTGTCTAGATTGCTGTGTTGAAAAATAGTGAGGTTCAATAGAAGATATTGGTGGTTGATTAGCAATGTCCACTATGAGTAAAAACAAAGTCTTTGTGCATAAATGGAGCCCAGACACAGTTGATTTTCTTTTTCAGAGGCAACCCCAAACTGTTTCCTGAAAGTTACAGAGCTCTACCAAGGACCCAACATTATATCATTGTTTAACATTATATCATTGTTTAAAAACCAGTCTCCTATCTTCCTGATGGAGTGTGTGTGTGTGCGTGCACTCACTTGTGTCTGACTCTTTGAAACCCCATGAACTGTACAGCCCACCAGGTTCCTCTGTCCATAGAATTTTCCATGGCAAAAATACTGGAATGGGTTGCTGTTTCCTTCTCCTGGGGATCTTCCTGACTCAGGGATTGAACCTGCATCTCCTACACTGACAGGCAGATTCTTTACCACTGAGCCACCTGGAAATCCTTCTGATGGAGCAAAAGAGCTATTTACAGAATACAGACGTGATTTAGACTCAAAGGTGATCTTGTATGGTAGTTAGCATTGTCCAGATGATACTTCAAGGAGAAGTTTAACCTTATCTGGTATAGGTATCCCTGCTGGTTCTGAGAAGTTTAAGAAAATTGACTGATTCTCCCAAAGTGGCTGTAGCAATGGAGAAGTCAACTCATTCTCTTTTAACCCTGAGGTATCATTCTGTGTCTCTCAGTCCTGGGCTGATCTTTTTAGCAATTTGCTACTTCAAGTCTACTTATCTGTCAATCACTGTTAAATTCATTTTGCACAGCTGACTGTGGTGTTATCACAGCCTTCCTTATACTAATGCGTTTAAGAGTTGTGTGTCTTTGAAAGGCTGCCAACATAGAGGAATAGCTGTAAATGCAACTTCCCAGTCAGACTGTCCTTTTCATGATCAGCCTGTAACTACCATTTGCACTTTTTATAGCTTGAATTCTTTGCTGGTCTGACTGCAGTCATTGATTTTCAACAATATATTTCTCCTGTTGGATTTTTTTTTTTTAATTTACCAACACATGTTGAATGAGGGCCTGTACCAGATGATTTAATATTACAAACTTCATTTGAAACAGCTCCTACAAGAAACTTATACTCTATTTATTGGGTTGAAAGGCAATCAAATAACATTATAAGCAATACAGGGAAAGCAAAGCGATATGATAGGAAGATACAGGCATGTTCAAATTCCAGTACTGCTATTTATTAGCTGTTGACCTTGGGTAAGTTAATACTTTACTTCTCTGGACTTCATTTCCATTACCCATTAAGGTGGACATAGGCAAATCTACTTGGCTTATAAACGGTATAATATGTATGAAAACCACCTGGAATATAGTTACGCAGGTTACTGTTTTTAGCAATGGTAACTATTTTAAAATAATTTTAGTATTAACAAGTCAGAGAACAAACATGCAAGAGATATTAGGAACATGCAATTTCTAGACTTTGGTTTTGACTTAGATCCTAGGATCACTGAGGACGCCATGGCCGCTGTTATTCAGGTTTGACAGGGTGTGTGATTAGGATGTTTGTTAGGGGTCTCCCTCCCTGCCTGTCTCTCTACCACACTTTCTGCCTCTTTTCCTTTAAGGAGAGTTCAATGGAGAAAGAAAGAGCTTGGAGGAATGGTCCTTGAAGAGTGCTGTGTGCTTAGGGTATAATCCCAGAAACCTAGACAGTACTTTAAGACCATGTCCACTGGTTAATATAACATTGAGAAAAAATGCCTATTAAGATAGGCATGGAGCCCAGAACTGTCTAGCTTCCTGCAGCCTGAAGACTGTGCTGTCTCCTTCCCACACTGATGCAGCAGCTCTCAAGAGGCTCCAGAAAAATAATCAGAAAGCAATAAAGCTGCCTTGTAGAGCTATGACCCTGTATCTCTTTTTTCTCCCCAGCTTTATTGAGCTATAACTGACAAATAAACATTATATATATTTAAGGTGTACAACTTGATGTTTTGATATACACATGCATTGTGAAATAATCACCACAATCAAGTTAATTAACATATTCATCTTTTAAACTTCCAGTAGATGGGCCCTGATTCCCTGTACAACTCTTTGCTGTAACAAAAGATGCTAATTAGCCGATTGGAATTTCAAAAACCCTATTCACCAACAGCTCAACTGTTATAGCTGAATGGATGGCAAGTTCACTCAAGCAGCCAGTGGTTTATTTGTTCCTCTGCTCAATTAGGTCCCTAGAATGTTCATGTTGGAAAGGAAATTAATGATCAACTAATTAATCCCCCCCAGTCTAAAACTGAGTCAACTGAAGCTTAGTGAAATGGAACTTGGGTGAAGTCACGGTGACAGTCAGCAACAAAGCCTGAGCAGAAGCCATTTTGGTTTTGATATTTTATTACCAAAGAATGTAATTTTTTTTTTAATTTTAGGTTTCTAAAGACATTTAAGATAATCAAACTTGAAACTGTCCCTTCTCAAACAACTGTTTCTGATTCTTTGATCTTGAGAAGATTGTACTTACCTTGCTGAGTTTGGAAGCCATATCCCAGAAGGCTCTAATGAACATAAAAGCTAGTTACAGTATAAATCATGAATGTAAAGCAAGTGCAACATCTATGGCTTAGGGGCAGAATTACCAAGAATAATCATCAGGTGCCTTTGCAAGACTAAGTAACTAATTTTCTATGAATAATTTTGCACAGAAAACTTTTTTAGTTTTCTACCCCAACCTGTGTAAACTTCAGGACCCACAAAATCTGATTTGCCCTTAGGTAACTCTCTAAGGGATCATAGTGGGAATGCTTGGAGTCCGCTGATTTGGCTTCAGTTCTTCTCTGTCACCTGCTACCTGGCTGACCTTGGAGAGGTTACTAAAGATCTTAGTATATCTGTTTCCTCACTTATAAGAAGCAGATAATGAAACTGATCTCATGGAGTTGCTGTACACCTTAAGCAAGGTAAGGTGGGAAAAGTCTTCAGTTTAATGCCTGGCCCAGAGCAAACCTGCAATAAAGGGGCTTTTGTATTATGTAGGGAGGTTGTCGGATATAGCAATTAAGAAAGTGGGCCTTAGAACCAGGTATACCTGTATTCAAATTCCTGTTTTATATTACAATACTTACTGTATTATCTTGGGCAACTTAGTATTTCTGAGCCCTAGTTTTTTCATCTTTAAGACAGGATACTAAAACCTAATCAATACAGTAGTTTGAGATTAAATGAGATGATGTAAAGTGCTCATCAGAGTTGCTTTTGCCTACAAGTAACATCAAGAACAAACATTTTAAATAGCTTAAAACAGTGACTTTTCATATTTTTGACTATAGCCCACAATAAGAAATAGATCTTACGTTGTTCCTAGGTGTAAAAATACGCATTATCACAGGACTAACATGAATCAAATTTGATTATGTATATGATCAAGCTTCATATAGTATTCTAGAAGGGCAAAATAAGAGTGTGGTTACTGAATTCAGGCATTTCCCCAAATATGCCACAATAGCATTGGTATCCCAACATGTGACATGCTTGTATTTTTCTTCTATCTTCTATATCATTTTAATTTACTTTTTAAAGTACAGTTGATTTACATTATATGTTTCAGGTGTATAACATAGTGATTCAATATTTTTACAGGCTGCAGCTCATTTAAAGTCATTATAAAATATTGTACTGTATTCCCTGTGCTGTAAAACATACCTGTGGAGCTTATTTATTTTATACATACTATTTGTACCTCTCATCCCCTACCCCTGTTTTGCTCCTCCTGCTTTCTCTCTCCCCTTTGGCCACCACTAGTTTGTTCCGTATATCTGTGAGTCTATTTCTGTTTTGTTATATTCATTCATTTGTTTTATTCTTTAGATTTCATATACAAGTAATAACATACCGTATTTGTCTTTCTCTGTCTGGTATATCTCACTAAGCATAATACTCTCCAAATCCATCCATGTTATTGCAAATGTCATATGTCACAAATGGCAAATTTTCATTCTTTTTCATGACTTAGTACTATTCTACTTATCCATTCATCTATAGATGGACACTTAGGCTGCTTCCATATCCTAGCTATTATAATAAATAAAGCTGCTCTGAACATGCATCTTTTCAAATTAGTGTTTTGTTTTCTTTGGATATACACTCAGAAATGGAATTGCTGAATCATTTGTTAGTTCTATTTTTAGTTTTCTGAGGAACTTCCATGTTGTTTTCCATAGTGGTTGCACCTATTTATCATCCCACCAATGTTATATTAGGGTTCCCTTTTCTCTACATCCTCGCCAACATTTGTAAGTTGTACACTTTTTGATGGAAGCCATTCTGACAGGTTTGAGGTGATATCTCATTATGGTTTTGATTTTAATTTCTCTGACTAGCAATGTTGAGCATCTTTACATGTACCTGTTGGCCACCCATATATCCTCTTTGGAAAAATGTCTTTTCTAATCTTTTGTCCATTTTTAATTGCTTCTTAGATATTTAATTTTATGAGCTCTTCATATATATTTTGGATATTAGCTCCTTGTCAGTCATGTCATTTGAAAATATTTTCTCTCGACTTTTTATTTTGTTGATGGTTTTCTTTGCTCTGCAAAAGCTCTTAAGTTTAACTAGTTCCCATTTGTTTTTGCTTTTGTTCCCTTCACCTTAAAGACAGATCCAAATGTTACTGTTTATGTCAAAGATTGTTCTATGTCAAAAATTCTTCTCAGAGTTTTATGGTTTCTGGTCTTATATTTTGGTCTTTAATCCATTTTGAGTTTATTTATGTATATAATGTGAGAAAATACTGTAAATTATTCTTTTACATGTAGCTGTCCAGTCTACCCAGCAGCACTTTCTAAAAAGCCTGTCTTTTCCCCATTGTAAGTTCTTGCTTCCTTTGTTGTAGATTAATCGATCCAAACTGTGTGGGTTTATTTCTGGGCTCTTTATTCTGTCCCCTTGATCTATACATCTGTTTTTGTGCCAGTACCACACTCTGTCAGTTTCTATAGCTTTGAAGTATAGTCTGAAGTCAGGGAGTGTGATCCTTCAGTTTTGTTCTTTTTCTCAACATTTCTTTGGGTATTTGGGGACTTTTGTGGTTCTGCATAAATTTTAGGATGGTTTGTTCTAGTTTGTGAAAAATGCCCTGGGCATTTGATAGATATTTCGTTAAGTTTCTGGAGTGCTTTGGTTAGTATGAACATTTGACAATATTAATTCTTCCAATCTATGAACATGAAATATCCTTCAATTTTTTTGTATCATCTTCAACTTGTCCCTAATGTTTTATAGTTTTCAGAACATAGGCCTTTCACTTCCTTAGTTAAGTTTATTTCTAGGTATCTTCTTATATTTCATGTGATTTTAAACTGGACTATTTTCTTGCTTCCTCTGAAAGTTCATTATTAGTGTGTAGAAAAACAACAGACTTCTGTATGTCAGTCTTGTATCCTGCAATTGTACTGAATGCATTTATTAATTCTTATAGTTTTTGTTAGGGTTTCATATATATAGTACCATGTCATCTTCAAATAGTGACAGTGTTACTTCTTTCTTTCCAATTTGGATGCCTTTTAGTTCTTTCTTGCCTGATTGCTCTTATATTGAATAAAAGTGACAAGAGTAGACATCCTTTCCTTGTTCCTGATCTTAGAAAAAACGTTTTCAGTTTTTCACCATTGAGTATGATGTGGTTTGCTCTTTATGGCCTTTATTATGTTGAGGTACATTCCCACTATACCAACTTTGTTGAGAGTTTTTGTCATTAATAGATGTTGAACTTTGTCAAATACTTTTTCTGCAACAATTGATATGATCATATGATTTTAACTGTTTGTTAATATGATATATCATATTGACTAACTTGTGGAGCTTGAACCTACCTTGTATCCTTGGGATAAATCCAACTTAATAATGGTGTATGATCCTTTTAATGTATTGCTGAATTCAGTTTGCTTAATATTTCTTTGAGGACTTTTGCATCTCTCTTCATCAGAAATGGTGAACTGATTTTGGTATGAGGGTCTCATAAAAATGATTTTGAGAAAGATAGGTATTATTTCTTTTGTAAATGTTTGGTACAATTCCCCTGTAAAGCTGTCTGATCCTTGACTTGTGTTTGCTGGGAGGTATTTTTAGTTACAAAATTAGTGTCACTACTATTGATTGATCTGTTTAGATTGTTTCTTCCTGATTACAATCATCTTGGGAGATTGTATAGTTCTAGAAATTTACCCATCTTATCTCCATTATATTGACTCGTTTCTTTTTCAGTTTATTTGGATCCTGTGTTTTTATTGATGACGCTTATCAATTTTATCTTTTAAAAAAACAAACAGCTCTTGGTTTCACTGATCTTTTTTTTTGGCCTCTATATAATTTTTTTGTTTCTATGTTATTCATTCTCTCTCTGAAACTTTTTTTTTTTTCTGGTGACTTTGGGCTTTGTTTATTCTTTTACAGATTACTTTAGAAGTTATATTAGGTTGTTTATTTCTAATTTTTCTTGTTTCTTGAAGTATGCCTGTATCACTATAAACTTTCCTCTTAGAACTGTTTTTGCTGCATCCCATAGATTTTGGAAAGTTGTGTTTTTATTTTTGTCTTAAGATACTTTCTGATTTCCTTTTAAATTTCTTCATGTACTCACTAGTTGATCTGGAGTTTTGTTTTCATTTTTTGGAGTGTAGTTTATTTACAATGATGTGTTAGTTTCAGATGTATAGCAAAGTCAATCAGTTGTACACATACATGTATCCACTCTTTTTTAAAGACTCTTCCCCTATAAGCCGTTAGAGAGTATTGAGTAGAGTTCCCTGTGCTATACAGTAGGTCCTCATTACTTATCTAAGTTAGTAGCATGTAGTTTAGTCTTGATGTGTTTGTTTTTCCCATTTTTCTTCCTGTAATTTATTCCTAGTTTCATACCCTTGTGGTCAGGAAAAAGATGGTTGATAGAGTTTCTATCCTCTTAAATTTATTGAGACTGCTTTGTAGCATAGCATGTGATATATCCTGGACATTCCAAATGCACTTAAAAAGAGTGTGTTTTCTGCTGTTTTTTATATAATGCCCTATAAACATCTATGGAGTCCAGCTAGTCTAATGTGTCATTTTATTTTATTATTATTATTTTTTAATGTGTCATTTTAAACTACTGTTTTTGCCTCCTGTCCAGGCTGCCTCATAACATTGAGCAGAGTTCCATGAGCTATACAATTGGCCCTTTTTGGTTATCCATTTTAAATATAGCAGTGTGTAGAGGCAACCATAAGTTTGTTCTCTAAGTCGTGAGGCGTCTGGGGGAGAATGGATACATGCATATGTATGGCTGAGCCCCTTCACAGTTCACCTGAACACAGCATTGTTAGTCAGCTATACCTCAATACAAAATTAAATGTTACAAAAATTTTAGAGAAAAAAAAACTGCTTTTGTATTGGTTTTCTGTTTGGTTGATCTATCCATCGATGTAAGTGGGGTATTAAAATCCTCTCCAATTATTGCATTATTGTCAATTTCTCCCTTTATGTCTGTTAGTATTTGCTCTATATCTTTAGGTGCTCCTACAATAGATGTTAACAAATGTTTTCTCCCCTTCTTGTATTGATCTTTTTATTATATAACGTCCTTCTGTTTTTGTCTTTTGTTGTAGACTGTGTTTTATTTATATTAATTTTAATTGTGCAGACTGTTTTAAAGTCTACTTTATCTGGTATGACTAGTGCTACTCTGGCTTACTTGTCATTTCAATTTGCATGAAATATGTTTTTTCAAACCCTGATCATTTTTTGTGTGCCTTTAGCTCTGAAGTGAGTCTCTTGTAAGCAGCATATCTTATCTTTTAATCTAATTAGCCATTTTAATTGGAGCAGTTCGCCAGTTGACATTTAAAAATGATTATTGATAGATATGTACTTACTGCCATTTTGTTGTTTTCCAGTTGTTTTATAGTTCTTCTCTTTTCTGTTTTTCTTTTAGTTTCTTCCCTTATGGTTTGATGATTTTCTTTAATGGTATGCTTGTGTTCCTTTCATTTTAGGTTGTATCTGCTGTAGGTTTTTGATTTGTGATTATTATAGGGCTCATATATGTTGATCTGTACCTATTATCTACTTGTCTTATAGTCATTTAACTTCAAACACCTTCTAAAAGATCTATGTTGTCTTACACCCCTGCCCCATGTTTTGTATTTTTGATGCCATATTTTATATCTTCATGTTTATCTTTTAACTGTTTGTAGTTATAGTTGATTTTACAGTTGTCTTTCAGTCTTTGTACTAGCTTATTAAAGTGGTTGATCCATAGCCTTTACTATTTGTCTTTACTTAGTAGAATTTTTCCTTTCCTATAGATTCTAACTTCTTGTTGTAGCCTTTTCTTTTTTACTTATAGAAGACCCTTTAACATTTCTTTTAGGGTTGGTTTAGTACTGATGAACTCTGTCTCTTCTGAATGATAATCTTGCTGAGATTATCCTTTTCCACTCTAAACATGTCATGCCATTTCCTTCTGGTCTGCAGTGTTTCTGCAGAAAAGTCTCTCATAGCCTTATGAGGGTTGCCTTGTATGTGACTCCTTGCTTTTCTCTTGCTGTCTTTAGATTTCTCTCATTAACTTTTGCCATTTTAATTTTGATGCCGAGGTGTGAATCTTTTGCGGTTCTTTGGGGCTCTGTTCTTCCTATACCTGGATGTGTTTCCTTCTTCAGATTCAGGAACTTTTCAACCATAATTTCACTAAATACATTTTCAACCCCTTTTGCTCTCCATTCTCCTTCTGGAATCCTTATAATGCAAATGTCGATACACATGATGTTGTCCCAAATATTTCTTAAACGGTTTTAATTTCAAAAATTTGTTTTCTTTTTGTTATCCTAATTGAGTGATTTCCATTATTCTCTTTTCCAGATCAGGTGTTCTGTATCAGTAGATTTGCTGTTAATTCCTTCTAGTGTGTTTTCATTTATCATATTCTTTAGTTCTGATTGGTTCTTTTTTACTTTCTAGTTCCTTGTTAAGAGTTCACACTATGTTCATCTGTTATTTTCCCTAATTCAGTTAACATTATTACTAATTCTCTGAACTGGTAAATTGTGTATCCGTTTCATTTGTTTTTTTCAGGTTTTTTTTTTCCCTTGTTCTTTTATTTGAAACAAATTTCTCTGTCTTCTCATTTTGCTTATCTTTGTCTCTATGAAATTAGATAAAAGTTACCTATCCTGGTCCTGAATGGGGTGTCTTTGTCTGGGAGCATCCTTGTGCAGTCTGCATGTGCCTGATGGCTTTGGTGGGTGAGCTGTGTCTGAAGTGAGCTCAAGTCACATTTCTCCCCTGGGTAGGCTGGCAGCTATCACTATTGCTAGGAGGTGGAGCTGGAGATGGCAGAGATGGGGGAGGGTTAGAACTAGAGCCAGGTGTGAGAGGGGGACTTCTCTGCTCAATAGCCAACAGTATCCTGTCAAGGGATGGGAGTGCGTCCAAAGTTGCTACAGCAGAAGCCCCGAGGGTCAAGTCAGAGCTGGTTCTGCTCCCTCAGTGTGTGCTCCCCCGCTCCCAGCATTGGCACCTTTGCCCCGTAAGGGAGCACTGCCGCAGCAGGTGCCGGTAATGGCCACCCGCTCCCCGTTCGGGTACAGTGCTGGGTCCAGGCTGGCGCCATCCTCCATGGCAAAGCAGGCTCCAGCAGCAGCAGCCTTTGCTCTCGTGGGAAGCTGTGCTGCAGAGCAAGAGGGGCCACAGCGTGTGCTGGAGTGATCCCGCCTCTGGACCGAGCACTTGCCAGGTCTGAGCCCACTCTGTTCCTGACAGCTGGGCACTCAGCTCGGCTGCCGTGGCCTCTGCCTTAGTATGAAGCTGCTCTGCAGAGCAAGAGGAACCATGGTGGGTGCCCAGCTTGGCCTGGGCCTGCACCGGGCCAGTTACAGAAAACCGGGCCGTCTCGGGCCCTTTCATTCTGCTTCCGCTGCCTCGTTGAGGGAGTAAGAGTGTGTGTGCATTTCTTAAGAGTGGTCTAGGTTTCCGACAGCCCCACTGTCAGTCTCATCGACTTTCAAACCCGCCGAGAGACTTTTCCTACCAGTGCTGGGCCCCAGAGATGGGGTGCCTGATCCATGGTTCAGACTCCTCACTCCCCAGGAAGGGTGTAATCCCCCTCCTCTTCTGTGTTCCCTTCCAGGGTACAGGTCCTGACCTGATTGCTTCTCCTCCCTTCCTGATCCCGACTCTGTGTGGACCTTTCTTACAGCCTTTTGGATGTTTAATACTCATTCTGCCAGTCTCCAGTTTGTTTCCAGTGAGAATTGCTCCACATTTTTGATGTCTTCATGGGGGGAGGTGAGCTCCATGTCCTCCTACTCCACCATCTTGATCTCCTCCTCCACCATCTTGATCTCCTCCTCTTATGGATTCATTAGTTTACTGAACAATATGCTGGTTTCTTCTGTGATAAATTACAAATCTTGGTTTCTCAAGCCAGTATTCTACATAAGCGATAAATACACTACAGGAATCGTTATTCTATTACTGACCTTTCTTCATTCTGTAACAAATTCAAATAATAGCATAAGATTGTAATTTTTAATAATATTCCTTGCCCTTTGAGTTATGAGCTAAATTATACAGGTTCAATAAACCCCTTCAGCTAATGATACTACTTTTGTAGGCTGTAATTCATGTAGGGGAAGTTTTATGTACCTTTCTTCAAGCATCCACTGGCTTGGCATAGATGCACACTACCTGATAAGCTAATTGTGCAAATTTTTCTTCTGTTCTTAGGTGCCCAAACTAGCCATGGTTAGGTTTGTTGAGTAAGGTGTAAGAAGACAGGTAAAGAGGCATCACTGTTATTTGACCATGCTTTTTCTCTGTGGCAAAAATGCATTAAGGCAATCACTGAGACATTTTGGAAACAGGTACTTTTTGCTATTTTTTATGGCTTGTCTATTCCAGTGGAGTGCCAGTTCCTTTTTTGTGATGTTTTGGATGTTAACTGATATTGTATCTAGGGTCCCTGAGGGAGTCAGTCACTTAGTCATATTTTAAACATATGCCTTTATAGTCTCCACTCTTTATATGCATTAAACAGTTTACTCATTCTTCGTAGTACACATTCTAAATACCTAACTCCAGGAAGTATTTTATCCACTTAAAGGGAATACTCTTATGATCAAACCTCATTAATTAAAATTTTAGTTCATGCCAATATGCAATGGAAATTGTCACTTGAAAACCATTTGTTTATGGCAATTCTGCCTAGTGGCAGACCTCTTTTCTAGGTTGGGACATTCTGACCCTAAAGGTATATTTCAGCACCACCCACCTTGGCACACCACTTATCTTAACACCCAGCCTGCCCTTTAACATCCTGGTGAGAGTATGAAATGGGTAGATTAGACAAATGTGTGCAACAGAAAATTGAGGGTATGTTTGAGTTCCTTTAATTGTATCATAATTGGATAAAGCCACTTTTGGACAAGCCAGAAGTATGCTCTCTATTACTTCTGCTATAGGTATGGATAAATTTAAGCTGATCATATGATTTTACTATCACAAATTCAATGGGCCTCACTAAGCAATAACTTCTCTTATCCAATATACCTCTAAGGCAAAAAAGACCTAAGATCATTTATTGTCAAATATGAATCCTAATTTCTGGCAGAAGTCCTCCGTCCAGTGTTAATTTGCTTATATTTACCATCTCTGTAATGTAATTACTTAATTGTAGATTCTGCTTACCAACTTAACTTTGGAAGGTTTACCAGGAAAGTATGTTGGTTAACATGAAACAGATCACAGGTGCATTGCTGAGATGAGTGAAAATTCTGACTGAAAAAAAAATTCCTATGCTAGGATTTTATATGGGATTAGACTTGTTTTTTGAGAGAATTCTTGACTCTTTCCCAAAAGACTACTACTTCACCCTACTCCAACATGAAGAGGCATGAAGAGCTACCATATTTACCAGAGGGAAATGGGTAACTTTCTAAGAATAATTTTTTGGAAAAAAAAATTGTTTTCACACACAGTCTAGAAGTGTCTCTACAAGTTGTCCTATATACAGAAAACCATGTTATTCATATAAGAACAATATATGGACATTAAAATGAGATAATAATGTCCTTCCATTTTAGATCTTTGCAAGTTGACCACAGTCGGGGTCGGGCAGATTTTGTTTGTATGAGATGTGAGTGCCTTGATTTTATGAAGAAGTGTAAACCTTCCTGTTCGCCAGAGCATGTGAGCTGTCCAAATAAATAATGCCAAGTATCTGTGTTGAGCGAAGTTTAGGTTTTCGCCAGTGAGCAGAATCACAATGTGTCATGTTTAATCAAAAGCTTGATTAGGAGAAATAGTCACACAGGACTGCCTAAAGGAAATGTACCCCACTCATCCCACTCAACTTTAACCGCTATATCTTTCTAGACCACACATGAGAGCAACTGCTTGGATCATGATCTCAGCTTCTAGCTGACCAGCACTTCCTATCACATACCCTGCATCTGGGCCCCCAGAGAAAGCACTGGAAAGGGTAAGTGTTCAAAACTTGGAATATATGTGTCAGTGCTTTGAGAGTCTTTAAGTTTCTAAATTCATGACTTGAACTTCCTGGAGGAATTGCATTCCAGGCTTTAGTACTAGGAAAAATCAGTGTCCATCCTTATTTGAAGGAGAAACGATGTTACTCTTCACCGTTGGTGAGTTGGGAGAAGCTCTAATTCCAGTCTGTGTGCTGACTGGCTAGGACCTCGTCATGAAATTCTGGGTCCTAATTTTGCACTTGCAATCATCTTGGTAGCCAGTTCTTACTGACCCTTCATCTTAATTTATGTACTTGAAAAAAATATTTATCTTGGTATCTGGTTTATGTAAGCTCCTTCAAATACCATTAGAAAACATATGAGAATATGAGCATAAAAAAATATTGCATTTATTCATTACTGTATTGCAAAATAGAGTTCTAGAGCTCCTCATGTATGTTTACTCTGAACAGAATGTGTGGGTTTTTTCTTACACTGTTTTGGCCGCAAGTTGTGCAGCAGATGTCAGGAGGCCAAGAAGCTGTGAAAGGCCCTGGCCAAGTCCTCTAACCATTCTCGCCTTAGTGGTTGGAAGGAATTCTTCCCACTTGTCTGCTGCAGCCCTGTTGTTTTTGACTTAAAGATAGACTGTCTACATTGAGAGTGAATGTCTTTCATTCTTTTTGTCAAGCTAATTGTCAAACCTGATTTCTCTGTGACTAGATGGATGCTTTAGTCTTCCTCCAGGGCACTTTTCACCAGATAATTCTCACTAGGCATTTTATGAAAGTGCTAAATATCACTGCAGCAGTGCAATACTACCTAGAGGAGGAATGAAACAATGTGACACTATCTCTTTGTGCAATAATACACTTTTATTTTCCTTTTACCTCTGCAGTCATCTTTGAGTAATTATTGTGTAAACAATAGAATGGAATGAAATTACATTAAGTTGTATGCAAATGGCTCTAGAACACCTTAACAATTATGACAAGGCAATTATAAATAACTTTTTTTTTCCTTAGTAATATATATTTGCTTTTTAAAGTACATTAAAGAGCTGCCATATCTAGGGTTAGCTAGGAAAGAGCGAATGGTACCATCTAGGAGCCACCACCCTGAAAGTTTAGACTCCGGTTTTGAAAATCTGATGGTTTACTATTTCATAATATATAGTCAAGCAGAGGGTGATTTGGGTTGAAAGTATTTATTCTTGAAACTTAACAGCGTTTTACCTTTTAGTCATTGCACAAAACCCTTTCTATTATTTTTCACTCCATCTGGGTATTCTGCAGAATTTCAAGTAAAACACGGATTCTGGTATTTTCAAGTTTATCACCTTTGGAACAACAGATCCTATCATTTCAGGAGACATCAAATCAGAGGTGGGTACATAATTAGCAATCTAACAGAATGGCGCCATTTTATAGAGCATCCTAAACGTTCCAGTGAAGCAAAACTTACATATGCCACTTTATGTAGAGGAAATTTTAGATCTGAGACTATTCCAGAGTAAAGCAGCCTCAGGCACATTCTTAATATGAATTTTTTTTTCCCCCCCACAAGGCACCTCCCTCTCCCAGGAGACAATCAGATTGTGAACTGGTTTTCAGGCAAACCAAAAGAGTAAGCATCCTAGTTCCTAATTCAGTCATTTCAAAAATCACAAGTTATAAATACTCAAAAGATAGACCTGAAATTTTTTGTTTAAATAACAAGAGTAACTGCAGGAAGCATATATAATCAAAAACGTTTTTCTCCTTCCTTATAGCTAAGGTGTGTAATGCATAAATATATGAAAAATAAAATTCACAGTCAGTTTTAAAACTAGAATTCAAGTTTGGCTAATAAATCTTAATTTTATAAGTATATTAATTTCTAAATACAACATAAGAGGCAGTCTTGTCAGATGTACAATTAAAGTATTAATAACAGAAAGGACAACAATGAGAGAAGAAATAGGCTTCTGATAGAAAAGATTCCTTTTGTTGCCAATAAATAGGACCACCTGCGTGTTTCAGATTCTTTTCACTTAAGGGAGATCCAAATTGGTTGCTGAGGGTATTAAATAGCTTTTGAAAACCTGAGCAGCAGTAGTGCAGCTGTGGCATTTGCTTGTTCTCATCCTGTGGGTTGCTAGAGAATAAAGCAGAACTCAGTGTTGTTAAGTTTGAAAAAAATTCTCTTTTATCCCGTTACGTCGAAGCATCGAAGCCGGCCTCTTCACAATCCTCTGATTTTGCTAGGGGGTGGGAGGAAGTGGCAGGAAAGGTTGGAGGGAGGGTGTGGCGAGGGGAGGCATGACAGATCAAGGTGACATCAAGGGACAGATATCAGCTGACACTCAACTGAGCAAATCCGATCAGCTTCACTTCGTCGGGAATCTCCGACCCATCGCAGCCAGAAGCCTGAAAAGGTAAAAAGAAAGCCTCAGTGCTTGTTGGTTGTTAGCGGCCTTTTACAGAGTTGCTCGTGGGAAGGCGGGTCCATCTGCAGTCTAAGGGGCCAGGGGTCCCATCTCCGCCAGCAGACACGCTAAGAATCCCTTTCTTCAGTGACTCCTGGGTGTCAACTGCTCTGAGAAATCTGGTCATCAAGCCCATCGAGGACAGAGGCGAGAGGCTTTGTTGCCCATGAAATGGAACCGCCAGTGAGCCAGCCACAGGACTGCTGGGAAGGCACATACACGTTCTCAACAACTACCATGTAAAGTGTAGTTTTAAATATGCCTAACTTTTAAAAGACTATTGTGAAAATGAGCAGAAGAGATCTAATAGGCCACACTCAAGGGTAAGTTGGTTTTTACCAAAATCATCATCTCTGTCAAACTGGTCAGGACAAAAAAGGTTACCAACTAGTGGAATGGCTCAGGATAGACAACTGTTGTTTAAATAGGAGTAATTTTTACAGGGAAAGGTACTGTACGTTTTTTCTATAACAGAATTTGTAAAAATTTAGGACATATTTATTGCCTTAAAATTGGCCCAGATTACAGAATGCAAAGTACGGTTATCATGTCAAAATCCAAAGAAACTCTAAATAAGCCCTTGCCCATCAAAATTCTCACTGGCCCTAATTCACAACTTATTTATTCTTCTCTTGACCTCCCTTTCCTATACAGTGGCTCAGTAGTAAAGAATCTGCATGCAATGCAGGAGACACAGGTTCCATCCCTGGTTGGGAAGATCTCCTGGGGAAGGAATTGAGTATTCTTGCATGGAGAACTTAATGAACAGAGGAGCCTGGCAGGCTACAATCCATGGGGTTGCAAAGAGTCGGACACGACTGAGGAACTAATCTATAGACACACAGACTGCTCAGACCACCATTCTAAATTGCCTCTACAGTACATAAATCAGAACCGGATGTTATGTAAGTACCGCAAAGTGGGGTGAGAAAAGTTTGAATGCCTGGGAATGAGCAATTAATTACCAAAGGGACATATGAACCTTTTCTTGGCTGAATGCCTGCTAAATAATTGTGAAAACAACTAGTTTCCCAGGGTCAAAAGCCCTTTCCAGTCCTCACAGTGAAGCTGCTTAGCACTGTTCCAAAAAACTGTACAGAAACTCAGCCGTTTGCCAACCCCAGCATTTTCCTATAAAATAGGCAGCTAATTAGAACATATAACTTGAATATTTAAAATAATTATCCTTAACATTCAATGTGAGCAATCATGCTTAATAAGAAAATCCATAGCCTAAAGAGTAGGAATATTAGCTAACATTTAAATAATTTACTTTGTGCCTGCCGATGGCTCTAGTTTCAACTGACAGATATTTGGTAAAGTACAATTTTCAGTGTTTGCATTGCCAGGGGCAGAAAGATCAGAAGCTCTCCTTATCACTGTTAACAAAGCAACACAGGCAGAAACGGCTTCCCAGCTGAGATTTCTGGTGGGTATTTATCACACCAACGCGGTGATCTTTACACCGCCCTGCCCCGCCACCTGACCAGTCTTCTCCTACCACCACTGTTTCTTGACGTATCCTCGTAAACCTTCCCTTCTTCTCTCCTTGTAGCTATTGCTAACATCACTTCCTCAACTCACTGATGGGGGCCAGAGATGACCTGTGTAGAAAACTGCCAAAACATCTGAGGTCAAACTGTTGCTTTTATCAGGTGTGAAGCACATCCATGCATTTGAAAGCTGTATAAGAAATCTGGCAGTGTGACTAGCAGGAGCCAAAAACAGCTAGAAATAAAAACTAAGTCCTTGTGGTGAAGAGTAATGAAAGTGAGAATCTGTGTCATCAGGGCAGTGATTATGTGGGTATAGGGAGGCCATGGCCCATTCTAGGTTCTATTCTCCTTGCAAAGAGGCACAGGCCAGGACATTGGCTTTGCTTCAGGACACTCAGCCCTCCCTCCTCCATGTTGCTAGCTCTGATTTAAGCCTCTTAAATCAGAGGCCTTAAATCCTCTTAAATCCTTACCTCTTTGTAGCCTGCAAAATGATCTTGAGGACAATAAGCAAATGATACTGAAATCTACACAAAGGAGACCAGAAACCCTTAAGGCAGCAGTTCTCAAACTTTATCAAGAACTCCAAATGATTATGTCCACGTGGATTATATTTTTTGTACTTAGAAACATTATTAAATATTTGTATCAACAAATGTGACTGAAACTTAGAAGCTTCTGCACAGTAAAGAAAATCATAAACAAAATGAAAACACAACACACAGAACGGGGTAAAATATTTGCAAACGATGCCACCGACAAGGGTTTACACTAGAAACAAGGGTTTCTAGTATACAAAGAACTCTTAACAACTCAATAACCAAGAAACAAACCACCCAATCCAAAAATGGGCAGAGGACCTAAATAGACATTTCTCCAAAGAAATACAAATGGCCAATAACCCATGAAGAGATAGATGCTCAACATCACTAATTACTAGAGAAATATGAATCTACAATGATGTCCCACCTCATACCAGTCAGAACAGCCACAAATGCTACAGTATGGAGAAAAGGGAGAGCTCCTACACTGTTGGTGGAAATGTAAGTTGTTGTAGCCACTGTGGAAACCAGTATAGAGGTTTCTCAGAAAAGCAAAAATAGAATTACCTACCCTACAATCCAGCAATCCCATTCCCACTGCTGTAGATAAGAGTCCCAGTCTGTTATCTACAACACATAAACAGACTCACAGACAGAAAGACTTGTGGTTGCCAAGGGGAATGGAGGTGGGGGAGTGATGGATTGGGAGCTTGGGATTAGCAGATGCAAACTATCACATATAGAAAAACAAGAATTTACTTTATAGCAGAGAGAGCTTACAATCAATATTCTATAATAAACCATAATAGGAAAGAATATGTGTGTGTACATATATAACTCAAATCACTTTGCTGGACAGCAGAAATGAACACATTGTAAATCAACTTCAATAAAAATATTTTTAGTAATGTTTAAGTACTGAATCTATTTTAAAACATAAAACATGTTTAGGTTATGTTGTATTTACTGTCTTAAATAAAAGGTGTTCTTAAAGTATTCAGTTACTGATTCATTAAACATTACAGAAATAAGCCCACTGCATGCTAATAGTTTCCCAAGACAAAATTAAGAGTAGCACTGCTTCTTACACTTTCTCAAATCTCAAATGTTTTGCTTAATAAAAATGGCCAGATTCTCACACCTGCATGTGTAGTCACTCGACTGCTGTTTCCCTTAAAGTATGCTAAGAAAATACAGTCTCTCACAAATGTCTAGTTGGAAAAGGGGAGAGTATCTTAATAGCCTTTCCAAATAATTGTGGACATCATTTGTTACTATGCCAAAACCTTCGAAGTGCTATTTTCATAAAGCTTAGTTGCAATGTAAAATGTAAAACCAACATGTTAAACTTTTCATAACTGTTATGGTAAATATTGGCCTATTTTAATGGATCTTTTACCCATGTATAATTTTTTAGCATCACTGAGCTAGCAAATGTTCCAAATGTTGACATATTACACAGTATCAATACATTATTATCTATTACCAATCTCATCGGATAAGGCTTTAAATACTGGGTGTGTAGGGTTGTGTGTGTGTGTGGAGGGGGAATGTCCGTTAAACTTACTACGGCATATACAAGTTTTCTAAAATCCTGTTTTTTGCTTGAAATGTGAAATTTCTTATTGAGAACAAATACTGCCCATTGTTTTCCTTGAAGTGTCAGGCTTACTGGGTTCATTTTGAAACAAATGTCTGCCAGATCCCTAGTCTGAAGAGCCAATGTTTGTCAGCTGTTCTTCCAAGTAAAAGTGATGTTCCATGAAAAAAAAAAAAGGCTAGTTTGGCTCACAACTCAATCTCACCAGTGGTTTCCCTGGAGACAACCATCACACTTAAGTACTGAAGAAATGCTTCCCCTCTCATCACATAGACTATTAAAAAGATGTGTTCTCAAGTGGGGATTTAAGCCAGTTGCAGTTACTTTTTAAAGTTTTATTTATTTACAGAGTGATAGAATGAGTGCTTTAAAGATGATGGCTACTACTACAGTTTGATATTTCTGCTTTGGTTTCTGCCAACATTACTAGGTTTGACCACAGTGGCTTTTACACCAATGTTAACACTATGGAAAAAGCCAAGTAACATTTTCGTATTCTTATGAACATTCAGGATCCCTTAAAAAAAAAGTCTCAAGGAACCCCAGAAGTTCAAGACCCACACTTAGGGAACCTCCACTTCAAAGGAAAATGTACACACTTTCAGGAGCTTACCGTGGTGGTGACTGTCACTCAAGTGTCTGTACTGAGTCCCGAACGACCCCACCAGACCAGCAGGCGTAGCCTCATCGCGTGGAGGAGCCAAGATGTGGCTGTCTGACGTCAATCGTAAGAATTCCCTCCACTGCTAGCCTGGGTGCGCTTTGGAACCACCAGGAGCGTTTGAAAACACACCTGTGCCCACGTGCACCCCAGAAGTTGTGACTGAACTGGTGTGGGGTGTGGCCTAGGCACTGGGATGTCCTGAGCTCCCAGGCGAGCCAGTGGAGCCTGAGAACCTCTGTTCTACCCTTGCGTCCCCGTTCCTTTAGGGCCATGGTTCCCAAACTTCAGCATCAGAATCACCCCAAGGGTGTATTAACGCAGGCTCCTGTGCCTGCAGATTCCCTCCAGGTTCTGGTTCCTCAGGACTGGGATGGAACCCCAGAATTCACATTTTTATAAAGGTTCCAGGTGAAGCTGACACTGTCCGTCTGAGGACCACACTTGCAGAACCATCGTTTCAGACTGAATAGGAGACAGAGCTGCTACATGGACCTTCTTGAACTGACAGTTTCCGCAGGAGGAGTAAGTTAATACTCTCAGCTACTTTTTATGTGTACTTTGGGAAATATCACCTTAATCACTCAGCCTTGATAAATAAGGCTCTTTGGCCATTAATTACCAAAATGCATATAAAACGGCTATCTGTTCAATATCACTCATTATTAGAGAACTGTACCAGCTCACACCAGTCAGAATGTCCATCATTCAAAAGTCTACAAGTAACAAATGCTAGAGAGAGCGTGGAGCAAACGGAACTCTCCTATGCTGTTGTCGCAGCTGCCATGGAAAATAGCGTGGAGGTCCTCAGAACACAAAAAACAGAACTACCACATGACCCAGCAATCCCACTTCTGGGCACAAATCCACACAAAACTCTAATCCAAAAAGGTACATGGACCCCTATGTTCAGAGCGGTACTACTCATAATCGCCAACACGTCGAAGCAACCTAATGTCCGCTGACAGATGAGTGGGTGAAGCAGACGTGGTGCATATACACGATGGGATACGGAGCCATAAAACAGAGTGGACTAATGCCATTTGCAGCAACATGAATGGACCTAGAGATGATCATACTAAGTGAAGTAAATCAGAAAGACAAATACCATTCCATATCACTTATATGTGAAATCTAAAATATGACACGAACATATCTTCGATACAGAAACAGAACCAGGGATATAGAGAACAGATTGATGCTTGCCAAGGGACAATGGGTTGGGGGAGGGATGGAGGCTGGGGTGAGCAGATTTAGCAGATGTAAAGCGTTTATGTATAGAATGAATAAACAACAAGGTCCTACTGTATAGCACAGAGAACTATATTCAGCATCCTTTGATAAGCCATGATGAAAAAGAACATTCAAAAAGAATATATATGTATAACTTTTCTGTATAGCAGAAATTAACACACTGTAAATCCACTAGACTTCAATAAAAAATTGCTATCTGCAATGCATGTTAGTAAACTGCAGAAACAAAGTTCATCCTGCTCATGTGTGTACCAGTTGGATGTTAATTACACGTACAGTTGACCCTTGAACAATGGAGGGGTTGGAGGTGCCAGCCCTCCAAGCAGTCAGAAATCCACATATAACTTACATTTGGCCTTCCTTAAATATGGTTCCTCTATATCTACAAGTTGAACTAACCAGAGATTGTTATTACTATTGTATTTATTGAAAAAAATTCATGTCTAATTGGATCAAGCAGTTCAAACCCATGTTGTTTAAGGGTCAGCTGTACTCACAATTTGCGTTCTATCTTCTGTCTCTCTTTAGTCATTAAGTCATATCCTACTCTTGCGACCCCATGAACTGTAGCCTGCCAGGTTCCTCTGTCCATGGGATTCTCTGGGCAACAATGGGTTGCTATTTCTTTCTCCAGCTCTATCTTCAAGGGCAAATTAAATATTTTGTATTGTCACTAATGCAGTTTCAAAAATTCCACATTGAAAGCAGCAAGAGTTACCTACTTTACAAAACTGCAAGGTAGCAAATTAAAAAATGACTTAAAAAAATTTATGAAAACTTGCCTCGAGGCTTACAACAATAAAACCATACTGATAATGTCAAACCCAAAGCACGTACTACTTGAGCTAAAATGCCCTCTATGCCCAAACTGCTTTGTTGAAAGTGAGAAGGTTTCTGATCTCCCTGTTACCAGCAGTGCCAACAACGGAAATCATACTTCACTTATTATCTTTCCTGTCAAATGAAGCTAGAGATCTCACTGGGTGGAGGAAAAAAGTAAATGTATTTCTTTAATTAACAGTATCCTTGCCCCTCACGGCCATTAAAAAAAATTAAAATATATAAGCAGATATACAAGAGACACCTTTTTAAGCTTGAGCCAAGTATTTCTTAATAGTGGTCGGAGCTAAGAGGAAAGAGACTGGAGAATGAGTTGTCCACATGTGACATGCCTCCCAGCCTTGGCTAAACACTGGGACCACCAGAGGGTGCTTTCAAAGTTCCCAAAGCCCAGGCTTCAGGAAGAACAATTAAACTAGGCTATTTGGAATAGGACCCACGCATGAGCAATTTTCTAAAGTGTCCTCACCATCCCTTGAGTGAAACCATTGTGCAGCCAGTTGAAGAACCACAGTATTAATAATTACATAATTTTCAGGACCCTGACATTCTCCTTTAGAAAGCAAAGAAAGCACTGAGATTAAAATGATAAACAGTTGAGAGGACTATGAGCAAGCAGTAGCAGCTTAGGAGGAAAAATGCCTCTAAAACACTTTGATCTAAATAACCAAACTGGATCTCTCTGGTTTTACCGGGATGTCCCACAGACAGCTAAGCCAAGCAGCAGTTCAAATGAGCTCTGTCAAGTGGGTCTCAAACTGGCTGGCAACTGACAACCACAAAGAAAACCTCTCAGGCTTTAACTAACTAGAGCTGGATGGAGAGTTAAATGATAGAAATAGAAGGTCATTCCTGAGTTTGGCTTTATTTAACATCTTTATCTTTTGAGGAAAAACCATCACTTTTCATTCACTGGGAATGCCACACATTACCGCATTCTCAAGCCATAAGGGAAAAGAAAAACTTGCATGATTCTCCTGCAGGTCTCCTGTATCAGAGAGGCCAATATTATTCTGCTTAAGGTACAAAGGAGATCTGGTCTCAACCAGACAGTGTCCAGTCATCCAAAAGGTGAATCCGCAAAGAAACAGAAAACTATAATACCATAAGGGTGCAAGGTCTTGACTGTAAGACTGAACAGTTGTTGAGCCTGGGGCCATGATGCTAGACCAGAGTTGAATTCTCAGCTTTTCTACCATGTCATCTTGGGCGAGTTAACCTCACAAAGCCTCTGATTCCCCAAATATGGGATGGACCCAACGACATCACCATCTTGGGGGATCATGAGGACTAAATTAACTGAGATGATGTAAAATACTTCATGCTCTGTTCTGCAAACAGTGGATGCACATGAAACAGTAGTGATTCCTGTCATTTCTACAGGCAAGGCCAAGGGATTCTGACAGAGACTTAAAAAGAGGGCATGGAGCTGAGGTCACAATCTTAGTTTTCAGGGATCAAAACAAAGGTAAAGAATGATGGCTCAAGTTTCAAAAATGAGGCTTGTGTTATTCTGATGTATTTTAATTATGATCAGTTCAGTTTAGTGGCTTAGCCGTTTCCAACTCCGTGATCCCTTGAACTGCAGCACGCCAGGCCTCCCTGTGCATCACCAACTCCCGGAGTTTACCCAAACTCATGTCCATTGAGTCAGTGATGCCATCTAACCATTTCATCCTCTGTCGTTCCCTTCTCCTCCTGGCCTCAATCTTTCCCAACATCAGGGTCTTTTCGATTGAGTCAGCTCTTCACATCAGGTGGCCAAAATATTGGAGTTTCAGCTTTAGCATCAGTCCTTCCAATGAACACCCAGGACCGATCTCCTTTAGGATGGACTGGTTGGATCTCCTTGCAGTCCAAGGGACTCTCAAGAGTCTTCTCCAACACCACAGTTCAAAAGCATCAATTCTTCAGTGCTCAGCTTTATTTATAGTCCAACTCTCACATCCATACATGACCACTGGAAAAACCATAGCCTTGACTAGACAGACCTTTGTTGGCAAAGTAATGTCTCTGCTTTTTAATATTCTGTCTAGATTGGTTATAACTTCCCTTCCAAGGAGTAAGTGTCTTTTAATTTCATGGCTGCAGTCACCATCTGCAGTGATTTTGGAGCCCCCAAAAATAAAGTCAGCCACTGTTTCCCCATCTATTTGCCATGAAATGATGGGACTGGATGGCATGATCTTATTTTTCTGAATGTTGAGCTTTAAGCCAAATTGTTCACTCTCCTCTTTCAATTTCATCAAGAGCCTCTTTAGTTCTTCTTCACTTTCTGCCATAAGGGTGGTGTCACTGCATATCTGAGGTTATTGATATTTCTCCCAGTAATCTTGATTCCAGCTTTGTGCTTCATCCAGCCCAGCGTTTCTCATGATGTACTCTGCATATAAGTTAAATAAGCAGGGTGACAATATACAGCCTTGACATACTCCTTTTCCTTTTTGGAACCAGTCTGTTGTTCCATGTCCAGGAGATCCAAGACTGCTTGGAGCCTCTAGATGTACATTAGAGACACAAATAAGATTCTACACAATTTTGTTAGGTAAGAAGTTAAGGGATGAGGGATGAAGGGTGACCTAGCCAAAAAGGATGCAAGCTGATCTCTAAACCCTACCCCAGAAATGCCAAGGAGAGCTCACAGATGTGCTACAAAAAGAACCTCAGAGACTTTTCCAACTCCTGCAAGTGCGCCCTAGGCACACAGTGGATACAGACTAACCACAGGGGCTTCTCCAACTCCAGCACATGCACACATGCACAGCTGTGTCCTCAAGTAACCTTAGGCAACTAGCAGTGTATTAAGGATTCATAAATATTCTATACATACACACATTTGATTATAACAGACTGAATTATGGGAAAGACCTAAGTAATACAGCCTGTTGTGCAACTTGCAACTGTCAATCAGAACTCTCAATCCACACCCATCTAGATGAATACGTAAAATTCCTATTTTGCATGTGCCCAGACATGTCCCATCCCAATTGTCCTTGAGTGTACCTATTTGCATTCTGCACAGGGCATGAACCAAGAGGAGGGGACAGGGAGTATAAAAAGGGAGGTCAAGAGGGATCATTGCCACTCCTTCAGGGCTGGCCACCTTCGGCCTATTTTAACAAAACAGCTTGAGCTGTAACCCGTCTGTTGTTTCAAACCCTTGCCACGATGAGACAAGAGCTGAGAAATCCTGCTTGATTGAGCTGTAACAAGACTAGAACTGAGGGAGAGAAATACACCAACCTAAAAACTTCAATATGATATAACCTTCCAGAGAGAGAATACTGGAGAAGAACCAAGACCAGGATTGGATGTCAGAAACAGCTTGCTGGATAAGTGAAATTAAAGCAGAAAACTGGAACGTGTCTAGGTGCTGGTGAGTCAGAGACCAGGCTGGGTGAAGTTGGGAGACAAGGATATTTCAATAAGAGGGAAAAGTACATTCAAAGGGTCAGTGGAGGAAAACAGAATAGGACTAGAGAAAAAAATGAATGAATGGGGGGTGGGGTAAAGAAAGGCAGAGCAGGATCTAAAGGTTTGATTGGGGTGTACTTCCTTAGCCATGTTGTTTGAGTTTAAGAAGAGGACAGTGGAGAGCCAGTCAAGTATCTGGGGGCATTTTGGAATTAGGGATTCATGGCAAATAGTGGCTGACTTTATTTTAGGGGGCTCCAAAATCACTGCAGATGGTGATTGCAGCCATGAAATTAAAAGACGTTTACTCCTTGGAAGGAAAGTTCTGACCAACCTACAGCATATTAAAAAGCAGAGACATTACTTTGTCAACAGAGTTCCGTCTAGTCAAGGCTATGGTTTTTCCAGTGGGCATGTATGGATGTGAGAGTTGGACTACAAAGAAAGCTGAGCAATGAAGAATTGATGCTTTTGAACTGTGGTGTTGGAGAAGATTCTTGAGAGTCCCTTGGACTGCAGGGAGATCCAACCAGTCAATCCTAAAGGAGATCAGTCCTGGGTGATCATTGGAAGGACTGATGTTGAAGCTGAAACTCCAATATTTTGGCCACCTGATGTGAAGAGCTGACTCAATCAAAAAGACCCTGATGCTTGGAAAGATTGAGGGCAAGAAGAGAAGAGGGAGACAGAGGATAAGATGGTTGGATGGCATTACCAACTCAATGAACATGGGTTTGGGTGGACTCTGGGAGTTGGTGATGGACAGGGAAACCTGGTGTGCTGCGGTTCATGGGGCCACAAAGAATTGGACACAACTGAACGACTGGACTGAACTGAACTGGAATTAAGGAAGAATGACTCAGGTTAGAGCCTCAGTGTGGTAAACAGAGCCGGAGGCTGGCAAGTTGTAGGCAGGAAGTGCAGTTCCCAAAGGGGATCCCACTAGGGGGCTGAGAATGGGGATGAGGAGAAAGACAGACTCAAGAGAGGGAATCCAGGGAATTAACAAACTGACGAGAGAAGATGAGGGAGAGTTCCACATTATTCTTATGGCTTATCTAGGGACACTACAGAGGGTGTTTTTACAAAACCTTCAGTACTATGAAAGGGCTGGGGTAGCCACTCCTATTTTATAGGTAAGTGAATTTAGAGACAATGGGAATAAGCCAGCATAAAGGTTTTAATCTCTTGTCCCTAGGTTTACATGTTCAAAGTTTGGAAAATGTCCTGCAGGTGTTATATGCTGTAACTTCTTTTTTTGCAGAATAAAAAAATGAATAAAGAAACATTAATTCTGACTTGAAATGCAGACACAGGGCGCCATTTTTCTCGTCCATATATCCTCATATAAGTGAAATATGTTTACAAGATGCAGGTGAATTAGAAACATAATAGAAGTGAAAAGAAGAGTCCTAAGCTAGAAGATAAATTTTCCAATTTGTTAATTTCTCACTCTTTGTCTGACTAAAATGTTCTTTTATTATCAAAACAAAATTAATTTCTTCAGCTGAATTCTTTCTGTGAAAATTTTTGTGTTTTTCTTTTATCACCCAGCCTGGCCATCTGAAATTAGATGAGGAACAAGGTCCAGAAAGTTAATTAGCACTAGGCTAACATTTACTGTAATGAATCATTTAGCATTTTTTGGCCATGTACATTTTCCATTAAATTTTCACAAGAAATAAAAAAGACCATTAATATGTTGTGCACAGCAAAGTGTTGGTCATCTAGATCTTAAATTGCTTAGCACTCTGGCTGGCCCTTGATAAGATTAATTTATAATTTTAAAAATTAGTCATTTACTACACCGTCTGCAGAAACTTTCCAGAAAAGCATCACTTTTGACTAGCTGGACTTCTCTCCATTTCTAGCCAGGATCACAGGCTCTTAGTTTCACAAGGACCCCAGAATGCTCCATATCTGTATCTCTGTGGCCACCCTAGTTTATAAACTTAAAATCTACCAGTGCAGAAAAACTGCTGGAATATTACCTCTCTATGAGAATCTGTTACTGTGATTTGAAATGTGGAGTTAAAATGTCATGCCTTTGTTGACTAACTTTCAGAGGGCAGTTCTACAATCGCTTCCAATTACTTAAACCATTTCTACAATAATTGCCCTCAATTTTTAAAAGTTAGGACCACCTGGCTTTTGCTTCAGAAAAGGTTTGTTAAAAGAGTATTGCTTAGAACTCAGATTAATTTGTCTTTCTGGTCAAGTTGCCGTACAAATGGAAGCAAAAGGGTACAGACTTCAAGACTTCTCAAATGGCTACTCTTAAAGATGTGATGGTAAAAGAACAAACCACACTTATGGAAGAGGAAATTTCCAATCATGATTAGAAAGTATTCCCAAGTCATAAAAAAGAACAGAATAATGCCATTTGCAGCAATGTGGATGGATGTAGAGATTGTCATAATTAGTTACTGTAAGTCAGAGAAAGACAAATATATGATACCATGTATATGTGGAATCTAAAAAAATGGTACAAATGAACTTATTTACAAAACACATAGAGTCATAGATGTAGGAAAAAAGCTTATGGTTATCAGTGGGGAAAGGGAAGGTGAGGGATAAACTGGGAGATTGAAACTGCCATATACACACTATATAAAATACATAACTAGCACAGGGAATTCTACTCAATACTCTGTACAGACATATATGGGAAAAGAATCTGAAAAAAAGAAGTAGATATATGTATAACTGATTCACTTTGCTGTTTCCCAATTCACTTTGCTGTACATCTGAAACTGACACACCCTTCTAAATCAATTATATTCTAATTAAAAAAAATTCTCATGTTGACCAGCCAAATAATGAATGCAAAAATGGATTCCCACTTGCCTACCCCCCAAACCAACAACAGAATTATGGAACAGGGTATTAAATGATATTACTATTACTTGTTGGCACAGCATGGCGAAATCTTTACCTTCATTCTGTAACTTTCCACTTACCAACTTAAATGTCAATGTTTTTAAAGCTTTGGGATCATCTACAATCTTCTGTAAATTAGCAGCCACTGTAAAATACAAACACAGAGAAAAAGTGTCCAAATTATTTCCAATAACACTGGATTTTCACATCAGTGACTCAGAAAATTTGACTAATGATGCAATAACCTGCAAAATAATTTCTTGCACAGACATTACAAAGTCCATATAAATGACCAAATTACTCTCATAAAGACATTTTCTACCACAACCTACATCTTCGGTGCATCAATTAATCAGTATACACTGGTCCCACATTTTCTACAATAAAAGAGAAATGGCTTACTAGTGGAAAGGAGAAAATGATCGTAGCCCCCAGTGTTTTCACTACCTGGTTCTTCTCAACACTCATTAATAAGAGATGTGTTAGCCAGGACAGGGCAGTTCAAAACAAAGAGGAAACTGGTTTCTCTGGAAATAATAGGTCAGCATTTTGAACTCCTGTCGCCATAAATTCACTCAGTTCTCTGCACCCAGTTTTATCAAAGCAATAAAATACAGTGGATAAGCCCCGCAACTCAGGCATGAGTCTTGGTGCTTTCAGAGCATGGCGATCTGTCAAAGCAATGAATACCACCCTGAGCAACACCTGAGCTGGCTGAACAGGGTCAAGCGCTAGAGGTTGTCCATTTGGAGCTTAGCAGTACAGATACGTTCTTAGTAATAGCCAGATTCATCAGAGATCTGTCCTGCTCTCTGTGGTGCCAGAACGCTGTCATAGAGGAGTCAGCCTTCCCTGCATAGCCTCCTGTTTATGAACAGGATTCTCATGAGGTGATGCTGATAGAAATTTAACACCTTGCTCCTTCTACTTCCAAACTCAAAGTAGAAAGCACCGAGTGTCAAGTACGTGCTGTTGGTCAAAGAAAGAGAAGTTGGTATTGAAGAAATTAAGAGAGAAAGTCTTAATTTTCCAAGAGGAAATCCCCTGCTGCTTCAATAATCAGCCATCTAAAAAGTTATCTGAATATTTGAAGAAAAAATTTAAGAGAAAAATAGTAAACATACAAATATTTTGAGAAAAAATGTTTCAAGTATAAAGTTTCTAAGTAGAAAATAATCTGTGCAAATTTTATTTTCCAAGAGGAAATCCCCTGCTGCTTCAATAATCAGCCATCTAAAAAGTTATCTGAATATTTGAAGAAAAAATTTAAGAGAAAAATAGTAAACATACAAATATTTTGAGAAAAAATGTTTCAAGTATAAAGTTTCTAAGTAGAAAATAATCTGTGCAAATTTTATTTTTCTCTAAGGTAGGCTGAAAACAACCTAGATACATGGATTTTTGACAGAGTAGTTTCATTTAATCCATCTGTTGCAGAGGAAAAAAAACACGAAAATTAGATATTCACTACGGCCTGTTTCTCTTCATAAACCATAATTACAAATACCATTTTATCTTCATCTTAACCTCTTAATACTCCCAATCTGAGTAACTGACAAAGTTTCATTTATGCTAACACTAACACCCCTCGCCCCCATTCATCTTTTTCTCTCCCCTGTTACTGCCCACACAAGCAAATGTACACACACATCACACAGAGATCCTGAGCCACCAACCTCCATCTTCTTTGGGCTTCCTCCACAGTTTCCCAAACTTATCTCAGATAACAAAAATCATCTGCTAATCAACAAGAAATACTGGCTCATGTGCAAAGCTCTGCTGTACCACTCTGCCCACTAAAGCCAGCACTGATGATGTCAGGGCGCTCTGACTATATGCAGATTGTAGCAACTGAACAGGGTCACCCTCTTCTTAAAGCATAAAAATGTTCTAATAGCTCTTTGGATCTGAGCTGATTTCATGAGTGGCCATAAAGTCTTCACATGAATTTCAGTCCTTTCATTAGAGTCTCTCCATTAATGTGGATGATTTACTGCCTTGTTCTGGGTCATCTATTTCCAGTCTGCTCTCTAACGTTCCGCCAAAAGCAGAGCTGCGTCCTACACTAATTCACAACCCGCTCTCTGGTGCGCACACATCTGCGCTAGGGCCAGCTTCCAAGGGACGTGGCTAGAAGCAGGATGGAGCCTGGAGGGCAGCACTGAGCTGCTGGCATCTTAAACAATCATCCCAGAAACCACATCCCCAGTTGTGAACCCTGCACCGCGAAGGACATTAGAAATTCAAATTCTGTCTTCTGCTCAAAGCAAAAATAGCAAAACTGGCCACTTACCTGATTACTTAGCCCAGCTGCTAGGCTTATTTTCAGTTTAGTTGATTCTAATTTGTTGTAAAGTGCTACAAAATAACTTCATTTAACTGACATCACATAAAATTCAGGGTGATGCTAATTTCTCTTCTAGTAGCAATGCTCATTAAAAAGATGGGTGTCACTGTTTTCTCCCTTCTCCTGACTGCACCTGGAGTTCTAAAATTAAAAAAAAAACGCTCCTTACCTGGAACGTGAGCTGAGAAGGAAGGGCTGGTTGTTACTTTAGACTTCCTCAAGTATGTGCTGATAACTTCATGTTTTAAGATACTTTAGTTTCCAAAAAAAAGAAAAAAATATGGGGCTTCTGAACTCAAGAGCCTGCCAACTCATTTCAGATCCCTCTCGGCTTTCCCAAGTAAGACAAACTCACCTAGTTTCTGATGCACACTGTGTTACGCCTTGAACTTGTCCCTTCCCTCCTCCCCAGCCCACTGTCTTTGGTCTTGGCGCTTTCTCTGTCTCTTGACCACACAGGACACAGGTAATACTCACTGAGGCCCTCTTGCCTACACTGTGGTACACGACACCTCTGTGAGAACAGTCTATTTTTTTTCTTCTATTCTTGTGTCCCTGCATCACACTTCAAGCTTCAATCTCTATCAGGGCTAGAAGTTTCTGTCTGCTCTCTTGGATAACATCTGGCTTAAGTATTGTCCTTTATAAAGCGGTAATAATAACATTAACCACATGGGAGAAGGATGCTAATATTCAATACTCCCGTGAATCTAAACAGAGAAGGAAATAAGACTGTCCCAGGGGATGATCTGCTAGAGTCCAGGCAGTGGAGTTGATATCTTTCTGGCAAACTAAGTAAGGCATTCCCCAGACACTGGCTTCTCTATAATTTCCTTGTACTACTCAAATTCTGCATACTTTGACAGCAAAGTCACAGTTAGATAATGACTATTTATGGTTTGTGTTTGTATTCTGAGTGATCATTCAAAACATGTACTTTTTTCCCCACATGCTAGCGTGTTTCACCTTAATCTCATATAGTAGTGATGTTCTAATGGAGGTGACTTAATTGGAGATATTCTCAAGCAAAAGCTTTGGGGAAAAAGCACACCAAATGAACCCAAGGCTGATGTACTCCACTAGCAAGAAATTCTGAGATAAGACAGAAGCACAGACTTGGGTTACCTGACAAGATGATAACGTTGTAATATGTTTTACTCAAAGACACACCCTGTAGGTTGCATGGGTACAGAAAGGAGGCATGAGGTTACATGATAGACACAGGGGTGCCAAAAGAGAATTCAAGCTCTAAGTAAGGAGAAGAGGAGAGGCTGGGGGCTGGGTTTCTTAGATACTGCTGTAACAGGAATGCAAAGTTACAGCTAATTAACAACTCAGTTCGGGACAAAAGAAGAGCTCCGCCCTATAGTTTTCTCTAAATGTCTGGGCTCTTATCTTCAGGAGATGCAGTGTAGCACAGTATGCAACAGCCTGAATTCTCCAGCCAGGGTGCCTGCGTTCAAAGCCCCCCTCCTTAGAGCTGCGTGGCCCCGTGAACTTGGGCAAGTTTCCTTAGCCTCTTTGTGCTAGAAGTTGTGCATCTGTAAGAGGCAGATGCTATTGGTGCCTAGAGGGTTGTTCTTAGGATTAAGTTAATAACAAAGTGCTAAGAATGGTGCATGATGTGTAGCAAGTGCATAATAAACATTAGCTTATTGCCTCTACCCGGGACACCTGCAAATCTTAACTGGTCTCCTTGCCTTCAGTCTAAACTTCTCAAGAGCCCCGTTTCTCACATCAGTTACCTGGAGAATTTAAGTCCTAAATTGGAACATGTTGCCTCCTTAGGTAATACTTTTTAACTGTTCCCATCAACTTTGGGATAAAGCTCAAGTTTTTAATGTGGTCCGTCAGACCCTGCATGGTCCAGCCTCACCTACCTCCCTAGTTGTTTTTTTTTTTTTTTTTTTTTTTTTGCCATTTCCTACCCTGAAGATTTTCCAGAAAAAGCTCTGTAACCCTCACTGTCCTCTACATCTCTACCACTATGTACTAAAATTGTGTTTTTTTAATCTGATTTCCCCACTATATACTGATAACTCAGACAAAATCTTAGCCTTCTCTGCAAAAGGTTTAACTTTGATATACATGCATTCATTCCTGTTGTTCAGTCAGTAAGTCATGTCCAACTCTTTGCAACCCCATGAACTGTAGCATGCCAGCCTTCCCTGTCCTTCACTATCTCCCAGAGTTTGCTCAAACTCACGTCCATTGAGTCAGCAATGCCATCCAACCATCTCATCCTCTACTGCCCTCTTCTCCTCTTGCCTTCAATCTTTCCCAGAATCAGGGTCTTTTCCAGTGAATAGGCTCTTCACATCACGTGGTCAAAGCATTGGAACTTCAGCTTCAGCATCAGTCCTTCCAATGAATATTCAGGGCTGATCTTTAGGACTGACTGGTTTGATTTCCTTGCTGTCCAAGGGACTCAAGAGTCTTCTTCAGCACCATAACTAGAAAGTTTCAATTCTTCAGCGCTCAGCCTTCTTTATGGTCCAACTCTCACATCCATACATGACTACTGGAAAAGCCATATATGTCATATATATGTGTGTTTCATATATATACGAGACATACATCCACCTACACAGAAACTGATGATTTCTCACGACCTCAACTGCTACAACACAAGTATAACCTCCACTATCTTCTCTAGATTTGTACAATAACCTGTTGTCTCCCTGCTCCCATCCCACTCGCTCGGGCCTGACCTCCACCCAGCAATCAGATAAGCCTTCTAACATATAATTAGACCATGTGACTTTTTTATTCAAAGTCCCCTGCCAGCTTTGCAGCTCAGAGTATAAAAGCAGTCTCTACCACGAGCAAGCCTTGCAGTCCACGTCCAACCTCACCCCTCGTCATTCCATTTCCAGCTGCCCCTGCTCCAACCACAGCAGCCTCAGGTCTGCTCTCAGGTGTTCAGAGCCAGCTTCCACTCGAGACCCTCCGTGCACGCCATTCCCTGCTTCTCCATGACCCTCCCTTCCAAGTTGCTGCTCACGTGTCTCTGGCTACCCTATCAATACCCCTACACAGCCCACTCTACTTCTTTACCTAGAATTTTTTTCATAGTATTTATCATCACCAGACCTGCTATATATTTATGAATTTCTGGATACAGCTTTTCATTCACTACCTCACCCCCCACAAGGCACAGAAACTCCAGTGACTGCAGGAACTTTATTTGTCTGTTCATTGGTACGTTCCAAGTGCCTGACACGTAATGTCAGTATAGAGAGTTCTAAGATTCTAAAAATCTTGGGTTAATACCCTCTTACAGAAGAATTATTCATATCTTAGGGGTTCTACAAATGTGTCTCCTAAGAAGTAACCTAGTTTATTTTCCCAAAGCAAATCAATTAACTCTTGACTCATCTCAAGTGAATACTGAGTATCCTAGGCAACCATGACTTTAAAGACTGGCCATCAACAGGCACATGGAAAGATGCTCAGCATCGCTAATTATTAAAGAAATACAAATCAAAACTACAATGAAAGACCACCTCACACCAGTCAGAATGGCCATCATTAAAAAGTCTACAAAATAACAAATCCTGGGGAGGGTATGGAGAAAAGGTAACTATCCTACACTCTTGGTGGGAATGTAAGTTGATGCAGCCACTATGGAAAACAGGATGGAGATGCCTCAAAAAAAGTAAAACTGTAATTACTATATGACTCAGCTATCCCAGTCCTGAGCGTATATACACAGAACAAACTAACATTCAAAAAGATACCCACACCCCTGTGTTCACAGAAGCACTATTCACAATAGCCAAGACATGGAAGCAACCTAAATGTCCATCAACAGAAGAATGGATAAAGAAGATGTGCATATACACGATGGAATACTACTCAGCCATAAGGAGAATGAAATAATGCCATTTGCAGCAACATGGATGGACTCAGAGATGATCATACTAAGTGAAGTAAGTCAGACAGAGAGAAAGACAAATACCATATAGTATCACATTTGTGGAAATCCAAAATATGGCACCAATGAACCTATCCACAAAACAGAAACAGACTCACAGACACAGAGAACAGACTTGTGGTCGCCCAGGGGTGAGGGGGGGAGAGTGGGAGAGCGATGGGTTGGGAGTTGGGATTAGCAGATGCAAACTATTGTACATACAGTGGATAAACCACAAGGTCCTACTGTATGGCACAGGGAACTATATTCACTAGCCTATGAATAAACCATAACGGAAAAGAATGCAAGAATGTATATATATGTATAACTGGATCACTTTGCTGCACAGCAGAAATTAACAAAACATTGTAAATCAACTATACTTTAGTAAAAAAATAATAAAGACTGGCCATGTTTCTTTTAATTGAAATATAATTGACATATAATACCATATTAGTTTCAGGTGTACAGCATATTTTTTCAATGTATGTATATGTTATGAAATGATCCCCACAACAGGTCTAATCAACATACATCACTACATGCCGGGCCCAGGGTGTAGCCACAGTGAGTCCCCAGAAGCCCATTGACAACAGTTTCTCAGTCCACTGTAGCCTTGTGAGTTCTGTGGACACGAGCCCCTTTGGCTTTCAAAGCTAGATGGGTTGGGGGCTCATCTCTCAGGTGCAGGTCTTAAAAGCTGGGGTGCTAGAGGTGGGGTTCAAACCCTCCTCAGGGAAAAGCTTGGAGTTGAGTTCCCTCCCGGAGCGGGACATCATGCCAGGGTGGGGCTTAGGGCACAATTGTGTCTTGGCCCCTTCCACTGGTTTCAATGTGTGTTTTCTCATTTGCCTGATATGAAGGAGCTGCCCAGCTAACTTGGGGGTTCCTTTCAAAGGAAACTATTCCACACATAGCTACAGATCCAGTGTGTCCATGGCTGAGTTCAGCAGCCTTCTGTGTCAACATCTCAAACTGGAACCCAGGATTTCTCTTGACCTATTTCTCTCATCTGCTACCGCCCATCTGTCTGCACATCTGTCTGCAATTTCCGACAGCTTTGCCTTTAATATAGATTTGCAGTGATTTATCTCTTTTCAACTCTATCTCCTTCTCCCTATTTCATCCACAAGGAACCACCAAGACTGACTGAATTTCACTCCTTTTTTTCAGAGGAGAGTCTAGCTCACTTTCCAGGTAAACCAGCCAGACTAGCATAGGTGGTCCCCAGACAAAGGATATAGCATAGGTGTGTCCCCAGACACAGTGGATAGGAGAGGATTGGACATGGTGAGTATCAAGTATCATGTGACCTCAAGGCCAGCTGCCACAGTGGGGACCAAGGGTCACACCACTGATCTTCGCTGGTACACCTCTCCCCTGGGAAATGAGAGCGCCCACTCCTGGAGGAACAGTTCCCAGATGGGTCCATGCAGGACCACAGCAGTGAGCACTATATGCTGCTGCCCAGGCAATCTGCAGGGGTTTCTCATGGCTAATGAGTCTCAGCTTCATCCCTCTTTGGGAATTTCCTTCACCAAAGTGTGCTGTCTCTCCCCAAAGGCAGCCTGCATCAATGACTGGTCATGAGGGCAGAAAGGCCCCAGTGCCTCAAGGCAGGACTGTTCCAAGGGTCAGCTCTGATCCAAAGCTCCCTGTGTGATTAGTGAAGCCTGTGGCTGTGGTTGAATCCTAGTTTTAATTCTTCCATCTGCAAAATTCTACTTCCTTTAGTCCCTCACAGATGTCAATCATGAAAGCACTCCTCAAAAAACGACCTGCATGCAAACATATGCCTCTGAGTCGTCTCCCTGGGAAAACTTAAGACTCCACCCATGGATAGACATGGTACAATCATCTCAGAAGGTGTTCTCATAATTAAAATTTTAGGACAGTACAAATGATAAATAAAATGTTCAGGGAAAAGGGGGGAAATGAGTGTATCATGACATTTTTCTTTACATTTTGCTCAAATTTGGGATCCTGGACGATGGGAAAAAGCAGTAGTTTAGAAGAGATTTTAGAAATGTTACAGGTACTATAAGCAAGCAACCTTTGACATCCCAATTTTAAACAGAGTTGAGTATTAGTATTATTTACATGTAGCAGAAAGGGATTATGGGGAAATAATAGAAATAGAAATTCACTTGCCATTCTCGTTAAGGTTTGGGCATATTCCAGTTAATTACTATTATCCTGGTGTAATAGGACACTCTGAAACAGTATGGAATAGCTAAAGTGGCTGGTATTGAATGTGTCCTCTAAAATATAATAATAAAACTGATATTTTTATCCTGAACTTCCTTTACTATACCTTTACTTTAAGGTATAGTTTTATGAACTGGACCACAGTGTGGTAATGAAAGTGTCCAATAATCATTGTGTTATTATTGTTCATTTTGAAAGCAATGAAATGGTATAATCAATGAAATTGCAGCCTCATTTAGCTGGTAGAGGTGATGTACCATTCTGTTTATAGTTGACTGTGAAGAATGGCTAAACTTTAAAGTTGTGCTTGCCAAGAATACCCAACGTTCATCTGAGATAAAGGTAAGAATTAATTTATTTGTTCTGGGAAAGAAAAGAGGATTACTGCTTAGGAAACACAGTTGTTGAAAGGACGTTAGTTCTTTAAAAACAAAAATAGGAAGAATTCTATTACCATGGGATTTTTAGTATTGGAACCCTCTAAATTGTAGGCAAAATTTTGTCCTCACATTACTGGGGGAAGGGAGTGTAGCTTTTACCAGATTCTTATGGGGTCATGTCCTTAATAACCTTAATAATTCTTATTCCAAATATTTATTACCATCTTCTCTTACACTAATGCAACTTGGAGGTGAGCCTTTTGTTTCTGTAACAGCCTTACTGAAGTATAAGTGACATGCAATAAACTGTACCTTTACAAAGAGTACAATGTGGTGAATTTTGACACATGTATATGCCAGTAAAAGCATCAACACAAGCAGGACAATCAACATATTCATCACATCCCCAGATTTCCTCAGACCCTTTATAATAAACCCCATTACCCCTTGCTTTTATTCTCTCCAGGAAACCACTATTCCATTTTCTGTCACAGTAAATTAGCTTGCATTTTCTGAAATTTCATTCAAGTGGAGTCATAAAGTATGTACTCATTTTGTCTGGCTTTTCTCACACATCATAATCATTTTGAAATCTATCCATGTTGCAGGTGTATTAAAAATTATTTTTTTTGCTAAGAAGTGTTCCATTGTATGAGTATATGACAGTTTGTTTTTGTGTTCACCTCTTGATGAACATTAGAACTGTTTCCAGGGTTTGCTGTTAAAAATAAAGCTGTCAACATTCATACACAAGTCTTTGTATAGACATATGTCTCCCTTTCACTTGGGTAGATACCTAGGAGTAGAATGGCGAGATCATATGGTGAAAATGAAAGTTAAAGTTGCTCAGTCATGGTCCGACTCTTTGCGACCTCATGGACTATACAGTCCATGGAATTCTCCAAGCCAGAATACTGGAGTGGGCAGCCTTTCCCTTCTCCAGGGGATCTTCCCAACCAAGGGATTGAACCCAGGTCTTCCACATTGCAGGCAGATTCTTTATCAGCTGAGCCACAAGGGAAGCCCAGATCAGATGGTAGATATATGTTTAACTTTTAAAGAAACTGCCAAAATGTTTCTGAGGGTGATTGTGCCATTTTTATACCACCACCAGCAGTGTACGAGAGAGATCCAGTTTCTTACACACTTGTCAGTGCTTAGTATGATCAGTCATTTTAATTTTAGCCATTCTAATTAATGCGTAGTGAAGTTTCACCATAGTTTTTAAATTGCATTTCCTTAATAGGACATCCTTCCATGTACATATTTGGTGGTCTCTTTATAGTCACTTTCTGACAAAGTATTAAGAGCTTCCATAAAAACAAGTGTGGCTTTTCTGGGTTAAGTTGAAGGCTTTTTTCTACAAAGAACCAAAAGTTTTTGTTGAGGAACCCTAGGCATTTCTTTATCTGAGAAGAAAAATGTTCCGAGAGTGTGTATCAGATCTTCTAGATCATTTAGCCAATGAATAACACATTTATACAGGTATCAGACCTAGCTCCAGCAGCATCTGCCCACATCCTGGAAACTCCCAGAGCTTCCTGTACTCTTCAGAAACCTCAGTTCTCTTTCCCTAGGGGTTTGTTAACGTGTAAGTCTCAAGTCTGAGTTGAATTAAAGAAAAGAAGGAAATGATCATATAACAGAAGGGAGAAGAGACAAGACACAGGAAATTCATCCAACTTTGATTTCTGGAGGCACTGAGAAAAGCTTTTCCATGTCTACAACAAAAAGGTTTTATTTAATTATGCTAGATATCGAGACTTCTCCAAGACAAGAGTCTTACACCCAGAGGCACATTCTGGAATATTAACACGACTATCTGTTTCAGAAGCATGAAGCCAAGAAAAGACTCTGGGAATCTGAGGACAATCTCACAACCACTGTTGAGGAAGACTTACACCCGCATTAACTAAACACAAACCAAGACAACAAGCTGACTGGTCTCCAGTGTACTGTATGTAGGAGACTAAACACGATCTGTCTCCCCCTTGGTACATATAATCCCTTGATTAAAAACAAAAACACTCACACAAATAAGTCTGTACAACCTAAGTCTGTATAAGTCTTTAAGCTGTCTCTACAATCTTGTAAAATCTTATAAATTTTAGGAAAATTCTGATCAGTCAGAGGAAAGATGCCAAAGGGAAATAAAACAATGAACTTCACAGGATGGATTTTTTTTTCTTACTGTCACTCTTGCTTTACCTTAATCTATTTTATAAAGAGGTTCTGCAATAGCCATATATTAATAAAACACACACAGGCTTGAGGATTAACCCAGTGGCTTCTGGGCTGGGAAAAACTTTGGAAAAGTTAAAATTAATGAGACAGTAAACACCCTGATATGAGGAATTCTACTTAAATTACGGGTCAATGCAGCCAACTGAGGCCAAGTCACCTGGCCTGAGCACAGAGAGAGGAGAAATCTGAAGGACTGAGCCTGGCGCGTGGTGGCAGCCTGGCAGACACAAGCATCCGTCATGCTGGGGGCCCACCCATGCCGTGGAGGACACAGCTGGGCATCTGTTTGCATCTCCTGGCACTGCCCCAGAGAAGGATACTTCTTTTATCTTTACCACTCGAAGTTTCTCTTTTCTTTCTCGTGCTATACTCCAAAGCATGTAAAGTAAGGGTTCAGTAGCCAGTGAACGGTACTGAGTAAGGCTGAGTAACTGTCTTCTTTAATAATAAGAAATCAAAACAAGGGTTGCCTGAGTCGTCACTCTAGCTTAGTTCATGGCCTAAAAAACAAAGGACATGGTCACCCTACTTACAAGGGACCAGGCTGAGGCTCTTTGAAAGCAGACGCCGCCAGTCACCTTGAGATCTCCTGTAAAGTACCCAGCACTAGGCCTGGCCCCCAGCAGACACTGGACAAGTTAACAAAGAAAAGATCAGGAAGGATTTGGCTGCCAAGATTAGAAAGCATTTTGTTCAGAAGCTGACATCCCCTCACCTCAAAGGTGAAGAAGATAAGCAGAGCTGATTAGGGGAAAATGACAAAAGCTTGTTGTATGAGAACTCCACCCTCCACTGAACATGATCACCTCACCCTGCAGAAGTCACCCCCCTGACAGCCTTCCCTCTCCTGGAATGGCAAAGGCCAAGGAGGCGCTCAGACACACAAAGGTGTGTTTAGCTCACTGCTGTACCCGATACCCAGCACAGGGTCTGCCTCAAAGGAGGTGTACGTAACTCAAGATGGAATGAATGAAAAGAAACTAGTGGTATATTATTTTCAAAGATAACATGTTAACTCATCTAGGCATCTGCAATTAAATCTGAGTCTTAATCTCTCCTTAGGATAGGATCTATTTCACAGTAAGGAAAGGCTAGGCAATTAGAAACCAGTGGAGATGGAATTATTCTCCTTTATTGTGGAAGGAAGGGGTGAAGCCTGTCTGTCCCTAAAATTTAACTAAACTTATAAGGGGTTCAGGCATTCACATGTATACCTTCTGATTAAAGCACATTTAACTTGAGACATCCTCACTCCCGCCTCCAGTGTTAGGTCTTCCAGAGGCTGAAGGTTGGGTATGAACTCACACTTACCCCATCTTTTAATTATACTAGATGGTCAAATAATGCTCTAGGTCTCCTCTCCCTGAAGTATACTACAGAACCCGGACTGTGTTTTCCTACCTTCCTGTGCCTGCTCCCACCCCAGCTTGAAAACTCAGAGCCTCTGGACTCTAATTCCGCTGTTTCCAACCTTCCAGAGTCTCAAGGCAGGGAGGGGTGGGCATAAGTACTAACTCAAAGATCCTTCAGGCATTTCATCATGAGCCATATTAAGAGCTGATGAGATCCCTGAGAGCTCAGCTCCTCTGAGTTATAGGGCAAAGGCTGGGGATAGAAAGCACAGAGTGTTAGAAGTTGGGTTCAAGAGAATTCAAGCTATTGCTGGTTAAAACCCATTACTTCTTAAAAGCAGGTGTGCATTCTCATATGTATACTATAAGCATCCAGCTATTAAACTAATTATTAAACTAATCTTACAAGAGGGTATATCCTAAGCTGGTGTTCCTGCTAGATTTAGGGGACATACAAACGCGAGTAATGCAAACCTGGCCTTGCTTACTGTGTGGGTGGATTCATAGAGGAATAATTATCTGAGTGCTGCTGGTGAAGTAGGAATATGGAGCGAGGACAGCATAGAGGCAAGCTGCCCAGAGACAGAACCCGCCTGCAATGCAGGAGACCTGGGTTCGATCCCAGGGCTGGGAAGATCCCCTGGAGGAGGGCATGGCAACCCACTCCAGTATTCCTGCCTAGAGAATCCCCATGGACAGAGGAGCCTGGGGGGCTACAGCCATGGGGTCGCTAACAGTCGGCACGACTAAGTGACTAACTACAGCAGAGCAGGCTTCAGACAAAGCAGAGCAGGTGTCTGACCTTGCTTCTAACCTGCTTGGACACCGCCCTGACTCTGAGTTTCTGCCTGCTGACTTCCAGCAGGAAGACTTCCAGCACCAGAGGTAAGATAGGAGGGATCTTGAGCCCCTGGAGGGGATCTGGCCAACCAAGCTCCACGTTTAACAACATTCCAAGTTTTACATGACAAAACAAACAGCATTAACATGGAACCAGAGCCGCAATTTGCTCACAGATTTATGATGGTAACAGTTTTCAACCTGGGATTATAAACCGGAACTGAACTGCAATCTTTGAAGTCTCACCCACGGAGCAGATGCACTGCCTGGGACCTTTTCCCCAGTGGGACTCCAGATGTGCTGTGACACGGGACTTCCCAGCACTGTTTGAATCTGGATGTTAGTCAAAACCTAATTTGGGGAGGGAGGTGGGAGGGGGGATCGGGATGGGGAATACGTGTAACTATATGGCTGATTCATGTCAATGTATGTCAAAACCCACTGAAATGTTGTAAAGTGATTGGCCTCCAACTAATAAAATAATTTAAAAAAAAAAAAAACCAAAAAAAAAAAAAAAAAAAAAAAAAAAAAACCTAATTTGGGGATGTATCCTCTGCTGTTTCCAGTTCTTTTTTAATGTTAATGTTAGTACATTAAAAGTAAGCTAGATAATTCTCTTATAAATATTGGTATTATTCATTTATATACTATGAGTAGCTTATTTTGTTAAATAATCCTTTGAACCTGAGACAAATGTGAAAACTTTCGGCAAAACAGGGATGAGTGGAGACACAGGTGAGGAGTCGGCTGAGGCCAGGCTTCCACCAAGGGAGTGCGGACTTTATGCTGTAAGAACAGGGCTTTAAACATGACACCAAGTAATAATGATGTTAACTATACATATTGAGGAATGTTATTATTTATGAAAGCTTGGAGAAATAAAATTTGGGTTTGCCTTTGTAAATGTAAAAATATCTTAACAGTCAGGTGACATGCTGACTAGAACTAAAAATACCATTATATATGTCAACTTATTGTGTGCGTGTTGTTGCTCCATCGTGTCCGACTCTTTGTGACCCCATGGACTGTAACTCGTCAGGCTCCTCTGTTCATGGGATTTCCCAGGCAAGAATACTGGAGTGGGTTGCCATTTCCTTCTCCAGGGGATCTTCCCCACCAGGGGATCAAACCTGCCTCTCCTACATTGGCAGGCGGATTCTTTACAGCTGAGCCACCTGGGAAGCCCTGACAACTTATTAATACATTTTTAAATGAAAAGCTTTTACATGTACAGCCAGTATGCATATTTACTGCTCATGTAAAGTGATGTCCTCACATAGACTGTGAAAGAAGGCAATAAATAAAAAATATTGTCTGGGTTAAGATAAATTAAAGTGAGCTTTAAAATACCCGACTTCGGTACTCTCATGCGGGCAGCTCTGCCTCATATATTCTAAGATGCCTGGGTGCATGGGATGTGGGTTTTAATGCAACTAACCTTACATAGAGGAGCTTTTTCCTCCCGATGATTCATTAATTGAGAAATCACTGTATCTCGCTATGTTAATTGCCCTAATTGAACAGATAAGAAACCCCCTAAGAGGGTCTTCATTTTTCTTTCCTGTTATGGTTTCCTTACCACTAGTGTAATGGAGAAGTAAGAGCTATTATTACAAACAGATATTTTTAAATAAAATAGTGGGGGAAAAAAACCAGTGGAAGAACTTCAGAATTGATCATTTTTGTCCATTTGTGTATTTTACCAAAACACTGTATGAATAGAGGTATCAGTGGAAAAGCAGCTTACATTGTGTCCTGATGTGAGGAGGGACATCCAGGGGTTATCAACTCCAGCCTTTCTTCTTCAGGCAGGATTGCTGTACATCATTCAAGACCGGGAGGAAGTTGTTTATCCTATATCTGAGATTGTCTACAGAAGGACATTCTGATATTTCTTTATTACCCATTTTCATAGCATACCAGTTATGATATTATTACATGATAGCTCATCTTAATGAAACCAGTAGCCTTACCGAACTTTTGGTGAATAAAGGACATTAATTCAGAGGGAACTGTGTCTCTGTAAACAGTAAAACATAGCCTCAAGGACTCCAAAGTGTATTACTATTATCAATAATAAGTATTAACTTGCATGCTTTGGGGTATCAAGACATTTGTTCAGTGCCTACTATAAACCATAAGAAGGTACTTTTTAAAAGTAAATAGCATAGAAATTCAACAGCTTCAAAACAACCTTACATTTAAAATTCTTAGCATCCTAAGAATCATTGTTACAACAGGCCTGAACTTCTAACTTACTCATTAAATAAAATGCAGTATTTGGAGAAAGAAAGAAAATATAGTATGCCAGACATTTAGATCACAGACTCTGTAGTCACAGCTTTTCTAAGTCTTACAAATATCCCACTAATATCCATCTAGACTGGAATTCACCAGTTATGTGTGCATGGCCAGCACTACCTGGTTGAACAGACACCAATATATTAAGACATTCCAACCCTATTTGGGGTGGAGAAAGCAGAGATCATCTTAAATGTATGCTTTAGGAACACTGCCTTTAATGCCAGCCTCAGTCAAAATAATTATCAAAAAGATACTTTTTGTTGCTGTTATCAGAAATTACTTGAAAGAATGGCAGGGGAAGTAAGATAGCCTGCAGGACTCCAGGGGTCTCTAAGGTCTCTAAGGATTGAACGGGGATTAAATCACTCATATGCTTAAAAACACCAACCCAAAGCAACCCAAGAAACAACTACTGAAATTTCTGCTTTGGTCCTTGGAATGATAGTGGAACTTCAGAACGAGGAGATTATCAACCTTTCAGAAATGTTATGTATTTATAAAGGGGTCAGTTATCAGAAGTTCTTTGCATGTACATGAAACATAATAAAACGAATTGAATTTCAGATTTCCACCCCCATCACTAATAAATATAGATCAACCTGCCTTAGATACCCAAGTGCAACAAAATGGATTTAGACTTTATGGCAGGTAGCAAGTAAAAAATAAGAGGAATAGACATCGTGTTGATTTGGGGAACAAAAATCAGAGGGAGACAAATGAAACACTTCTGGCAAAGGAACAGACAAGAAAGGAACACTGGTGAGGTTATTATAAGGCACAGGTAGCTCACTATCCACATAAATAAACTGCTGATTATCTTCAGAAAGGAACCCTTTTGTTGGAGGACATGGAGGGGCCTCTCAGAGTGTGTGAGGACTAAGAGAAGGCCCAAGTAATCAAAACACAGAAGAGGAGCCAGAAGAGAGATGCTGACTCAGAGACGATCATCAATAATGCACTAAGGAATAAAAAAAAAATCAGAAGAATATTTGGCAGCAGTGAAGAAGGCAAACAAGACTGAACTGTGTGTGCAGTATTGGAGAACAAGTCAAGGCTACTTATTCCGAGGCTGTTTAAGGCAGCAAGATCTCCTTAACTCTGAGCAGATCTGGCTTTTCCTACCCACTGTAAGAAATCAAATAAAATGCTGCAACTGAAGTCCATTCCAGGTTGAATGGGGTGGAGGGTTCAAGGGAAGACAATGTAGTTCCCAGCTCCACAGCAGTTCCACTACAAAACTAAAGCCCTCTTTTCCCCTTCCCGGGCTTATCATAATCCTATACATTCAGGATGTTAAGAAGAGGATTAACAGATTTAGATTAGCCAACTGTGAGAAGAGTGAGGATGTATAGATTCTGCAGCCTTCGTAAACTCTGTGATAACATCACTTCTCTTCATTGACACTTCTATGGCAGCAGAGCAGTTATGAGAAAAATAAGACTTGCTAATCCTGAGGCAAAAGGTAAATAATATTTCTCTTTCTTACTGATGTATTTTGTCCATGGCTATCCAATCATTTAATAAAACCAATCATTAAGGAGATGATCACTGAACTTCTAATCAGATCCTGGGAAAGGCACAGCAGAGGTAATCCCAGCTGGCCAAGAGCCTGATGTTTTCACAATCAGAGAGCATTCTGCAACTAGTCACCCAGGGAATACTGAAGCCTTCAAATAACACCCAATTAATCATGTCTTTCTGTGTTCCTTTTAATGAGATTTTAATTTCATTGATGGCGAGTGACCAGTGGTTGATCATGTCCCTGAGTTGCCAGTTCGACTTTGAGGAATTTTGCAAACCGCAATAATGAAGTGGTTCTGTTTGTAAACTCTTATCAATGATCGGTAACACGTTCACTGAAATTTACCATGCTCTATGTGTATCAACTTGTAATCCTTGCAGTTAGCCTGCCTTACGAGGTTAAAACTAGCATCTGCCCCATTCTACGGAGCCAACTGAGAGACGAAGCACTTTGTCCAAGGTTACACGGCTAGGGAGGGGTGGGGAGTACCCGAAGGCTGGCAGTCTGGATCTCCAGAGCACGTACACACAACCCCAGTGCATGCTGCCGCTCAGATGGCTGCCTCCTGAGAACAGGTCAGTTACTGTCTGAAGATAGTTAAAAGCTGGGATTTAAGAAGCACTGCTGGTGCCCTTCACGTATGGGTCCTCCCCCCTACATCAAAGAACAGGTGCCAGCACATTTAAAAGCCAATTTTGCCACCGCAAAGCAACAACCAGGTTTCTACGAAGATCCCCTTGGGGATCCAAAGAGTGAACCAAGAGAAGCAGCGAAGCGAAACACACATCCCAGAGCCCTTTGTTGTCCATCTTGACTGCTTTAGAAGGAATTGGGGCTAACACTTCCCAGCATAACATAACATCATCGCATCATCAGTTTGATCTTCGTGTCCTTCAACCAAATTTTTCCAGATGCCGCAACACTGAAAACACTGACAGCTGGTCCCAGTCAAAGCTACAGAAAAGTAAGCTTTGAGGATTGTTGTGTTACTGGTGCTTCTATGGATTTTTTCCTGCTTTAAGGAAAAACAAACAAATATTTTCTTAGGTGAAGGCTTCATCTTGGTAATTTAACGGGGAAAAAGTGTTGCTGGAATAGAATATGGTGACAGAGTGGATTTAGTTTACGTTAAATGACAGTTATAGAAATTCACAAGTATAATTCCTGGGTGATGATGAGTATGTTTAAAACCACCTAAAAACAAACAAACAAACAAAAACCCCAAAACTGTGGTATCTGGATATATTAGGAGAAACACCTCTAGCAGGCAACATGGATAAGGAGATGGGCCATTTCACTGCTTGCTAATGGTTTATGGTTTGTGGGGGGGGGGGGGGGGGGGGGCAGCCACGGTGACAAATAGGGTACAGTGAATAACCCATGGTTTGAACCGAGAGCAGCCCTGAAGACACCACCATCCTCAGACCAGAGACCCAGGGTGAGCGGCACTGACATCCCGTAATTAATACCGTGGGGCTAGGCCAGGGCAGGACTGAGGATATGATCAATGTCCCATCACTCAGGGTGAAAACCCACTCGCCATCATCATAAGGAACCACCATATGCGTGGATCTATCCTCTAACAAATAAAGCCAGGCATTCTCTACAATGAGGAATGAAAAAAAATAATGTGGTCAAGTAGGACCATGCATGTGGCTTTGAAAGTCCAATGCTTGACAACAACCTCCGGGAACTGATCCTTATAGCAAACTGTCAGGTAAACTGTCTCTACTCAATCAATAGCTGTCCTCAGGTAGAACTCCCCTTCTACCCAATACACTCCTATCCACTGTCCCTCAAGAACCAACAGTACCTGGCTCAGGGAATTCATCTGATTTTTATGAAAGAACAAGTGAAACAAAACTAAGATGCTAAATAGTCAACCAATGCTGGAAGGGAGGTGGTAAATTTGATGCCTAAGAGGTCCTTGGTGAGGATGGCCAGGCAGCGGTGAGTGGGTGATGGAGTGAATGGGGCTGAGTTGAAGGTTTGGACTCCAAAGTGCAGAATTTTTCAAGAAACTTTACAAGGATATTGTTTGAAAGTTTTCATCCCTATTTCTATATCTAAAAACATATTTTTCTCAAAGAAGAGCAAAAATGAAATAGTCATTTGGTCCAATTAAGTGTTATTTCCATCATACACATTATGGACAGGGAATTTTTTAAATTGGAGGAAATTCTAAACTTTTGGAAAACAAACCCATCACCCATCAGAACCAATAACTAAACAGGGTGTGAGGCAACAGGAACACCATGAGCCAAGTTGCCCACCCAGATACATAAGAGAAATTATTTTTAAAATAGTGATGGTAGGTTAAAATTTCTAGTGGCTATTAGAATAGAATTGAACATTAGATGTAATAGGCCAACTGGGAAGAAGAAACAGGTTGAAAACTTAAGAACAAATTATAGAAACATGGTCAAACACACAAACTAAATGGTTAATAGAAACAAAACTTAAAAAAAAAACAAAACTCAGATATTTCAATAAGGTGAGAATGCAGCTAATGACAAAGGATGACAGTTATATCTGTTCACCAATCCACCTTATCCAAGATGCAACTGCCTGGGATTACAAAAGAGAAGCAGAAAAGACCGCAGTGGCCTGGTATTTGATATGCAGGCTCTCTTAAGACAAATGAGGGGCTCTGTTCACAACCAAATGACATTTTGGCAAGGATTAGACAGAGGATTTATTTCTGACTGGCTGAGAGGTCAGTCAAATATATATATTTTCCATCTCCTAAAAGTTAATCTTCAATAGGCCCACCGTATACTGTTCAAATATGCATTCAATTCTTAGTTTAGCAGAATCTGAAATTTGGCAGTGTTCTAGACGAGATATTGGCATTAGGCTTCTAATGAGAAATGGTGAGATAAAAATGATGAATTCATTCTTGCCTGGGTAATGTAGTAAAAAATGACTGCATTCCAGCTTGTGGTTTCCGAGACATAATTCTAGAAGACAGAAAGCTCTGGAATGCCCATCCTGCTTAGTCTATAAATCTAAACAGTACAAATGCAGACCCCAATTTTGGCTGCTAACACATGCCAGCAATTTGACTACATTTTTATAGTATGTACAAGGGTATGTTTTAAGTGGACCCATCATTCATTCATTCAATCAATCAATCAACAGATATTTATTAAGTATCTACTAAGCACTTAGCATTTTTTTTCTTTCTTTTTTTTTTCTTTTTCACTTAGTATTATTTTATTCTTCTAGTGTTCTAGTTTAAGGAAAAGGTTGAGGGCAGGAAGAGAAAGGGGCAACAGAGGATGATATGGCTGGATGGCATCACCAACTCAATGGACATGAGTTTGAGCAAGCTCCAGGAAATAGTTTAGGGCAGGGAAGCTTGGTGTGATGCAGTCCATGGGGTCACAAAAAGTTGAACACGGCTGAGCAACTGAACAACAATATAAGGATACGCCAGTCAACAAAGCAGTGCAAACATCCTGTGTGCGTGAAGCTTGATCAAGTGATTAGTATACTCTCTCAACAGAGCCACTGAATGCCCAGCATTTTCCAGAAACGTCACTTTATCAGGTATTACTAGCTACAGTGCTCAAATAGAGTCCAAAGTGGCAACAACCTAGGAACCTGGACTAGGAGGGGAGGCCCTGGTAAAACAATGGGGACTAACTAGCTTCAATTTTAAGGACTATCCGGATTACCCAGTTGGGCCAAGTAGCAAACATTTACTGCCTGGGAATCCTTAGTAGATGTTATAAACACTCTTGAACCTTGTTGGTCTACAAAATTCTATCAATCATTAAAGTGTTATAAGTCACTACTGAGAGAATGTAAGAGTTTCTTTTAATTTACACACTTCTCCAGTGATGGAACTTTCCACTATCAACATCTAAACCAGATTAGAAAAACAAAGCCAAGAACAGAGCATAACTTGAAGATGTGTTTCTGGCCTGAGGCTATCATTAGTGTTGGAATATTCAGCCCTGGGCAGCACTGGTGTAAGGAAGTGGGGAAATGGTGACTTAATCAGTGATAGTCTCCCTAAAGATAATCTAAAGGAATGTGAATTAGAGTTTTAAAATGAGTTTGTCTGATGGCGGTGAAAGAGGTCTTGGAGTTAGGTCAAAATTATAATCCTCAAGAGGAATGCAGGATGTTAGGATGACACTGGAATCACCTTTGAGGAAGAACATCAGGTGTTGATTACTTGGTCATAGGAATAGGGCATGTACATTCACGCTGCAGTTTTACATGTCAGGTGGGGAGCACATATTGACAGAGTTTAGCCCTGATGAGCTCTATCAATAAAGCATTAATAAATGAGGAAGGACTCTGTACAGCAGACAGAATCCCAGCAGGAATGACCCCACAGTGGGTGTTGTTAAAGTGGATGCTCCTGCGGGCACCAGCCGCAGCTGACCACGGCCTGGCCCCCTGAGAAGTCCATGTCTCCTTAGGTATCCAGGGTCAGTCCTCGTGAGCACAGATGGCCCTGCCTCTCTTACAGGAAGTGGTTTTAGGCCTTTATACTCTACTGGTTTGGTATTAAATCTTTTCCTAAACTGGCCAACTAGGTCTCTACTGAATTCTTCTGGTCCAAGGTCATATCTAAGCGTGCTGCTGATTTCCAGGGATATATATGGGAGGTGGAAATCTTTAAAAAGCTGGAGAGCCTTACATCAACAGCCTAATCCAAGAGGAAACAACCATACTTGTATTCTGCTCAGAAAAAATATTCTTAAGCTAACTTTATCTAGGTCTGTAGAGATGACGTGCTGTGTATGTAGGCAAAAACAGGACAGAACCAGTTAGCACTAATACACTCTACAGGGGTCAGACACTCAAATGTCTTCAGGGGCCAGGCAGATCTTGTAAATCATTCAGAGAGAAGGGAGCAGAACATTTTGCCATTAGGATTTTAAGTCCAGTTGTTTTCAGATCTTCTGGTTTTCCTAAGACAAGCCAGAGATGGATGTTAATGTCCACTCTTTCCTTTTTAAATGTTGGCAACTAATTCCAAAATTTAAAAACATTGTCTAAGTCAGGCAAAATACAGTTGTAGAGAAGATCCAAGCCTTGGGGGCCACTAGGTGGTAACCCCTGGAGTAGAGCCAAAAAAAAAAAAAAGAAGGAACTGTCAGGAATCGGAGTCAGGGCAGAAGAAAGGATGGGGGATGGATTATAGATGAAAATGTGCTTTCTGAGGTGTTAAGGTAAAAACTTGAAGCTCAACAGATTTCAATTTTGGTGTGCCGACAGAGGAAAAAAATTCCACAGGCATAGAAACACTCAATTAAGACTGCCTAGGCTCATTTCCTCAAGAACTGTGATTAAATTAAGACCTGAGATAGAAAATGCAGACTGAAGTGATTTTAAAAATCACTTTTTCACAGTTTGGGACTTATATATTTTTTTACATATTCAAACAAAAGGAGTCACGGTTTAAAGTCAGGGGGAAAGTCTATGATACATAATGAAGGCTGAACTTCTGCATACCAAATGCACTTAAAGAAATGGAACAAAACAACACCATCAGCAATGAAGTACCAAGTGTGCATCAACCTGAAAAGCAGACTTGCCTATTAAAAACAAACTAAACAGCATGCAAAATCCAAGAAAAGGGGTGCATAAACAACCTACATTTTCCTCCTCTGTCAAGTATGAGGTACTTGCCAATGAAATATGAGCACAAAGGGTGGCATATTTTGGGTTTTCCTTCTCTTTAATAATTCTTGCTTTTGAAAATGGGCTGCAAATAGCACACCTCAATAGAACATTTGAAAGATATGTTATGCTGCCATGGCATAACCTAAACACAGCACAATAAATATTTCTGAAGACTCTCTAGACGAAGACAGTTTAAAAAGATGACAATTTTAAAAGATAAAAGATGGGCAAAGAGCCCACAGGGCCAGCAGTGGCTGATCCTCCACATTGGGTTTAGGGGGGGGTCTCAGCGCCCCACCCCACAGGGCCTGTTCAGGGTTAGGCAGACAGGTGGTAAGCCAATGTGGACAGGGGGAAAGGATTGTGGGGAGGTTCTAAGAGAGAGACTTTCTTGCTCCTTAGTAAGACCACAAAAAGCCAAATATGAAGTAGGAAACACACAGTGACTGGCAGCCTCTCAGGACAGTGCAGGTAATGAGCCTTGGGATAAAAAGTCAAAGCTATGAAGAACTGGGTTAAAGCAAGAAAAGACCTCGAGTCCTGATTGATGCTGGTGAGATGCTGAACAACCCAGAAGCCTTCCCTTCTCTGCACTTCCAGTTCTCTAAGCCAGAAGTCCTTCTTGTTAAAACCATTTTAAGAGAGTTTTCTGTTAAATCACCCCAACTGAAAAAGCGCTTTCTCCTGCAGAATCATTCAAATCCTTCAAAGTGCTAAGGATCTATTTTCAGCCAGCGTGGTTTCCTGGGAGGCACTGATTGTGTCCCTGCAAAAACACAGAACTATAGAGAAAAAGATTCCCTTTGTCTTATCAGTTTCTTAAAGCATCATCGTCTGCTAGGAATGATATATTTTATCTGGAAATGAATGCCAACAGGCTCAACACAAATAGAGCAGTTTTTACACTCTGTCTAGGAGAGATTCCTTTGGGGTTACCCCAAGGGAAAACTGTCTGGGTTTGACCCAACCACTTTCTTTTGCCATTTCTGGAATACAGTCTCACACCAACCAGTGAAGAGCTTAAGTGAATGGCATGAGTGCATACCAGTACCTAAGACATTTCTAAAAACTTATAGAACTTACCATTGCCGTGGGCACATGTATTACACATGTGGGCACAAGTATTACATGAACTTAATTTGTTCTTAAAACACTCTTGATAAGGGCTGCACTGTTGATAACCATCTTCCCACTTACCAAGAAAAAAGCAGCACTTGAAGCTAGGTGTGTAGTGAATGATACTCATCGTAGTTACTCGTACTGCATTACTGATTTCAATATTTACGTGCAAGGCGCAATGCTGATATCTAAATAACATTTTATGGGCTTTGTTTTTCTATTGTTATGAAATTCACAGAACAAAAAAGTACCTTTTTAAAGTGAATAATCTGGGGACTTTCAGTACATTCAAAATGTTGTGCAGCTGCCATCTCTATCTAGAACCAGAACATCTCCAAAAGAAACCCCATGCCCATCAATCAGCTGGTCACCCCCCATCCTCCTCACCTAGCCCCAGCTCCTGGCAACCACTAATCCACTTTCTGTCTCTATGGATTTATCTATTCTGGATATTTCATATAAATGGAATCATACAATATGTGACCTTTTGTGTCTAGTTCTTTTACTTAGCATAATGCTTTCAAGGTTCATTTCATAGAATTTTAATAAACTTAAAAAATTATGCCAAAGAGAGTGTTCATTTTAGCGCTCCCTGGAGAGAGGTCTTGAGCACAGCTACAGAGACCCCACGAACAGGCCCAAACAAAGAGAAATAACAACAGACAAAGTTAAAACCTTCGGGTCATAAAAATCAACTATACAAACACAGAATAAGAGCACACTGGATAAGTAGCATCCAGAGGGGAAGGGGGATGAAGGAAGGAACTGATCAGCAGCAAATATGTCAACAATTAAATCTCAGTGATGAGCCTGTGGGTCTATGGTACTTTACAGACTTCTCTGGATATCTGAAATATTAATAATAGAAACATGAAAAAACTTAAAAAGTGAGGTTTTTTTGGGGGGGGGCTGAGAAGTTCAATATAAAAGAATGCCATCTATTTTATTTAAAATTATCATATAGTATTTGAAAAAAAAATAAAATAAAATAAAATTATCATATAGTATTTGATGCCACTAGCTGAAAGGTCATATTCCTCTCACAAATGAGGGGTCCCTAAGCCCTGCAGCCCCCATGTCACATTAGGAATTTGCAGTATGTATACAAAGTTGACAGGCACAAGCCTTTAGGAGGAGTCAGAAAAATGACAGGACATTGAGAGAGATGAGATAGAGGGAGGTTTTAAAAAGGATGTTGCCATGCAAGAAAGTTCATTAAGGAGAGAAGATAAGGAGAGCTTTGGCTTTATTTATTCAAATATTTGAAAAGGGGATTAGATGTGTTCTGTATTGCTTCAGGGGCCAAAAATTAAAGAGAGTGGATTTGGCTCAGGATAAAAACCTTCCAAATAGTAATTCACAACAACTGGTGCCTCTCACCAGGGGAAGCTCCTCAGCACTTGAGACAGTCAGAGAGCTAGTAACCCTCCACAGGTCCCCAGGCTTAGAAGACTCTGTGCTGGATTTAACACTCTGCAATAACCATCCTGAACTTGCTAACTTTAAAACAAGGGACTCTGCATTTTCATCTTGGACTGGGCCAGTCCTGTGTATGGATATAGAAGAAACACTCTTCTCTGATGAAGTCAGCAGCAGTGTTTGGTTGGTTAGTGTAAAAAGGCAGTTCAAGCAGGAAAACATAAAACTGTGATTCAAAAACCTTTAAAATTAATGTTTTAACTTAAATCTTACGATGTACACTCCTTTACCAACATTGTGATACAGGATCAAGGCCATTTTAAAAATCACAGATTTTCAACATCTCTTTTGTTTTTACAACGATCTTTTTCCATACCAAATGTAACAATAGTTTGTGTTTAACAATTTGCCTTTATGAATGGACTTCCCGAAGCATGCCACTTGTTTTTCAGACAAACAACTCACTTTTTGAACTCATCTTTTATGAGTTATTTAAATGATATGATTTTAATAAGAAGTAAGTGGCTCAGCTGGTGAAGAATCTGCCTGCAATGCAGGAGACCCAGGTTCGATCCCCGGGTTGGGAAGATCCTCTGGAGAGGGAAATGGCAAACCACTCCAGTACTCCTGCCTGGAGAATTCCACAGACAGAGAAGTGGCATAGGCTGTGTCCAAGGGATTGCAGAGTCAGACACGACTATGCCACTAACTTTCACTTTCAAACCTGCATAAAGAAATGTGGGAACAAACTCTTTTTAAACATGGAACCTCCTTGGTGGGAGGAGACATGGGGGCAGCGTCCTGGGCTTCACCAGTGCACTTTATAGAGGGAATAGAGAGCACCACTGAATGTAGCAGGTGAAGCTCAAGGAAACTGGCTATTCTGTAGAAACACTAGGCTTATTGCGTTGTGTTCTGTCTGAGCTGTCCTTTTGAGGCTGATGAGCATGGCCACACGCCTATGACAAAGAAGTGTGAGCTTCCTTGGGACAGAGGTGTAGACTCCTCCCGAAGCTGGTGGACAGTGCTGCTGCTAAGTATCAGAGGAAGAGGCAGGTCTGTGGCGAAGGAACTATAACTCAAAAGGTGAGGGGGATAGCGGTAGCTCATGGCTATGGAAGTAGGGCTCAAAGGCAAGCCTCACGGGGGACAAGGGGGTTCACACTTCTCTCCAGACCTCTCTTCTTCAGCTACACAGTACGCACGTGTGAGAGGTCCTCCAGACAGCAGGAAAGAGAAACTTCAGTCACAGGGAAGCAGGCAGGAAACTATAAACAAGGAGGCATCCTGAGAGTCACACCTCCGGTCTGACCACCAGTAATCTGTTGGGTAGGACCAATTATCTAGCTGCCTGCTCCTGAGTGTCCATGTTCATTTCATTGTTGTTTTTTAAATTTATTTATTTATTTAAATTGGAGGCTAATTACTTTACAATATTGTGGTGGTTTCTGCCATATATTGATGTGAATCAGCCACGGGTGTACATGTGTCCCCCATCCCGGACCTCCCTCTCCATCCCATCCCTCTGGGTTGTCCCAGTGTTTGATGCCTGGCTTCATGCATCGAACTTGGACTGTTCATCTATTTCACATATGGTAATATACATGTTTCAACGCTAGTCTCTCAAATCATTCCACCCTTACCTTCTCCCACAGAGTCCAAAAATCTGTTCTTTACATCTGTGCCTCTTTTGCTGTCTTGCATATAGGATCATTGTTACCATCTTTCTAAATTCCATATATATGCATTAATATACCGTATTGGTGTTTTCTTTCTGACTTATTTCACTCTGTATAATAAGGTCCAGTTTCATCCACCTCATTAGAACGGACTCAAACGCGTTATTTTTTATACATTTAGTTGTTTTCATACCACTCTCCAGCACTGCTTGGACTGGAGGAGGAATGGGATACAGTAACTCCCACGGCTGGCATGGAGGCGGCAGAGGTGATGTGGTGACTACCATAAACTCTATGTGGACCACAGTGCGGTGGTCATTTTGTCCTATTGGGAGTTTCTACCTCCATTTCCCACCAACGACCTGAGCTTCATTGTATTCTGGGAAACCACAGCGCTGTTTCACCAAAGAATTATAGTGGAGAGGAGGCCAGATGAACTTGCTCCAAAATAGAAGAGGAAAGAACTCACCGAGCGCCTCTATGGGCCGGCTGTCGTATCAACCTCTCCACGTCATCGAGTAAGACACCACAGCTCTATGAGTTAAGTGGGTCCCTCCACAGGGAAAGAAGAAACTGCAGACTACAGAGATGAACTAACTTCCCAGTGTCGTATCTAATAACTGACAGAACTGAGATCTGAACTCAAAGCTGTCTGACTCAAGAGCAGGCACTCCTTCCCTACACCACACAGTCTACATGCTTCAGATTTGGAGAGCCTAAGAAATAAGACAGAGGCTGTTTTGGGACTTCCCTGGTGATCCAGTGGTTAAGACTGCACTCTCAATGCAGGGGACCTGGGTTTGATCCCTGGACAGGCAACTAGATCCCACATGCCACAACCAAGACTCAGCACAGTCAAACAAACAAACAAAACCAAACCACTCAGAGGACGCTTCATCAGTTTAATCATAAGCAGCAGTGAACAACGTGGAAAGCAGCCATTTAAGGGATCTGTACAATTTGATTTTACCAAAACTTACTAATAGCCAATCTGAAATCAGTTATTTAAATAATCACAGGAGATGACAGTTAAAGGAGCCTAGAAATTTCTATGCCATTGTATGCTTTTGCTACCTCTACCCCTGAGAAGTTAGAAAAGGATTTTCTCCTAAAAAGAACTGCATAGAGAATAAACCCAGTAAAGGGGAGGGGGTTAAAAAAAAAAAGCATGACCATCCCTGTCAGACAGCTTTATTAGTTTACAAACACTCTAGAAATCACCACTGTGAGAAAACATTGTCCCGGATCTCCATCCGGTTTACTAGGACAAAGGTTAGCCAAACAAGAACTCCTTTTACTGTGTCTGCGTCCTGAATATGAGGTCACCTGAGAGCCTGCTTCAGGTAATGAGACTATTCGTCCCTGACTAATTAATGAATGGATTTGAAATGGCAGGTTTGCTTTAACCCAATGAACATGAATATTTTATGTCTTCTGTGCTCTATGATAATGATAATAATCCTGTTGTATGTATAGCAGTACCTTAGTCCACTCCATAAATTGTGTGAGAATTAAGCAATATTTTGAAATGGAAAATATACTTCATCCTCTTTGGGAATACACATGAAGGCCCTCTGGTTGCAATCAATTAAAAAAAAAAAAGCCTGCCATTAATGTCGAAGTTTTGCCTTTTCTAGGAATCCTAATTTCCCTTTGATAGTGTAATTGGATTCAGAAATACTGGAAGGCATCTCTGAAATTCTCCTGATCCCCAAACAATAAATCACAAGTCACTTTTCAATGCCCTCAAACTTAAATGAACCTAGAATGTTGAGACATCACTTCAGCTTTTATTTCTCAACTCCTCTAGGGTAACTGCTTTTTCCTTCTGTAATTCCTCCTCACCGTGGTCAAACAGGCATAAGTCCAGGCAGCAAAGGGATCCAAGCTTGTGTAAACTAAATACTAAAGATTCTCTAGCAGAATGAATGAAGCTAAGGGAAAGCATTTATTTGCCCTGATAGGAAAAAGGCAAAAAAGGTGCAAGATTTCTACTTTACTTACCTAGAGACTTGAAAATTGAACAACTAGAACTTATAATAGTATTCACAAGGCATTACGGTGAATCGCTACTTATCAAGTCCTGCATTATGCAGGCCCCGCTCCTGTCTGGCCTTATTTCATATCACCTTCTCTTTGCTCCTCTCTCCTGATCACATTGGTCCTCTTTTACAAAGTTCATTATCTTTGCACACTTGTGTGTCTGCCCAGAACAGTCAGGCAAAATCTAAGACTTCACCATCGGTGAATATTTTTCCCTCAGTGGGGCTCATTCTGATCTTGAATCTCAATGAGGAGCACCCCCAATTGTTACTGTCTCTATATACACTATTTTTCTGCATACTTCTCACAGTTTGTAAGTTCATTTCTACCTGTGCATTCATTTACGTCTGCCTCTCTTGAAGACTGCAGGCTTCAAGGGGGACAAGAACTCTGTCCCTCTGGTTCACCTGGGCAACTCAGGACAGCATAGACTGAGTGCTTTATTTATGGAGTAAATAAGGGAGAGCAATTTCAGGGACCGGATGACAAGTGTGGTAGAAGGCCAATATCCTCACTTTTGCATGAAAGCAAGACCACTGTGGCTGAAGAATAGGAAGCCCCCAGGACCTTCCAGAAGCAGCACTCCTGAGCTAGGCGCTCAGGCCCTCATGTTGGCTGGTGACACTGGTGTGGCTACTTAAGAGTCTCTTGGGCATCAAAAAGTGGGAGCCAGTGAGGGTGCCACACAGTAACCAGTACCAAAGTGATTCAAGGGACCCTGGAAACATTTCTTTAGAGACTCCCAGTAACATCCCAGAGGAGTATATATTATTGTTGGCTAAGCAACAGTTAGAACTGGACATGGAACAACAGACTGGTTCCAAATAGGAAAAGGAGTACGTCAAGGCTGTATATTGTCACCCTGCTTATTTAACTTACATGCAAAGAACAACATGAGAAATGCTGGGCTGGAGGAAGCACAGGCTGGAATTAAGATTGCTGGGAGAAATATCAATAACCTCAGATATGCAGATGACACCACCCTTATGGCAGAAAGTGAAGAGGAACTAAAGAGCCTCTTGATGAAAGTGAAAGAGGAGAGTGAAAAAGTTGGCTTAAAGCTCAACATTCAGAAAACTAAGGTCATGGCATCCGGTCCCATCACTGCATGGCAAACAGGTGTCTGACTTTATTTTCTTGGGCTCCAAAATCACTGCAGATGGTGACTGCAGCCATGAAATTAAAAGATGCTTACTCCTTGGAAGGAAAGTTAAGACCAACCTAGACAGTATATTAAAAAGCAGAGACATTACTTTGCCAACAAAGGTCCGTCTAGTCAAGACTATGGTTTTTCCAGCGGTCATGTATGGATGTGAGTTGGACTATAAAAGAAAGCTGAGCACCGAAGAATTTATGCTTTTGAACTGTGGTGTTGGAGAAGACTCTTGAGAGTCCCTTGGACTGCAAGGAGATCCAACCAGTCCATCCTAAAGGAGATCAGTCCTGGGTGTTCATTGGAAGGACTGATGCTGAAGCTGAAACTCCAATACTCTGGCCACCTGATGGGAAGAGCTGATTCCTTGGAAAAGCGTGATGGGGAAAATGCCTGATGCTGAAAAAGATTGAGGGCAGGAGGAAAAGGGGATGACAGAGGATGAGACGGTTGAATGGCATCACCGACTCAGTGGACATGGGTTTGGGTTGACTCTGGGAGTTGGTGATGGACAGGGAGGCCTGGCGTGCTGCGGTTCATGGGGTCACAAAGAGTTGGACACCACTGAGTGACTGAACTGAACTGAAAACCTATTTAGTCTGTACACATCTGAACTGCATGGGTATTTCACGTTATACCAGCAAGCCTGAGCTGTTACATTTAATTATTGCAAATTAATCATGTAAAGCCACTGCTGAAAGTTCTCTTAAGTGTAGAATTCTGTTTATGACATGAAAATTTTCATCCTGAAAAAAATTAATTTCTCACCCCCACTACTTAACTAGTAACAATTTTCATGAGCACTATATAAGAAAGCCAACTTTTCAGGTTTAAGAAACTACTTAGAGCTCCAGTCTACTGTGCCAATGGCCAAGAAGCCCATGAGTCAGATAAACTATAGCATTTTTCCCTTCCTAAGAGTTGTGCTGTCCAATCCATACCCTCTCACCTGTATTCTACCTTTCTATGGGCTTCCCTCTTAGCTCAGTTGGTAAAAAATCCACCTGCAATGCAGGAGACCCAGGTTCAATCCTTGGGTGGGTAAGATCCCCTGCAGAAGGGAATGGCTACCCACTCCAGTATTCTTGACTGGAAAATCCCATGGACATAGGAGCCTGGTGGGCAATGGTCCATGGAGTCGCAAAGAGTTGGACATGACCGAGCAACTAAACCATCTCATGAGATGTTAGATTTGTGAGTATACCATTTTACCTTATCAATTGATTCCACTGACAACAGCTAGGATTAGAAGCAAAACAGTGAGAAGGCTATGTGAGGAATGAATAGCTGGCTCACAAGGAAGGCTACTCATAAGCCATTTGGAAGCCCTTCCTGTCCTTCTGACCGTGCACATCCCAGACACATGAGAAAGCACAGAGAACTGGAAATAGAATTCTGACCCCAGATCTATCTACTCAGTGACATCAAGGATCACAAGCATGCTGAGTTTCTAAAGATCCGCCTCACCATTACAAACTGGTTGTTGCTCTTTGGTCACTCAGCCATCTCCGACTCTTTGTGAACCCATGGACTGCAGCATGCCAGGCTTCCCTGTCCTTCACCATCTCCTGGAACTTGCTCAAACTCATGTCCATTGAGTTGTTGATGCTATCCATCTCATCTTCTATCATCTCCTTCTCCTCTTGCCTTCAATCTTTCCCAGCACCAGGGTCTTTTCTAATGAGTTGGCTCTTGGCATCAGGTGGCCAAAGTATTGGAGTTTCAGCAGGAGTCCTTCCAATGAATATTCAGGATTGATTTCCTTTAGGATTGACTGGTTGGATCTCCTTGCAGTTCAAGGGACTCTCAAGAGTCTTCTTCAATGCCACAGTCAAAAGCACCAATTCTTCAGTGTTCAGTCTTCTTTATGGTCCAGCTCTCACATCCATACATGACTATTGGAAAAACCATAGCTTTGACGAGATGAACCTTTGTCGGCAAAGTAATGTCTCTGCTTTAATATGCTGTCTGGGTTTGTCATAGCTTTTCTTCCAACAAATGAGCGTTTTTTAATTTCATGGCTGCAGTCACCATCTGCAGTGATTTTGGAGCCCAAGAAAATAAAGCCTGTCATTGTTTCCATTGTCTCCCCATCTATTTGCCATGAAGTGATGGGACCAGATGCCATGATATTCGTTTTTTGAATGCTGAGTTTTAAGCCAGCTTTTTCACTCTCCTCTTTCACTTTCATCAAGAGGCTCTTTAGTTCCTCTTCACTTTCTGCCATAATGGTTGTGTCATCTGCATATCTGAGGTTATTGATATTTCTCCCGGCAATCTTGATTCCAGCTTGTGCTTCCATCCAGCCCAGCATTTCGCATGTTGTTCTTTGCATGTAAGTTAAATAAGCAGGGTGACAATATACAGCCTTGATGTGTTCCTTTCCTAATTTTGAACCAGTCTGTTGTTTAAGGAATCTCAAAATCTATTACAAATTAGACCACCAGGGGACCTACTACTGAAAAGATGCTTTAAATTTAATGTTCTCATTTCGAGTAACAAACTTCTCATATCGGATCAAGTTCCCTAAGGGTGAAGATTAAGGCATTTTGCTGTTAAATATTAAGCAAAAAAATTTTTAAAAAAACACCACCAAAACCTGTCCACCAAATCTAATGGGACAGCCAGCTTTTCTTCACTTTCTACCATAGGGTACTCTGGCCAGAAGGGGCTTTTATACCCATGGCTATTCAAATGCTACCCTGACTACAAATTCCTGTTGGATGGTTCTGTGGTTCATCAGACAAGGGTGTGTTTCACAGTCTATTAGAATGTGACCAATCAAAGTCTCTCCTTGTCTGAGGTCTGAATCTGAGGTGAAACATTCTCATACACTTTTTGAATGCTAAACTTAAATAATGCAGGATTAAATAGTGCAGGATTAAGAAGTAGGTGTTCTTAAGAATCAGCAAGAAGGACTTCTTTGTTCTTAAAAAAAAAAAAGAAAAAAAAAACTGGCAACCAAATACAAGATATAGGATCAAGGTTAAAATTAGATATGAAGCCAAAAATAAAATGAAAATATGCCCACACTGTATCAAAACTGTTGGCCTAATTTTCTTTCTTGGTTTTAATATGTTTTTGATTGGATATACAAGGAGTTTCTATTATACAAGAAAAAGAGAGATTTGGTTTAGGATTAAGAGATCTATCTGTCAATCTACTAACAAGTACAACTAAGCAGCTTCTTTGTTGTTGTTCAGTCATGTCCAACTTTTTGCGACCCCATGAACTGCAGCACGACAGGGTTCCCTGTCCTTCATCATCTCCTGGAGCTTGCTTAAACTCATGTCTATTCATTCAGTGATGCCATCCAACCATCTCATCCTCTGTTGTCCCCATCTCCTCCTGTCTTCAATCTTTCCCAACATCAGGGTCTTTTCTAATGAGTTGGCTCTTCGCATCAGATTAAAGTATTGTAGCTTCAGCATCAGTCCTTCCAATGAATGTTCAGGATTGATTTCCTTTAGGATTGACCGGTTTCATGTCCGTGCAATCCCCGCTTCTCAAGGGTCTTCTCCAACACCACAGTTCAAAAGCATCAATTCTTTGGTACTCAGCCTTCTTTATCTACAGTATTGTACTACTGATGGAATAGTAAAATTCATGTGGGTCAGAAATTTCTGAAGTGGGTAAACACATACAGACACAAACTAACAACCCAAAACAGAAATCTAGAAATGAAACAGACTATTCAACAATAGAGCCATTTCCTTTAAGTCCTATATACTTAAAAGCATTAGAAAAATATATATCAGAAAAACTAGGTTTCCTGCACCAGAGTAAACATACTATACTTCCACCAGAAAGACATTCTCATTATAAGCAGGGATTGGTATTGGGGTTTATTATAATTCTATCGTCAGAAAGTTTGGCTGAATTCAATGTAATCCTCAGTCAGAGCCGATTCCAGAGTTACGAGACAGATTAACATGAATTAAAACAGGACAATTGAAAGTAACTGAAAAAACCAAGACTCCACTGACAGTGGATCTCTGAGACTAATCTATTAGCAAGCCTTTGTTTCACATAAGTGAAATTAAGCACAGATTTTAACTGGAGTCTATCTCTATCAGTGGTTTTAAAGAGGAGCCACAACTCCTAACTAAATAAAAAGTGACAAAGCTAATTAGAAAACCAGGGCTTTCATAATCATATGACACAGAAACTGAAAACACCTTGGGGGAAATTAGAGATTTTATGCTTTTTAGAACTTTCTGGAAATAATCTTTGTTCACATTTTGAAAGGTAATTTTGAATTCTCCCCCCTCCTCCCAAATCAGATGTCTTCATAAACAATAAATCTCTGAACTCTTATCTGGATAGTCAATCATTTCGCATTGGAATCTGCAGATCAGTAAGCAGAGAGGGTGGCCGGGGCTGGCAGTGGATTCAATCACAGGAGGAGACAGCTTCTTTTAGGTTTCTGAAATTTGGTTTTCTAGGAAAACATTTCTTCTGTTGAATTTCCTTGAATTTGGGGGATGGGTGGGAGGAGTATGGTCAAAAGATAATTGAAATGATAGCTTTGTTACAACAAAAATTATATTGTATTTCAGTCTATCTTTCTGATGCAATTAGATAAACTGAAAGATACATTAACTTTTAGGTTTGAGACTAAATTAATGCTGAGTGTGTGTGCGCGTGCATACTGCATGTTCTTTGCATATTTATTCAGGCCTGGCTCTGAACATTCCACGGAGCAGCCAGTCCTTTGTATATTTAAACAGCAAAACTATGGTTCTACCACCCTGCCAAAGCATACAACTGCTGAATACGAGGGTGAGTCATCTAACGTGTGGTACTTTGAAATTATGTATTAGATGATTCAGCCTATCACTTGCAAATGTTTTAAAATAACTTTTGTATACTATTTTTCACATAAAATGAATAAATATTCCTATTTAGGGAATAAATACCTCAATAAAGATTTTTTAAAGAAAAAATGGTATCTGCAAAACCAGAAGCAATGAGCTACAGTCAAATTGGCAGTGGCATGCACGTTTTTTAAAATGGTAATGCTATGCCATATCAAACTGATCAACATTTATTTCTGATAAATATAAACAAGGAAAGTAATCAGTATAGTCCTCCCAAGCCACTTATAGTCCCTAATTCCCTAGACTATTAAACTTAACATACAGATAACTTTTAATCAGGAATCACTCAACTGTATTTATTGACATCATTTAACTAACACCAAGCCTGTCTAAACCCAGGAAGGGCTAACAGAATTTTCTGCCTTTTTTTTTTATTATCAATCATCATTTAAAAATCATAGTATAATTGTTTCATAGAGACACTATTTTTCTTTAAAAGAAAATTTTCCTCCATTGAATTTCAACATCAATAAACATCACAGCATAATCACTGAACTGAATATAAGGGAAAAGATGTTCACTCTTTTCTAAGACTTGCATTGTAAAAGTGCATGGTGGTGCAATAAATCCTGGATTTCTCACAAAAGACTTAAATATCCCTGGCTATAGCTGGGGGAACAACGCACTTCACACATCCAACCATATGCTCACGAATGAGCAAATATTCTGTTGCTTGCATACTCCAGAGCCTAAAGATACTCTGCCATTGTCGGGAAACATAAAAGCTGAAGGCCACCTGGAGGATCTACTGCACCCTGAGCAGCAATTGTAGTTTTAATAAAAACTGTAATGACTCATTATAGTAAAAATTTATACTGATGAGGCTCCTCAGCACATTTACACCATTTAGACACACAGTTTTTAAAAGTTAATTGGCACAGTTTTAAAAGAGATTCCTAAAGAGAGAAAAGAATTGAGGCCGAAAAGCAAAGGAGATGAGTGAGACTGAAAAGGAGATACAGATGATAACATGATGGCCACAAAATTATATTGCATTTAAGAATCACCTGGGAAGCTTGGTAAAAATGCAGGTTTCCACATTCTACACCCAAGACTCCAGATTTTGTTGTTCTAGGCTGGAGTCAAGAAACGTGCATTTTTAATACACACCTAAGATAAGATGCTGCTGCAGGCAACTCACACTCTGTATTTTGAAACAAATACTGTAACACCAGCAAGCACTGGAAGATAGAAGGCCTTCTAGACCAACCACATTTCCTTACCAAGAGGCAAGACTCAAAAGTCATGTGAAAAGTCAATTCTTAAGAAAGGCAAAAAACAGGGGAAGGTAGGCAAAGAGAAAAATCAATCATACAAAAACTGAAATATAAATCAGTGGAACAGGACAGAAAACCCAGAATAAGACCATGCACTTATAGTCCATTAATCTACAACAAAGGAGGTAAGACTATACAATGTTGGAAAGGCAGTCTCTTCAACAAATTGTGCTGGGAAAACTGGACAGCCACGTGTGAAAAAATGAAATTAGATCATTCCCTAACTCCATACACAAAAAGAAGCTCAAAATGGGTTGAAGACCTAAATGTTAGACCAGACACTATAAAACTCTTAGAGGAAAACATAGGCAGAACACTCTCTGACATAAATCAAAACATCTTTTTTAATCCACCTCCCAGGATAATGGAAATAAGAGCAAAAATAAGCAAATGGGACTTCCTTAAACTCAAAAGCTTTTGCGCAACAAAGGAGACAATAAGCAAAATGAAAAGACAACCCACAGATTGGGAGAAAACAATTGCAAATGATGTAACTGTTAAGGGATTTATCTACTCCAAAATTTACAAACAGCTTATGATGCTTAATAGTACCAAAACAAACAACCCACTCAAAAAATGGGCCAAAGACCTGAACAGACATTTGTCTAAAGAGGACATACGGATGGCCAATAGTCACATGAAAAGATGTTCAACATCACTAGTTATTAGATAAATGCAAATCAAACCTACAGTGAGATATACCTCATACCGGTCAGAATGGCTAGCATCAAAATATCTACAAACAACAAACGCTGGCAAGGATGTGGAGAGAAGGGAACCCTCCTATACTGTTGGTGAGAATGTAAATTGATGCACCCACTATAGAGGACAGTATAGAGGTTCCTTAAAAAACTAAAAATAGACCTACCACATGACCCTACAATTCCACTCCTGGGTTTATATCCAGAAAAAAACAGGGCCCCCAAAGATACATGCAACCCAATGCTCACAGCAGCACTGTTTACAACAGTCAAGACATGCAAACAACCTAAAACTCCATCAACAGAGGAATGGATAAAGAAGATGTGGTGTATACACATACACACACACACACACACACACACACACAGATATACACCTAACAATGGAATGTTACTCAGCCATTAAAAAGAATGAAATAAGGCCATTTGCAGCAACAGCAACATGGATGGACCTGGAGTGTCACACTAAGTGAAGTAAGTCAGAGGAGAAACATCATATGACATCCCTTACATGTGGAAAAGGAGAAGTATCATATGACATGCCTTATATGTGGAATCTAAAAAGAAATAATAAAAATAAACTTACAAAACAGAAAGAGACTCACAGACTTAGAAAACGAACTCAGGGTTGCCAGTGGGGAAGGGACAGTTAAGGACTTTGGGACGGTCATGTACACACTGTGATATTTAAAATAGATAACTAACAAAAACCTACCGTAGAGCACACAGAATTCTGCTCAGGGGTATGCGCCAGCCTGGATGGGAGCGGGCTTTGGGGGAGAATGGATACATGTACGTGTATGACTGAGTCCCCTCACTGTTTACCTAAAACCATCACCACGTTGTTAATCGGCTACACCCCAATACAAAATGTTTTTGGTGTTAAAAAACAAAAATTTTTTTAAATTAAAAAAATCAATCATGGTGAATTATTCTTCAGTTTTGAGAGGGTCCCATAATATTTGTATTGCCCAGGTCATCAGTTCATGAACAACTCCAGTGTTAAATTTCCCAAATGGAGTTAAATGTATTCATTTATACAGAAGTATATTTAAATGCCTATGTGTGGCAAGCATAGTAGAGATTAAAACAAAACAAAACAAAAAAGAGCAACCCCACCCCCCACGCCCCCAATCCCCAGAAAAACAGGCATTGCCGTAAAAGTGCCCTCAGCTTCCACACAGAGAGAAGCAGGCTCTGGGAGCAGAGTAGGATGAAAGGCATGTGTTGTTAAAGGTAAAAACCATTCTCTGGGGTTCATGGCGAGGCAAAACTGTCTTCCAGATTTCATTAGGGAGGAGGTGAGCATCAGAGAAGGCTCCATGGAGGTGGCATTCACAGTGACTCTTAAAGGGCAGACAGGATTTCGGGGGAGTCTTTTTTTTTAAATTGGAGGATAACTGCTTTACAATGTTGTGTGTATGTGTGTGTCCCTTCCATCGGGAGCACCCCCATCTCCCATCCATCCAGGCGGTCACAGAGCTCCATGCGGGGCCCCCGTGTTACACAGCAGCTTCCCACTAGCCATCTATTCTACACATGGTGAGGCAGACAGGTTTTGAACAGGATTCTCCATGTGCAGGAAAAGAGCACGCCAGGGGCATGAACAGAATGTCCGAGAGTCCACTGAGACACCTTATGAGAATGTATATAGCTAATATTAGCTCCCACTGCGGTCCTAACTAGTCAGCAAGGCTCAAAATCTCTCAAAGGAAAATCATATAAATAAATGTGGAAACACATCTCCCTTCTCAGGAAACAGAAATGCCAACATCTGGTTCTCAACCCCACTTAAAGCAGAAAAAAAAACAACAAAAAAATAGACATATGTTGTTACAAAGCGGGGAAACGGTGGTATTAAAAACCCAGCAAAGAGCTGTCAGTGGGCACTTTCCCAAAAGGCAGCTGCCAAGCGCTTCCGCTCCCACGTTCACTCACTGTCCACCCTGGATGCTAGATCAGGCCTTGCAGATCGAACGTCAGCAGCATGAGCGGCTGGGCAGGAAAGGTTAACTGGCCAACTGAACATACGCATCCGTGTTCCTCCTATCGCTGAGGTCCTAACACTTATTCAAGAAAGACTCAAAAACACCATGGATCACACCTGAAGAGAATTCAGAACTTTTGCTGTCTTTGGTACATATGAGTTTATTTTTATGTTCTCTCCCCTTTGCTTTTGCTGAACCATTTCTGAGCTAGGAGGCTAAGGAAGCAACTTTCTCAGCTGTCTCACTGGAGGTCCATCTTTGAAACAACTGTGTTGGGTACTCAGATCTGGTTTGTTTCCACTTGTCAGCCATGCCAGTCAGGAAAGAGAAGCAAATTCATACATGCATCCTGTCTTGTGTCTTGCAAAATTCACTCATATTTTTAAACCAACATCCACCCAAGGTCTTGCCAATCTTAGTTCCGATGTACACCAAGTCTAAACGGACTTTGTTTCTTGCCTAAGGCAGTGCTGCACTGAAGCACAACTGAAGTGCATTTATGATTTCAGACCACAAACACTGCATTTAAGTTTTGCTCTGCTTTTGCATGACAGCAATCACTCTATGTCACTACACTAGTCCCTCAGTCTAAATTCTGCTTTGTGATGGTTTGTGCACTAAAGACAGATTACCCTGAAGCTGGGTACTGAAGATTTTTTTGTAACATTATGTTCACTACATTATAGTAAAAGTCATAACATTCACTGCTCCATAACATATACTATTGCTTTTATTCAGACTTTTATATTGCCCTAAGCATTTACTCTGATTCAAGAGGAAATTCTGATAAAGAAAAAAAGGATTTTTAAAACTATTTAAATGTTAGCTGTTTTATATTATGGAAACTGAAAAAAATACACATTTAAGAAATCACTTAAACCTCTATATGCCAATGTTCTACATTGAACTGGACTATATTTTAGTACAACCTTTTTGTCAAGGGGATATATTTCATATTTTTAAAATGCTACTTGATTTCTATACTCTTGAAAGGAAGATTCTTAAAATGGTAGAATCCAATATAAACTTCTTTAGAAGTGTTATGAGATGTTTGTATATTTCAAGAGATATGTTTATCTCTAGCAGTTAACTATATGAATGTAGAGTTTGGGGAACTGGAAACATAGCATTTAACAAAATAAAAATCCTGGGCTTCAAAAAACTTATGCTCAAGGGAAGATCCTATATAGTTAAAAATAAATAAATAAACGAAATACAGCCTATTAGATGGGGAGAGATTAGGAAGAGTACTTTAAGGATGGGGGTAGAGAGTTGGGGACAGGTTGGAATTCTAAATAGGCCGGTCAGGGAAGGCCCCTTTAAGAGGCAACATTTAAGCACTAGGAGATACCCAGGTGAACCTGGGGAATGAGCATCCTGGCCGAGGGCAGGGCAAAAGCCGCGTGACTGGGGTGAAACGGGGAGGAGACAGGGGAGAGATCATACAGAGGATTGTAAGCTGTTGAGATATGGGATGGAAAGCTATTACAGAGTTTTATTTAAAGCATTAATGTGATATGGCTTACTTTTTTTTATTGAGATGTAATTCACATATCATAAAACTCACCCTTTGAAAGGGCACAATTCAGTGGTTTTTAGTATAGTCACAAGGTTGTGCAACCACTTCTAACTCCAGAACATTTTCATCACCGCAAAAAGAAGCCCTCGACCCCTAAGCAGTCACTCCCCTTTCCGATGCCCCTCTCCGGCTCTGGCAACCACGGTCTACTTTCTCTATGGATTTGCTTATGGTAGTCACTTCATATATATGGAATCATAATATATGTGGCCTTCTGTATCTGACTTACTTTTTATCTGGATCTCTCTGACTGCTGCGATGAGAACATGCTGAAAGGAGGCAAAGTCAGAAGCAGGGAGACCAGTGAACAGATCAATGCAGTAATTCAACTGAGAGATGAAAAGAGTCTGAAATAGGATGGGAAGGGAGATGGTAAATAACGGCTGGATCTTGAGTCATTTAGACAGGCTGGATATTGAGAATGAGAAAAAGAAAAGGAAAAGACAACTCTTTGGCTTTTGTCTCCATTCTTAAAAAGATGGGGCTGACACCTACTTAGGGTGCAAGGCTACTGGGGGTTGCAGACTGAGAGGAAACCACAGGGGCATGTTTTTAGAGATGTTAATTAAACCTGGGATGGTGATGAGCCTTCTGTGTCAAGATGCCAAAGAGAGAGATGAATATGAGTCTGGAATTCAAAGGACACATCTGAGCTAGAGACAGAAATGTGGAAGTTTGAGAGTGGGAGACATTAATATCATGAAACTAAATGACATCATCAAGGATGTGAGTGATTAGAGAAAAGAGAAGAAACACAGAGAAAGTGTCTATGGACATGTCAATATTTATATGTCAGAGAGATGAAAAGGGATGAACACAAAAGACTAAGAAGAAAACACAAATAAGGTGAGAAGACCAAGAGAGAAAAGAGTCTTAAAAATCAAATGAACACACTTATCATAGCAGAGGGCATTGTCCACACTGCCCAATACTGCTGACAGATCACTGAAAATTAGCCACTGCATTTAGGAACATGCCAGGTAGTCATTCAGAGTCCATGTGTTTTCTCTCCCTCCATCTTGTTCACTCCACTCCAGCCGTATCTACCTTTGCATTTGCCATTTCATCTGCTAGGTGTATGCTTTCCCCAGATATGGCTCTGAAATACTCTGAGTGGAGTGAGGAAGTCACAAGTTTGACTGGAGTGGGTTCAAGAGACAGTGGTAGAAAAAGAAGTGAAGTCAGCAGCAATTCTTTTGAGAGTTTAGTTGTAAGGAGATGAAGAAAAACAGCTGTAAATAGAAGGGAGTGTAAAAGAGAGAGCTTTAAAATGGGAGACATAAATACATGTTCGTGTGCCGGTGGGGCAAATCAGTAGAGAGGGAAGAAAATTATGCCAGAAGGAACTCAGAATGGCTGAGATAGGGGACAGAATTAAACATATATCATCTGCTCATCAGATAGTCAACAATTAAAACATAAGCCATCTACTCATATAGGAAAAACAAATAAGGACAAGTTATTTTTTTCCAGAGACACCAAAACCACTTAAAGTGATCTGGATCCATTCTTCAAGGCTAAAGATATTGGATTAATTGTATACACAGGGTCAGATTCAGGCTTTGACTCTAGGCTTGGAGTCATAAGATCCAAGTTCAAGGACCATGATAAGTTACAGTGTTCCAGAAACTTCTTTTGACCTCCCTCTTTTGCTCACAGAATACTTATTAAGAGCAGCCTGTCCTCTCTACCTTATATAATTGATATGATGATCAAATAAAATATGTCCCTGTGAGGTATGTTCAGTGCTACTAGATGAGGAACAACTGCACACCCCCGAGTCTCACTCCAACACTCTACACTCCAGTTCCAAGAAGGGGAAATGGCAAAATGAAAAACTGGGGGAAGAATAAATAAAGCATCAAGAAGTAGAAGCTTTCTACATATTTGAAACACATTCAATAAGCTGGATATGCATTATGCCTTCATTTTCACTTTATAAAAAAAACTCAACAACACAAAACCCTCTGGTTTAGATTCAGCTGAGCCTGGGGCAAAAAAAAACCAAAAGAAGTACACTAAATTTGACTGTAGATGTGAAGCAAGATCATACTTAAATAAAGATGTGACTTAATACCATCCCAGGAATCTCTTTTATTCTCCACACTACCTACCACCTACCAAGTGAAAGGGAACATGTTAGCTGCTCAGCTGTATCCGACTCTTTGTGACCCCATGGACTGTAGCTCTCCAGGCTCCTCTGTTCATGGAATATTCCAGGCAGGAATACTGGAGTGGGTTGCCATTTCCTTCTCCATGGGATCTTCCTGACTCAAGAACTGAACCCTCATCTCCTGCATTGCAGGCAAATTCTTTACCATCTGAGTCATTCACCTGCCAAGATCATGTTAAATAAAAAGACTATGTGCTCCTCGACTTTTTGTCAAATAGATATTAGCAGGTATTTTGATTAATTTTTATCTGTTAATTAATTTTTAATTCTACCTGCTTTGTGTATGGACCACAGCTCTCTTTAAGGAAGATATTCCTTATAGGGTATTTTGATCTAGCCATAAATTTTTCATTAATTTTTTATTTCTTCAAGTAAACTAAAACACAAAGGTGTGTGCTCATTTTTTCAAATGAGAAAATCTACCTTTATCAAAGAATGATTAACATGAAGAATTCTGATATGGAATTTACAATAAATGCCAAAGTTGAACTGACCTTATTACTCAGCACCCCCTCACATTTGATCAGAAAACTAAAGAACTCAGCTAGCCATGGGACCTCACAAGGCTTTAAAGTGTGAAAGACAGAATATATGAGAAAATACACACACAACACCTGTATGTATGTGTGCATGTATATATGTCTCTCTCCTTTAAAATATGTCTATATAATCATATACACCACTTGGCAGAGGAGTCAGAGTTTCCTTGTGGGGACTTTCCTGGTGGTCCCGTGATTAAGAATCCACCTGGCAATGCAGAGGATGTGGATTTGATCCTGGCCTGGGAATTAAGATCCCATACGCCACGGAGCAACTCAGCCCATGTGCTGCAACTACAGAGCCTGTGTGCTCCAAGGTCTGTGCGCCCCAACTGGAGAGCCCGGGTACTGCAGCTTCTGAAGCTGGCTCGCCAGCTAGAGAATCTCTGCACCACAAAGACTCGGCATGCTGCAAGGAAGACACCAAGTGATGCAACTAAGACCTGATGAAGCCAAATAAATATTTTTTAAAAAGAGCTTCTTTGCAAAATCAGTGGGTACACCTCCTGTATAATTAAGAGGAATAAGAGCTTAATTTTTTCCAATTATAAAGATAACGTATCTTTACATTTATGAATACTTGTATACCAGTAACTTAGACACTGATTCTCTAGTCAGAATTTCAACATCTCACTAAAATCCCTATGACTCTTTTTTTACATAAAACAATTCACTTTGTAATGATGTAAATTACAGAGATTCTAGGAACAAATTATTCTGATGGGTAAGTGTATCTACCTCAAGCTCCAACTTAGTGACACACTCCAGCATTATTGAGGAAGAAATTATTTTAAGTAAGTGATTTTTTGGAATTAGCTTTTATCAAAGTATAGCTGCTTTCCAATGCTGTGTTAGTTTCTAGCTGTGCAGCAAAGTGAAGCAAAGTATAAAGCATTTCATACTTTAAAAAATGATATAAAGTGATTTTTCTTTAAGTTAAAGCCTATCACTTAAGGGGCCCAAGTCATTTCAAGAATTAGTTTAGATATGACTTTAAAGAAAGTTTTATCATAATACTATTATAGTATTATAATTATATAATGAAAAATATAATGAATATAATGTCATAATTAACACTATTAAAATATTAACTCATCTCAATTACTTAGGGTCATCATTACAAATATGCAGTAATAAGCTACATTATAAGATCTTCATAAATTCAAAATTTGTTGCAGAATATGGATCCCTTCACCCTCATCCCAGGTAGATGCAGGCTACACTTTTTCTTGGATGACCCTGTCTGCCTCTTATAGCTTTTCTGCCTTCCCTGCCTTGGCAGGAGGCCAGCAGTCATTTCTTGCTCCTATCAGCATGCCTGTAGCTAGCAGGCTGCCCTATTTTCATGCAGCTTTTTCTTGATTCTAAAAAGTAGCAGTAGTAGAAAAAGCCACAGTCTCAAAGTGTGGTGGTTCTGCCACAGCCCAGCTGCAAGCCCTCGACAAACCACTGAATCACTTTAGGAATTTGTTTCCTTATCTACACAATGAAAGAACTGGATTGAATGATGGTTAAGTTCCATCCAACCATTAAACTTCATAATGAATGAATTTTTCTAAGAGCTAGGAAGTCCACCACCTAAGTTTATTAGAACTGTGTCCAAACAAAGAATAGAGAAACTCAGAGAAAGGACCTCAGAAGTTTCCATACTTCTGTGCATGAATCTTGGGCTTGCTAGGTCATGGACTTTTCAGTTTTCTAGATTCTTTATCTCTAGTAAGTGAGGTTTTGCATTGGATAAATCATGTCTGGACAAATGGGACAGAATTATATTAAGGGCTTTTGGAGCAGAAAATTAAATATGACTCTTAAATATACTTCTTCCACATAAGAGATAAGAATTGAGAAATTTTCAGAAATTCACAGAATAAATTATTCCCTTATGAAAACTTTTGTTTCTAAGTGCATTTCCATTTGGTAAATGGAAACACATATAAACAAAATGCATGATACTACATGCATTAAAAAATGACTCACCTATAACTACATCATGCCCATCAACCAAGCCAGCAGAGAAGAGCTCCTGAGAAACGCCGTCTGCAGTATCTGCCCAAATGTGAAATGAAGGTGGATCAGAAACCACACAATAAATATTAACAATCAATAAAATTAACATGTAAAATATATATACTTTTCATTTAGAAAAATCATCCATATGTATTTCAACAATTCAGATTCTATCAGGAGGAAAAATCAGAAGCAACGTGAAATACATTTGCCATATACAATTTGCATCCTGTTCTTTGTTCAACAGAAGTTCTACAAAATTACTGTTTCATTTTTGGTGAGCCAAGAAACTTTTGCCTTTTGTCTCTCTATCTGAATTAGTCCTCAAATACACCTCTAGAAGTTAGCTCATAACTGGTCCCTATGACAATGCTTTTCTTTCTTGCCAAGGTTAATTCCAGCCACCATCAATCTTTTCCTATCATTAGTAGCTACTGAGTTAGAATTTATGGCAAAGGTTGAAGAGGTAGCATTTGATACAACCTTATATTTGGTACAAACAGCCTATGCGCTTGTTGGACTATTAAGATGAGCTATTTAAATGAATACTATTAAGAAAATCCTTTAACGTGACATTGATCATTGGATAGCAATAGACTCATTCTCTTAGAAAATGTGGTTGAATAAAAGAATGTAGCGTCTCAATGATAATTGGCAGGGGTTAGCAATCTCATAAAGATGAGATTGAACAGGCTGCAGCAAGTGAATATAACAGAGATTACTTAATTGAGAGGTAATACATGAGCATGACAATAGTGAGAAGTCTGTTTGAAGACTTTGTGAAGGGAAATTGATAAATTGCCACGTGCTCAAAGAACCATTGTGAATCTTGATGTTTTCACAAGGGAGACTACATGCTCTCCATGGCAGCCTGATAATATCACAAATATCCAGTATTAGAGTTAGATAAGAAGAAACTGGGAAAGTACAGCTCCTGAATCAAGTAACCACCTAAACTGAACTACAGTTTGCTACGCCAAAGGCTGCCTTCATCAGACAATGGGTTTCCCTGTTTAGTCTGTGTTTCAAAGGTGATGACTATGTAAGTGGGCTTGAGCGTGTGTTGTGTATGTGTGTACTCATGCTCAATGTGAGCACGTAGCTGAAGGTACAATTATCTTTCACAGTGGGCTTTAGTATGCTCAGCCTGGTGTCTAACTCATAGTAATTATTCAACAAATGGTAACTGTGATGATGACGAGGCAAGCAGAGACCATCTGAAATGCACCTGCTTTCTCCCTCTCATACGTGGCCCAATTTGCCAAACTGCCAACAAGACTGAGAGTTGATATGTATGCTTCGTACTTTCAGAGAAACTGTGGTCTTCTATCATTTTACTCATCCGATGAAATGGAATCAATGAAGGAAATGGAAAAGAAAAACAAAGGAATCTTACTAAACAATGAAATTCCATAGAAGGTGGACTTATCTTGAACCTTGTCCTCACTATTAGAAGTATAAGAAACACCATACAAAATTCTCTCAGAGATAAAATAATCGCATAGCATGAACCTTGCTGTTTAGTCGCTAAGTCGCGTCCGACTCTTTGCGACCCCATGGACTGCAGCCCGCCAGGCTCCTCTGTCCACGGGATTTCCAGGCAAGAACACTGGAGAGGGTTGCCATTTCCTTCTCCAGGGCATCTTCCTGACCCCGGGATCAAACCCATGGCTCCTACATTGGAGCAGGCAGATTCTTTATCGCTGAGTCACCAGGAAGTCCATAGCATGAACCTAGGACAGCACAATACAAGGCTCTAGTCTGAATATGATGTAGCTTTATAAAGTCGGCTAGAACATTCAGCCTCACAATCTCCATCTTCCTGGATGCCACTAGAAACTTCAGGAAAAGCAGCATATTGAATAAAAGTGCCTGCGCCTCATAGCCACCAGGCATACAGTAGGCAGTGGTTACATGTTACTGACTATCTGTTAAAGCAACTGGATGTGATACCACCATCTCTAAAGTTACCAATAAGATCTTACACTTGAGTAAGGAGCTATAATAATCAAGCAAAGCCACATTGAGGGCTAGCACTAAAGCAGTATTGAAGCAAAGAACCTTCCCAAATCATTAAAGTGTGCGGCATCTCCGACTGTTTTCAGGACTGTTGGGTACCGAATGAGTCATATCAAAATAGCAAATGGGCGGTGCTTGCTGGTCAAGAACGGAAATGTTCCTGGTTTGTGTGTGTGTGCCTTTCAGCAGTTATTTTTCATGCATGTTAAGTAATATGTCAGTAATAGTTTAGAGCAAAAACTTGAGGTAACTGATCATTTATTTTTCATTAAGCTGCCTATCATTCCTGATGCATAAACAGGTTAAACAATCATAAATAATCATGTATGCTCTGCTTTCTAGACCATTACAGCAACATAACAAACACAAAGGGTTTGCCCTCAAATGAGGACAGAGTATTTGATACGTTCACTTTATACATTTGATGCCAGGTATATTTATGTGTGTATATAGCAGAGACATAGTACCCATGGTATGCACGTACAGATGGAGTGCAAACAACATCTGAAATGCTTGACAGCATCAGTAATCACACAAGTACAGTGATTCAACTGTGGTGCTCCTGAAACTATTAATAACGGGCTGTGCTCGCTGCCCAGGGCGGGCCAGCTTTCATTGGGAAGTCAGCACTGTGGTCTCTGTCTGGGCAACAAAAGCGGAGACTGAATCTAACCATGGCAAACGAGGCTGCCAAAGCCAGCACAAAGGGCCAGGTAATACAGATAGTGCTGTCTTATCCCCAGCAATCCTCAACTCAGAAATTCATTTCTTTGTTCCCTTTGAAAATAAAATTGATTTTTATTGCCACTGTCAATCTCAAACAATCAGATGGAAAAAAAATACTGTTAAAACAAGAATCTGTTCTTTTTATTCACTATACTTGAAACTCTTATTATATAATTGTTAGATTTTTATCACAGAATTGGCTGGTCAACATTTTTATATTATGACAAAATAGCTTTTAGATAACAGCAACCGGCAACAGTTCAATTTCATAGACAGACTCTAAACTGTCAAAGATTGTCCCCAGAAAGAAAGATCAGTTAGGAAATTCACTAGGTCCTCATTTATGTTTCTTTTGTAAAAATATATGTTGAATTCAAATATACTAGAAATCATGATTATTATTATTATTATTATTTTCTTGACTACACAGCATGGCATACGGGGATCTTATTATCCCCCAACCAGGGATTGAACCTGTGCCTCCTGCCCTGGAAGCACAGAGTCTTAACCACTGGACCACCGGGGAAGTCCTCTGGAAACCATGAAATCTTTGTGCATACAGGAGACTAGAGATCAGGGCCACTGAGTCCATAACCACCTATGGCCCAGGAACGTATTTTATTTGGTGGGCAGGGTTTGTTCAAAACTGAGCTGGAATGTACTTAGACAGAACTCTCTGGTTCCCACAATTCACTTTGGCCCCTGTAAGCATTTGCGTTTGTGTCTTCTTACAGGTGGTAACAGCAAGGAGGTCAAGCCACCAACTGACTGACCAGCTATCAAGTCAGGAAAGTTTCAGGTTTTCAAAATTTTAGCACATGCAATTTCAACTTATTGAATCAAGTCAAATTTGACACAGAGTTCTAATACATAAAATAATTATAGCCTCTTATACATTCAAATGTATGAGATTAATGAAATATCAAGGCTATTTTCATGTAAAAGTCTGAAACTAGAGGTCAAGGACAGTAATTGTTACAGTCATAGCACTAGCACCTGATTTTCACTCCTTTAGACTGTTCTGGTTGTGAACTAAAGAGTGGAAATAGCAATTTTTGTTTAACAACTAGTATTGTGATCTCTAAAGCCTGAATCCATTAATTAACCAAAATGACTTGGGATTCTCCTGCACACTAGGTGCTTGAGACACCTAGAAACAGGACGTGGTTTGATGACGTCCATGCATCCCAGCACTAAAAGTGCAACCAGTCTAGCCCTGACACTATTTCAGTAATTACTCAAAATGCTAAAATTACATTCAGCTGCCAGACTGGCATTGCTCCTACCAAGCCTCCTAGTGGTGCCTGTAGCAAGTAGCAGCCCAGACACTGCTCAACACAGGCTTGGTATAATCTGAAGGGACATCAGAGAGGCCAAGTATGCTACCTTTTGGTCTGATGTCATGGTCTGTTGCTCAGCCGTAATTAGGACTGCTATGCTTATCTCCTCACACTCATCACAATGTCCTTTAGGCCCTGCATCACCATGCCAGCACTTCTTTTCACGCTTGAGCTAATAGATTTAATTTATAGGTGTGTGTATTCTGTGGAGCACGTGTCATTAGAATTCATGCAATCAGTAGTAGGTTTGGTTTGGATTCTCTGCAATTACTGCATTATCCTTCCTTCCTTTCTTCTTTCCTTCCTTCCCTCCTTTATTGTTAGAGAATACATTTTTAAATAGTAGATTATAACCACACGCTTATGATCAATTTCTGAAATGCTCTTTGTAGCAATAAGATAATAATTTCAATGGAAACTTACCTCTTCCTGGAGTAAACTCAAATCGTATGTCATTAAGTTCCTTCCTGGAGTTTCTGAAATTACATAACATTATTAAAATCTAATGAAGCAGAGTTTAACCAAAATAAGAGTATTCCAATTTTTATAAGATGCTACTGACACACAGATAGCATTTAACAGTTTTAGAGTTACCTCTAATACTTCTTTAACTAAATGAGGCAGTTATGACAATAATAAAGGAAAGTATTTGTTTAACTGATCACATTCACCTTATACAAACATGATTATATCACAAAATTCTAAAAATAAATGTTCCTTTTATAACATCTACACTAAATCAGTAACCTTAAATTTAATTCTGTAATTAAAATTTTCAGAAGCTTTTAGTCTAGCATAAATAATATTCAATACAATTTTCATATTTTCCTTGGAAAATAGCATTTTATCAAATTATTTTTAAAAGTGAAACAAACAATGGGGATAGTCTTAGCAGTAATTTCATGACAGCACTATACATTAAATCATCCAACAAAACAGCCAGAATAAGGTGTGTAGTTTGCTTTTATCTAAATAGAGGGGACCTGTGAAAGTTGTAAAATTGCCCACTGAATATACAAAACTTGAGAACAATTTTAAATGACTACATAAAAGTACAACAGACACATATATATACATGCAACCAGAAAACTAAATGACCCTGGGGAAATATGGAACAAGTAAGTATCTAAGACATGAGTTTCCCAGAAACAGATTCATAGACAGAGAACGAACTTATGATAACCATGCAGGAAGGGTAGTTAGGAAGTTTGGGACTGAAATGTACATGACTGTTATATTTTTAAAAAATATGAGTTTTTCATTTATACTAATATCAAGACATGCTAAGGGCCAGTAGTTATAATTAGAATGGTCTTAATTTCTCGTAACACTAAAATATTATGAGTAACTCTCAACAGATGCTAGAATTAAAGTTAATAATAAAAAAAAAAAAACTTTAAGAAACCACAACAGGACATATGGAAATAGTAATTTCTGTATGCACTCTGCTCTGCTCTGCTGCCGAGGGTGCCCAAGACTGAGACAGAGACAGTCTGAATACCCAGCCATGAACATTCTCCTTCCCATGCCAGGAGAGTGTGATCAAATCTTCTAATAGTGCAGTTTGATACTGTAAAACTTTGGGTAATTCAGTACAGTGCCTGAATCTTGATGACTGACATCAGTCTCTAAGCCTTCTTTGTTCCCAAAAAGGAAGGTGGTTATGTCCTACCACACCCTGTGACACCAAGTGAAAGGAGGCTTGGAAAGATGACAAAGGCAGAGTGCTGACTGAGAGAAGGCTCTTCTCCTGGTGCCCAGGGAAGCTAGCCCGTTTAACACCTTCCACAAGCAGGGAGGAAAAGGGGCAAGAACTCCAGAGATACCCAAGCCCACGGTATCGACATGGGAGCCTTAAACCTTGGCATATCTTCTCTGGTGTCTGCACCATGATTTTATCATTACTCCTCTGGGAGACAAAAATGGGACCAGCAGATACTAGCAACTGCTACAACTGTGCTTTATTTAGGACCTCCTGAGGATCTGAAAACTGAAAATTGTGGATGTTCATACTAAACCAAAGTAGAAACATGATCAACATGTGAAATTGCAGGCAACGTTCAGAAAACTAAGATCACGGCATCTGGTCCCATCACCTCATGGGAAATAGATGGGGAGACAGTGCAAACAGTGTCAGACTTAATTTTTTTGGGCTCCAAAATCACTGTAGATGGTGACTGCAGCCATGAAATTAAAAGACGCTTACTCCTTGGAAGGAACGTTATAACCAACCTAGATAGCATATTAAAAAGTAGAGACATTATTTTGTCAAAAAAGGTCTGTCTGGTCAAGGCTATGGTTTTTCCAGGTCATGTATAGATGTGAGAGCTGGACTGTGAAGAAAGCTGAGTGCTGAAAAATTGATGCTTTTGAACTGTGGTGTTGGAGAAGACTCTTGAGAGTCCCTTGGACTGCAAGGAGATTCAACCAGTCCATCCTGAAGGAGATCAGTCCTGGGTGTTCATTGGAAGGACTGATGCTGAAGCTGAAACTCCAATACTTTGGCCACCTCATGCGAAGAGTTGACTCATTGGAAAAGACCCTGATGCTGGGAGGGATTGGGAGCAAGAGGAGAAGGGGATGACAGAGGATGAGATGGCTGGATGGCATCACCGACTCAACGGGCATGAGTTTGAGTAAACTCCGGGAGTTTGTGATGGACAGGGAGGCCTGGAGTGCTGCGATTCATGGGGTCACAAAGAGTCGGACATGACTGAGTGACTGAACTGAACTGATGGAGACGGCAATGGCACCCCACTCCAGTATTCTTGCCTGGAAAATCCCATGGACGGAGGAGCCTGGTAGGCTGCAGTCCCTGGGGTCGCTAAGAGTTGGACATGACTGAGCGACTTCACTTTCACTTTTCACTTTCATGCACTGGAGAAGGCAATGGCTACCCACTCAAAGTGTTCTTGCCTGGAGAATTCCAGGGATGGGGGAGCCTGGTGGGCTGCCATCTCTGGGGTCACACAGAGTTGGATACGACTGAAGCAACTTAGCAGCAGCAGCATAATATAGATAGTTCAGAGATCATTTTGGACCCCAGCCTAAATAAACTGCCCTGAAGATGGAGTAGGCAACAAACAACCAGTGTCTGCAATGACAGGACTATATGCATGTTGCCTAAATTTTCTTAATAAATGACAGTGTCATCACACATTACACAGTGCTTTCATATCCATTGGCAGTTCTCAAATGTTTTGGTCTTAGGACCCCTTTACATTCTTAAAAAGTATCAAGGACCCCTAAAGAGCCTCTGTTTGTGCTAATTATGTCCATCAATATTTACTGTATTGGAAATTAAAACTAGTTCATTTAAAAATATTTATTAATTTACATGAAAATGACAATAATTAGCACATCACATGTTAATGTAAAGGAATTTTTATGAACAATTATTTTACTTTCTAAAGAAAAACAAATCAGTGAATGCACTGTTTTCTATTTTTGTAAACCTCTCTATTGTCTGGCTTAAGGTAGCTGGTATATGTTGTCCTTCATATTCAATCTGCTGCAATATCACATATCATGGAGCCAGCCACTGGAAATTCCACCATACATATATGGAAGAATGAGAGTGAAAAAGGTCAATAATTTCTTATTATAAAAACAGTCCACCTCATAAGGTCCTTGAACAGTCTCAAGGACCCCTCAGGGATCACAGGTGCACACTTTGAGAAATACTGATATCAGATTTCATTTGATCCCAACAATCAATCTTTGAGACATGCAAAGTAGGTATTACTTGGTTCCCACTTCTGATGAGCACATTCAGTGGCTTTTCCAAGTTTACAAAGGTAATGAGTGGCAGAGTGAGGACCAACAATTCTATACTGTAAATACCTACTGCAAATAGAAATGTTTGATTCCCTTTACTTTTTGAGAGAAAACAAGTATTCCCCAACATTTTGCACGTTACCATGAGAAGATCAGTAAGCAATCACTTACTTAACAGCCTTGGTCTTGTGTGTTATTTGTATCAGCAAAGATTGAATGAGGACTAAAACAATTCAATTAAAAAAAAAAAAACACCAGGAAAGCAAGTATTTATGGTGTATAAATAATGATATGACATAGGGAGAAAATGAATCAATTAGGTTTGATGCTAATGTATCCCACTATTCGTTTCCTCTTTCCTTTGATCAGACTGTCGTAAGTTATTTTGTTCTACTAAGGTCATGGACTTCCCTGTAGCTCAGATGGTAAAGAATCTGCCTGCAATGCAGGAGACATGGGTTTGATCTCTTGGTCAGGAAGATCCCCTGCAGAAGGAAACGGCAACCCACTCCAGTATTCTTGCCTGGAGAATTCCATGGACAGAGGAGCCTGGTGAGGTCCTCTGGGGTCCATGGGGTCAAGAAGAGTCGGACACAACTGACTGACTAACATTACTACTAAGGTCATGGAAGAGAGGTATAAGAACTGTAACCAAAACATCATCATGCATATTCTGATTCTTTAAATATTAATCCCACAAAACTAATATCCAACATCCATAATCTCTATGTACATCAACGGTGGCTCAAGTTATGGAAATTGCCTAGCCAAGTCATTCTCCTTTAACTCTGAACCAAAAATACCCACTTTTGAAAAGATCACAGTGATTGAGTGTGTGTAGAGACTTGTCCCATCAGGGTGAAATATAGTTGGAAAAATGCCTAATTGGATCTGACTACTGAAGGTCATCCTTTTATAAAGAATTAATCTTTTCAGACTCATACTTAACACCTTTAATTGAAAGTACATTTACTTTAATTGATATGGCACAGGATACTCCTAATTTCAGGGAAGCTGAAAATAGGTATGATTTAAGGCCAGAAACTATGCAACTTTCCAGGGCAAACATTAATAACTTGAGAGTTTCAAGATCCAGATGACCTCTGATAACTTAAAAACTCTTTCAATCCTAAAAATAAAACAAAACAAAACAAAGAACAAACTCTTAAATTGGTTAAGGCACAACACCTCTGCATCACAAACGCAATACCTACAGGGCCCAGGCAGGAAATTTCTTTTTTAAAATAGGTGACAGCATGGCTTAAAAATCAAAAAGTACGGTATAGTATGGGCATCCCTGGAGGCTCAGACAGTGAAGAATCTGCCTGCAATGAAGGAGACCTGGATTCAATCCCCAGGTCAGGAAGACCCCTGGAGAAGGGAATGGCTACCACTTCAGGATTCTTGCCTGGAGAACTCCATGGATAGAGAAGCCTGGTGGGCTATAGTCCATGGGGTCGCAAAGAGTCAGCTACAACTGAGTGACTAAGCAACAGGCAGGTTCAGTGGGTATTCTGTGAAATCTAGCCCTCTCAACTCCTTTTGCTCATCTGTCTGGTTCCCCTCACTGAGGCAATCACGCTATAGGCTTTTTGTGTATTCTTTGTGAGATGTTTTTACATATGCACTAGCAAATACACAGCGTTCTCACTGGCCTATTTAATACAGTGGGAGATGACAATTGCATTCTATATCCACTGCTCTGCATCTTGCCTTTTATTTAACTTAATAATATACCTTGGAATTTCTTCATATGGGTTCACAGAGAGCTTTCTCATTCTTTTCTGTTTGTTTATAGCTACACAGTATTCAATTGTATGCTCTATCCTCTAACCAGTACCCATTCTATGAGTAGATTGTTTCCAGTCTTTCACTTTACAAACAATGCTTCAATGAATAACCTTGTTCTTAGGTCCCTTGGCAAATATGTGAGTATAAAAATAAATTTTCTGGAAGCAAATTGCTTGGTCAAAGGATATATGCATTCACATTTGATTTGCCCGATACTGTCAAATTCCTCTTCATTTATGTTGCATCAATTTGTACACTCAGAAGCAATTTGAAATCACCACTGCAGGCACTTTTAAATGAGTATGGCAGGAAGTGTATAGAAAAAACAACAACAACCGAAAAACAGGGAGATGCAGGGACTCTACCAGCTGAAAAACATATTCCCCACTGAAAGGGGGCAACCACTCCTCAGCACAAGCTGTCTAGCGTCAAGTAGGATTGGGGCTTAATTTTGTTAAATATTATTTTTCCACGTCCATTCAAAGTGAGGAGTTCTAAGATACAGGTTGGTAAGTACAGGAGTTTTCTTTTTGCTCTTTCAATTCATCTGCAAGGGACATAGTGAACACTTTAACTGAGGCGGCTGGCTAACAGGGTGGTGATGACAGACGGGAGTGAACACGCACCCCTCCTGGTGAGGGAGGTGCAGGAGGCCTGGATAGCTGAAGTATATATTTTACAGGGGGTAGCACTTTTCTGCACCTCTTAATTTACCATGTCAAGACAGCCTGAAAGACTTACTGCTCTTGGAGGACTCCCAAACTAAAAGGCCAGCTCAGAACTACAGGCGTCCCTCAGCTGCATGGCATGTCTCACAGCCTATGCCAACAACTGTACAGGAAGATTGGAGCCCCAAGAATCGGATCTGAGCAAAAGGCTGAGCAGTCCGGAGACCACTCGTCGTCCAAGGGCATCATAAACTCTGAGCACTGGCATGGCGTGCCCTCCACCACAGGGCACTCTGGAGTGAGGCTGGAGGCCAGCCATTTCCTCTAGCTCTGAGGGTGAAGGATACAGGTGGGGTGACAGCACTCAGGGCCCCTGTAAGGGCAGGAAGGACAGAGTGTCCCAGGATCCAGAGGTGGCCCCTCTCTCTTAAGCAACAGGGGATTTTCACAACCAACGACAGCCCTCTTCTTCCTTACTTTTCTCCAAGATGCCAGGTCAGGGCAAAGCTGTTGGTGTCCAAGGAAGTCCAGAGAGACAGCCACACACTCCGGGACCCCTGGAGTGTCTCCCCTTATCGGCAGCAGGACGGGGACCTTTCAAACATGTCGGGCCAGGAATCACTGGGGACACATCATTCAGCTTCTTTCCTACTCTTGCCACTGGACTGAAGTCCTCTCCGATGGGTTTAGGAAGAGACACAGACTGTCTCTCCACACCAGGAGGCGACCTGGCATGGATGACAAAATACCATGGATGGTGGAGAGAAGTCCGACTTCAAATCTACCCTCTGCTTGTTTGGCCTCTACTGTTTCCTCAGCTGTGAGATGGGGAAAATAACTAACAGCATTTCCAATCTGCAGTACATGCTTGGTACTTCACATCATTACTTCATTCCATGGCCAAAACAACCCTTGAAGTAGGGACGATTATTATCCCCTATTACTTTACAGGCAAGGAGATGGAGGAGGCTTGGAAAGTGTAAAGGATACGTCCAAAACCAGGTGTCTGACAGCAAATCCGGACTAAATCTAGAACTTAATCAACATCACGTATCATCCTCTCCAGCGCACGACCCTTACCCTGAGGCTCTACTAGTCCCTTAATTTGCAGGTGCTCCTAACTGGTCTCCATGTTCGGGCTCATGGTCTACAGAGGATCCACTCAGCTTGTTACCTGGAAACCTAATCTTGTCACTCCCTTGTTGAAAGACTCCATTTCCATCCCTTTATTCTTAAAACAAAATTCCAAATCCTTAGCATGACCCTCCAAGACTTGCTTGTGCCCACTATCATCGTCCACCTGCCATGACCTCTGGGCTATGCCCTTTTTAAACTTCCCCAATCATCCATTTCTCTAAAGCTCCATCACTACTGACTGAGGGCAGGTCACCATTATCTGCTACATGCAAGAACAAATGATTTAATGACCAAAGAAGACACCATGCAGATATAGAGAAACTCCAGTTAAAACTAAAGGTGTAGCAGAAGGGAGAAGGGCCATAAAAGGTAAGGGTGCAACCCTTGGTAGATGAATGTGTAGCCCAGGAAGGAAAATATACTTCATGAGATGTGCAAAATGCCACAGTAGCGACAAGATGAAGGACACCTACAACGTAAGGCCAGTAACTAAAGAATCAGGTGGAGAGAAGTTTACCGCGGCAGCCTCTGGGCTTTCCCAGAGCAGGGTCTGCCGGTGAGCTAGTCAGACCACCTGGACTCACCTGAGCTCGTTGTCTAGTCCAGACCCTCCCCAGGTTCTTCCCCATCTCATGAGCAGTTTCCTCAGCTCCCCTCACTTACCATGTGACTCCCTCACAACACAAACAGGCGTCACGATGCCCTAAATTCTGAGGTGAGCAGTAGGCCATGCTTCCAGTCCTGAATGAGTTTACAATCTTCCCAGAGAATGAAGAGAATGAGCGCTGACCCATGTAAAATCGCCGGGAAGACCACAAGGTAAATGTGAGCTTTAACAACAGTCATAGAAGAGGAAATATTAGACTAATTCAGATAAAGGAGCATTCCCTCTTTCCTGGCTCTCACTCTATCCATCCTTCACACTCCTGTCAAATTGATCTTCCTCTGAGGTAAAGGTCCAATCATGGAATCATATAATTTTACAACCAAAAGGGGCCCTTGAGGTCGTCTAGTCCATTTCCCTCATTCCTCGGGTGAGGAAACAGAAGCCAAAGAGATTAAGTGGCTTGCTTAAGACTACACAGCTGGTTAATTCACCCAACACGCCTTAAATCCTTATTGATCACCTACTAGGCGTCAGCCCTATTTTAGTAGCCGTTACAAAGGACGCTCAAGCCAGGGGCTGAGGTTCCTAGATGACTGCTCTTTTAATCTCTACTGGTGGTTCTCAAACTGCAGGCAGGATAGGGAGGCATAATCTCTAAAGGAACAGGCTTTTTCACCCCAGTACGCTGCTGCCCCTAGTTAAGAATGACTGAATGCAATGAGAGGTGTTACCGATGGGTATGGATACATTTCACACATGACTGATATGGTGGCAGAAATAAAGGTGGAGAGCCACCACTGTGCCCACCAGCCCCGTGTCCCAAATCCTGCCTGAAATCAAAGTTCTCCTATACGCATGTATCTCCATGTACCACAAGCCACATGTTTCAGGAGTGTGAGGACAGTAACTGAGTTCTACACCTCCCTTTCTCCCAACCCTTTGCCTCAAAAGAGCCTTCTGGATCTATGAGGGTCCTACAAAGTGAAAGTGAAAATTCCTTTCAGCATTATACCTCCAGACACCCAGAAATATGCCAATGGCCTAGAAAGCATAAGTTGGTAACCGCCAGAATTCTATCTAGTCTACGTGAAGCCATGCAGCATCACACAGCAGTGATCAATGTCAGAAAGATCAGGACATCACACTGTTCCTTTAAACAACAACAACAACAACAACAAAAAAAGGAACAAAAAACAAGAGCAGTGATGTGTGGATACACACACACACATGCACGCGCACACACACACTCACTCACAAGGTTTTCTTTAAGGAAGTTATCTTGACATATCCAAAAATGTGACCTTACATGATGGTTGTCTGGAGGTTTTCCTGCAACCAGAACCACAGGCTACAGACTCTGAACCACCATCCCCACCCTCCCCCCGGCCCCACACGGGCTATGGAGCAACCTAAAGAACATTGCAGACCTGCAGCCTGCGGGAAGCATACAGTCTGGCTACATATGCTTGCACACAGCAGACACTTAAATCAGAGCTGCATCTGCAGAGCCTGGCATACAGAAATTTCTGATGCTCTGTACCATGCTGATGTCTGTACCATTTTGACACAAATAAATCATGTGCGAAAATGATAAATAACCACCTTTTGCCATTGACAAAAAAATAGTTTTCATCTGGAAATAATCCAAACTGGGTTAAGATTTTATGCTTCTTTCACAGAAACCTCTTGAAAATCTCCGTGCCTGCCAAGAAGAGGATACTTTGCTTCCTCTCCTCTACCTGATCCACTATCCAACCTAAAGAAACATGTTTGATCCTGTTTTCTCCAGTACACACTTTCAAAAATCATGACAGACACACAGGATAATGCAAAGAAGTAATAAAACAAACACATACGTACCTACCACCAAGAAATTTTTAAAGTGGTAACATTCCGTCATATTTTCTTTCAGAGCTTAATACATCAAATTTGAAAAATGTTTAACCTACACAATACAAAATCAGTTGTGTTACATCTGAGCTGCGGTAAATCATGAGCAAATAGATTATTGTGTAAGGGCTCTGCTTCCTGTCAAGATTATGGAACTATTTTCTGGGTAGCAGTTCTTTTCAGCATTCACAATGCCCAGTGAACATATTTATTGAACCCATTTTCACCTACGGGGCAAAACGGAAACAGAGTGACCACACAAAAACTAGCTCATGCGCAGGGCTGGTGAGAGCAGTTAACATAGTTAAGCTGGAGTTCACATTTTTTGTTTGTTTTTCCAGCTCCAAATTCCCTTTAAACTGCCAGCCACAGTGTTTCTTTTCATGGACTAAAGCAATCTTGGCTACTCAAAATTCACCTCTCTACAAGTCAGTTTCTTCATCCATTTTATCAAAGGATCGAACTAAACCACTTCTATTTACTTATTTATTTTTGGCCACGCCATGGGCATGCGGGATCTTGGATTCCTGACCAGGGATTGAACCCATAACCCCACAGAGGGAGTGCAGAGTCTTAACCACTAGACCTCCAGGAAAGTCCCCTGGAGCTCACATTTTTTAGTAGCAGGAAAAAATTTAACACACATTTCTTACTTAAGGGTTTTGTGTATGTCTTATGAATTCCCCATGTGGCTCAGATGGTAAACCATCTGCCTACAATGTGGGAGGCCTGGGTTTGATCCCTGGGTAGGGAAGATCCCCTGGAGGAGGAAATGGCAACCCACTCCAGTACTCTTGCCTGGAAAATCCTATGGACAGAGGAGCCTGGTAGGCTACAGTCCATGGGGTCACAAAGAGTCGGACACGACTGAGCGACTTCTCTCTTGATGACAAACCACTGATAAAAGAAGCAGACTTCATGAACAAGTGTACATGAAAGTTTGAAGTATGCTAGGGTTTACTTCAAAAAAACCCAGATTCATCTGTTTCTGTGATAGAAACCGCTCTTCAGTGAATCGGGATCCTGCACCCACATGCCAAGTCAATTATACAATAAAAACATCGAGGTACCTCTAAGACATGGATTCAATGAAATTCCAATTAGGCTCTAGACATTGTGTCAGGGTAGGTATATTTATGTAGCAGACACAGGATATCGGAAGGTGAACATATTTATGGGATTCTAGGAAGAGTTAATTTGCAAGACAATGGAAGTTTATTTCTTTAAGACATAAACCACTACAAACTCTATTATGGGCAAGTAGCATCTCCTTTTCTATTTCTTTGGTTCATTTAATTCTTGCAAAAAGGATGGTTAAGTACTTTTAAAATTAAATCAAATACATAACCGAACACCTGATTACTAAAAATAATAGAAACTAGTTAAAATGAACACAGAAAAAGACATTACACATGCTGGAGATGTCAAGTAGTCCAAATGAGCACCAAATTTAGCTCTGTTTGCGTGCAACTAGGACAAAAAAGGAAATACTGCATGATACAGTTCTTAATTTATCAAAAAGAAAACATGCAAAGCACATTTTCCCCGCCTTGGCATTAGTATCATGGAGAAATTTTTTATGGAAGCCCCTTTAAAAGGGAAAGTGAGTAATGTCTTCAAATCTACGGTATAAAAAGACAAACTTTTTTCCATATAAATGTCTTCAACTATGTGGTGCAAAAGATGGGATTTTTTTTTCCCCCATGTGCTGAAGGCACAATATTAAATCTTACCTGAATGATGGCATTTCTGCTGGGAGCTGAAATAATACAGCCAAGGTACATTGTTTCCTGATGATTTACCTCAATAGAGGGAGCTCAGAGAACCCAGAGAAATTAATGGCCTAGGCAGACAGCTTCCTGATACCCCCAAAGTGTCTTTGCCAAGTGCTGCTATGGGCAATTTCATGACTGAACTCTGACAAGTATTGGAAGGAATCTGATGGTCTGTGGGCTGATGAAACATAGATCTTTCACTTTAGCTAAAACATATGTGGGAAGCAGAGGTAACATTCTGCTGTGAACCTGTAGGAGACTGAATTATGTTATGTCCTCTCCTAGAGAGCTGGCTAACCAGCTTAGGGGAGGTGAGCTGCAGGGTATTTGAAGGGCAAAAGGAGGCTTCGTGGCTGGCCAAAAAGTTGCACACATTCTCAGATGAACACCGAACTATGTTGCTTCAGAACAGAGAAAGGATAACTTTTTGCTTAAAAGCTTTATAAAGAATCTGTGCTACTAATCAAGGAATCAGACATAAAAGAACATTAGAAGAGCTGCAATAATGTAAAGTGAGCAGATGATAACAAAAGTCTTTAAACCTTAGACGGAGGATCACAAAAGCAGCAAGAACTATGCTTTGGCTTTCCTATTCTTGTAATCCCCCCTGATTTATATGTATAACCCAATCCAGGGAGAGCTACACTAAAAATAAGTGCAACAAAAAACAAAACAACAACAAAAAAAGGACACAGATATAGAGAATAGACTGGTGGTCACCAGAGATGGGGGTGGGGAAAATGGGCAAGAGGGTCAAAAGAGACAACCATCCAGGTATGAAGTAAATATACCATGGGGGTATAATGCATAGTAAGGCAACTATAGTTAATAATACTGTATTGTATGGAACATTACTCAGCAATATAAAAGAATAATAATGACATTTGCAGGTACATGGATGGACCCAGAGATCACCATACAAAGCAAAGTCAGAAAGAGAAAGAGAAATACCATATATCACATCACTTATATGTAGAATCTAAACTATGATAAAAATGAACTTATCTAAACAGAAACAGGATCAGAGACATACAGGATAGATTTGTGGTTGCCAAGGGGGCAAGGAAAGGGGGGAAAAATTGGATTGGGAGCTTGGAACTAACAGATGCAAAGTTTTATCTATGGAATGGATAAACAACAAGATCCTACTGTATACCACAGGAAACTGTATCCAATATTCTATAATAAACCATGATGAAAAAATATGAAAAAGAATACATATAGACATATATGTAACTGACATCACTCTGCTATACACCAGAAATAATACACTGTAAATAAAGTATACTTTAATACAAAAATTTTTAATACAAAATTTAAAATAATAATACTCTATTGTATATTTGAAACCTGCTAAGAGAATAAATCTTAAAAGTTTCATCATGAAAAAAATTCTTTAACTATGTATGGTGACAGATGTTACTGTGGCGAACATTTCACAAAACATACAACATTGAATCTTTATGTTGCACACCCGAAACTAATATAATGTATGTCAATTATACTTCAATAAAAATAAAATACCCATCCAACAAAGGAGAAAACTATAAAGGCATAATGAATAATAAATGTTAACAGCAGTGTCCTCTAGGGTAGAAACATAAGCACAGTTCTCCTTGGCTTTGCTACAGGTGAGATCTGAAGACAATGAAATTTAATGATAAATGAGGTTGAGCAAGTATTTCCCCTTTTTGATCCATTTCAGAGAAATGGCCTATAATTAAAAGTATTTACAAGCTAGTGTGGATGACCCTTTGGCAAAGACAGCATAAATCCTCAAGTTGGACATTTCTGAAATTACTTCAGCAAATGGCTATTTATAAAATACGCAGTTGCACAGAAAATAACCTTGTTACTAAGCATTTGATAGGTTGCTGATGGGCATCTGAAGGAAATAAATGTACATTAGAGCACATCAAGCCATACTTGTCAGGAGGCTGGATTAGGATAGGACTTTTATTCAGAGTAATGTGAAAACAAAAATTAAAAAAATCCAAAACCTCTCTCAAGGCCAAAAAAAAAAAAACCTTGTTTTTGAGACTTGCATTAAGTGATTCTGCAATTCCTGGCACTAGCAGGACTGAAATGAAGGAGTTCATTATTTGCTTGATATGATTTAAAGTGAGGACAAATACCTGGAAATGTTTACAGGTATTTCTACAAAATTGATTTTCTTTTTAAATCTGAAGATCACCATGAGCAGGAGAATGGAAATCTGAAGCTTGGTCTTATCTGCTTTCCCTGGATGCCCTTTCGAAAACCCACTCATTGCTCTAAATGCATGACTATTACTATTAATACAAATTGGCCCTTAAAACACAGCCACCTTGTGATGCCTTCTTCCTTCTCATCGGATCCTGGCAAATCTTTGAAAGTCAACATTTACATTAAACTTTAGCAAACACTAAATTTGTTTTTGGCTTCTGGAGCACTAATGTATGGCACTCACTACAATGTTTCAGAAAGAAACCATCCCTTCAACAATCCTAGGTAAAGTAAGTAAAATGGCATTGATGACTTGACCTAGAAATCAAACCATCCATATTGGAAAATTCCAGGTATCCACTCAGTTCACCGAAATTGAAAAGACCTGGGGCTGAATCATGAAGATTATACTCCAATGGTGTACACCACCTCCTCCATGAATGGCATATCTGAGGGCAAGGTTCAAAAGGAGATTGTGTAACATAATCTATTAACCTTATTCCAAATGCTCAAAACATTTGCTGGCCTACGCTCAAACACATGCTGTATAATCATCAAATAATAAAAATGATTTTCATGTGTGAATCGTGGAACCATTTGGAGCCAAAACTCAAAATTGCAATGATTTTGAAAAACATGCTGAGAATGTTTCGTAATAAATGCCCATGAGTGTTACTGCACCATAAAGTGAAGGACCTAGTATGACTGCAAGCTTCACGCATTTTTCTTATCTAAAAATCACTAATAGAAAAACGTACCCAAGGATTTCCTTTACTGTGTTTTTTTGTTTTTTTTTTTCAGTGACTGGTCTTTAAACCAGGTCGGCTGATCTTTGACAAGTCCTTGGGGCTGGCTTAGCGTTCTAGATCTCTTGACTTAGGCGCAAATTTAATAAAGGAGGTCAGGCTGGATATAGGACAGTTTTCTCTCTCCAGAAGTATTTATACAGTACATCCTGCAAATTATTTGCTGTTTACTGCTTTAGTATAAGTTGCTTTTCATAAAGGAAGTACAAAAGACAGTGCTGCTACACTAGGGAGGGGGGAGGAGTCCAGAAAGAAAAGTCAGGGGCCCTTTCCAAAACGATCAGGAGAGACTCTTCCCATTGGTTTGAGGCAAAATAAAGTGATTATTGGTTATTTGTGAAGTGTAATAAAATTTCAGATAGTTAGTTGATTAAAAAAAAAAAAAAAAGCAAGCCACTAAATATCCATAAGGAAAATAAAGAGCTGGTAAAGGTGAATGGTCATGAGCGTTCTAAGTAAAAATACAGAATCCAAAAGACAGGCCCGAGGAGCCATGAGGTGATGTCATGTCTTCCCCAGCGTGCCCAGCAGGGCACCTGCCACATAGTAAGTTCTCAATAAATATTCAAGAAAGCAAACTGAAGTAAATGGTACACTATTCCTCCTTACCAGCTGCATGAAAGAAAAGTGAAAGTGTTAGTTGTCCAGTCATGTCTGACTCTGCGACCCCATGGACTGTAGCCCGCCAGGCTCCTCTTCCACGGGATATCCCAGGCAAGAATGCTGGAGTGGGTTGCCATTTCCTCCTCCAGAGGATCTTCCTGACCAAGGGATCGAACCCAGGTCTCCTGCATTGCAGGCAGATTCTTTACCATCTGAGCCACCAGGGGAGCCCAGCTGCATGACATTGCATTAAATAAAAGCACACTTAACAAAACTTCTAGGTATGCAGGTAACCAACCCTACATCAATACCCAAATAAGCTGAAAACTGTGTTTCTGGGCTATGGGCATTTAAGTTGCTATGTGAGCCAGAGCTATGATCAAACAGAGTAGATGTCACCTTATGAACAACTCCTAGAGGGAAGAGGGGTCTGTTATTTAGTTGACAAAAGAGTTCACGAGAGTTTTTCCAAACCATCTTCCAGAAAAACCCAAATGAGCTCTTTAGCCAACCCAATATATTGAAGCGATTTCTGGCCAAGAAGCCGTTTGTCATAAGCAGTGAGCACCCAGGGTGCATCTAGCAGGATGCATCCAGGGTGGTGGGCTCAATCTAGACAAGACTCAAATACAAGCTGTGGGCTAGGCTACTGAGCACCAAGGCCCTGCGCAGCTGAAAAATCCAGGCAGGAGATGCTGCTGCCACGTCACCGCTGCACTTGCTTCAGGCTGCTGTGAGGTCTACAGGACACTTCTTTGTATTTCAATAAAGAAGGCAAGGGAGCACACCTCCTTACAACCAGCTTCTTCTCTACCTCGTGTCCTCTCCTACCTTCTATTCAAAATCTTTGAGTTGGTTTCATGAGGAGTCAAAGGACACAAAACATACTTGTTTTGCCTGGTCCTGTCAGGTCTATCATAGCTTGAATTCTGAGGATAACATTCTTGAGTGCATAGGCCAACTGTAACACTGACTTGCAACATTGACTAGTTATGACATCTTTTGGCAAGTCATCTAATTTTCCAATTCTACTATTTCCTATTCTTACTATTCCCATCTGTAAAATACAGTGAAGTGAAGTGGAAGTTGCTCAGTTGTGTCCAACTATTTGCAACCCCATGGACTATACAGTCCATGAAATTCTCTAGGCCAGGATACTGGTGTGGGTAGCCTTTCCCTTCTCCAAGGGATCTTCCCAACCCAGGGATTGAACCCAGGTCTCCCACATTGCAGGCACATTCTTTACTAGCTGAGCCACAAGGGAAGTTCAAGAATATGGGAGAGGGTAGTCTATCCCTTCTCCAGCGGATCTTCCCGACCCAGGAATTGAACCAGGGTCTCCTGCATTGCAGGCAGATTCTTTATCAACTGAGCTATCAGGGAAGTCATAAAATACAGTAGAAACTATAAGTGCTTCATAGGTACTGGTGCAAAAGCTCCACCTGAGCAAAGAGACAACTCATTAGAAAAGACCCTGATGCTGGGCAAGATTGACGGCAGGAGAAGGGGATGACAGAGGATGAGATGGTTGGATGGCATCACCGACTCAATGGACATGAGTTTGAGCAAGCTCCAGGAGATGGTGAAGGACAGGGAAGCCTGGCATGCTGCAGTCCATGGGGTTGCAAAGAGTCGGACATGACTGAGCGACTTAACAACTTCACAGGTAACTAAGAGGATCAGAAAGAAGGCATGGAGTGCCTGGTACACAGCAAGCATTCTAGTTGGTATTTGTTAAATATCAACAACAGTAATAACAAATTTATTCTTTAGCCTGTGAGCTCTTCATGTTCGATATTGGCCCCTACCCTAAGATCTGTTCTTTCTTAACCCTTCACCTGACGGTGTAGGTATCCAATCCTCCACGGAGGATTCTAACCACAAGACCCAATACATGACAAGATGTCAGGGGGGAAAGGTCTCTGCATCTCCTTCAGAACCCCAGTGATGGCTGAATCAATGGAGAGGCGGAGAAAGACACTCTCCATCTGAGAGTTTAAAGAGATGGAAACGGGCTGCTCTGGAATCCGGGATGATCTTCAGAAAGTGAAATAGATCCATGAAGAGCTGAGAATTCTCCCAACATCCCATCCTACAACCCTTCCTCTTCTGAATAATTTAAATTCTCCACTTTGTTTGGTCCAATCAAAGACCATGGTTTATGTTAAGGTTGGAGAAGGAAATGGCAACCCACTCCAGTGTTCTTGCCTGGAGAATCCCGGGATGGGGGAGCCTAGTGGGCTGCCGTCTACGGGGTTGCACAGAGTCAGACACGACTGAAGCGACTTAGCAGCAGCAGCAGCGAGGCTTAGCAGAAGACTGAAACAATGCCTGAGGTACAAAATCCTACCTGCCAGATGAGAAGAATTTCCTGAAGAAAGAGACACAACAAAAGCACTCATTTTGCTGATGGCCTGACTCCATGGACTCATGAAGGCCTGAGGGAACAGTGCTCCAAGCTCAGAGTGCTGTGTAATTGTGACTCCCATCATCACTGTTATTACAGATCTGTCATCAGAAACATTCTCGGCTATTAGAGACAGCATGGTGCATTATGAAGATGGCATTTCCATGTTTTGTGTTCTGAACATTAAAAACCAGTTTGGCTCACCCAGTGAGCAGCGGGTGCCATGCTAATTATATAACTTTTAGAACACTAATAGGATCTCCTACTGGGCCAACTGGGAGGGGAAAAATATAATACTCATTCTTATCTGTGCTCCAGCAAATTGATCTCCTCTCAGCCCGTTGATGTGACCATTAATAAAAACACTTAAAAATGACCTGAAAGGTTTCTCATGAACTAGAGCCTGAAGCTGGCTGCCAAACAACTGTGTATTTTGGAAAACTTGGAACTGGTACCAAAGGTGGCTGCTGATGATTCAAGCTTGTTCTAGGAACCTCCTGTGTCCAGAATGTTGTTTGTGCTTCTGACTGGTTAAGGATGAAAAAAAGATTCCCACTCAAGGATTTTGTAAAGCTGGAAATACGGATGCCTGTGATGACAGTCTTGCTTTGCTTGGGACACATAAAGACTTGATTTAGTTTCACTTCAGTATCTTGAATGTGATCACCAACACACTTTCTTATAAGCTCTTTTCAATGTTAGAATAGTAGTTTCAAGGAATATTACTACTTTTGCAATTCTAAAATATTCCAATGGGTAGTTCTTGAAAGCAAATCAGAGAGAAGAGCTGGATCCTTTCCTACCTTGCCCTCCCTTTCTACTGACAAAAATGACTAAGTAAAAATAGGCATCAAATATAATTAATTAAATTTCAAGCACAATATATACCTGGCCATTTAACACGGAAGATGAGATCAAATCTATCTGAGTGAGTTTTAAATGAGGCAAACAGAGAAACTCATTCAACTTACATATATGACACATGTAGGCAGCACAAGTCTTGGGAAGAGAGAGCAGACAGAGAGAAAATGATATACAGACTGTGCCCAATGGGTTTATGACCAGTCACAGGATTCAGAGCTGGAGAGAAATTCTACATGTGGGCAAACTGATGCTCATCAAAGGTGTCTATCTGCTGTCCTTAAGAGAATTCCTATCTCAGATACTGGGACCAGAAACAGCTTTCTTTATCTTCAAATGTTTATCCCATGCTGTGACTCTCCACCCCCAGCACCCTCTCCCTAAACACGCACACTTAGAGAACAAGGGACCTGCTTATATTATGAAGGAAGCAGTAATAAAACTGAGGTCACTCCCAAACTTCATATTTCCTAAAATAAACTGGCAAGTAAATGCTCAGCGGAGAGAAAATTCAAATCTCTCAAGAAAGGAAAAAATGACTAAGGAATGTCAATGTCCCTTTATGTGCTTCTTACATTAAAATAGACAAGGGCAGATTTACTAAAGATCAATGCATAATTCCAAATATTTTTCTGTGGGATTAGCCCAGATCTGTGTGTCTACCGTGCCAAGACCAAAACCACAGTTCTCTGAAGGCTGGACAGGGAGAGGACTTCCCGCCCTGATGGGAAGATGGTAAAGCTGGCAAAGGAAGCTCAGAGTGGGCTCCCCATCATTAACTCACCCCAGCGCATCTTAGTCATTCAGAGGTTAGACCCCAGGGCCCCATCAGAGGCAGAAACATGTCACCATGTGCCTTTGTGGGAAAACAGACGTCACAGTATTGATTTCCCCTTGGTATCAGGCAAGCCTAATGATACTGGCCCTAGGCTTGAGAGCTCTGCCAAGCTCTGTCTGAAACGGGGCTTACTATTCTTAAGTGGCACCATATCGTTTACCCATATCAACAGACAACAGATCCTGGGGCAGAGATGTGAATGGAAGAAGGCAACATGTAGTTCCAGGCTTGTCTGTGTATCTCTGTCTGGCTGAGCGCTCAGAAGAGCGGAACCCCCTGGATACTCATAAGTGAAATGTTTCCCGCAGATGCCCTGCGTCTGCTCCCTAAAAGCCAGTAGGGACACCCAGCAACTAGATCCCTACTGCCCCTATACAGGAGGAGTAAGGGCGAGAACATGCACACTGCCTTTTTAGGGAGACCTTAGGGAAGGAGAGGAAACAGACTGCTATGAAGAGGCTGCTCCTCCACATCTCAGTATTAAAGGGACGATCTGAGAGCACTCAAAACAGGAAATAATAATCACCGGGCTTCAGCAGGTAATCACTAAGAACAAATAAGTTCAGAATAACCTAATTTCTTTTCTTTGCTATTTTAATAAACTTTTCAATTTCAAGGGAAAGCCTTAGGCTTGCTTTGTTAAGACTAATACACATTTTGGGACATAGTGTGAATTCTTTCAGGTAATAATAGAAATTTCAATTTCTTCTTATTAGGGGTAAATTATTTTACTGAGCTTGGACATCCTATAACAATCAAAGGGTTTTTCATGCCCTCTCTGACTTTGTCTATCTGGGGATTATGAGATTCTGCTGAGCAGAAACACAAACTAAAAATCCAATTACTACTTTTTTTTTTCAATTACTACTTTTTTAATCTCCCAAATTAAATTAGCAAAGATTACAAAATGATAATAGAAAACACAAAATGCTCGCAAGGATACAGTGCCTTCAACTTTCTTTCACTGTTATTGGGAATACACTCTCTTTTGACAGGGCTGTTTAGCAATGTTTCCAAAATTTCAAAGTAGTCAAAGCCTTTGATCTACTAATTGTACATCTATGAACCTGACATATAAAATGAGAAAGGTGACAGTTTTCTGTATAAGACCAGTCTTTACAGCATTTATTCTGTCACAAAAACCTGGAACCAAATTAAATCCCCAATGTTAGGGAGACAGTTAAATAAACTGCAGTGGGATAACCACCAGATGCAATATTATGTAGCTATTAAAATGTTGTTTATAAAGGATTTTTAATGACACGAGAAAATGGCTCTAATGTAATACTAAGTATAAAAAGCAGAAGACTGCATATGTAGTATAATTGGAACAACAAAAAATATATATGCAGAGTAAAAGAAATAGAAGGAAATACATCAAAATGTTGACTGTGCTTATCTCGAGTGATGGTTAGATGGGTAATCATTCCCTTCTTTATAATGTTCTGTATTTTTCAAATTTCCTCTGATGAACATGTATTACTTTCATAATGTGGGGGAAAAAAATCCCTTTAAAAAGATCCATTAAAACTTGAAAGGGAATATGTGCTACAATGATTCAACATCATTTGGTAAAAAAGACTTAAAAGAAAAGGCAGAGAATTGAGCTCAAACTTAAAAAAAACAGAAAGCAACAACTAGGTGAGTGCTTTTGGAAAAAAACAGTGAAACAGGAATCCTTGGGTGAGGTTTAGGTTTAGATAACTGAAAATAAATAGACTAATGTTACCTGAAGCTAAATAGAGTAGATTACAAAGTCCTGTCTATGGTAATAATTACAAATACATACATGAGTATAGAGAAAGTGCTTGAAAGAAAGAATCAATAGGTGTATGGTTTCGGTGGGAAATAATTTGAATTCTTTTGAGCCCTTCCCAAAACATTTTTATTCTAAAAACAAACTTTTGACAAGTGTTCAGTTCATTGTGCAAATAAGGCTGCAACTAGGTATCTGTAAAGACAACAAAAATGAGCACTGACTTTTACCCTATGGCCACACACAAAAATTAGCTTAAAATATCAGCAAATCTAAGTGTAAAAGCTGAAATGGTAAAACTTCTGGGAAAAAAGAGGAAAACAAAGTAAATATTTGCAGCCTTGGGGTAAGAATTTCTTAAATAGCATATGAAAAGCACAAACTATTAATAAATTAAACTTTTTAAAATCAAAGTTTAAAACTGTTTAAAGGACACTATTGAGAAACCAAAAAGAAAGCAAAGTATGAGAGAATACGTAATCACAATACATACATCTGACAAAGTACACATTCAGGATATAAAAGGGAATCCTACAACACAGTAATAAAAAGACAGTTCAATAAGATATTGACACAAGATTTTTAAAGATAAACAAATGGCGGTTAGACACATGAAAAGATGCTAAATGTCTCTAATTAGAGAGATGAAAATTAAAACCATAGAGAGATCCTACTACACACCTATTAGAATGGCTAAAATTTAAAAGACTGACCATACCAAGTACTGGCTCAGTACTTGGCACATTCAGAAGTGGTAGCGGAACTAGCACTCACACAGGCTGCTGAGGAAGGTGGAGGATCCACTTTTGAGAACTGTTTCGGCAGTGTCTTTAAAAAGTTAAACACAAACCTACCATCTGACCCAGCTATTCTACAACTAACTATTTTCCCAAGAGAAATCAAAATATAGTCCACGGAAAGACTTGTACATGGATATCCACAGCAGCCTGACTCATAATAGTACAAAACTGGGAAATAAAACAAACATTCATCAGTAGGTGAGTGAACAAACAAAAGGAGGTAGATCCATGAAATGAAATACTACCCATGGTTTTTCCAGCGGTCATGTATGGATATGAGAGTTAGACTATAAAGAAAGCTGAGCACTGAAGAATTGATGCTTTTGAACTGTGGTGTTGGAGAAGACTCTTGAGAGTCCTTTGGACTGCAAGCAGATCCAACCAGTCCATCCTAAAGGAGATCAGTCCTGGGTGTTCATTGGAAGGACTGATGCTGAAGCTGAAGCTCCAATACTTTGGCCACCTGATGTGAAGAGCTGGCTCACTGTAAAAGATCCTGATGTTGGGAAAGATTGAGGGCGGGAGGAGAACGGGACGACAGAGGATGGGATGTTGGATGGCATCATCGATTCAATGGACATGAGTTTGGGTGGACTCCGGGAGTTGGTGATGGGCAGGGAGGCCTGGCATGCCGCCGTTCAAGGGGTCGCAAAGAGTTGGACACGACTGAGTAACTGAACTGAACTGAATAAAAGGGAGTAAACTGTTTATATGTGCAACAAAATGGGGAATCTCAAAATAATTAGGTTGAGTGAAGAGAGGTCTCTCTAACAGCACATGACAACTGCCACCTAATAAAGGTGCACAGGTCCCGTGCACGCGCCCCCTGCCCCTTAAATTTTACGCATTATCAGAATGGAGGATACAATATACTTCCTAATATATCCTAACACTGAGTCCACTCTCAAAAGGGCTTCTATCCAATTTCTTTCTCATTAGTAAATCTAAATAATGTCTTGATTTCTAAATTACATAGCATACAGGACAGTAAGAATGTGTTTCATTTAACCTTTTAATAAGTATTTAACAAGTTCTTGCAATGGGAGGGATGTGTAAGACATAGAACATACAGAGATAAACAAAACAGACACAGTGTCATGGTGACTAAAGCTGATAATACTGTATTATATACGTGAAAACTAATAAGAGCGTAGACCCTGAAAGTTCTCATCACAAGAAAAAAATTGTAACTATGTGTGGTGATGGATGCTAACTGGATTCACTGATTGTCTTATAATACAAACATTGAGTCATTATGTTGTATACCTGTAACTAATATAATGTTATATTGTCAATGATATTGCAATAAGAAAAGGAAGTGAATTTTTATTATATACATGGTTGAATAAAGAAGTGGCTAAGCATTTAATTTAATTAAAAAAGAAAAAACCACAGACCTGGCCCTTGTCTGCCGGGGCCTTACTGCCTAGTAAGAAGCGCCAGGATAGAAATCACTAGGAGTCTCCCAGAGCAAGTGATTCATGCCAAAACATAACATGAGAGTTTGTGATGAACATTTGCTAACATTAAAATAAAATTTAAAAAATATGCAATCCTTCCAACTCCAAAGCAAAACTCTTAGAGGTGTATTGAAAAACACAGCATTTAATATAATCAAAGTTCTAAAGGATGTATTTACCTCAGGCTTACAGAAGAGGAGGCCATTAATCGCATCTAGTCCTAAAGTAATTCTGCTCAAGTTAAAAATACTTCTCATATTGTATGGTTCAGAATCATGGGATGTAAACCAAATACCTTGAGGAAATACTAGAGGCCTTTTTTTGTGTGATTGTATGATCTATCCGCATAGTTCCTTCTCTGCAGCAGGTGTGCAAAGGAGGGCTCCTCCATCCGAGTGTTGTACAAATCAGCTTCTTGAATGTGCCTATGAGAATGCAACAGTGCTAGCTGCTCGCCTAGTATCCACACATAAGACTTTGAACAACGCACTGCAAAGGCGCACTCTGGCTGTTGAACTCAACTTGGAGTAATGGCTCTTCTTCCTCTGCCTAAAGCCTCTCCTTAACTTCTCACTCAGGGCCCTCTCTGAGTTGTTGAGCAGAAAGAAAAGAGACCTGAACCTAGTTTAGCCCCTGAAGAGATGCCTTTATGCTGTAATTTAATGAGGACAAGCCCTTGACTTCTAAGGAGGGTCAATCTAAGGGAAAAACAATTCAACGGCACTTTTTCTTTTGCACTGTTTGCAAATATACAGGTAGTCAAGCTTTCTGCTATGATATCCATGGTTCTTTATAGAAAAAACCACGAGGTAAGTTTCTCTTGAATTTAGTTTCAAGCAAAAGTTTGCCCCTCTTTATAATCTTTTAATGGTACAGGTTTGTTTTATCAGAAAAAGAGAACCACACAGACAACTATAATTTCCTAGTTGCTAAGAGGCTGGGAGCTAAATTTACTTCTCAGTGACTGTAATTATATCACTTTGGGTTCCTGGTCCAATTCTCTTTCCACTCTCAAAATAGCTTTAATAAAATAGATAGCCAACAGGAATTTGCTGTATGGCTCAGGAAACTCAAATGGGGGCTCAACTGAGAGGGGTGGGAGGGGAGGGAGACGGAAAGGAGGTTCAATGGGGAGGGGACATATGTATACCTACGGCTGATTCATGTTGAGGTTTGACAGAAAACAGCAAAATTCTGTAAAGCAATTATCCTTCAATAAAAAAATAAAAAAGAAAAAAAAAATCTCATTTTTTTAGCTTTGTTTTCTCTCTCCTGCTTGCTGTTTTCCTATTGGAAATTATCTCAGGTCTTCTCTGGAAAAAGGCAAAGTAGAAATAAGTCATTCATGTACATCATGTGATTAAACAATGCTTACCTGAGTTCTGGTACCTTTAAATATCTCTATGGCATAGCACACCAATTCCCCTTTTCCAAGTCATTAATCAATACGCTATTTTCCACACACATCACAAAGCTCTTCTAGTTAAGAAATTCTTGCTTGGCTTAAAATGACCCAATTTAAGTTTTTTTTTTTTTTCCTCACAATGTTTACTCCCCATTTCCAACAGGCAGCATACTCTCAAAACATAATATGTGGAACATATGGGACTATTCAGCACTTCACATGAATTACATGTCCAAGTCCACCAGCACCCCTTCCTTACAGAACCTGGTGACTGGTCCCTCTGAGATGTTTCTCTCCTTTGGCAGAGGACAACACGGACCCAGAGAGGAGAAATAGGCAGGAACCAAAAGCAACAGAGAAAGGAAATACAAGCCCCCCCACCCCACCCCAATCAGATCGAGCAAAAATAAGCTGAGAAGCCAGAGTGTGAACTAGGGCTCTGGGAATGGAGTCAGGGAAACAAGCAGAAGATGAAAAGCCAACGGGTCGGATCCTAAGCAAAGGCCTACAATGACTGAAGCTTACGGGGCTTCAGCGGGTGCCTCAATTCAGTGTTTAAATGCATGGGTTTTAGTGGAGGATTTCAGATCTCTCTTCATGTATCCTGGTTTGAACTGGTGCTTACCACTTTCACAGCTTCATTTCTCATAAATACCTACGTGCTTCAATGAGTAATAATCAGACGTTAACACTGCAAAGGGGTCAAATGAATAGAAATTATTTTCTGAATATTTGTGGCAGTTTTCATTCATCTGCTTTGCCACTAGATTAACATCAGCTACCTACCTACCTACCTAGCTATGGAAAAGTTCTCCCTCTAGAAATCACCTTTGCTACCTACTTACCTAGCTATGGAAAAGTTCTCCTTCTAGAAATTGCCTTTGAACACAGCCCATACTCCATGGTAAAAGCGAGCAATTTTCCTTTTGTACATTCAAAACAGCAGACAAATATGTTATGACACAAATTTATATTTCAAATCAGATTAACACTGTTCAAACGAAGGGTTATGATGGTGCCTGGACATTCATGGAAAAACACTAATAGCAGAGACAATGCGTTATAAGGATTCCAATTCTAGCTCCCTGCCTTCTAATCTAGGAGACAGCAAACTCACCTAAACTGCAGGCAAAATGCTGTGTAAATGTTAAATTGTATATAGGGAGGCAGCCCATAGCTTTAGTCTGATTTTTAAAAGAATAACCACCTCCTCAAATGGTTAAAAGCTATTACCCTTTTGACCCACTGGACCCTACTGCCCAACTCCACTTAATCAGTCGTCAGCTACCGAATCTAGACCACAAATGTACAACACAGCTCAAAGAGTACTTTTTACTCATAAACAGAGTATGTTTCCCTTTATTTTTTAGCTTGTTTTATTCATTTCTATACCCTAAGCACAGTGCTTGATATGTGATGAAAACAACAAAAAAAATTGTTGAGCAAATATATTTAATTAATCTGAGAAGTTGTTGTATCTATTAGTCACTGATAGCAAAAAACCACTCACCAATAACTAACAGCAGTAAGTCTAATCTGGAGGCCAATGAATTCTAATTTTTTTAATTGAAAATAAATATGAACCACAGTAATAGGAGCAATTAAGCGTGTACGTACAGAAAAGAGGCAAACAAACTACCCCCCAGATATAACTAAACAATATTTCTTTCCCTGCTTGATTAAACCGTATTGCAGCTGTTTCTAAACCTTAAAACACATAAGCAATGCAAATGCGGATTTCTTTCTGCAAATTCTCCTTGCAGGAATGAGACAGCAGGAAGAAGTTCATGAGTCACAGTGAAGTCAGAAGCACGAAGCAGGCACAACTTCTTAATCACTGCCAAAGACGCGGGCCACTGCTAAGACCACCACAGTCCTTCTGCGAGCCTTTCCCTGGTTTCTCCCTGGACCACTCTTCTCAAAAGTACATGCTACTTACCCTGCGAAGATTTTTAGTTTCTCCCAATTTCTGACCTTGTACTTTTGGCAGCATTATCATGTATACATGAAAACTGCTGCTGCTGCTAAGTCGCTTCAGTCGTGTCCGACTCTGTGCGACCCCATAGATGGCAGCCCACCAGGCTCCCCCGTCCCTGGGATTCTCCAGGCAGAAACAGTGGAGTGGGTTGCCATTTCCTTCTCCAGCGCATGAAAGTGAAAAGTGAAAGTGAAGTTGCTCAGTCATGTCAGACTCTTAGTGACCCCACGGACTGCAGCCTACCAGACTCCTCCGTCCATGGGATTTTCCAGGCAAGAGTACTAGAGTGGGTTGCCATTGCCCTCTCCATTATACATGAAAACTAGAGGGTTCTAATTTCCATTTTTTATGTGAGCTCAGGTGCAGATTAACCAGTATAGAAATCCCCTAGGATGAGGATTTCACCATTTTTATAAAAATTCTTATTATACCTTTCTCTGGAGAGGTTGTTTTAAAGCCTTTGTTCTTATCTGCAACATGTTAAAATACATTATGTTTATTTTTCTTTGACTCAAGACTTTACTTTTAAAATTTCCATTCAATTTATTTAAACTAATAAAACAAGACAAAACCAGAGTTCACCCATTTCCAGCCCCCTCAATCAGGGGCTATAGACTCCCAATCAGTTCTTCGTATCTTTGAGCCTGTTTATATTATTTGTTTGTTTGCTTTAGATTCCACGTGTAAGAAAGATCATACAGTCTGTGTCTTTTTCTGACTTTTTCACTTAGCATAAGGCTCTGGAGGTTGCAAATGTTACAAATACCAATATTTTATTCTTTTTAGGGCTAAATAATGTTCCACTGTACATATATCCCACATCTTCTTTATTCATTCATCTGCTGATGGGCAGATTGTTTCCATATCTTCTAATTCAAGAGATCAGGATATCTTTCAATTTATTCGCATCTTCTCTTTCATTGATGTCTTGCAGTTTTCAAAACACAGCTCTTTCACTTCATTTTTGAAGTTCTGTGTTCATCCATCAGTCTCCTCAGTTCAGTAAGCATCTTTATGACCAGTACTTCAAATTCTTTATCAGGTAAATTGATTTATCTCTGTTTTATTAAGGGTTCTTTTGTCCCTTGAGGTTTTATCTTGTTCTTTCATTAACATATTCCTGTTTCTTTGTTTTGGTTGACTTTATATGCATACAGGAGATGAAACAACTACCTCTTCCCATCTTGAAGGAGTAGGAGATGAACTTTTCTGTCCAGCCATGCCCCAGCTCTTCATTTCTCAAACCTCTGTGCTTGTCAAAACAGCCCATTATATTTGACTAGCTCTCAGTAGTTGAAGATGTGCCAAGACCTGTCAGGGTCTCACCACCACTTCCAGGTTGACTATAACCCAGATCCTCAAGAAGCAGCTTTAAAAAGTATACAAATATACACAATCTTGAGGGGACACAAGTGTAAAGCCCTGCTGGCTACTTGAGCCAGACGATCAGAGGTGTCCCCTGGGAAGCAGTCACAAAAATTAGGGCTCCAGACAGTGGGATAAGCTCTTCTGTGGGTGTTGCTGGCAAGCTGGAATAAGGCTGTGGGAGAGCGCTAAGACTGTGTCCACAGCCCAGCAGTATCCACAGGCTATTGAAAATGTATCACTTTTATATGGCTCCTTTTTCTCTGAGTTAGCAGGAGCATAAAGAAATAACAGCTGACTTTTGAGGGACAGAGGAAAGGTCTCTGCAATACTATTGAGTACATTAAGGAATAGTATTGTCAAATGAATGGTTGAGATAGACTCCCATATGGTAGTCCTAGACTTAACGAAAGTTCCAGCTACAACAGTAGCAATACAGTAGAGAATAAAATGGGAAAAAATATGTCTTCTCTTTATCACTCAATACACAACTTGAAGTCCAAGGCCACTAAAATAAATCTGGAGTCCTTAAAACATGGTGATTTAGTGAATGCCATAAATTCAGTTCTAGCCTTAGAGAGGTTACCCAGCATCAGCTTGATTTGTCGTTAAGGTAATCTGGATAAAATACTGGAACATGAGCCAAAGGCTGTTTATATAAAAGATGACAACAAGGAAGAGAGAAGCCTCTAATAATTCTCTAAGAAACAAAAAGGAAAGGCTAGAATGATCAGGAGTTCACAAAAAGGGAAGAAAGTGGAAGATTAAAATGTATCTGCTACCAAATATATCAACACCTCAAACTCACACACTTTCTCTGTTGCACTGTGGTGGGACAGACTCGGTGAAACAGTGATTGCTTTCTTGGGAAGGAGACTGAAGACTGTCTAGAGTGAAAGGAGAGGTGACAAGCATGTTGGGCATGGATCACGGAAGACAAGACAGAGGGGAGGAGGCTGAGAATGCGGCATGCTGCAAACCAGAGGCAAACCCACCAACCATATCTGAAAATCCAAGCATAGTAACAATTCTAACAGGATCATTACCAAAGAGGATGGGTATTTTTAATTTCCTATCAATTAAACATAATGAAAAATAAACCAGTACACTGAATTGGAATAAAGCTAATAACAGAGACAAGAAGAGCACAGTAAACAGCAAGCTTTTGGCAACTTCTATTTAATCCTTAAAAGTAAAAGCAACTCTCATTTGCACCTTCGCAACTGTGAAATCAGTCCTAAATATTCATTAGAAGGACTGACGCTTTAAGTTGAAGCTCCAATACTTTGGCCACCTGATGCAAAGAACTGACTCACTGAAAAAGACCCTGATGCTAGGAAAGATTGAAGGCAGGAGGAGAAGGGGATGACAGAGGATGAGATGGCTGGATGGCATCACTGACTCGATGGACATGAGTTTGAGCAAGCTCCAGGAGTTGGTGATGGACAGGGTGTGCTGCAGTCCACGGGGTCACAAAGAGTCAGACACGACTAAGCGACTGAACTGAACAGTTAAACCCTCCCCCCAGAATATAATGTAATTTCAAAATTCAGCCTTTTTCTTTTTTAAATTAAGTTAGTCTAGAACTGTGTATTAGTACCTTTTCACACTTCCTCTTCCATTCCTCCCATTCCTTGCTATCTGCGGAGTACAGTGAGGAGCCACACCAGCTGGAAGGCAGTCTACTCAGCTGCCTCCTCACTCACCCCTCCCACAGTCCCTGCCATTGGTTTGAAATGTGGCCTTGGGGGCTACTCCAGTGGACACTAATATTTGAAAAACTATACCGTCTATCCTTTTATTACATTTACTGGAGCAATTCACCATATGCTGCCTGATACAGCTATTTAATATTCCCTATGTTTATATTTTTATTTCCTTAAACTAAAATGTAGTATGATCCTTAAAGGCCAAGGGTTATGTTTCATGAAATTCCCTGGGTAATTTGCCCAGAAGTAGTTCTACATGGAGATGAATGATGGTATCAGCAGATGCTGAGTGCCTCTTTTTCTGTTACCCTAGCATTGGTTCCGAGATGCTAAGGCATCAGGAACCCCATATTCCAAACAGAGTTGCAAATATTAGAGGTCCAATGCTTATTAATACCTTGCAAAAATTGCTATGCTAGCACCAAATATGACCTCAGACTTCATCAACCCTTATCTATATAAACAAAATTGGAGGGTCAGGGTGTCGAATGACAAAGAGTCTCCAGTGGTGAATTACTGCTGGGATGAGAGATGGGATACCCCAAACCAAGCCAACTGCAGGAGTCTCCCAGACCATCATTTAACACATCAGAGGTGCCTGCAAGGAGGGAAGATTGGCATCTCACTCCCCACATATTTATCTGCTTATGGGGCAAATTTATCATCTGGCCTTACCCCTTAACTATCAGACCAAGGAGAAGAAAACTGGTAAGACACAGCAGAGAGGAGAAAAGGAGCAGTCATAAAGCCTATGTACACACTCATGCTTCTTGGTATGCCAAAGGAGTCAAGTGGAAGGTGGCCAAAGCCAAGGCATCTTGCTGTGATCCTACTTCTGAGGACCTCTTGTCCACCTGCCCAGACCCCTGGGCTGGAAGTCTTCAGAGTCCCAGCAGGGTCCTCACCAATGGGTGAAAGTGAAGTGAGATTGTTAGCTCCTAAGTTGTGTCCGACTGACTCTTTTGTGATCCCTTGGACTGTAGCTCACCAGGCTCCTTTCTCCATGGGATTTTCATGGCAAGAATATCGGAGTGGGTTGCCATTCCTTTCCTAGGGATCCTCCTGACCCAGGGATCGAACCTGCGTCTCCTGCACCGCAGGCAGATTTTTTATCATCTGAGCCGCCAGAGCCAGCCTTGCACACTTGTACAGAGAACACTGGCAGCCAGTTGGTCTTTGAGAAGCACTGACACCAACAGGAGAAAGCAGCGCAGAAAAGGGAGAGTGGAAGAAGGTGAAAGAGTGGAATGTGACCCCTGCTCAGCCAGAGGAGGCTGGTGGGGAGGGGAGGAGACTTAAAGCTTAAATTGAAGACTGAAGTTTAGACTAGACTCGACCGTTTCACATCCTAACTCACCAGAGAATTACAGCCTAATAACCAAGACGCCATTGTAAGATGGGAAAGGAAGACTCAACAATGCTCTTTGAAAATGGTGACTGAAGAAAACGAAAACTTCCGTTTTTACTCCAGATAGTATTGATTATTCAACAAACCAAAGGAATGAAGGAGTGATTTATTAAATATCTTTTAGCCTCTGCTTCTTTGGGGGGCAGCTGGCTTCCCTAATGACTCAGAGGGTAAAGAATTCTCCTGGGTTGAGAAGATCCCCTGGAGGAGGGCATGGCAACTCACTCCAGTATTCTTACCTGGAGAATTCCATGGACAGAAGAACCTGGCAAGCTTCAGTTCATGGGGTTGCAAAGAGTCAGGCATGACTCTTTGTTTAGTCATGTCTGAAGCGACTTAATACATATGCACGCACATAGCAGATTAAAAATGTGATAGTTTCAGATGGACAGCAAAGGGACTCGGCCATACATATACAAGTATCCACTATCCCCAAAACTTCCCTCCCATCCAGGCTGCCACATAATACTGAGCGGAGTTCCCTGTGCTATAGAGTAGGACCTTTTTCGGTTACCCATTTGAAATATACAGCCCTGCTTTTTTCAGTTCCTTATTTTCTTTTAGATTTTCTGAGAATGGGGTGGTAAGGGAGACAGAATATTTTGAGAAAGGAAGAAGATTGATCTTAGCTACTTAGATACTGCTCAAAGTACTCTAGGCAAACACTACACTTTCCTGCAGCACAGCAGTTAGCCTAATGCAGTCAAAAGGTCAACCTTATGAGGACCCTGGGTGTGATTTACAATGTAAGCATTTAAAAAGGTATAGCTCTTGCTGTGGTAATAAACATTCATTTTAAGCCTTTTAAAGGACTAATACTTCATCTGAACATTCTTAAAGAAAGCTCTCTATTTGAGGGAGGGAGCAAAATGCTTCAGTCAAGCCATAAAAAGAGGATGGATCAAAGTACAGAAATTCTAACAGCTTTTTCACTGAGCCAACCTTGAAATCCACTCCACTGCATGAAAATCTAGAACCAACTCTAGACAAATGGGCACAGTTTGATTTGATTGAACTCCCAGAGGTTCTCCATTAAGACAACAAAAGCAATCAGTCAGCAAATCTCCATGTAGGGAAATTTCATAAAGTAATAAGTTCCATGGACAAGTCATCTTCAAGCACCCATTGAAGTACACTCTGACTTACATGACCAGCGCAGACACAGGGCCCCAAACCAATGGGTGTGAGAGGAGCAACCCTTGACCCCGTGTCACGGAAAGTGGTTTCCTTCCTACCCAGGGCAGAAGCCCTCCAGTAATATTTATTCTTTTCAGTTCAGTTCAGTTGCTCAGTCGTGTCTGACTCTTTGTGACCCCATGAACTGCAGCACGCCAGGCCTCCCTGTCCATCACCAACTCCCAGAGTCCACCCAAACCCATGTCCATTGAGTCAGTGATGCCATCCAACCATCTCATCCTCCGTCGTCCCCTTCTCCTCCTGCCCTTAATCTTTCCCAGCATCAGGGTCTTTTCAAATGAGTCAGGTCTTTGCATCAGGTGGCCAAAGTATTGGAGTTTCCGCTTCAACGTCAGTCCTTCCAATGAACACCCAGGACTGATCTCCTTTAGGATGGACTGGTTGGATCTCCTTGCAGTCCAAGGGACTCTCAAGAGTCTTCTCCAACACCACAGTTCAAAAGCATCAATTCTTCAGCAATCAGCTTTATTTATTTATTAAAAAATCTGGCCACACTGCACAGCATGTGGGGACTTAGTTCCCCAACTAGGGATCAAACCTGTGCCTCCTGTTTTGGAAGCAAGGAGTCTTAACTAGACTACCAGGGAAGCCCTTCCAGCTCTTCCTTATCATTTCTGCAAATAAAAATGAGCCAAGGGTTCTAAAGGAGACTTACATAAATATTTTGTGGCCAGGTATACCTGCCTATAAGCATGCCATAAGATGCTATAAGCATCTCCAGTGTCCAAATTCATTAAAACTCCACCAAAATTCATACTTTCTTTTGGAGACTAACGTTACTTAACATACCTCACTGGGACAACTCACTGAGGTAAGATTGCCAGAGGAAAGGGTAGAGTTCTATTTTCTAAAAACCTTTTAAAAAGAATAGTTTCTGTATTTGTGTAATGGTATGATTTCCATGTGGCCCAGAGGCTGGGAACTCAAAAGATAATCTGGTGTTATTCTATGCAGCCAAATTCTGATTAAATTAAGATCCTTATCAAGTGATGGGTTTTCATTTTGCTGTGGTCCCTTAAAATCCAGTGGGCATTTTCTACCTCTTTCTCAAGTCTGTGCTTTCAAGTTCAGGTAAGTCAATGTTTTTCATCTTCTTTTATAAACACTGGGCCAAGTTTAGCCATTTGTGCAAGGCCACTTCCAACCCCCAGGCACACACCTTCCTTTACCCATCTAACACCTTCAACAGCATCTCTCACACTAGGCTGGAGCCCTCATCAGCTCCTGCAACAACGCAACGCATCGTGCTTTTGAGAAGATGATTTTTATCACCACTTGCAAAATGAATGACTAGCGATAGCCCTGATAACCTATGGTGACTGAGTGTCTTATAAACAGTCGGGCACTTGCCCAGAAGCTCTGTGAACTGTCAACTATGCTGAGTCAAGGAGAAACAGTGTTAAACGAGCACTGCAGAGTACTCCAGGTCTGTGAGAGTGAACTGGAGAAGGCAGAGTCCCTGGGTTAACCAATTCCCTGCCGGCCACCACTTAACACCTAGGAAACATATGTAATGTTGGATAATGACATATTGAAGGCAGCATGAAAAACCAACTCCAATTTCTGAGTAAGTGAAAGTCCTGATAGTCTCTATTTTGTTTACTAGAGATAACCTAGGGGATAGCGATGTGTATGTAAAGACAATACCAAAGGCATAAACCATGAAAGAATCGTGATAATCTGACTCCATTAAGTTATAAACCCTCTGCTATGTGAAAAACAATGACAACAGAATCAGATAGCCATAGATTGGGAGAAAATACTTGAAAAGATGTATCTGATAAAGAACTGTTGTCCAACATATACAAAGAACTCTTGAAGCTCAACAATAAGAAAACCAAAAGAAAAAGAAAAATGAGGCAAAGACTTTAACAGACACTTCATCAAAGAATAAACACGAATGGCAAATAAGCATATGAAGAGAAGTTCCACACTGCATATCATCAGAGAAACGCAAATTAAAATGCAGATACCACCACGCACCATTAGAACTGGTCAAAATCTGGAACACGGACAATGACAGCACCAAATGCTGGTGAAGATGCAGCAGAGCAGGAACTCTCACTTACTGATGGTGGGAACACAAAATGGTACAGCCATTTTGGCAGTCTTTTTCCCAAAGAGAATTTGGCAATTTCTTATAAAACTAAACATACTCTTACCACATAATCAAGCAATCACGTTCCTTGGTATTTACCCAAAGGGACTGAAAACTTGTCTATACAAAAACCATGCCCATGGATATTTTATAACACCTTCATTCGTAACTGTCAAAACTTGGAAGCAATCAAAATGTCCTTTAGTTGGTAATTGGCTGAATCAACTATAAAACATACAGAAAATGCACAGTACTCATAGCTAAAAAGAAATGAGCTATTAAGTCATGAAAAGACATGGAGAAACCTTAAATGCACATTCCAATGCACATTTTGGGAAAAGCAAAACCATGGTAACAGTAAAGAGCCGTGGTTGCCAGGACAGTGGGAGGAGGTTAGCAAGCAGACCACAGAGGATTTTTAGGGAAGTGAAAACACTCGATATGGTATTATAATGGTGATGCATGTCATTATACATTTGTCCAAACTCACAGAATATGTAACACTAAGAGTGAACAGTAATATAAACTATGGACTTAGAAGAATAAGGATGTGTCAGTGTAGGCTGACAGGCTGTAACAAATGTACCACACTGTTGAGGGTGTACATAGTCAGGGCAGCTATGCATGTGTGGGATCCAGCGATAAATGGGAAATCTTCATACCTTCCTCTTAATTTGGCTCTGAACCTAAAACTGCTCTGAAAAACAAAGTTTTAAAAAAAAAAGTCAAGGAAACAGATTCTTCTCTAGAGGCTCCTAGAAGGACACAGTCCTACTGACACCTTGATTTTAGCCCAGTGAGACCATATAGACTTCTGACTTAATAGAACTGTAAGATAATTAATTTGTGCTGTCTTATGCCACTAGGTTTGTGGCAATTTATTACAGCAGGTATAGAAAACTAATACAAAGACCAACCAATGCAATTCACTGGACAACAGAGATTTCCCACTATACCACTAGCTAACAACTATATGAATTTTACCAAGGGGAACAAAGAACTCTAGCACTCTGGATATTGCAAAATAAAGTTGAAAGTATATTCCAGGGAGTCTGGTTTCAATGGGGAAAGAAATGTTAGTGCAAATAAGGGCCCCAAACTTAAATATGCTTGTTACCTTTCCAAGACTCAACATTTTCAGGAAGAAATCTTGCCATTCATTATCTCCAGGGATATGGTAACTGAGAACTGAAATGATTTTTCGGTTCTCAGAATTATTCAGCTCTGATCAAGAGGACGAGCCCTAAGAGACAACCTTCCCTGAGAAAACTGGAGAGAATTTTTAGAATGTTAACAGCAGCAGGTTACCTCATCAGCAGCTAGGAAAGGTGGAATATAAAAAAGGATAAGAGAGACGGCCTCTGCCCAGTGACAGAAAGGAGAACTTAAAATACGTAGCTGTTTGCTAAAATTTGGGGCTATTAGCAGCCAAGGTATCAGGTAATTAACACTGACTTAAATGATGACAAAATTTAAGGTACTCACTATTTTTAAGACATTTTCTCTTTATGCCAATCTGTGTGATGACATTAAAAAAAAAAAAGCTCAAGAGAAAGAAGCAAGAGGACACAGAAAATGTGCAAGTCCCAGAAATGCGGTCAGTCTAGCAAGTAAGACTGACTGCTGACCAGAGTATGGCAGAACTTACAGTGAGGGAGAGGTACATTAAGGGGGCTAATCCTCTACAGGTTGATTTGGGGGTTCTCTTCCAGGCACTGATAGTGACTGTGATACTGCACAATTCCTGCCCTTTGGAGGCTGGATGAGAAATGCCCTGAAGACATTCTGCATCAGAACTGCAGTCATGGGTAAGTCCCACAGAGGCATGCTGGCTGCCACCTTCAAGCTGCACGCAGGACTTTGGTAGTCTTTTTTTTTTTTTTTTTTAAACTAGGGAAACTTCTACTAGAGAAGGGTCTGGAGGAAGTAGCATTTCATGCCAACACTTCAAAACTCACACAGTGAGTTTTGGTCATGAGAACTGTCATGAGACCCAGGGGTAGTACAGCCAAAGGATGCCGGTGACAAACCCTCGGGGAAGTAATCCACACTGGACACATAGGCAAGGCAGAGGGTACTTCTGTGGGGATGTTCATTCAGCATGATTCTGTTTATATCTCTGCCACAAAAACAATCTCACAATTCTTACAGCATGTAGCCTGTATGCATTTAAAAAAATAAACTAGAGATTATACCTAAAGTACTATTTTACTTGGGAATTTTTATAGAGGAAATCTAGTGAAAAAGAAAGAATTTTTGTACACATTTCCACTATAACATCAAAAACTATTGTTCCACTATAACATCTTTAGCTATATACATACATAAAAAAAATTATGAGGCATCTTGATATTAAAATTTTGTGGAAAATGTTAAGAATCATTCAGTTGGCATTTGTGCAATACACATGTACAATATTAAGGGTCTAGCACATGCTAAGCAATGTGTAAGGCTCTAAGACAATAAAGGCAATCTCTCATCTCCTCCAATGGTTATATGCCCCACATGTCACTTCCTCTAACCCCAGGCTGCTCATAGCAAGCAACCAAGGGAGAATGTCTTAAAGAACATGCATTGGAGGGAAGAGCCCAAAAGAATAGCTGCAAAACAGAGCCTGGTGTTTATGTTCTACTGTTGTGAGCACATTACACCCAGAAATCACTCATTTCTGTGGCTTCTTGGTGCAATGGCTTAGTTAAAACCCTAAGAACTTAGATTTAACAGAGTAAGGTAGCTGCTACGTGATCAGTGACGTCTCCCGATGACCCAAGAGCCACAACCCGCCCCTGTAAATCCCCATGTGCTTTGATAATGGGCTTGCTCGGCTATGTCTCTCCAGGTTTATCAAAGTCTGAGAGCATCTCAGCAAGGTCTAAATCCCATGCTAGAGGGGATTTTCCTACTGGGCAGTTTTCAACAGTCATTTTTGCACATAAGCTTTCATATACTGCCATTCTGAAGAACCGAGACCTTCGTAAATATCAAATAATACTTTTAAAGTAATATGTTTTGATTCATTCAGTCAAAATATAAGGAAGTTATTTAAAAGGATTGTATAGATTTATACTCATGGATATGACAAGATGTCAAAGATATTACAAACAAAGCAGATCGTGAAACATCATGTGTTATGGGAGAAATAAAATATACTATAACATTAGAAATAATATATACTATATTTTAATAATATATTTATATAATATAAACAATATATTTATATTATATAAATATAATAAATATAAATAATATAAAATAATATATATACTATATAATAAATAAAATGCATATTATATATATTTTATATAATACATAACATGATATATAACATAATACATAATGTAATATAATATATACCATATAATTATATATATTATATTATTATATAGTATATAATATTATATAGTATATATAGTATATAATAAAATATAAATATAATTAATATATAAGTTATAGTAATATAGATAATATATAAAATAAATAATATATACTATATTTTAGAAATAAAATATACTATAACATTAAACAATTTAAGTATAAATTGACATAAGTGTAGAAAAGAGTAGAAGAATATTTGTCAAGAAGCTAATAATGATGTATCTCTGGGCATCTCTTATGAGATTCCATAATGAGATTATGGAAGATTTTATTTCATGTTCTTTTCTTTTAATTTACTTTAATTTTCCAAATTTCTAAGATGCTCATATATTGCTTGAAAGTAAAGAACTCTAGAGCTTTCCAGGTAGCTCAGTGGGTAAAGAATCCTCTTACAACGCTGGAGGCCCAGGTTCGAACCCTGAGTCGGGAAGACCCCCCTGGAGGAGGGCATGGCAATCCACTCTAGTATTCTTGCCTGGAGAATTCCATGGGGAAAGGAGCCTGGCAGGCTACAGTCCACAGGGCTGCAGAGAGTCAGACACGCCTGAAGGGACTGAGCACAAAGAACTCTATACACTCCCTACTGCTGAAAGCATTTGCACTCATAAACATCCTCTTGCTCTGTTGTCAGAAAAAAAGGGCATTATTTCACAGTGGGTCTTCCCAGGCGGCACTCGTGGTAGAGAATCTGTCTGAAAATGCGGGAGACACCAGAGATGACTGGAAAATTCCATTGACAAAGGAGCCTAGTGGGCTTACAGTCCATGGGGTCTCAAAAAGTCAGACGTGACTATGCACACACATCTCACAATGAATGGTTTTTCATTCTTCTATTTTTCTTCCCTTACACGACCAGATTTTCCTGAATACAAATCTTCCTTTAGCATATGTTCACCAGCAAAAGGATTTTGTAAATGCAAAAGACCGCCAGCCTGCACTGCCCTACATTATCTACACTTACACCATGTCCCTGGACCACACCATCAATAACGCTGGATTAACATCGGAACACCCAGTTTCCAGCCTAAGCGTATTGTCTCTGTGACTGCAGGAAAGTTACTTAACATCCCTGATCTTTCTTTGCCACCTGTGAGTAGCCAACACAGGATGAAAGGAAAAATTAAATCAGGCAAGTGATGCGACAGTGCTTTTAAAATTTTATTAAGACACTAGAAACGCTAACTGCTATTTTCATCATCATCTTTGGTGTCTCCTCCAAAATATTTTCAGGTATTCCTGTCACAATATTTAATGATGAGCCTATCATGAAAAATTGTTAAAAAGACTACTTAGGTAAAATGTCAATGAGAAGACAGGTAAACATAACCATCCTGTGAGAACACAAGTTTCTAACAGCATTCAGAACGGAGCTGAATAGAGCGCGGCCACGGGATCAAGTGGCGATGATCAAGTGGCTGGTTGATCAGCATATTCAACAGACCCAGATTCAAGACCCGTCTCTGCTTCATCTGGACTGGAAGATACTGGTCAAGTAACCCCCATGATTTTACACCTTAGTTTTTCACCAGTGAGATATTAGTAACAAGCTGTATAGGTTCTGTGATGATTAAACACGACAAAGCACATATGTGCTTATCTTGGTGCCGGGTCCATCGTAGGAACCCCATCTTTCTGGAGGACCTCACTCACAATATAGCTGAGAGGTGCAACAGCGATTCCAATCCTCAGAGGAAAGGAAATGATCAGAGGAGAATAGTCCAAAAAATTAAGTAAAATGCTAATTATTTTTCATTTAAAGAACAGAATTTCTAATAACTTGGTGCCTGCATAATAATCCATACCACTCTACTGAAAAATGTAGTCTTGTCAGAAATCATTTAAGTCTGTTAAAGCCCATACCAAAGACCAGAGCCTGACAGTCTCTGGATTCAACCCAACCATTACTCTTCTTAAAACGTGAATGTTGAAAAAAATAAACACTGGTTACTATGGGAACAAGGAGCCCAAAGATAACATTTAGACAAAAGGGCCCTCACCTTCCTTTAACTACCCAGAGCTCTTCTTTTCATCAGTCTTCTTATGCCATTTATCACTTTCTACCTTGTGTTAGAGTCATTTGTGCAGGGTCTGATCTATCCGCCTACACAGTAACCTCTTTGAGTGCAGAAACCCTGTCATATTCTTCTTTGGATTTCCAACACAGCCTTGCAAAAGAAAGCCATAAATAAGTAGTTTGTTGAGGGGGGAAAAAAAGAGCATGCACTAAAAAGCGCTGCCACAATTGAACACTATGATTAGACTATTTAACCTTTGGGGAAAAAATTAATCAAGCCTCCCAGCCACTTAACTAGTAAGAATTATGCAATTAACCCTATTTTAGACTAGAGAATCATTTAAAAGTTCTAATCCCTGCTGCATGATGATAACAAGGAATTAGAATTCAGGCATACTAATACTAAAATGGTGAACAAAGTTGTTTTTAACAGTGTTAGCTTTCTGTATGAAATTATAACAAGCTAAGTCTATAATTCACCCATATCCATGTTCACCTTTTAATAGAAAAACTAAAATAATATTAGTAAGTCAAATTCAGTAATATTGTCATGCTAAAGGATTTCTGTAAAATAAATATCCAATTCTAGAGCTCATTTTCCCCTACAAACAGGAAAGCTATTTTGTTGGTGTAGAGTCTTTAATTGACCCATCAAGGTCGAATGGTATTGCTGATTAATAACCAAGTAAATTCATTATTAGCAAATTAATGGAATAGATCAAAGCATCTATGTATCACAACTGTCACAGCTGCCTTCAGCTAAACTAACTGCAACCCACAGGGCTGAGCTGTCAAACCATGAACAGCATCCAACACAAAGGAGTTAACAGTTTGACTAATAAGCTTATCATTTTTCCATATCACTGAGCCTGACTCCAAAAAAACATGTTTTATGTCAAATATGACTATTCCACTTTATGAAAAATATACTAATGACAAAATATTTGTGCAACGCCTAACTTGAAACAGAAACTGTAATCACATCTACAGACAGTTATATAAATTATGAGGTAGCTCACTTGGTAATTTTCTCCAGTGATGTGTTTAACAGAATTTCCTGATCTTATACCTAATTTTATGATACTCTATTTTTTGACATTACCATACAAGAAATGGCAACTCACTCCAGTGCTCTTGCCTGGAAAATCCCATGGACGGAGGAGACTGGTGGGCTACAGTCCACAGGGTCACAAAGAGTCAGACATGACTGAGCGACTTCACTTACACACAATGGACAAAGAAGCAGAAAAGTACATACATGGAAAAAGAGAAACCTACATGTTAACTATCTCTAGCACTTAACATGGAGATCTAAGGTCTAATTCTTTCTCTCCAATCTTACATATAACGGCTCAGTTTAAAAAGCAAATTAAAGCAAAACTATATTTTTCCAAAGAAGAAATTAACCTTTATCTTCTCAGTCTTTTGCCTATGTGCCTATGATCACCAGAAATGAGTAATGGAGATATAAATGTATTCCTTAGTAGCTAAAATGGATTTGTCTTTAATTTACAGAATGTGATGCTTTGAGAAGTATTTCTCAGTAAGGTGAGCCTTATCTGGCATCTTGGAGGAAGGAACCATATTCCCAGCAGGTAGGCCTATAAAATGCTACATAAAAAAGAAAGAGCCACCTTTTTAAGAGGTAAAATAGAACCCATATAGTATTAGTTAATACTTGATGAAATGCTGGCTTGAACCGATAACTACTCACCAGCCTGTGGAGCACGATACACATACATACCATGCCCAAGTAGTCTCAGGGGATAAGGCAGGCAAACTGCTTCCTGACACCTAGTAGCCACATGCTGTCTAATGATCCACAAGGGCAGAGTGAGGGTATATTTGTGTGTGCATATGAATGTTTATTTATATATGAACCATATACATATGTTTGAATCTTAAGGTCTAGATGGAAATGCCTAAAAAGGATACAGAGCAGCACATGGATTTTCTCAAATCTGATCCACACTGGCCAGAACAATCTTTCAGCTTCCTCACACAGGCTGCTTTAAGAGACAGCTTGTCGAGCTCAGAACAAAGGGCCTATTGGCAGAGACCAACACTAGATGGCAGATTTTCTCCTTGTACTTTTGCTGTTGGTTCTTAATTTTTACAATGTTGTGTTGGTTTCTAGATGGCAGATTTTGATACGCGATGCGCATGCAACTTTGAAGGCTCTAAGAGAATTCAGACCTATAAGGGGGTGCTGGTGGTAACAGAAGTGGGCAGGAGACCCACCCTGCACATAAGAGATCACTGAGGGCAGCTCTATGACCCATATTTGTTCCATGATTTACACTCAATCTGAAGCCAAGACTCTAAATCCTGCAAGGGTGTGCTTATAGAATCCTCTAGGAATGTTTTTACATGCTGTTCCCATTTCAAGGGTAATTACACTCACATGCACACTCATGTTCTGGGTGTGTGTGTATGCTCAGTTGTTTCAGCCGTGTCCAACTCTTTGGGAACCTGTAGGCTGTAGAGACCGCCAGGCTCCTCTGTCCATGAGATTCTCCAGACAAGAATACTGGAGTTGGGTGCCATGCCCCGCTCCAACGGATCTTCACAACCCAAGGATTTAACCAGTGTCTCGTGCGTCTTCTGCATTGCTGGCAGATACTTTACCGCTGAGCCACCAGGGAAGTCTTTATATTCAGACATCAGGATAATGTCTATTTCAGGAGCTAAGCTACTGATTCAGTTGAAATTCACAATCTCTACCCTCAAGTGATGATCACTTACCTAGAGTCAGACATCCTGGAATGTGAAGTCAAGTGGGCCTTTACGAAGTATCACTATGAACAAAGCTAGTGAAGGTGGTGGAATTCCAGTTGAGCTATTTCAAATCCTGAACGATGATGCTGTGAAAGTGCTGCACTCAATGCCAGCAAAATTGGATAAGTCAGCAGTGGCCACAGGAATGGAAAAGGTCAGTTTTCATTCCAATCCCAAAGAAAGGCAATGCCAAAGAATGCTCAAACTACCACACAATTGCACTCATCTCACACACTAGCAAAGTAATGCTCAAAAGTCTCCAAGCCAGGCTTCAAAAGTACATGAACTGTGAACTTCCAGATGTTCACATTGGATTTAGAAAAGGCAGAGGAACCAGAGACCAAATTGCCAACATCTGCTGGATCATCGAAAAAGCAGAGAGTTCCAGAAAAACATCTATTTCTGCTTTATTGACTATGCCAAGCTTTTGACTGTGTGACTCACAACAAACTGGAAAATTCTGAAAGAGATGGGAATACCAGACCACCTGACCTGCCTCTTGAGAAATCTGTATGCAGGTCAAGAAGCAACAGTTAGAACTGGACATAACAACAGACTGGTTCCAAATAGGAAAAGTAGTGCATCAAGGCTGTATATTGTCACCCTGCTTATTTAACTTATATGCAGAGTACATCATGAGAAACGCTGGGCTGGACGAAGCACAAGCTGGAATCAAGATTGCCGGGAGAAATATCAATAACCCCAGATATGGAGATGACACCACACCTATAGCAGAAAGTGAAGAACTAAAGAACCTCTTGATGAAAGTGAAAGAAGAGAGTGAAAAAGTTGGCTTAAAGCGCAACATTCAGAAAACTAAGATCATGGCATCTGGTCCCATCACTTCATGGCAAATAGATGGGGAAACAGTGGAAACAGTGACAGACTTTATGTTGGGGGGCTCCAAAATCACTGTAGATGGTGACTGCAGCCATGAAATTAAAAGATGCTTGCTCCTTGGAAGGAAAGTTATGACCAACCTAGACAGCTTATTAAAAAGCAGAGACATTACTTTGCCAACAAAGTTCCATCTAGTCAAAGCTATGGTTTTTCTAGTAGTCATGTATGGATGCAAGAGTTGGACCATAAAGAAAGCTGAGTGTCGCAGAATTGATGCTTTTGAACTGTGGTGTTGGAGAAGCCTCTTGAGAGTCCCTTGGACTGCAAGGAGATCCAACCAGTCCATCCCAAAGGAAATCAGTCCTGAATATTTGTTGGAAGATCTGATGCTGAAGCTGAAACTCCAATACTTTGGCTACCTGATGCAAAGAACTGACTCACTGGAAAAGACCCTGATGCTGGGACAGATTGAAGGCGGGAGGAGAAGGGGATGACAGACGATGAGATGGTTGGATGGCATCACCAACTCAATGGACATGAGTTTAAGTAAACTCCGGGAGTTGGTGATGGACAGGGAGGCCTGGCATGCTGCAATGGGGTCACAAAGAGTCAGATAAGACAGAGTGACTGAACTGAACTGAACCCTCAAGTGATCACCTATTCATGATCACTTGAATAGCCTATTCATCCCACCACATATCCCTGGTGAATTTAGTCTCCAGGTCGCCTACACGACTATCTCATCTCTCCAACCTCGAACATCTTTTCCTTCCTTCCTCTCAATGATGACATTCCTTACCTTACTGAAAGAACAGAATGAACAGAAAAAGACTTCTACAAGTCTGTACCTAAACCCACCAATCTTCTTGCACTTCTGCCTGCCCTTCCATCACTGTGGCTGCATGTCGAACAGACATCTCTCCATTCTCCTGTCTAAGTCTGACATCTACTCGGATGCCTGGTTATCATTGCTGCCCATTCACCTGAGGACATTAGGCTTACCAAAGTCCCTTCTCTCATTTCATTTTCCTACTCTATTGGATCATTTCCACTTAACAAGCTTTAAAAACAACCAACCTCCCTTCATCCTTTATTTTCATCGAGCTATCATCCCATTTCTCTGCTCCCCTGTATAGAAAATTTCTAGAAGAGTCACCCATACTCATAAGTCATCTATCTTTGTTACATCATGCTTTCTCTTGCCACCCTGTCCTGAACCCAGTATTGTAACACAGCCCAGTAAGCTCAAGCCCTTAGCACAGAAGCCATCGCTGTGCATCATTCCTCCACAGCCTGTTGCCAGGCAACGGGTCCGGCCCAGTCATTGGTCAGTGCCTCAGTGGGCCCCGCCCACAAGCAACCAACAGTTAAGAAATGACAGTTAGTGAGGGAATTCAGACAACAGTGGAGTGGTGGTCATGAGGTGGAGAGTGTGGTCAGAGGCAGATCCTGACTTTCTCCCTGAGGCCCCCCAGCTCACCCAACTTGGGGCCAGTAGGTGAGCTGGGGGGCCCAGAGAACAGGCTTGGAGCTGTGTCTTACAGAGCTTCAGAATCCTCACCAAGGCCACCCACCATCTTTGGCCCAGGCCTTGAGGCAGTGGTGAACCTCTCCACCATCCTGGTTTCTGCGACCTAATAGCAGCGGCAGTGTGCCTGGGCCGCAGTCTGTGGGACCTGGTCTCTCCCTTTTGGGTGGCCTGAGGAGCCTAAGGGTTAGTTGGGTTGGACGTCTGGCTCCTTCAGTGATGAAGGCTGGGAAGGATGTGGGAACCTGGCCCTGAAGGATCTGCCAACTGGGTTCTGCTGCCTCTTGGACAGGACCTTGGTGGGTGAAAGCTGTACCTTGGTATCTCGCCCTTTCTTGTCAGGACAGAGAATAACATTCATTTGCTAGAGATTTACAGGAACATTGTTACCTGACCATGACCTGACTTCAAAAACAAAGGATCTGACACCAGGAAGTCTGCAACTAACCACGCCCCTCCCTCACCTTTTTGCTTTTAAAGGGGCTTTGCTGAAACCTTTCAGTACCTTTGGGGTTCTTAAGGCCCAGAACCATCTCCTTCCATGGTCCTGTGATTAACCTTTCCTTGTTCCAAACTCCACTGTTTGGTATTGTTTGGCCTTACTATGCATCGGATACAGATCTGGTGATGTTCCATAACACTATCAGGCTTTTCTCTCCAGCACTCCACTGAAATAACTTGCCAAGGTCAAGAATGTGCTGCCTTTTGCCAAATACAATAATGAATTCTCAGTTCCCATTGTACTTGATCTATGAATAACAAGTGATGCAGCTTTCCACTCCTTCTTTCTTGAGAAACTTCCTCTGTTTGGCTTCACAAAGTATAAGGCAAAGTGAAAGTCACTCAGTCGCATCCAACTCTTTGAGACCTCATGGACCACACAGTCTATGGCATTCTCCAGGCCAGAATACTGGAGTGAGTAGCTATTCCGTCCTCGAGGAGAATCTTTCTAACCCAGGGATCAAACCCAGGTCTCCTGCATTGTAGGTGGATTCTTTACCAGATGAGCCACCATTCTCTCCTTGACCTCACCAGCCTGTCCTCACCCATCTGCTGATTGCTCCTTATCCATGCATCACCTGAGTGTGCAAGACCAATTCTGTCTTCACCACTCCCCTCCTACATAAGCTCACGCACTTTTATCGCTTTAAAAACTATATGCACCAAACAGTTCTCATATTTATTTATCTTAGCCCAGAAATATATCTCCTTTGAAATCTCGGCTCATGTACCTAAATGCCTACTTGACATTAAATAGATCACCACTAGACAACTCAAACTGAACATGCAAAACTGAATTCTTGATTCTGCCCCAGAACTGCAACTCCCTTCCCAGTCTCAGGAGACAGCAACTCCACTCATTTATACTTTCCAGCCCAAACCTTGAGTAATCTGTTAGTACTAGAGCACTTAGTAGTGGGCACTTAGAGCAGTGAGGCCAACCCTCAGCATGCAGGCATTGCTGCAGGCCATTCTCCTGTGCCCTTTTGCCAGGCAGCGGTCCCACTCAGCCACAGGTCAGTGCTGCTATGGGCCCCTCCCACAAGAAACTGTCAATGGGTGCCCCCGGGGGTCCTGCTCAGTCACTGGTCCCTGCTGCAGTGGGCCCTGCCCACAAGCAGCCAACTGTCAAACAGCCACAGTTAGGGGATTCAGCCAACCGTGGAGTGGAAGCTGTGAGATGGAGAGGGAGGTAAGAGGCAGATCCCAAGCTTTTCCCTGGGGCCCTCCGGCTCATTCCGCCTTGGACCAGCAGGTGAGCGGGGGAGCCCAGGGAACAGGCTGGAGCTGTGTGCTGCAGAGCTGCAGAGCCCTCGTCAGGGCCACCCACTGCCTGGGTCCAGCCCTGAGGTGACAGCGAACCTTTCCCCCATCCCTGCCTCTGAGACCTAATGGCAGTGGCCGTCTGCAAAGGATACAGTCTGTGGGACCCTACAGGCGGCCCCGGGAACCTGAGGACCAGCTGGGTCCTGGGCTCCTGGCTTCCTCAGCAATGACAGCTGGGCACGTCTGGGGACCTGGACCTCAGGGAGCTGCCAACTGAGATCAGTCTGCTCTTAGTCAGGATCTGGACCTTGAAGGGGGAAAGTTGTCCCTTTCTTGTCAGGACAGGGACTAACATTCATTTGTTACCCTACCATGACTTGACCGCAAGTACAGAGAATCTGACACCAAGAAGTTTGCAACAACTAATGACACCCCCTCCCTCACCTTTTCTATCAAAGGTCTTTGCTGAAAGCTTTTGAGGAGTTTGGGGTTTTTTAAGACATGAGGCACCCATCTCCTTGCATGGTCCTGCAATAAACCAATGTTTTAGCAGTGTCTGGCCTCACTGGGCACACAGACTTGCATTTTGAACAACACTGCATTTTAATAATCCTGAGTTCTCTCTCCTCCATCCAGAAATCTCCAGATTATCAATCGGTTTATCAATCGCCACCTCCAATACTCCCCATCCTGGTCCAGGTCACATCATCATTTCTTACACCACAGCAATAGCCTGACAGCGGGCTCTCTGCTTCCACCCTAAGGTGTCTCTATGGGATCTACTCTCCATAAGGTGATCACGGTGCTTATTTTAAAAATTAATTCAGATCATGCAACTCTTCTGCTCACAAACCTTCAATGGTTTTCCATGCACAAACAATGAAATCCAAAGTCTTCATCACAGGCTATATGGCCCTACATGATTGAGCCCCTGATAATCCTCTGACCTTACTCCCTACCACTCTGGCCACACTAGTTCCCTGGGCTGTTTCTATAACTGCTTAAAACACGCTTCCTGCTCAGAATCTTTGCAATCACTTTGCTCTGACTAAAACTCTCTTGCTCCAAGCAACCTTATGGCCGATTCATCACTTCTGTCAGAGGTCTGCTCAAATATCCCTTTACTCAGACAGCACTTTTACGGTATGGAGAATTCTATAGTGGCCTCCAAGCTTCCTGTCCCCTAGGGTAAATGCCCTGTGTAGTCCTCTCCTCTGAGAGTGACCAGGAGCTTTAAATACAATGGACTCTCGCTCCTGTAATTGTGTTACGTTTTATGGCAAAAGTGAAGAGATTTTGCAGATATAATTCAAATTCCAAATCAGTTGATTTTTACTTAATCAAAAAGAGGGTTAATTCTAGAGACTTCACTGAGTGTCCAGAGGTTATGACTCAGCGCTCCCAGTGCAGCGGATCCGGGTTTGACCTCGTCAGAGAACTAGTTCCTGCATGCCACAACTGAAGATCTCACAAGCTGCAACCAAGACCCAGTGCAGCCAAATAAATATTTTTTAAAACAGGATATTATTCTAGATGATACTGACTAAATTAGCTGAAAAACCTTTAACAGAGGGACTGAGCCCTTGGAGGGGAGGGGAGTTGGTCTCTGGCTGCCTCTGAAGAAAGTAGTCACGCTGTGAAATGTCTAGACTGGGGTGGCCTACAAGAGCCAAAGAAGGAGCCTGCAAGGAACTGCATTCTGCCCACACCCAGATGACCTTGAAAGAAGCCCATAAGCTCTGGGTGAGCAGGCCTTAACTTCAGTCTGTGAGACATGGCGCTCTCCCACAGTCTCCCAGGTAGACTATGTCTGGATTTCTGACCTACAGAAGCTGACACTGTTTTAAGCCACAAAGTTTTTGGTAACCTGTTACATGGCAGCAGAAAACTAACATACATTCCTTAATAGAGAATAGCACCATCAGACTTTCTAGCCTCCTGATGGCGGCTTTTCCTTCCGAGAAATTGAGATACCGTATCAGTAATGCCCCTATTGGACTTGTTTCCTACCTCTAAAATGTAAGCTCCTGGAGGACAAGAATTTGTCTTTTGTCTCTTCCCTTGTTGCATCACAAGGCCTAGAACAGTGGCATGCACAGGCAGGTGCTCGATGAACATTTATAGGATGAATGAGTGTATCTGCTGTCTATGTTTGCATCAGCACAGAGTCATCTCAAAAACTTAATAGCATTTAACTTTTAAGTTTCAAAGGCTATTTCTCAAATTACAGTTGACCTTTAAACAACAGGGATTTGAACTGTGCTGGTCAACTATGTGGATTTTTTTTCCAACATACCACAGGACTACACAGCCTATGGTTGGTTAAATCTGTGGATGTGGAGCTGTGTATACAGAAGGCTAGCTATAAAGTTAAAAGTGGGTTTTCTACTTTGTTGGGGGTCAGTGCCCCTAATCCCCACACTGTTCACTGCTGTAATAAGGAGCGCCCTTGAAGGAAACCAACAATATATTCTGGGAGATTCATGAGTTCTCATATCAAAAAAAAAAAAAAAAACAAACAAACAACAAAAAAATACTAGTATAAATACCCTGTAAACATTTAACAACAAAAAACGATGCATATAAGCAATTAGACATAAACATATGCTTGCTAAAAATAAGTTATATTAAAATTCACTTCCTTTTTTTGGAAAGTATCATTGATGTATCTCACTTTCAGGACACTATTAATGGTCCTTTTACATTAGCCTTCTCCATAGTTAAATGTTGACTAAAGGCAGTAGAATCAATGGGATTTGATAGAGCAACTATACCAAAAAATACTAATTAATTGCTGAGTCATTCAGAAAGCAAATAGTTTCTAAGAGATGCCAGAAAGTTCTGTCCTACTTGAACTGCTGAACACATTGATCAGTGTTTTGAATAAAGACACAAAAGATAGGGTCATCAAATTGACAACTGATGTATATACAAACACTGTCTGTAATAAAGACAGACACATTGATAGGAGTGACAGGCAAGCAATGAGTCAAAATCAACAGGCCCATTATTATATTGACAAATGGTAAGACATGCACAGAGTTTCAAAACACGAGTAGCAATTCAGAATCAGATTTGGTAGCACTTCAAAAGAATTAAACAACCAAGATCAGAGATTTTTTTATTTGACTGATAGGTCAATCTAAATTCATTACCAAATTACACAGCTATTTTAAAATGCAATGAAAACCTGGGCTGATTTAGGAGAAATAAGAGTGTAAACTGTAAAAATGACATGTTATAACTATTGTTCCAGTCTGCTTAGCTCCCACCTGGAGTCCTGCATTTAAATTTGAGTGCTGCATTTAAAAGGGACATGGTTAAACTGGAAAACAGTACCAGGAAAAGAGTTGAGAGGTCAAAGAGGTCTTGCAGTAAACAAAGTTAAATGAATTCCTATCCTGCAGAACTTCTTAGAACCTTTAATGTTAATGTTCTTTGCGATTTCCAAAAAAAGGTGCGTGTGCGTGTGTGTGTGTGTGTGTGTGTGTGTGAAAGAGAGAGGGATAGATGGATACGACACATTGTTTCTTAATTTATTTGAACATGGAACTCTTTCTTCATGGAGAATCTTGTAACACCAGTGACCTAAGCTGTAAACTCAGGAAAAGGACCACCTAGGCCCAATGTTAAACATCACTAATTATTAGAGAAACACAAATCAAAACTACAATAAGGTATCACCTCACACCAGTGAGAATGGCCATCATCAAAAAATCTACAAACAATAAATGCTGGAGAGTGTGTGAAGAAAAGGGGACTCTTTGCACAGCTGGTGGAAATGTAAACTGATACAGCCACAACGGAGAACAATATGGATATTCCTTAAAAAACTAAAAACAGAACTATTACATGACCCAGCAGTCCCAATACTGGACATATACTTTCAGGAAACCATAATTCAAAAAGACAGTCACCCCAATGTTCATTTCAGCACTGTTTACAAGAGCGAGGACATGGAAGCAACCTAAATGTCCATCAACAGATGAATGGATAAAGAAGATGTGGTACATATACACAATGGACTATTACTCAGCCATGAAAAGGAATGAGGTTGGGTCATTTGCAGAGACGTGGATGGACCTAGAGACCATCATATAGAGTGAAGTAAGTCAGAAAGAGAAAAACAAATTTTGTATATTAACACATATATATGAAATCTAAAAAATAGTATAGATGAATCTACTTGCAAAAAAGAAATATAGATGCAGACGTAGAGAACTAGCGAATGGACACCAGAAGGAGAAGGGGCAGGGTAAGATGAACTGAGATTGGGACTGACGTGTATACACTGCAATGCATGGAACAGATAACTAGTGAGACCCTGCTGTACAGTGCAGAGAACTCAATGACCTGTGCTGATCTAGACAGGAGAGAATCCGGAAGGGAGGGGACGTGCATGTACAAACGGCTGACTCGTGTTACTGTGCAGCAGAAACTACCGCAGTGTTGTGATGCAACGATACTCCAATTTAAAAATAAATGTATACTAGATGTAGACGAAATGTCAGTAAGGGTGATAAACAAGGAGGAGTCGGAGGGGGATACAGAACTGTATCATGAGAAGCAAGGCCAAAACTATCTTGCCGAGGAAAGGTGAAGAGTAAGCCTGGCAAACAACACGCACGTCTCAGGAAAATGAGGGGATGCAGTTGTTCTCTACTGTCCTGGTACCTAGAGCAATACAGTATCTGCAAGTAAGGCTCAAAATATGCATGTCAACACTCCCTTCAGGAGATTTTTATCCGGAGAGCCTGATGGTTGCTCTAAGGGTCAGAAATAGACCCCAGAACAGGAAGGTCAGCTAAATCTTCAGGAAGGTCACTGCAATTAAAGCTTTTTAGTATCACAGGGATGATGGTGAAAACAAGAGTGAGCTGAAGTATATACAGGGGCTGGTTAACACCCAGCAGGGACATCAAAGAAAAGACACCTGCATTCGTCAAGCAGGAGGTTGGATGACTTCCAGCACTGCACTTCCAACACCACACGCTCAGGGGACTAGAGTGTAATCTCCACAGTCTCACTCACCCTTATGTCTCAAAGACAAACACGGAGCCCAGCACAGAATGGGTCTCTCAGAAACACCGGTGGAACATGTGAATAAATGAAGTGAAAAATAAAAGTATCTGGCTCCAAAGTCAAATGAAAAGAGAATGGCTATTTCATTTTTTGGAGATTGCTAAATACGGCAATTGTGAATCACAATCAAGGTTACCCACAAATATAAGGAAACAGTCTTGTAATAATTTCACATCTTGACTTGGAAATCAACTCTGAATTAAATCACACCAAGGGTCGCTGCGAGGTTCCCACAGTAAATAAGCGAAAAAGGACTGCAGATTGTAAATGACTATCAGAAGGACGGGGTGATTATGGTAATAATAATCCAGCCCAACAGATTATGATAATTCAAAGGGCTGGAAACTAACCTTGAAAATGAAACCACCTTTTATAGCCACAGGTCTGAAAAAGGTTCATTAGCCATGTGTTCTACTGTCAAAGGAGGGCATATTTTAAAACACCTTCAAAAATGTGATGGTGTTCTAATTGACCTGGTAAGTTAAGCTATTTATAGTTGTCTAAGCAAATTTCTTCAGTCATGAGACAGCAAATTCTCAAAGAATATACATTAAATCGACCTTATCTTTAGAAATTCTTGAAATAGAAAGCTTTCTTTCACTAGATACAAAGACTAGACTGTCAGATACCATATTTGTATCCATTTCCTAGAAGACTGAGGGTTCTTTCAAAATATATCTATCATTTCTCCACAGTGGCTGATCAAACCTGTCACTGAAGAATGTTCTCAACAGGCAACTTGTAGGACAAGCAGGGTTTATTTCTGTCAGAGACTGACTGCTGAAGTGTGAAAGAAACTCATTAAAAATCTCTTACTGTGAACTCACATTGTTTAAAAAAAAAAAAAGAAAGAAAGAAAGAAAAGGGAAGAAGAGAAAGAAAAACCCAAGAAAGAAAAAGGAAAAAAAACTTAATGAAGGGTACACTGATCCTGCAGATACACTCATGTGGTGCTTTTCTTTTTTATTCTTCTTGAGAAAACAATTAGAAGAGAGCAATTAGTCCTGGAAATACAGCCCACACTGACTATTCCAGGAAATCAAATAAGATCATTTTATTTTATGCTAATATTATGAAAAGCTAAGGAAGTAGATTAGAATATTGTACTATAGGAAAAACGACGCAAAATAAACAACATTGTTTACCTCAATCTTAAAACGAGGTTTACGGCACAAGAAGCTTCTCTGTAGTCTTCACTAGCATTGGGTAGGCCCTTTAAAAACAAAACAGCCAACGGTTATAAACTCGGGAAACAAATGCATAAAATCATGATAACTGTTGATTCATAAGAGTCCTTTCTTCCTGGAAACTTCCACACTAGGCCTTTTATTACAGGCCTATTATTTGGGCCCATAATACCTCTGTGTGAAGCCTGGAATGATGTTTCTCTCCCATCACAGCTGTGGATCTGAATGTTTCATATAGAAAGCCTCGGTAGGAGGATGGGCCCTGTGAACAACTGGTATACGCTGCAGTAAGTCCAAAGAAGAAAGATCAGCCATCTAAAGGGGCACCTGGCAACCTGAGCCAGGGACTGCATCTACTGGGCCTTGGAGGTGCACAAAGGCTGGGCACTTTAAACCTCAAAGGTGCAGAGGAAGAAGGAGCCTAGCAGATGAGGCCAGGGTTTACCTTTCTCACCTAGAGTCTGTTTCCTTGAACACAGATCATGAGGCATGAATGCCTCTATTGAATAGGCCCTTCCTACTTTATGAATCCCTGGACATGAGACCTTCCTGTCAGAGTAGAAAAAATAAGGAATTTTTGGTCAAGACTTGGCTTTGCCACTGACCAGCTTTGCAACTATGGGCAAGTCATTCTGTGGACGTATTTTCTCATTTACAAAATGGGGATAATATTTGCCTCCAAAGTTTCCTGGGAGAACAAATGCTATATATGAAAAGGAGTCCAACTATATCATGTTATACAATACTAGGTATCCTAAATCCTTTTTCTGTTTCCTTTTTCTTTGCCTTCTGATCCTTTATTATTCCTACATTTCCTTTTATCATTCAACCAATCCCTACAATTTATCTCAAGGTGCTATATTAAGTTGCCTGCTAGGTTGCTTCAGTCGTGTCTGACTCTGTGTGACCCCATGGACTGTAGCCTGCCAGGCTCCTCTGTCCATGGGGTCTCCAGGCAAGAATACTGCCGTGCGTTGTCATTTCGTTCTCCAGGGGAATCTTCCTGACCCAGGGATCGAATCCATGGCTCTTATGTCTTCTGCATTGGCAGGCGAGTTCTTTACTTACCACTAGGCCCACCTGGGAAGTTAAGCTGCTTAGTACAATGTAAAGACATAAACTGAATCCTGGCTTCGCCTCTAAGCTGCTGTGCAACCATGGATGAGCCACTTGGCCTCTGCAAATCTTTGCTTCCTCATCTATAAAACAACAATCAAAGTCTAGATGTCTTACCTGCAACCATGAAAGCCCATCACTCTATCTCCTCTGCATACGGCTATTTCATAAAATACAGATCGGGTGGAACAGAAATAAATTTAAATGGAATATGCAGATTCAAGGGGGAAATTTGATCACCGGGCTGGTAATACTTAACAGTGTAACCACTTTGGGCTTCCCTGGTAGCTCATCTGGTAAAGAATCCATCTGCAATGTAGGAGACCCTGGTTCCATTCTGGGTTGGGAAGATCCCCTGGAGAAGGGATAGGCTACCCACTCCACTATTCTTGGACTTCCCTGGCAACTCATACGGTGAGGTATCTGCCTGCACTGCAGGTGGCCTGGGTTCGATCCCTGGTATGGGAAGATCCCTGGAGGAAAGCATGGCAACCCACTCCAGTATTCTTGCCTGGAAAATCCCATGGACAGAGGAGCCTGGAGGGCTACAGTCCATGAGGTCGCAGAGAGTCAGACACAACTGAGCGACTAAGCATAGCACATAACCACTTTGAGAGCCGAAGGGCTTGCTATCAATTACATGGCAAAACCAAAATGGGGGGCCTACACTCTGAGTTTGCATCCATAGTCCCTGCCCTGGATAGCTCAGCATCCTTCATCAAGACCCAACACAACTCATGGCACACGAGTTCTGTCACATAACTTTTAATACGAACTCATTTCACAGTCACTGAAATATTATTTTTACAAGGAAAGTTGTAGAGATAAATTGGCTCATAAAATTCAAGGATAAAAGAATTACAAAAAAGTCATAGAAATCCAACCAGGAGCAAAGAAAGAAAAGTATCAATTAACTATAATGTTTTGCGGCTGAAACCTAGTAGAATGGTGAGTCATTTTCTGTCCTTTTCCCATTTCACACAGTTCCAGCAATTTTGGAAGCAGTCTGGTAATCAGTTCTTGCTTTTGAACCTATCATTTAAAGGTTGGAGGCCCTGAGAGGCATGGTCAATAGGGACAGTCCTCTTTTTTCCATACCCATTAAAAAAGAGAGTTTACAAGCCCCTGCTCTGGAAGCACTACCCTGATACCGTCTAAATGTCAGGCTTTTGGGTTTTTTTTTTAAATCTGTCTTCAAAGCATTTCAAATGTAAAATGACAGGCAGAGAAACGTACCTGAGAGTCCTGCACAGACAGGGACCGCGTCTGCTCGGGGAGGCTGCTGGCGTTCACCGCCGTCTGTTAAGAGAGCCAGCATCACCGCACGTTAGGACACCAAAATGGGACATCAAGGTCAGTGTGGTTACATTAAGTCTCAGTTATCAGAGACAAACATCTTACATAATTTGAGTAATTTTAAAGCACCATTTCCTGGAGTGTGGTCCTTTGACAACCTGCACTGGAATCACCAAGGACACAGCTTAAAGATTCCTGGCCACCACCTGGCCTATGATGCAGAATTTCACTGAGACAGGAGAGAATCTCTATCTTTAATAAGGTGCCCGGGTGACCCTTACGCATCTAGAGAACCACTGAGCTTAAGCAAAAAGGCATGGACAATTTGGTATTTTAAACTTGATAACAGAAAGATGCTCAAGGACCATTTTTTTTTTTCTTGTTGCACAACTTCATCTCAAGATGGGAGCCCCTTAATGAAAGGATGTTACGATTAGCACAACTTGCCCCTTTTAATCATTACTTTGAACAATTTATTTGCAGCACTGGATTTCAAAAAATATCTCCCCCAGAAGAGAATCCTAGAGCGAGAGATTATATTTTTCCAGCTAAGCTAGACACCTGACCCTAATGTGATACCCCAAATATTTCCGCCTCAAGCCCTACTTTTGTGAACTCTGCCCTGGAACAAAACTTGAAAGACAAACTGAAAGAGACACAGCATCAGCAAAGAATGAAAACTGCATGTTATTCCCTAAACTTACTGTCAGTTCTAAAATTATCAGAAGTCACCAGAAATTCTTTGTGCCAAGAGTTTTCTAAAGTTTGAGCATAAAAGTTTTGTATGCTTCTGCAAAGGTAACTGTGTCAGTAATGAAGAAATAGGGGGAAGTGCACCTGCATCTGCAGTTTACTTTGAATTGTATCCAAAACCAAAGATGGACTAATAGATGAATAGACAACTGTGAGATGAAGCAAGCATAGCAATGGCAGAATCGAGGTAATTGCTGGGTAGATGTTCACTATAAAATGCTTTATTTTTTTTTAATTTTTTTTATTAGTTGGAGGCTAATTACTTCACAACATTTCAGTGGGTTTTGTCATACATTGACATGAATCAGCCATAGAGTTACACATATTCCCCATCCCGATCCCCCCTCCCACCTCCCTCTCCACCTGATTCCTCTGGGTCTTCCCAGTGCACCAGGCCCGAGCACTTGTCTCATGCATCCAACCTGGGCTGGTGATCTCTTTCACTATAGATAATATACATGCTGTTCTTTCAAAACATCCCACCCTCACCTTCTCCCACAGAGTTCAAAAGTCTGCTCTGTACACCTGTGTCTCTTTTTCTGTTTTGCATATAGGGTTATCGTTACCATCTTTCCAAATTCCATATATATGTGTTAGTATGCTGTAATGGTCTTTATCTTTCTGGCTTACTTCACTCTGTATAATGGGCTCCAGTTTCATCCATCTCATTAGAACTGATTCAAATGAATTCTTTTTAATGGCTGAGTAATATTCCATGGTGTATATGTACCACAGCTTCCTTATCCATTCATCTGCAGATGGGCATCTAGGCTGCTTCCGTGTCCTGGCTATTATAAACAGTGCTGCAATGAACATTGGGGTGCATGTCTCTTTCAGATCTGGATTCCTCAGTGTGTATGCCCAGAAGTGGGACTGTTGGGTCATATGGCAGTTCTATTTCCAGTTTTTTAAGAAATCTCCACACTGTTCTCCATAGTGGCTGTACAAGTTTGGATTCCCACCAACAGTGTAAGAGGGTTCCCTTTTCTCCACACCCTCTCCAGCATTTATTGCTTGTAGACTTTTGGATAGCAGCCATCCTGACTGGCGTGTAATGGTACCTCATTGTGGTTTTGATTTGCATTTCTCTGATAATGAGTGATGTTGAGCATCTTTTTATGTGTTTGATAGCCATCTGTATGTCTTCTTTGGAGAAATGTCTGTTTAGTTCTTTGGCCCTATAAAATGCTTTTAATGCAGTCATATTTTGGAAATGTTTCACAGTAAAACGTTGGGGTGAAGTGATTATATTAGAAGAACAAATAACCTGTATTTACTAACCAGCCAGAGGACCTTCGCCCACCCCAAATGATTTCTTGTAAAGAATTTTCCAGACTGATTCCACAATCTTCTTTAAATTTTTAAAAAAATAAATATTGACGTATAGTTGATTTACAATGTTGTGTTGCTTTCTGATATACAGCAAAGTGATTCAGTTATGCATATATATTCTTTCTCATATTCTTCTGTTATGGTTTATTACAAGATATTGAATATAGTTCCCTGTGCTACATGGTAGGATCTTGTTCATTTATTTTATATATACTAGTGTGTATCTGCTAATCCCAAATTCCTAATTTAACACACCCCCCCCACTTTTGGTAATTATAAATGTGTTTTCTATGTCTCTGAGCCTGTATCTGTTTTGTAAAGAAGTTTTTTTTTTTTTTTAATGCTTTGATTTTTGGTCCTGAGGCATGTGGGATCTTAGCTTCCTGACCAGGGACTGAACCCTCACCCCCTGCATTGGAAGGCAAAGTCTTAACCACTGGACTCCCAGGGAAGCCCAGTAAAAAAAGTTCATCCTTAGTTAAGGTTTGAGATACAACCAAAAGCCACATGAGCACCTACAGAATATTCTACCTTTAGTCAAAGAAGGTTTGTAATCTGGAAAATTGTTAATGGCATTTACCAGAGGTGACAGCTTCTCTTGCCCCTGGGGAGGACCATCCCCTGCTCTGACCCTTACTCCTGGACCATCAGGGGCAGAACTACTTAGCTGGCCTGGGGGCTGGAACCCCATGCATACCACATAGCCTCACTGTGTAGGTATAACCCTGCATGTGAGAAAACACCAGTCTCCAGCCCCCACTGGTATATGAAGTGTGCAGAGATGTACAGGAGTGATGGAGAGAGAGTGTCCCTGCACAAAACCTCTTCCTTGACAACCAACTCTAGTCTGCTAGAGCTCACCACCACAGATCCCATTCTATCAGTTTAGGGCATGACTTCTGGGTATACATTTTCAAATGTCAAAACTTACAAGAAAGCTAACACATGAAGCAGTTGTCATTCATTAACAGTAAAATATGTATTTGTCTATTGGACTTTTTTTTTTTGCTTTTAAACAGTTTGCTATTAAGACGGACACTTGAGAAAATGAGTGTTTTTATAGGAAGAGGAAGAAAAATAATAGATTAATACTGGACACAGCCCTGGAGCCAGGCCTCTGGGACTGAAAGAAAGAGGAAAAGATCATGGAATGGAGAGAAAAAAGTGACAACATCCATTTTTCTAATTTTTCATAGTCTAATCTTCCCATTTTCTGTTTTTAACAATGCCATAGCTAAATGCAATGTGTTATCCTGGATTGGATCCTGAGACAGAAAGGGGATGTCAGTGGATAAACCAGGGAAATTCAAATAAAATCTGAGATTTAGCAGACAATAACGGAGCACTGACATGACTCAGCGACTAAACGACGACAAACAAAAGATCACTTTAGTTGTGACAAACGTACCAAGGCTACAAAAGAAATTAACAGTGAAAGAACACAGAGGAGGAATGGATGAGAACGCCAAACTATCTTTGCAGATTTTCTGTTAACCTAAAATCACTCCAAAGCAAAAGGCTTCTTTTCAGAAATACAGAAGACTAATTTTAGCCACAACTAGTTAGAAAACCAGTCACCTGCAAAAAGAACACCTTTTTAGGAAGTGATATCATAAAACATCAAGTTAAAGCCAGCTGTGATGACTACAGCTCAGTACAATCAATTTGGAGGGAGAAATAAAATCTTGGCCTCCAACGACAAATGGGTATAAGACAAACAACATGAGAGCTGACAGGCTTTTGGAAAACGCAATGTCATCAGAAGTAATTTTAAAAACCTAAAGGCAGTTTTAACAATCATCCAGCGGTGCAATGAATTTAGCTTTTACATGGTGTCTAAGTTGTGGTACAATTCACTTACCCTAAATCCACACCAAATGTATTTTCTCTTCAGAATGAAATATCAGAGTTTGGAAACAATGAACCTAGCCTAGATTCTATGACAAAATTCTTCAATATACCTGCTGTAGGTCCTACAGAGCTTCTGTCATCAAATCTGCCCACTTGGCATCATTGCTTTCAATTATTAAGAAACAAGGACAACTTTCCCAAAGAGATTTCTGAAGTGTCACAGTTGTTTGGGAGGAGGGAGGCTTGTTTGAGACTTCTAATAGGCAGATATTTAAAATAAATCTTCAGGGATGTGGAGCACACAACCCTCCCGGATTCCGGTCTGGATTTCTGAATTCAGAGCAGCTGGTATGGTTTTTCTAGCCAGTGGTCCTTGATCATAGTTAGCCACATGTCAGAATCACATGAGCAGCTTTTTATAAATCAGAATTGCCCCAGACATCACTTCAAACCACCAAATCATAATTTGATTTGCTGGGCCTAGGGGTTTGCATTTTTAAAGCTCTCACTTTTTCTGATATGGAGCCAGGATTGCAAATCATGTGTTCATGTCACCTATCACATGAATTATTTACTTACTACAAATTAATAATTAATAGTAGGTGACTAAAACTTTGCAAGGCTATTTCTAAAAAATCAGGTTAGGGACACCCTAGGACCAACTTCTCAGTGAGTTTGGCTATGAATCTCAATAGATAAGTGGTGTAACTCTGCAACTTGACAGTTTACACCAGAATGTCTCATCTCCAAATACAGCCCAGCACCAGGCACATCTACCCAATGTCCCTCTGGCAAATACCTACCCTGGCCTTCTCGATTTTCTCCAACTAATGCTATTAATATAATAACTGGACATTCTGTCTTATGCTTCCCAGAAAGCCAAACAGTCCCTCACAAAACCAGCATTTCTAAAATGCCCCTCATCTATTGGGGCATCTCAATCTAAATAGGGAACTACTAAGGTTACTTTTTCTAAACTTCAGCCTGATTATAAAATGTCTTCTGTCTCTTCCCCCCTTTCTCACCTATTCATAAATATGATAGAAGTATCCAGACATTTGTTTAGTGTCTGATTTTCAGTACATGGGTGTCTGTGTCACCAGCAAAAATGTACAGCATACCTACTAGATGCTAAAGGAAGACAAACATGAATAAAATACCATCCCAGTTACCCAGTGGCTTATAGTCAAGTAAACAACTCAACTGGCAATTTAAATGATAAGTATTACTGAAAAGCTTATTAATATATAAACACAGTGGCATTTCAATGTACCATTTAGTACAGACTAAGCATCTTCCCTCTAAAAGATGTTTAAAGGTAAATGGTACACAGTCTGAACTGTATATAGATTCACCCCTTTCCAGTTTTATTGACGTATAGATGACAAGATATTTAGCATGACACAGCTTTTGATAATAGCAGCTATAAAAATCCAAAGTCACAGATTCTATCACAATTCTGCGTACTTATGCTTTATTTATATGTGCACCCCTCAAAATGCATACATAAAACATGTTAATGGAATATAGTCTGTAATAGCAACCTCAATGCTCTCACCAAGAAAAGAAATGGTTAAATAAACTATTGTGATATGGAATACCCCTCAGCAGTTAAAAATAAAGAGGCAATTCTATAGCAAGTACTGTGGAAAGATTTCCAAGATATAAGGCAAGATGCAAAATTTTATAGTTTTTATGATCTTAATGTTTTTAAAATGATATGCTAGATTTCTTTATGTACATATTTGTATGTGAACAAACAAGAAAAGTTCTGGAAGAAAACAGTGCAAACTGATAAACTCTGGGAAGACAGGACAGTCACAGGGGTCTGAGGAGCAGCAAGATAAAGTAGTCCCTTAGAGTTATTTCTCTTTAATTCTCCCATACCTTTTACAAGTCTTTATGTCCCTCTCAATAAGACCTACCCAGATCAACACATTTAAAATTATCAGCTCCTACCATACCATACCTCACCCTCTACCCTATTCGATTTTTTTCCCTTTACTCCTATTCCATTTTAACAAACCACATAACTTACTTATGAACACTACTGGATATAATTTATCTATTCCCCCCAGAATGGAGGCTTCACAAGGACTCTGTTTTCCTCTGTGGTGTATCCCCCAGTGCCTACTAGAACAGTGCACATCATAAGCTCATTACACGTATTTATATGTGTCATTTACATAATTTACTTATCTTTGTGGAATAAATTCACCAATTTTAATTTCCTTTATAATAGATTAAAAAATAGTTTTTGCTTCACATCCAAAAAGCAATTTGGTGTGACTGGCAAATCAGGGGGCTACTTTAATTAAAGCTGAAAGGACACAGGAACCATCATTAGAGAGAATGAACATAGCACATGATACTGAAATGTTAGCCCTGCCGAAAGCAAATAAACAAACAACAAAAAAAGAAACAAAGAAAAGTGGTGGAAGTTGTGTAACAGCAGGTGGAGCTGGTGACTTCTAAAGTTTGGTAGGAGTTTACATTCAAACTAAAGTGTACTTTCACAGAAATAAGCCTATCTGTGCACTTCCTTAATTATAAACCTAGTTCCCAGTATGGGCACAGATGCCACTGGGCAATCAAATGAGTCCAGATACAGTGAAGTGTCCAAGACTGCAAATCCCACTCAAGAAGGCTGACAAGGATGCTTAATGATAAACTCACAGCATGCCATACGCCACTCTCTTTCCTGGCTATGAAGACAATACATTTGCCAAAAAGATACTGCTATTACTCAAATAACAGATCAGTTTTCAGGGCAATTTCGACAAGCACAGAGTAAGATATTCTCAAAGTAAACTTAACAAATCCTCATGAGGAAAGACCCACACCCATCTGTCTGTACTAGTAAGGCAGGACTACAGTGAATACCATTCAAAGAAGGTGTCCCGCAGTGAACCAATAACGAAAGATTTTTGAGTCAAGAATACTAGTGAATCATGTTACTATGTTCTCTTTCGAGGGAGAACTGACACTTCTTGTTTAGAGACACTCTTAGATGAAAAATGATCAGCACTTCACTCTAGATAAAACAGAAAAGCGGGCAAGAAGAAGGCAGAGTTCATGACAACAGGTTAAGATCATTCCAAAAACTTGGCAGGATACGTGTGTGGCCAGTGTGTCCTTCTGTGGGACTCATCACCATCCGCATAACTTCCTTGATCAAAGCTTATATTTCACTTATAGAATAGATTAATTCACATGATAAATAAAGGGGGAAACAGGATCTGAAGGAGAGTTACCAACAGGAGGCAGGCCCGTCAATGAGACATGAGAATGAAGACAGAATAGAGGGAGGGGAAGATGACAGGGGAAAGAATAGCTTGTGACTTTGATGTTCTCTTCTCAGATGGCCCATCTGGTTATTTCCACTTAAAGCACAATGATAAGACTTACTCCTTTTAATTACAAGGAAATGTCTGCTAAATTTAAAGAGTTGGAATGGATATCACGTGTAGCCCAAAGTCTTCTGTTTTCTTACTGAGAAGATATTAATTACTAGCTTTGCAAATATTTGGAGCTATTTAAATATGCTCAAACGTCCTCTAGGAGAATTAGCAAGTTCTCTGAACTACAGTCATCATTAGTCATTAGGATAATTAACCAGTGGAGGAAGTAAAGTTAATCAAAAGATAACCAGTTCTCAAAGGGAAAAGGATAAAAGAGTGTGTATTGCCTACTAAGTTGCCCAGAAGATTTAAAAATCAAGACCAACAAATTCAACCTAGAGTTTCTAACCATCTGAATATTTGCTTTATGGTAAACCAAAAATCAAGGAGAAATTTTCCTGTATGCCTACTCTGTTTGGTAAGTGACATAAGAATTTAAGATTAAGTGAGCAACTAATTTGTGCTAAGAACCCCACTGAGAGCTTTATTATGTGATTTCATCAGTCCCACAGCAATTCTGTAAGTACTGTGATCCCCGCTATTTGACAGAGGAAGAAGCTGAGGTTCAGAGAGTAAAGCAATCTGCCCCAATATACACAGCTCCAAAATACTGAATTGGCCGAAATATTCTTTTGGATTTTTCCATAAGATGTTATGGAAAAACCTGAATCAAGTTTTTGGCCAACCCAATAAGTCAGAAGGCATGAAGAAGATCTGCCAAGTTTACGTGCCTCTTTTTTTCCTACACCACAAAAACAAAATTCTGAACGTTCTTCCCCAAACATCAGACTCTAACACTGGCAGGCAGAGGTGTAGGGGAGAGAGGAGGCAAAGAACTAAATAAGTAACCACACTCACCTCTGGATTTTCTTCTTTTACTCTTCGTGACTGTAAAACAAATGCATATTCATTAATACATACACGCCTCAAAAAACCACAAAAATAAAGTTGACACAAGTCAGCTAACCATCATCAAGGTGATCTACCTTTTCTTGAGAAAAGGCTGCTTTCCCTTCTTCACTTTTCTCATCCATCTCGTCGTCACTCCACTCCCAGTCACCGTCTTCGGTTTTATGAAGGTGACCGCTTGACCCTGGAACTCGTCTCACCTGGATCAAAAGAAATCCACTCAAAGCTTCACCAGTTGAACGTGAACAGGGCTTGTGAGTGTTGCCACTTGGGTCATACATCAGACACCTACCCTGAAAATAACCTGAGCGGTAATGCATTCAGGGGCAACTCACAAGGATTGCCCCAAAAGACTACACAGCTACCCACATGCATCCTCTATCCATAAAGATACGGTTTCTTGAAATGAGTTACTAAACATGTGTAGAACAAAATATTTTGGAAGAGTACCACACATGTCAGCCATGAAGAATCAAATCCTCTTATCACTCTGACTTCAGTTCCTATTTCATGAATCACTATACAGGAAAGGCCACACAGGAGGTTTCAAAATTGCTTAAGGAAATGCATGGGTGCAAGCAACAGACTGTTGGTTAAGAGAAGGTGAGGGACCTGGACAGCTGCTAGCCTAAGGCATCCGCCATCTCCCACCTACATCACAAAAGCAAGTACCCCTCTATTGCCACCTTGCTCTTTTTCAGAATCTGACATCATGCTTGTTTTCCCTGGATTCTGTTCAACCTCCTTGAGCAAAACAGAACAACATTATTCTCAACACACCATAAAGCCCTTTTGAGACCTGTGAGAGTGCTAGGAACACAGCAAGATAATCAGCAACTGTGTCAGATGATCTTAATAGATAACAATCTATTATATCTATAACAACTAGATAGCAATTAGCTCAAAAATATAGAGATGTGGTCCATTCGGGTATGCTTTCTTAGTGTCTCTGTTTGAAAAGGCAAAACTTTTCAAAGGAGAGGATGACTGAGAATAATGAGCCTCTGACAAAAGTAATTTGCTTTAAAAAAATAGACTCAGAGGTGCTTAAACTAAGCAATGTAGCAAGTGAACATACCAGCCTGTGTCCATCAATTCAGAGAAGCCACAAGTGGGGAAAAAAAACACAACACTTCGAGACTGTCTAGTCAAACCCCCTCATTTTACAGATGGGAGAACAAAGGCCCAGAAGTGATCCAAGATCACACAGGTATAAGGACAAAATGAAAACGCCCACTCAAATGCAAGTCTTTCTATGCCATTGAATAGTAACTGTGAAAAAGCAGCCGTCTAAAAATGTCCTTGGAAGACTTTGAAAGAGTATGACATGGGGAAAGACTTTTCCATAATAGAAACTATTTCACTTGGGACTATGAGTCCCAAGGCAAATAGCACAGACTTCAGATGTAAAGCAGCATTTACATGCATTGGATCAATGTGAAGTCATAAAAAATGCAGACTTGGGGTTGGGTTCGATTTGAAGGCATTACCATGTGGATGCTGTCCAAGCAAGCCTGATCACTTTGTCTTGAGCTGCAGCATGGAAACTTGAAAAACTACCAAAAGGTTCTCACTCATAATTGCAGATGGTTATGCTCAATTTTTTTAAAAAAAGTTTTCTCCACTTCAAAAAAATTTTTTTCTAATTCACCTTCAAAACACTTAGCACTTAGTAAAACTCCTTCTGTGTCTGGCATATATATTTTTCCACTTGCGTTCTGAGTCACTGGAAAGACCTATTTAATGATAGTGATTTTAATGATGCTTATAGATGTTGGCAATGTACTGCAGAAAAGATGCTGAAATGCACTTTAGGATTTTTAGAACAGATTGCTCGTTTTAAAGTTATATCAAAGAAAGGGATAACGAGAAAATTTTCTGTTGACGTATACAGTAAAATTAATTATTTTCTTAGCAACACTAATCATGATGAGAGCAACAGAGGAAAATCTGTTAATGACTACATTAAAAGAAAGCATTTAAAGCCACATCTACTACAAAACATACTGTTAACTAAGAAGTCAGAAGACAAGTAAAATTGTGGATCATAAACAGAAAAATACTCTACCTTCACTCAGACTGTAAAATCCAAGCATGGTTGATGATTACTAACATTCACATGCTCATTTAAAAGAGCATACCATGGAAACCTCTCTGCAAGCAGCCAGATCGTGCAGTTTCCCACCCTAAAATTCAGTTGATGTTCTTTTCTCTCTCATTCTACATTTATAAAATCTGTCTGTTTTGTTTCTACAAGAGGCATCCAACTACAGACAATAAAATGGCCAGCTTCTATTTCATTTTAGAACCCTGTCTCCCTCTTCTTGGTTTTATTTGCTGGAAGAGAGAAAGGTAAAGCAAAATGTCTAGGATTATAGACTCGGATATTGAAAGAAATGGTGGCGTTGGCCTTTAAGCAATAAATAGTGGTTAAACAAATGAAGTGTAGAAATTAAGACAGAGAACAATTAAAAAATCTATGTAGCATAAAATGTTCATGTAAGTGTAGCAAGAATAAGAACGCAAACGTATTCCTTAAGGAAGTTATCTCGGTTTACTGGAAAGGAAAAAACTCGCAGCATAATTTGAAACCCAGGTTTCACGGTGTAGTTACAGGACACTGACCTCTAAGGAAGAGACCACAAAGCAATTTTACAAAGTTACATCCTTGTAGGGAGTTTGTAAGGATGACAGGAAACTTGGAGGTCTTGGAGGTCTTAGAGTTAAGGCAACTAAGTTTCACATAGTTTAAACAAATAGTTTTTTTTTTCCTTTTAATTTATTAAGGACCTGAAGAATAATCTACAAAACAGAAGCTTCAAAAAATAAAATGTGCAAAAGCTTCTATCTGGCCCCATTCCTTACAATGATGAGAATGGAGGCTACTCACCCTTAGAACAATGCTTGCATGCCAGTTACATCAGTCTTATTCTATTAAATGGCCCACTCACTTAGTAAAGCCAAGAGGTGACTGAATGAAATTTTTCCTCTGTCAGGGGTTTAAAAAATAACCCAATGATTCTCAGAGAAATGAGCTCAATTTAAGACATAGCTAGAGGTATTCATAAGCTCACAAACTCCTCAGGTCAGAGCTGGCAACAGCGAGGTTAGACAAGACTTTACAAGCAATAACATTCACTCCCCAAACTGGGAATAAAATACAATCGAGCAGTTCTATTTATACCAAACCTCTGGGAAGGAAAGTGATATCATTTTCTCTTTTTCAAAACAGCATTTTTACGAAAATCCATTAAAGAAATGAAGTTCTAATTCCCACAAAAAAAATAAGTCAGGCTCCACCAAAGGGAACAAGAGTGTGGTTCCCAGGCCATTTCTTGTGGCCATGGGGTCGGGTGTCAGAAGCAGAGCTAGGACGGATTGGCTAGGGAGAGGGAATGGCAGCAACAAGGGAAACGGTCCCGGGAGCCGCCGGACTCATCTTCCCAGGGTTGACGCTCGGAACAGGAGCTTTCTATAGATAACAGGACCCAGGACCTCCATACAGGATCTCAAGTCACCACCTGGCCCCAGACATAAAGACAGGAGGAAGCACGCATACAGGGGCATACAAGAAAGCCAACGGAAGCACTTCTGCACAAGGTGTTAAATGTTCGAAATGGAGGTATGTTTCTCTAACAGAACTCCTGAATAAAGGATGAATGTGACCCAAAGAAACAGTTTATTCGAGTTTGTCTTAGTCTTGCATGCGCTTTCTTCCAAGACACTGTCCAGCTGCTGATGGGTGCCACGTTAACTCCTCCCAGGAGAGGGATTTGGGGATCTCCTTGGAATGATTTTCCTGTCCCTGGAAATTGTATATTCCACTTCCCCTTCACTGGCTGGACAAACTGCCTGCCACGCTGCAGCCTGAACCCAAGAACTCATCTCACGTCCACACACCAAGAACACTCTGGGCATGGCAGAAAACAACATTCAGTAACTTTTCTCTTAGCAGGCATTCTACTAACCAGACGTGGAAAACATGCATCTAATCAACTGTTATTTATAATGTCCCCGAGGCAAGGCCAAGCAAACAAAAAAGCCTTCCAAATCATCAAAAATTAAAATTAAACTCACCAAGTTTTCAGTAGTGAATAGTTTACTGTCTCCAGAGCTTATACTCCGACATTGGCCCCTGCGCCCACCAGCTCTCCGGCACCTCCATCCCACGCCGACAGCCTGGCCTCCCCGGGCTCGCAGGCCCTCTGTCCGCTTCCGCCTCTCCCATCAGTCCCTCCTGGCTTCTCCCATGTCATAGAAAGCCTGGAGGCCACAGCTGACGCTCTTGAAGCTGCACGTATTAGCCCCCCATGTCCCCGTGCCCGCTCCTGGCCAACCACACCTGGAGGAAAGCTTTGGGCTCAGCCTGAGCCAATGGAGCGGAGGCACGCCGCCTGGAGCATCACAGGAGCACCCCCTAACCGACACAGCAGTCCGGCTGCAACCTTGCCACTCGTCCCCAGAAGAGCAGCAACAGCGGCATCTGGAAAGGCTGAATCTTGGGCCCCACCCCAGACCCACTAAATCAGAATCCTCCTTTTTGCAAGCTCTCGGGTGGATTCACAAGGTCACTCAGGTTGGAGAAGCGCCTTGCCCACTGTTGCTCTAGTCTGTCTCTCCAGCCCAGGATACCAGCTGTTACACATACAACAAAAGTGACTGCGCACTTGAAACACATTAACCAATTGAAGTCCACTCCCAGGTGTCAAGAATCTGCCTGCCAATGCAGGGGACTCGGGTTCAATCCCTGTGTCAAGAATGTGCCCTGGAGAAGGAAATGGCAACCCATGCCACTATTTTTGCCTGGAGAATCCCATGGAGAGAGGAGCCTGGTGGGCTACAGTCAACAAGGTCACAAACAGTTGGACGCAACTGAAGCGACTTAGCATATCATAGGAGTATTTACACAAAGGAAACGAAAATAGTACAAATTAGGCACTGAACTCCCCATTTAAGGCCAAAATAGGAGTTTCTCAAGGTTTACAATCACACCACTGATCAAAAGACTCAGCTCACGGAAACACTGTAAAATTTGATGACATTTCCCATGAATTTAGTAATAATTCCTGAGAATAACTATCTTCATTTACAATGGCAAATATCTCAATTTTATTATATAAGCCTCTCAGATTTCACCTTTAAAAGCAACACACTAATTGATTTTTACGTACCAAACATTAGTAATATACTTTACTGGAAGGAGGGGGATGTAGAAAACTATCTTAATATTTCTCAAACTGACACCTATGGCTTGGGATAACATTTCTTATGAAAGCATCATGAGGAAACACAGGGTGATATATATTTTTTTACAATGCAGACAGAAGTGAAAAGGGTATCCTCTGAAAAACTGTTTTACATGATGCAAAAAATTGGTTTTTTGAAGGTTATTGCCAACCCTGAAACTCAAAGCCTAGATAATACTGTTGATACAAAATAAGAAAAGAAAACTGTGTATTTCTAAATGAAATATTTTATATATAAATTATAAGTAGATATTTTATTTCACCCATTTCCGTAAGTGCTCATAAGTTCAAACTGACCAGAAAACTTTTTTCTCCCTAATTTTAGATTCAGAAAATAAAGTATCACAATACTTTCAAGATTCCTTTATATTAAGGAATACATGATAAACTTTACAAACAGGATCATAAATTTTACGTGTGATTGATTTTCCTGCAAAATAGAAATAAAGATCCTTCTAGTTAAAGCATGAAGTGAGGTCCTTGAACTTTCTGTAATTATTAGTATGACAATAGATCAATGTTAAATTTCAATGTCATGGAAAAAATAATATTCATTTTATTTATAACAATTTGGAACCTTGATTATCCAATAGGATGTTTGGGAAAAGTAAAACGTGAAAGATGCAGAACTACTGGCCTAGTGGACATTTCTGCCTGTACCTTCTAATACATACAAGTATTATTTCTACTATGCATGTGTAAGCATGTGTTTGTATGTACAGATAAAGTTTCTGCAAGGGGCATTCCCTGGATAAGAAGACAAATTTAAAATAAAATTCCATTTTGACTTAAAAAAAAAAAAAAAAAACCCTCCCTCCCAAACTTCCCTACCTCTGTCATTTTGACCAAAGGGCACAGTCATTTAAGGCTCCTAACAAGACGTCTGGCACATAAACACTCAAGACATGACAGGTGCTATTATCGTGACTACACTTCATCTTTCTCACAACCCAAATCTATCAAACACTATATTCTGCAAATTTTACCTCCTCAGCTGCCACTGTGCTAGATCACAGGTCTCCTTCAATGCTGACCTTTTGTCTCTCCTATTAAAACAAACTGCTAATTCATCTTCTGGCCTCTAAACTCTTACTGTTTTATCCTTCATATTGCCATGAGTCATAGACTAGAACTTGTTTTTTTTTCTTTTGGAGAAAAAAAAGAAAAAAACAAGAGCTCACCATAGCCTACAGGATGAGTTCAGTCTCTCCATAACCTGGCCCCAAATTAGCTTTTCAAGACTTACTTCCCATCATATTCAATGGGACACTCACAACCCAGTTTTTTACAAATTAAATAACTTCACAACTCTACTTTTTATATCACATATATATCTCAGCCTGGTCTGCCCTTTCAAAATTTCTACTTGCTTCTTTTCTTCTAATTTAAGATGTCTTGGCCCAATCTCCCAACTGGTATTTTGCCTGCACCTTTATATCATTCTACTCTGTGTTACATATAACAGGTGACATACCGAACTGTATACTCCTGCAGGGCAGAGAACAAGCCTTAGCCTTTTAAAAGAATCACTTATTTTCTCATTCAGTCAACAAAGTCTTATTTAATACCTACCTGGTGACAAGTTCTAGACAAAAGATGAATAAAATCAAAGCCTACACCTTGGAGTAGTCCACACTGCAGAGAGATGGACAGACATTTAAGCTAATAATTTCAATAAAATGTGAATGCCATATAACCAAGATATGAATGCTGTGATATCTCAGGAGAGCGGATGACTACCTGTCCAGCTCACCAGGCAGAGGAAGTAAAGGCCTTACCCCACCCAGTGGGAAGGTAGGGCGTGGAAGGCAGACCCAGTAGGGAGCTGGGTGGTCTGGACAGGACCCGCCCCGCCCCGAGAGGGAGTGCCCAGCATAAGGAGACAGCTGCCACAGGAAGGGAGCGAGTGTTGCCAGAATTTCCGATACTTATCCAGAGAAGTGGATAGCTTGGGTTTTTATGTGAATGCTCCTGACTTTTTTTTTTTAATGTTAACACATTTATGTCAAGTGAAAGTAAACTTCTTCTGCACAGCCTAAGATTTGATGCATCTGTGGGACAAATCTAGCCTGTGACAGGCACCCTCTGTGGTCCACCAAGTCAGGGGACTTGGAATTCAGACAATGGAGAAGCACAGAGGCTTTCCTGTGGCTTTGAGGGTAAGGGGAATGATCGAATCTGGATTCCTGAAAGCAGAGCAGACATACGGGGACTTGAGGGTGACCATGGTCGGAAAGAAAAGCAGCGGTGTTCATGGTTCCTGGTGTTACTGGCATATCACTAGCCACACCCAAACTAGGCAACTTAAAGTAACAATCCCAGCAGCCCAGGGGCAGTCAGACTGGCTTCCTTGGTGCCTGGGGTACTAGCAAAAGTGCTTCCCCTCTGACTCTAGTCAGAACAAGCCCTTCTGGATTTCCTGACATGCAAGATAATGGAAGATGAAAAAAAGACTGTTGTTTTAAGAAGGCCATCCGTGAGGGCTTCCAGGAAAGTGAAAAGCATATTATTGGATGCTAGAGGATGAGAGCACCCTGCTGTGTAGCGACAGAGTTTGGTAACGCTGGATATCTATGGTAAAGAGGGAACAGAAATGGATCTAATGATCTAGCGGAAGACATTTCCAGGCAGAGAACTTAAAAGGGACACCTGGGTTCTGCTTGCTGCCTGTGATAAATCATGAACTGAGAGATGAGTGAAACGACACAATGTTAAATACAAACCGGTTCCTTATCCACAGCCTCTCCAGACACCCAGCAAGTCTCAAACCCAGCCCCGGCTTCAGAACAAAGATCAAATTCAGGCTGTGACCAGTGACACTCTGTTAAGACTTTAGAAAGATCTAAGGTGGTGCTTCCTGGATGCTTTTAAACAGAAATAAGGCTTTCTAAGCTTGTGCAGTAGTAAAGAATCCACCTGCCAATGCAGGAGATGCAGGAGACATGGGTTCGATCCCTGGAGAAGGAGAGGGCAACCCATTCCAGTATTCTTGCCTGGAAAATTTCATGGGCAGAGAAGCCTGGCAGGCTACAGTCCACGGGGTCACAGGGCTGGACACAACGGAACACACATGCATATACACATACATCAGGCTTTCTAAAGATCTCCAGAGCAGACCTTACAGAATCTCTGCGTTATGCAATAAGACTTCTGAGAATCTTAAGGGTGTGGTCTGTTGGTGTCACAGGGAGTCCAAGGTAGACAAAGCATCTTGAGGTCATGACTTCCAATACGTGAACTTATCAACATTCACAGAAAACCCACAGTTTTACAGATGCTTGTACTGTGAAATTACTGCCAGGTTAGACTATAACAGAGAGTACGAAATGAAAAGAGCATTCAGATCCCAAAACTTTTAGGGGCAGGAAACAGTCTGAGAAGGCTACTCAGCTGCAAACGTTGACTCCTTCTTAAGAAAAAGGAAGGGTCACTTAAAAAAGTAGAAGCAAGAGCCCCGAGCATGGAACCAAGAGACATACAGAACACTGGCAGAGGAACAGGCAACTGGCCAAATTTCCCCTTTGTCGTGGGCCCGGGGCCTCTGGTTTCCCCACTTTGGTGCAGGCCTTTAAGAAGCCTGCCCTCCCGCTGTGTTCTGGCTGTGTGTCAGGAAGATGACTGGGCCAAGGCCCTTGACTTTGGGCCTGAGCCTGAAGATGGGACGAGACTTCTGGAGAGTCTTGGAAATGCAAGAATATATTTTGCATGTGGGAGGTATGTGGATTATGGCCACATAATACATATATATGGTATGTATATACACAATACATAAGGTATTGTGGCCAGAGGGTAGACCAGGGCAGGGCAGATTTTTTTTTTTCCCCAAAAAGATGCCCATAACACCACCTCCTGATCCAAGTGTTCTTCCAGAATCTTGCCAGCCCCACTATCAAGAGATGGAGTCCAGTGCCCTCTGCTTACACCTGGGTGGGTCTTTGCCTTGCCCATAACCAACAGAATCGAGTGTCAGAGAAGGTGATGTGGTTTCCACCTAGTTCAGTGGAATACAAGCAGAGGACGCTGCAGTCACTGTATAAGTGCTGTAGTGCAGAGAACTCTGAGGCCTCCATGCTGCCAGGCAGGCCAGAAAAACCCACGAAGAGAGGGCCTGACCACCCGACTGCAGCTGCACGCGACCAGACACCAGCCTGCTAAGACTTCTCCGAACCCCTGGCCCACAGCTTATTAAAATGACTTATTGTCTGAAGCTGCTATAGATAACCAGAATAAGGACGTTGATGAGGTTATTTATGGAATTTCATTTCCCTTTTTGTAGAGTCAGGAATTCTTTAAAAGTTCGTAGGTCATATTTGATACCGTGTGTGTGCGCACACATGCACACACACGTACACGTTCAGTCGTGTCTGACTCGTTGAGCCCCTACGGACTGCAGCCCACCAGGCTCCTCTGTCCGTGCAATTTTCCCAGGAGAATACTGGAGGAGGGTGCCATGTCCTCCTCCAGGGGAATCTTCCCAATCCAGGGACTGAACTCGTGTCTCCTGCATTGGCAGGTGGATTCTTTACCCCTGGGCCACTGGGGAAGCCATTTGATCCCCCTTCCCATAACAAATAACATGCTCTAACATGCTCTGCTTCTGGGTCAGTGTTTTCTGACTGTGGATTTTCTGGGCATCTAAACACTCAGATTTTAATTTATATTTCCACATTTTTTTTTCTGTCTGACCATGTTATTACTTATTAAAATACCAAGAAGAAAACAGTCCATTTCTATCAATTATAGATAAGTGGCTCCAGTTAAATCTTGGCCCTTTTGCCAGTGATCTACATTAACTTTTTTTTGACCTCTTGGAATTCAATGTTTACCTAGTTCTGCTAAAATCTGGCATTCCCTTTTTCCACAATGTAAAAGGAGAATAAAGGAATGAGAATATTAAAATGTTCCATAGGCAATTGGAAGATAAATTCTAGAGAAACAGAGACTCTTATAATTCAACAATAACAATTCAAAACACTGAGCTAGCTCAGTGAAGGGCACACATATAGCAACCTCCTTATAATGCTTTAACATTTTCTAATGTGAAAGAATCAAATCTGATAAATGCTGCTTTTCACATAATGGAACTTTGTAACTTCAGAAATCCAACTTGAAAGGGCAATGCCATGAGAGAGAATGTTCTGGAAGCAGGAAGGGAGCTATTCTGAAGAAGCAGCACAAAACAAGAAGTAATTAGATTTCTTGTTCTGTTTTAGTCCTATCAAACCTCCTATATGGCATTTCCCCAAGATAGGGTGACAAGGAACAAAGAGAACAGCTAGAAGCCAAGAAAGCAGCATCCAATTTTGCAACTATTGTCTTTGAGAACGAAAGCTCCTGCTGGAATGGGTGCCAAGCTGATCTGTGATTTTAGCTAATGAAGAAAACAACAGCAACGTTCTGTCCTGGTGCGACAAATAACACAGATGAGAAAACAGACATCATATAAAACCAAGGAGAATAAATGTTTGTCAGTGGAGCAGAGCCGAAGATGTTCTGGATACAGCAGTGAGTTGCCAAGTTAACTTAACTGCAGGGGAAGGAGGCATGGGAATGAGAAAGAAGAGACACAGCTACCAGCAGACTGATCCAGGCAGGAGGCGGAATGGACCGTGAAAACCAAGAGAACTGTAACACGCATCAGAGACACACCGTGATGGTCAGGCTCAGGAGTCGACTCTAGGCTACTAAGCACAGTTATTCAATCAAACACTAATGTAGGCATTGCTGTGAAGACATAGTAGATATAATGAAAGTCCATGATTGTCTTTAACCACAGGGAAATTATCCTTGATAATCCGGGTGGGCCTGATTCAATCAGCTGACAGGCCTGAACCGTTGAGCTAGGGTTTCTCTGAAGAAGAAATTGCAAAGCCTGTGGACAACACCTTTGGCCATGCCCAAGAGCTGCGGCCTGCCCATCCCACCCTTCAACCCTATAGGCTTCACTCCTTAATTATGTCAGACAATTTCTTGCAATAAATCTCTTTATATACCTTCCTGGTTCTGTTTCTCTGGTTGAAGCCTGACTGATACACTAAATCCAGCAGCCTCACAGTGGTATTAAAAAATAAAAGGCAAACTAGCTAGCAGGAGACCAGTGCCAACAAGAGCATCCACTGGGGTTTGGGAATGGAACATGTTCATGTCTCCAAATGAAACAGAAAGCGAGCTGAATAGAAAGGACAAGAAGAAGAAAAATAACTAAGATGGACTGAATGATCATAACTTACTGCAGACTGGACTCCAACCTTGTAAAGACAGCCAACATAAAGATTAGGGGTGAGTTACCCATTAAACATCATTCATGTGAACTCTGAGTGGTACAAGCAATGCCAGCACCTTGAAAAATGTTCTGCCGAGACCTAAATTTGCTTAGGAATTAACAATCCGTGAAAGATATTCAAGTGCATTTGAGTCTGATAGAATGGAAACTCACCCAGACTCAGCAACTGTTATATACAATGCAATATAGAAAATATTTGTCATATTATAATTTCACCAAAGTACCTGCTTTAAAAATATACACATCCATACAAACATTTCCAAATAACTTTTAGATGTCAGTGCCAAAGAGTTCCTTCACAACAATTATGACTAACTGCCCTAAAGATGCATTCCAGCTAATGCTCAGCTTAAAGTTTCTAATTAAATACCAGTAATAGGTTCTCTGAAAAAGTAGATCCCTACCCAGATTTCCAGCATGCTCTCCATTACCGAGGATGAAGTCTGATTATGGTGAGATAAACGATATGCCTCTTTTGTGTGGGGAAAAAAAAGGAAAGGGAAAGAGTTGCTATCACTTGGTCACCAGCAGAACTTTACAATTTCTCACTGTTTATCAGGGCATGAGGCTCAAATGAAGGCATGTTTACTCTTTTTGGATATAAACTAAATATGACATCCATATTGTAAAATATATGCAGCCAACAGCAAGTATCAAATAGATCATCAAAACACAAGAAGCAGCTAGTAGAGAACACAGCATTTATCACTACTGAACATAAGGAGGAGGTTCGCATATAAACATTTCTCAAGACATCTGCATACGCGCAGAGCATTTCCGGAAGAACTTATTAGGACTTGGTGATGGCTCTGAATTGAGAGGGGGACTTCTTTTCACTGGGTCATGTACATTAAGGAATCGCAATATATATCACCCATGCCCCCCTCCCCAGTTCTGAACTAATTTAGAAGTATGACCAGTAAGTTTGGGCAGGGGGCGGTCAAAACACCACCCTTATGCCTTACAAAGGTGATATTTGAGAATGTGGCTTAAATGTTGAGCCAGCAGCCTTCCCTGATGAATGACCCCTGGATTTAGACAAGACTTACCTATCCTGTCCCCAGCAAGCACGACTAGCACATTGCTCCCTCACACAGGCAAGGCCACGGTGACTGACCAATAGCACCTCTCTCTATGAGCAGTCCAGCTCCCTCAGAAACGGAGGGCAAAGGGCTGGGCCACACGCGCCCACGTCCTCCCTCCAAACTCACCAATCAGATACACTGCTGGGCAGAGACAGGCCAAGAATGTTTTGCTCACTCCATGAGCAGTAAAGAAACATTCCCTCTGCCTCTTCCTCTTTTGGCATCATTTGCATTTGTATCATGACAACACTGTCAGTCAGGTATTTACAAATTTAATTTAAAAATTAAAGACATACATACCTCTTGTGAAAAAATTCAAACAATTCTTTTACTAAAAAATAACAATAAAACAGAAAGTAAAAGTAACCATTTCCTACCTCAAAACAATATTCAAAGATATGACTTTTCCAGGAGGGGAGGAAGTGATAATAAGATGAGCTACTAAATTTTTAAGAACGAAAATGATGAAACCTTCTAAAATCTTGATGTGACCGACCATGAGGTCAACTTATGGTTCACCGGCATTTGCTACAATATGTGTACCATTTAAGATTTCCAACATTTTTAATGTTTGATTTTTATGCAACAAATTTTGGAATGAAGACTCACCATTAAAGTACTGGTCTGGTCAATGAAACAACCATCAAACTTTTGAACACATGGGGCACGTAATGACAGGAGCGGATGCTTTTTACTACTTTGCCTTCACACTTCTCTCCACCAGATGGATGAGTCTGTGTTCTTTTATATCACAGCGTAATGGATTCTGTTGTTTTTGTTAATCTGCTTAACCTGGTATCTCTGCTATAAAATCCAAAGATACTAAGAAGATATTCCAGCATGCATGACAATTTGGAGCTCTGAAAGCACATGCCCTGGGGGTAAGACAAAATTCAATATATTCTCAGTCTTTACATTTAGAGTATCTTGTGTTTTGTTGTTATCTAGTTGCTAAATTGTCCCTGACTTTTTGGGACCCCGTGGACTATAGCACGCCAGGCTTCCCTGTCCTTCACAATCTCCTGGAGTTTGCTCAAACTCTTATCCATTGAGTTTTTGGTGAGGGGTAACTAATATATGTTTATTAAATGCTTGAATAACATTTTCCTGCTGCCTGAAAAAAATTTGCCAAAGCAAACTTTGTACCAGGAGGAACTTCTCCCCATACTTCTCTCACCATTGCCCCTGGAGAGGGAAGTCAGAGGCTGCAGATACAGTATCACAGGGATCTTGAAGGGATATGAGGGAAGGGGCAAGTTAAGATCCCATTACATCCTGAAATCATTTTAGCTTCTCACATCCATAATCCCTAGAGTCAGAGCACACTTGAAATCTGCTGCAATGAACACAAAATCCAGCTCTGGGAACCAGCACCCAATACAGGCTACTAATGGGTAACAGACACTTAAAACTTGTTAGTTGGATGAATGAATGAATAAGTCATCCTTGGCTAAAACACACAGACACAGTAAGGTTCTGGGCCAGACCATCTCAACCTGCAACTCAAAGGCATTTTATCATATCCTTAGAAAGCTACTACCCTTTGCCATCACGGACCCTGTTATTGTGATGACATGATTAACAGACAAATCTGAGGAAGCCTAGGGCTTCCCTGCTGGCTCAGATGGTAAAGGATCTGCCTTTAATGTGGAAGACCAGGACTTGATCTCTGGGTTGGGAAGATTCCCTAGAAAGGAAATGGCAACCCACTCCAGTATTCTTGCCTGGAGAATCCCATGGACAGAGGAGCCTGGTGGGCTACAGTCCATAGAGTTGCAAGGAGTCAGACACGACTGAACAACTAACACTTCACTTCACATGAGGAAGCTAAAGGGCTTAATTTATTCCACCAGTTTAAGCAAAGCAGCAGCTGCTGTCAAGAAAACTCTGGGCTTTCCTCTAAGCATCTGAAGATCCTGAGAGGAAAACCATGGTTATAATCGTCAAATAAGAGCAAAGTGAATGATCAACATGGATGGGCCCATCTGCCTCAGAGATGACATATCAATGTCTTGCTGTGCTGGGAATAATTCAAAGAAGCGAACAAGTGTGTGGTGGTTCACTGCAATCATGTTCCCTTTGTAATGGACTCTGTTCCCTATCCTGTCTGCAAAGGGCAGAGACTTCAGATGGGAGTTTAGTTACGGGAAAAAAAAAAAAATGTACATACACAGCACTGATGTGCACTCTGGGTTGAAAGAGTGTAGAATCTGATTCTGGCTCAAAATTGAACTGATTAGAAAGAAGAGCCAACGATGACATCATAAGGTCTCTATGTGAAAATATGTCTCCTATTGAAATCTCTACCTGCTCCCATTCCAGCTGTCTTTATAGACCACTCCACCCAAGTTGTTATCTCAGTCAAAAGTCTCAAGAACGTAACAGGGGACAAGGAATCCCCTGCATGGTCACCTCCACAGGGGGCTGAAGCCTCTGAGGAGGACGAGACAGGAACTGCCCAGACCATCGCCCGAGTACCAGGTGGCCAGTCAGTCAGTCACCATTAGTTGCTCAGGGAGTCTGACTCTGCAACCCCACAGACCGTAGCCCATCAGGTTCCTCCATCCCTAGGCAAGAATACTGGAGTGGGTTGCCATTTTCTCCTCCAGGGGATCTTCCCAACCCAGGGATCGAACCCAGGTCTTCTACATTTGCAGGCAGATTCTTTACAGTCTGAGCCACCAGAGAAGCCGTCCTGGGTGGAGGGGTATGTCAACCACAACGGCACAGTCTAACAGTGGGGCCATATTCCTTGATTCGAGGGTCAGAAAGGCAAAAACCTTGTCACTCTATGTGTGGAAAGAGTAACAGGCGTCCACAGAAGTGTCAAAACCAAATAAGAAGCAGAACTTCAACTCCCTCCTGTTCCTGACTTCTACATTTTACTACATTCACTTTTAAGTCTTTTTTTTTTTTTAACTGGAACTGCCCTGCCATTGAGATTTCATCTTTATACTCTAACTCTTTATGCTTTAGTATTCTCAAAGCAAATCTCAGACTTCAGATCATTTTACCTGTAAATACTTCAGCACACATCTCTAATAGAGAAGGACATTTTAAAACACGATCATGATGTTTTCACAAACAACAAAATCACCAATGATTTCTCAGGAGAATTAAGTTATCAGTCTATGTTGTATCTTATCCCACTGTCTCAAAAATGTCTTTTCAGCTTATTTGTTCAAAACAAGATCTAAACAAGACCCACATGTGATCCACACTCTTAAATCCATAATAGTTCTCATTAGGGTTTTGCTTAACAGCCAGCCATCATAACCACTTAAGTAGGCTCTGACTTAGATGTTGCTTTTTCAACTAAAAACAGCTGGAAAGAGCCCGTTTTCTTATTGCTAACGAAAAATACCCACCACCTCCAGGGGGGAATACTCACTTCCTTTATAGCACTGGGAAAATTAATTCTCAGTAATAACTGAAAGCTAGTATGAAGGTTCCAGTGTAAAAATTCTCCAGACAGGAGTTTTATTTCTGGGGCAAAGTCTCAACTGTGTTTCAATTCATAGTTGAAAAGGGCCATAAATTCTATTTTTGTTAGTTCATTTAGTACTAAGAAGAGATTGCCAGAGCAGTAAAGTAAGTTACATAGCTTTCCCTGTAATAGATTTGGAAAAACTATATATTCTAATCCTTGTATTCGCCAAAGACAACACTGTCCAACTACTTAGTTTAAAAAGAAACTAAGATATATAATAGTTATATATTCTCATGGGGTTAACTTTTTTAAAAAAAATTGGAACTTCAGGTTCCTTGGTAAGGGCTAAGACACGGGCCACGTGGTGAAATATAAATGAGTTTGACAAGTAATCCAAGCCTAACTATGGGATCTGATGTTCTTCTAAGGATCCAAGCCTCTCATCACATCTGCTAATTTGTAGTTAAACTAAGTATATGTGGATGCCATCATTGTTTTTCTTTTCCTGCCTAATACCAATAAGAGTCCAGCGGCTAACCTGGAAGATAGCTAAGACTGGAAAGGTGGAAGGCACTCAGAAAATGGATCATTAATTCTTGAGGCAAGAGGCTCTGCATGTGTGTAGGAGGCACGCTCTGGGATTTGTTCTGCACACTGGTCTCAGCTATTGCTCTTGTGCTTGGCATGTCCATGTTTCTCTCTCCAGGCCACACCCTCCCGTGATCTGCAGATACAGACGTTGGTCTACTCTCCTCTCCATTTGAGATGAGACATCCCACAAGGTTTACCACATTCTAAACATTCGGTGTCATTCCGGGTAAAGATTTCCTACCTGCCAAACTCGACGTCAGAAAGGAAGTCAATCTTAGCTTTTCCTGAAGTCTCCTCCTCTCCCTTCCCACTCACTCAACCTCCATCCCCATGGGAACCTTGCAGATCCTCAGTTCCGTCCGCTCTGCTTCCTAAGTATCTCCTCACCCTGTTCTACCTTCATTCTCCACTGATTCTCACCTGGACTAAATACCAGGCTTCTAACCCGGCTGCTGCGGCCAGTCTTGCCCCTAAACCACTGTCCACAATGCAGCCAGAATGGTTTTCCTAAAGGCAAACTAGATCATTGCACATCTCTTCTTAAATTTTTTTTTTTTTTTTGGTTGCACTGCAGTGGCTTGTGGGATCTTATTATAATAATAGTTCCCCAACTGGGGATTGAACCCAGGCCGTGGCAGTAAAAACACCGAGTCCGAAACACTGGGCCACCAGGAATCCCTCTCTGCTTAAATTCTTATCAGAATTCCCCAAAGGTGGTAGGGTGTGGAGGGGAGGCAAAAATTGCAAAACTCCCAAACTCCTCATGAAGACACATAAGACATTTTTTGTTCTGGCTCTTACCCACCCCTCCAACTTTCCTCGACTTCAATCACACAAACAATTTTGCTCTTCCAATACATTTCCAAGCACTTGCCCAGGAAGGCTCCCACCTGAGATAAGCTACCTTGCTGACTGGCAAAAGAACACATATCCTGCACAAGACAATGAAAGCATTGTGTCCTCGATGAAGTCCTAGGCCACCTCGCCCTCAACACACCCCAGCATCCGTGCGTCATTCCATCCCAGTGCTGACTCTGATGCTCCAGATGTGGTTTCCTGTCCAAGGCCTCCCCTCATCTGTGCGGCCACCACCCGAGTCGCCCAGGCTCAAATCTCACTGTCAACATTTCTAACTTTTTATTTTATATTGGAGTACAGCCGAGTAACAATATTGTGATAGTTTCAGGTGCACAACAGTGTGATCCAGCCACACACACACAATGTATCCATTCTCCCCCAAATTCCCCTCCTGTCCAGGCTGCCACATAACATTGAGCAGAGTTCCCTGTGCTAGACAGTAGGTCCTTGTTGATTACCCATTTTAAACATCACGGGGTGGACCTGTCAATCCCAAACTCCCTAACTATCCCTTCCCCCCTTACTGTCAACTTTCATTCTTCTCTTGGGATACTGACAGATGAAGGCTGTCTTACCTCTGGACCCCAGCACAGTCCTGGAACTCGATACATGAAAATATCAGTGTCTTTAGAATCACCGCCCTCTAGAGTCCTCTGCGTTGTACACCGTGCCTCCTCTGCATGGAGCCTCTGAATATATACAAGTCTCCGCTGACCTCGAAATCTTCTCAACACCCAAGCTATGACAGTCTCCTACTGCCCTTTCCCATCAAGCTTTGAAAAATTACCCACTAGCACTTCCTCACCATCTCTTTACTCATTAAATCTGAATGTCCAGCTTCTCCCCTTACTGCTAAAACTGAGCTAAATCCAATGTCCTTTGAGAAGACCTCATTTTCCTTCCCCTCACTGCAGGAATCAAAACCGCTGACCACTTCCACTGTCCTGGCTCCTGTGACGGCAGTTTCCTTCCCTCTGTCCTCCACCCGTCCCATTACTGCTCCCCAAGGACTTCACCACCGTCCCTGTAACACCCTCCTTGGCAATCCCACCTGATCACATGGTTTCCACAACAGCCTCCATAGGGAGAACTGCTAAATACGGCTCTTTAGGTCGCGGTCTCTACTGAGTTCCACATTTCTGTCTCCCTCAAACTGAAGTCCCAATGGAGCTTCACACTCCAGTAGATGGCAACAAGCCTGGCGTCTCTCTCCCCTTCTCAACTGCCACCCTCCTGCCCAAAAGAGATCAAGGGAGTCTCTTTCCATTGTCTCCCTTCTGTGATTTGCTTCTCTCTCCATCAATCGCCAAGATCTTCCAACTCTGATGTAATAGCTCTGACTCGCGTCCTTTCCTCCCTACCTCTGCCTCGGTCCTAGCTGAACCTGCACTGTCTCATGCCTCAATGTCTTTGACAGCTCCTGCTGGCCCACGGCTCCTCCTTCAGGCTGCCCACGACTCTCCACTTTTCCAATCCGACTTCCACAGCTGCCTCCCTCCTTCCAGGGTGCCCCTCATTGGCTCCTCACACCTTAGAGCACCACCTCCAAAATCCATGGATTAGGACTCAAGACTCTTCATACTGTGGACCTAATCCAACTTTAACATCTTATTTTCTACTGCTCCTCTTCATGCAAGCTTTCTTCTCTCCCAGGGCTTCTCAAATATGCCTGATCATGCAACTTACCTAGATCTTTCATTAAAAATGCAGATTGTCAGGTCCTACTCAAGACCAAATGAGGCAGAAACTCCCAGGATTCACAGTGACTAGCCAAAAAGGATAGGTGTTTTGGGAGTGGGGAGGCAGGTGCTCCGTGTGTGTGTGTGTGCGTGCACGCGCTTAGTCGCTTCAGTGGTGTCTGACGCTTTGCGACCCCATGAACTGCAGCCCACCAGGCTCCTCTGTCCAGTGGTGGTAGAGTGTAAGGTTAAAAGCCTAAAATAAGCTGATTTAATTATCTAACTTAATTTGTCTCCCATAGTACTGATAACTGCTCCTAAGATCAAATTATATTGGTGGTGGTTTAGTCACTCAGTCGTGTCCAACTCTTTGCAATCCCATGGACTGCAGCCCGCCAGGCTCCTCTGTCCAGGGGGATTCTCCAGGCCAGAATACTGGAGTGGGTTGCCATTTCCTTCTCTAGGGAATTATACTGGTAGGGCAAGAGAAAGAAGAGGGGGAAAAAAAATGCTCAAATCCCCACTATTCTCAGAAACCTTTACTGAGCCCTCTAGCCACTCTCTTCCTTTAATCACAAAACTCCCTTAAAATTACCCATAATCTTTCAATATACATAAATGTCTACTACAAAGAGGAAGGAAATGCTTTTCTTGTCCTTGTCCCAATCATGATGACAATGAAATAAAAAAATCAATTTAGTATCTGGGGTAAAGTTCTTAAATCAATAACAGCTATTTTCCCAAGAAAAATAACTGAAGCAGAAACCTTAATGTGTATATATCTACTATGTTTTATTTTAAACATTAATTACATTATCTAACTAATTGTTAAATAAAGGGTTATAATGTTAAGATTCATGTAGTTTTATATTTTTCACATCACAGAGAAAAATGTTTTTTAATCTAATTTCATTACCATACACATTTTAATGATATTGGTTGAGATTATTGGAATATAAAATTGATTCACATTTATTACAGAAAATTTGGGAAATAAAAGAACAAAGATGAAATTAGTATTTTTCCACTCGGTGACAGTACAACATAGCAGTTGCCAACCAAAGGGCTTTTGTATCAGACAGATTCGAGGCTAAGTTTCAACCTAACCACTCACTGGACATCAACACTTACCCTAACGGTTCTCTCTTCACCTGCAAAACTGAGTCACAATACCTACCTCATTAGGTTATAATGAGGACAAAGGAGACGACATGTATAAAACATTTTTAGCCCACTGCCTCCAAATTTAGCAGGTGTTCAAAAAAGGCTGCCTGGTCATGAGTTCTACTCTAGAAAAAAACAAAAGCTGGGCATGTCCTCAGCCTCAAGAGCTTCCAGAAAATGAATCACGGTGGACTCTATCCAACACAAGGAGTTTTAAAACCTGCCATAGTCTTACCAATTTTCTTAGAAACATCCAGCCTGATATGACTATTTTTGGATATGTAAGCTCATCATCATGAACACAGTTAATAAATGAGTGGATGAAGATGGCATCAGGCCAGAACTGTTCTCTAAAGTCTCCATACAGGAAGAAAGATGTGGCACTCAGGTTATAATGTTATAATGAGATTTAAAGTATTAATGATACAATGTCTGAATTAAAGATAAACTCCCTTATGAGAACTTTTCTATATTTAAATTCTGAATTATACTCTTATAAATATCTTTGTTGAATCAGTGAGCATAGAAAAAATCTTGCAAAGGATATAATTGTGCCCCAAATGACCACAAGGGAGAGAGAACAAGTTATAAGCTTATTATTGTAGGACCATTTCTTAACACATGCCTCTGTGTCCTTGTCCTACTAAGCTTGTTTTCCTAACACCAGCCTGGGTTAAAGTTGACAAGTACCACCAAGCAGACCATTTCTCCAGCACTCTGAAACTATCCAGGTGATACAATGCAACCAGAGAAAATGTCTTTGAAAATGTTAGTGTTCTACTACATCATTAAAGAAGGAAAGAAAGATAGCGCTAAGTCGTGTCCAACTCTTGTGATCCCATGAACTGTAGCCTGCCAGGCCCCTTTGTTCATGGGATTCTCCAGGCAAGAATACTAGAGTAGGTTGCCATTTCCTTCTCCAGGGGAACTTCCCGATCCAGGAGTTGAACCCAAGTCTCCCACACTGCAGGCAGATGCTTTACTGACTGAGCTATAAGGGAAGCCCACTACAACATTGTTGACTGCTTTGTAAACACGCAAAAGTTTTTCCATACCTATCTGAAACAGAAATACTCCTTCCAAAAATAAACACACACGTATGTTCTCATGTGTCCACTCCATGTTTTCACTAAGTCACATGCATTTTCAGATCCTGCTCACAGAGGAGTCCTTCTTATGTAGGATCCACAGAACAGACACATTGCCCAGCTTGTTGATCCCTGAATTCCAGAGCCTGGGACCCTAACTGACACACTTCAGATGTTCAACCAAGGGCAGTAGAATGAAACAAGGCATATAATCAGTAAATGCTTGAATTTATGCCAGAATTTATGTCCAATGATTCTGCTTTGCAATATGCGATAGAATCACAGTCTATAAAGGTGCTAAATTCAGCACTTACTGAGTCCTTCCTGTATGCTTTTCATTTTACAAACCTGTCTCCAACACCTACAAGAGCTGTGCAAATAGGTACAATGGATAAGAGTCTCAAAAATAAGAGTCTCATCAAAGCTGAATTATAATATTTATTGGAGGTCTCACAGCAAGGTAGCACTAACCCTTTTTCAAAATTCATGTAGAGTAATTGAAACAACTGTGTAAAATAACCCAAAGTCCTCAGAAGATTTATTCATCTTTACTCTTCAAGTATCCCAACCAAGAACAGTGGCTAGCATATTGTAAGCATCAACAAATGTTTATCTTTTTTATCAAGTGCACATATTTTAATAATTGAAATAAATCTTTGTTGCAAAAGAAAGAGGGAATGAGAAAGGACAATTGTTAAGTGTACATTCAAGGTACACTTGAATTTTCTCATTCAAGGTCTGCACAATCATTTTTATCTAGTATCTTTTACTTCCTCTTACAGGAAGACTAGAAATCTCCATCGATCACAAGGTGATTTTGAAACTACACCTACTGGACTTTATCACATGCTATCTTGGCCAGTTTATTATGGCAACAAGACAGTGGGCCCGCTGCCTCCCACATGCTGAACCTGATGGGTTGATATGCCTTGTACTCCTGACTGGGATACCATCGAGGGCACGTTCTCAGTAGACCATTTGCAGAGACATGGATATGACACGAGGTGAAGTAAGTCAGAAGGAGAAAGACAAGTACCATATGACATCACATATATGGAATCAAAACTATGACACAAATGAACTTATTTACAAAACAGAAACTGACTCACAGACACAGAGCACAGACTTGTGGTTGCCGAGGTGGATGGACGTGGGGGGTAATGGATTGAGAGCTTGGAATTAGCACATGCAAACTATTACCGGGTTGGTCAAAAAGTTCATTCAGATTTTTAGGTAAGATCTTACAGAAAAACCCAAATGAACTTTTTGGCCAACCCAATATATATAGAATGGATAAACAACAAAACCCTACTGTATAGCATGGGGAACAATAGTTAATATCCTATAATAAACCACAATGGAAAAGAATATGAAAAAGAATATATATATATACATGTAAATATTCTGAGGAGGAAATTTGGTGACTTCTAAAGGACTTCAGTCCTCTCCATGTCCAGAGAGTCCAGAATGGCTGCAAATGCTTCGCGTTCGAAGATCTGGGCTCTGTGCACAAAGCGGCACTTGCGATCCAGGTACGGAATGGGAAGCACTGCCACAAACGGAAACTCTACTTGAATTCCAGCAACAGGTCTCCCAAGAGGGCCCCTGATGTGACTGAGCGGCCCCAGGCACTGCCGATTTCGGAGAAGCCCTCTGCTCAAAGATTTGCCAGAACCATTGCTTGTCCACAGCTCACTGCTAAAGCTTCTGGTGAGCCCTGTGAGACAGAGAAACCCGAGACAAGCTTCTTTGCAGTTCCCATGGAAGTGAGAGGGTCCTTTTTGGTGCTGCTCCTGAGGGAATGTTTCTGAGACCTGGGCTGGCTGGCCACCATCCCCAGCATCGGCAGGGAGGTGGGGCTACTGGTGACCAGTACTGTCCCTCAGACCCCCTTCTGGGCCATGCACATCATCTGCACCAGAACATGCGGGCCCTGTTCGGCGCCCTGGCCGAGGCGGAGGAGCAGCAGACCTACCTGCATGACTTGGCTGTGCCGCACGGGACCCGCGGTCTGACCAGGCACCACCTGGGCCATTACGGACCAGCCTGGAACAGGTGCAGGGCACTGGGCCACGTGGACTCCTGGGCAGTGATCATGTTCGTGGATTTTGGCCCGTCAGCCACCATCCCGGTGCAGTCACTGCACAGCCCGGACAGTGATGACTTCTGGGAGTCACACATCTTGAGGTCTTAAGAGTTTAAGTGACCTGGCTCCAATCAGCACGTTCCCTCTCCCGTCTAGGTTCTGCCCGCCCTGCCCTTTCACTCTTGAGGTCCTGGGGGTGAAAAAGGCCACAGTGGTGCCTAGAACTGATTGGATTCCCCTTTGCCTTCCCCTAACTCACTTCTCAATATGTCATGTGTCTTCACCGTGAACATCTGAACCAAACAGGGAGGCTTCCACGAGGCTGAAAGTCTGATGTGGCCAGTGTATTCTTTCCTGTCTCTTCTTTGTACCCCCAGAGCATCATCTAAGTTGCCCTGACAGATTCTGCAGAATGGAGAGGCTCACTGCTTAATTTTCCTGGCATTCCCTTGTAGAATCAGGTAGGGAGCATCTAAACATTCATCTGTCAGCTTGGTGAATAAATGTTGGCATGCTTCACCAAAAAAAAAAAAAGAAAGAAATTCACTGGATTGAGACTATCAGGTTGATAATGAGCTTGGTAATTTCTTCATGTCACAATGACTTGGCATTATCCAGATGCAGAGGCCAAAAAAATAAACTTTAAAAAAATGACATAAACTTTAAAAAAATGACATAAACGTTAAAAAAAAAAAAAAACTGTAATAGGAAACCAAAATTTCATTTTATACCGACTCTACTTGTTAGTAAGAAACCTTGAGAGACGTTGGAGGAACCTCCAAAGCTTTTGATTGCCCAGCCTATTTTGAGAGAGAAGTTTGGAAAGGGAAATGTCCAAAGACAGCCTGCATGGAGAAAAAGTTAAAAAGCTGAGTGCCTGGGAACTCTGGGGTAGGCTAATCAGTCTCTGAAAAGTCAATAGCAGACAGAGCCATGAATCAATTCAAGCAGTTCATCATGGTTAATTGAAAAATTTGCTGACTCTTTCAAGGCTTATATTGCATCCACAATAGGGAAACTCAAAAGTCTTTTTACAGTGGAAAGGTTCAAGGCCAAATGAAAGTCATCTGAAGCCAAAATAATCCAAGACCATGTTAGAAGGAGCCACAGGGCCTCCACAGCTGCTCTCCTGTAGAAGGAGAGAACTCTGATTTACTTCTAGGAGAACCGGGCTCTGGGTTAGGCCAGAGGAGCCACCCGATCCAGGATAAGGTGCTTCAAACAGTTTCATCACTTGTTTGAAAAAGAAAAGCCAGCCTTTATTGAGTATTTACTTCGTATACGGCTTATTTCACCACACTAAGAACTTCACTGTGCATTATCCTGTGTGTGTGTGTGTATAGCCATATATATATAGCTTTGGTGGTGGTTTAGTCACTAAGTGGTATCCGACTCTTGTGACCCCATGCACTGTAGCCTTCCAGGCTCCTCTGTCCATGGGATTCTCCAGGCAAGAATACTGGAGTGGGCTGCCATTTCCTTCTCCTTATTTAGATATAATTCACCTATGACACAATTCATCTATTTAAAAAGTATATCTCACAGAGTAACCACTACCACAATAAATTTTAGGCAAATGTTATCACCCCCGAAAGAAACCACAAGTCCATCAGCAGTTATCCCCTATTTCCTGCACAGCCTCCAGTCCTTGACAACCACTCATCTATTTTCTGTCTCTAATCATTTGCCTTTTCTGGGCATTTCACCTAAACAGAAACATGCAGTATACTGCCCTTTTTTCCATTCATTAGCTGATGACATTTGGGTTGTTTCCAATTTGGGCACTTAAGAATAATGCTGCCATGAACATTTGTGTACCAGTTCTGGTGTTTTCCCCTCAGCAGGTATCTGAATGGCATTTCTGGATTATGTGTTAAGTTCTCAGGAATTCCCAAAGTAGCTGCCCATTTTACACACCCACCCGTAGCGTACGAGGGTTCCAACTGCTCCACATCCTCACTAAAGCCTGTTGCATCTGTCTTCTTGGTTGCAGTCATTCTCCCGGGCACCAGGTAGGGTCTCGTTGTGGTTCTGATTTACACTTCCCTCTCTCGCATCATCTCACTTAATCCTCATGGCGATCCCATGAGGTAAGAACCAGCCCTTACTCCTGTTTGGTACATAAAGAAACTGTGGCTTGGAGAGAAGAAGCAACTGGCTGAAGGTCTGGTCACGTGCAGACTCTGCGCCCCGCAGAGCCCCTTCAAGAGCACAACACAACTACAAGACCTCACACAATCCTAAGGAGGTAGAATCGGATGACCTCTTAAAGGCCTTTCCAGCTGGGAAATTCTGGCTTCATGAATTCACAATGTGTAAAAATCTCTTCTCTAGGTGCATTTTCACTTGGGCCCCCAAATCAGTAACATCTGAACTTTTTCTGAGTAGGACGGTTGTCTTCTAATCATAGTAAGATGAGGTTACAACCCGACATGCCAGCTCAAGGCCAAATCTGAGGCCAACTGGAGCGAGTACACAGGACTTAATATTGTGACTGAACCACAGCAAACTGCCCACATGCAACTCTTCTAGAACTTCAAAGATGGCAATTTCATCTTATGTGTGTATTTCATGAACTAGCCTTAATCTTGGCTTTCTATATACTTTCTTACCCTCATTAGTTCTTTACCTCCTGTTAGTCATCTACCAAATAAATTTTATCCAGTCAATTGTTTGCATCTTTGTAAACCATCTCAAATCTTTTCTGAAATAAAGTGGAGTAGTAAAGAAATAAACATACCAAAGTGTTTTCAAGTAAGCTTCAAAATAGCCCACAGCTGCAGCCTCTTTCATCAGATTGTGTACTTTCCTAAGCAAACTGTTCTCCAAGAAACAGAAAACACTGCTCCTCTCTGTACCTTGACAGGAGAGAAAATGCTTTTATGATATTCTAAATTAGGCAAGCTTTCCAAAATAGTTTATGGAAGGAGAAAGACAGGTAGTCACTGCCCAGCAGGAAAAAAAGCAGAAAGCAATGATTCATTTGTACACTCACGAATACATGCAAAGGTTATTTCTCCTAGAGTACCTCTTTGAGATTTTTTCCTTTGATTTATGTCTAATATTTCATGATACTTTTTGATGACTGAATGCGGTACTGAAGGCCACAGCTAACTATTAGAATTTGACAGGTGCCAAGGAAAATATTCAACACTGCTTTAAATTTTCTTCTCTTTTAAAGGTAATTATTTAGATTCCATAAGCTATATCCATGCTTTAATGCAGTTCTTTCATTTCCAAGACTTTACCTTGCCTCAAGAGGTCATCACACTAGTACTGACAGATGCATTGACTCAGAGAGAAAACTACAAACCACAAGTGTCCATCAGTTCAGTCCTGCTTAAATGAACGAAGGTGTGTGAGTGTAGAAGCAACTACTATACAGCCACTAACAATCAGAATGCTACCAGTTGACATGGGAGAAGATATAAATCTTTTATTGAAGAAAAGCAAGGTCCTTCATCATTGGAATAGTGTTAGGTCATGTGTAAAATGGTACATCACATCTATCTGTATATTTCTCCATAAGGAGGATGGATGTGTGACAACATGTCAAGAGTAGTTATCACTGGACAGTGACAGGTCAGGGAGTTTTTCTACATCTGGCACTTTTCATTTTTTTCTCGTAAAAAGCAGGTGTTATTAGCTTCTAACCAAAACACTGTATCTGTTTTCATCAGAAGCTTAGAAAAGAAGCCCACAATGGGCAGAGCACTGTCCTAGGCAGTAAGAAGTACACAAAAATGTGAAAATGAAAGCTAAGAATCCTCAACCTGCTGATAATCTGGCTGGAAAGGTCAGGGATTGCAAAAGAAGCAATTCAGTTGCAAGTAGTATAAGATGGAACTTCAAAATGGAGTCGAGTGTGCACATGCCATAAACACTCAGAAAAGAAAACCAACAGTAAGCCATGCAACTTATCTCCCATAAGAGAGGAGGGTTTCTTGGGTGTTTGGGAAGGATTTGTGAAGGTGTGGAGTGGAAGGAGAAGAGGGCGACAAAGGATGAGATGGTTGGATGGCATCACCAACTCAATGGACATGAGTTTGAGCAAGCTCCAGGAGATAGTAAAGGACAGGGAAGCCTGGCGTGCTGCAGTCTACCGGGTCACAAAGAGTCAGACATGACTGAGAGACTGAACTCAGTCCTCAGAGTGGAAGGAACAGAAGCAAAGGATGTTTTGAGGACGTTAGGAAACAGGTGAAAATCTTTATTCTGTTTTCCAGGACCACTAATTAGCTTAGCTGAAGCCTAGCATCCTGACTGCAGAGTAATGAGAGAAAAGAGTTTTAAAAACCATGATGATTTAGAAGACAACTGGGTGATATCTACCCAAGATACATACACATACACACTTTGACCCTGTATTTCTGAGTATTTAGCCTACAGAAAAACTTAAAATACATGTAAACATGACATGTATACACAAATAATTAATGAACCAATGTTTATATGGCAAAAGTTTGCAAACATCCAGATTTCCAATAATCGGGAACTGGATAAATAAATCATATGTCTTGTAAAAGAATATTAGGTAGCAATACAAAAGGATGGGGAAGTTACATACACACATGGAAATAAATTCAATGAAAAAACCCAAGATAAAGAACTGTATGACATGTTGCCTTTCTGTGTTAAAATGAGTGAAAACTAAGACTATGTGTTCACACTGGGCAGATAAACAACTTATGAAAAACAATTTTAAAAAGGTGACTCTGGCAGAGGTTAGGTAGGTTGGATGTTCAAAGTGCTTCTTCATTATGACTTCCAGTTACTGCCAGAAAACTCATTAATATGAGAATGAAAGGGAACTCAGTCCACCCTAGTCATTCTGAAGAACTTCAGACAGCTTCCCATGCTCCCTGCAACCTGATATTCAGTAGGAGCAACATGCGGCCTAGGCTCCACTAGGCAAAACATAATTCAACGATTCAGCAATCTGCACACGGCTCCAGACCATGTCGCCAGCAGATTAGACCTCAGAAGGGCAGAAGGCTGCCTTGTTTCAGCGGGCATACTTCAGAAAATCCCCACAGTATGATGTTATCTAACTGGCATAGAAATAAGAGGTCTTGGAAAAGGGAATCTGGGCTTTTAAAGTCAATTTCAAATGCAAGCTTAGGCTGACGGAGTGCAGCTGTAAAACCTGGAAAATGAAAGGGAAAATTTTAAATAAGCAAACACCATTTCTTTGAGGAGCTTACATCTACAAGAAATACCAGTCATGTCTGAGAGGGATTGTGTGGAGATGATCACATTTGAGATTTTTAAAGCCAGGGTTTGCAGGCTTCATAACCAAAAGGGCAAAACTTTGTGTGAGTAATGACTCCAATTCTGGGAGAAATGCAATTGGCCAGGCCCTACTGAAAGGCTGTGTTGATTCCAGAACCTCATGCTAACACTGAAATTCAAGATAAGAATTGCATCTTCCTTTAAAGAACAATGATGGCTTCGTGGAAGGCAGTGTGACCATGCAGTCTTAGGGTACAGACCTTGAAAACAGTAATAGATCAAGACTCCAATGTATTTGTAAAGTAACAACATTTAGTGTGGAGGCGGGAATGAACACTATTTTTAACCACCAGCTTCAGAGTCAGATGGCCTCTGTACACATCCCTGCACTCACACTTTTAACAGCTGTCAGACTCCCCGTAAATTATTCACATCCTATGCACCTCAGTCTCTCATCTGCAATATGGAGACAGAACAGTACCGGCCTTGTAAGGATTTTGTAATGATCCAATGAGGAGATATCAGTCAGGCACTTTGCACAGTATTTGCCTAATTTAAGCTCAATAGAGATTAGCTATCATGGTTATTATTGCTGCTACTATTGTTGTTACCAATACTTCCTCTCCAAGGGCTATACATATGTTAGAACTAACACTTAGAAGAACTAACTATATCCAGATTAAGTTACATCTAGGTTGAAGCTTAAACTATAATCCAGAATTACATGGAATAAATACATAATACAAAACTCACTCAAAAAAACTAAACGAATCATTTTTTGATAATCTACTGTTTTTACAACAGATGAATCACCTGGAGAGGGGCAGTTGCTTCAGAATAACACAGCCTTAAACCTAAAAAATTATCTCAGTTGATTATTTTACCATATACATCTACTCAGCATTAATGGTACAGCTGACCAAATATCTTAAAAATAACCATTAGTTAACTTCAGGGCAATTAAACAGAACATCAGAAGTGACTATGATTTCAACCTCAGCTCTTACGGTCAAATATTCTACACTTTGCTTTTTTCTCATTCTAATTCCCAGATGAATCACTTCACAACATGATGAATCGGTCTTTTAAGAGCCCATGGGTCTTGGACTGAACTTGCTATAGGAAAACCTTCTGAAAGGTTTTAGGAATCTGGAGCTTTCCAAAATGATGACTCACCTCACATACCATGTGCCTACTTAGAAGAAAGCATCTGTCCTAAAAGTCACTGGGGATAACTATACTTTGTGTGTGGCATGCACCATCTCTGTTTGTTGGCCTCTGTAAAGCACTTAAATGCAGAATTAGTTAAATCATTCCTCATCAGGGAGTTACCAAAATATAAAGGAAATCTGGACTGACTTGCTACTTCACCTTAAAAAAAAAATCACTTTACATCTGTGTACCTACATTTATCTTTGTAACATACAGACTGCTCCATGAAATATCTGGCCTTTTCATTACCTCACAGTTACACTGAAGAGTAAAAAGAAAATATGTGTAAATATAACTCAAACTCTGGGACGTTTTGGGGAATTTTATACATTTTCGCATTTATTTTTAATCTACCAGGTAGCAATAGCTTCACATCAGGTGGCCAGAGGACTCCAATACTTTGGACACCTGATGAGAAGAGCTGACTCACTGGAAAAGACCCTGATGCTGGGAAAGATGGAAGGGAAGAGGAGAAGGGGACGACAGAGGACAAGATGGTTGGATGGCATCATTGACTCAAAGGACATGAGTTTGAGCAAACTCCGGGAGTTGGTGAAGAACAGGGAAGCCTGGCATTCTGCAGTCCATAGGGTCACAAAGAGTCGGACACAATGTGAGCAACTGAACAACAACAAAGCAAGAGCTGCTGTAACACTAGGAAGCATCACTAAGAACAAAGCTAGTGGAGGTGATGGAATTCCAGTTGAGCTATTTCAAATCCTGAAAGATGATGCTGTGAAAGTGCTGCACTCAATATGCCAGCAAATTTGGAAGACTCAGCAGTGGCCACAGGACTTGAAAAGGTCACTCTTCATTCCAATCCCAAAGAAAGGCAATGCCAAAGTATGTTCAAACTACCACACAACTGCACTCATCTCACATGCTAGCAAAGTAATGCTCAAAATTCTCCAAGCCAGGCTTCAACAATACGTGAACCATGAACTTTCAGATGTTCAAGCTGGATTTAGAAAAGGCAGAGGAACCAGAAATCAAATTGCCAACATCCACTGGATCACTGAAAAAGCAAGAGAGTTCCAGAAAAATATCTATTTCTGCTTTATTGACTATGCCAAAGCCTTTGACTGTGTGGATCACAATAAACTTTGGAAAATTCTGAAAGAGATGAGAATACCAGACCACCTGACCTGCCTCTTGAGAAACCTGTATGCAGGTCAGGAAGCAACCATTAGAAGTGGACATGGAACAACAGACTGGTTCCAAATAGGAAAAGGAGTTCGTCAAGGGTGTATATTGTCACCTGCTTATTTAACTTATATGCAGAGTACATCATGAGAAACGCTGGGCTGGAAGAAGCACAAGCTGGAATCAAGATTGCCAGGAGAAATATCAATAACCTCAGATAGGCAGATGACACCACCGTCATGGCAGAAAGCAAAGAAGAACTAAAGAGCCTCTTGATGAAAGTGAAAGAGGAGAGTGAAAAAGTTGGCTTAAAGCTCAACGTTCAGAAAACTAAGATCATGGCATCTGGTCCCATCACTTCATGGGAAATAGATTGGGAGACAGTGGAAACAGTGTCAGACTTTATTTTTGGGGGCTCCAAAATCACTGCAGATGGTGACTGCAGCCATGAAATTAAAAGATGCTTACTCCTTGGAAGGAAAGTTATGACCAACCTAGACAGCATATTAAACAGCACAAACATTACTTTGCCAACAACATAGTTAAGGCTATGGTTTTTCCAGTTGTCATGTATAGATGTGAGAGTTGGACTCTAAAGAAAGTTGAGCACTGAAGAATTGATGCTTTTGAACTGTGGTGCTGGAGAAGACTGTTGAGAGTCCCTTGGACTGCAAGGAGATCCAACCAGTCCATCTTAAAAGAGATCAGTCCTGGGTGTTCATTGGAAGGACTGATGTTGAAGCTGAAACTCCAATACTTTGGCCACCTGATGTGAAGAACTGTCTCATTTCAAAAGACCCTAATGCTGGGAAAGATTGAAGGCGGGAGCACAAGGGGATGACAGAGGATGAGATGGTTGGATGGCATCACTGACTCAGTGGACATGAGTTTGGGAAACTCTGGGAGTTGGTGATGGACAGGGAGGCCTGGCGTGCTATAGTCCATGGGGTCACAAAGAGTCAGACACGACTGAATGACTGAACTGAACTGTAACACTCTTAATACCGATAGACTCAGTGACCACAGATAATAAAAAAGTTTATACTTTCCTAAGTGTTGGGTAACAGGCCCAAGAATCACTCACTTTATAGCGATTCCTGCTCTTGCAACAATAATGCCATTCTTAATAAAACCAGTGCTCCCAGTAAAAATATTTTCAAGGCAACACATTTTAAATTCTTAACACAACTGTTTCAATGGCCTTGGCAAATTCCTACTTACCACAGAATATACATGCCACTTTTTTTTTCCATTTATTTTTATTAGTTGGAGGCTAATTACTTTACAATATTGTAGTGGTTTTTGCCATACATTGACATGAATCAGCCATGGATTTACATGTATTCCCCATCCCAATCCCCCCTCCCACCTCCCTCTCCACCCGATCCCTCTGGGTCTTCCCAGTGCACCAGCCCTGAGCACTTGTCTCATGCATCCAACCTGGGCTGGTGGTCTGTTTCACCCTTGATAATACACATGTTTCAATGCTATTCTCTCTGAACATCCCACCCTCGCCTTCTTCCACAGAGTCCAAAAGTCTGTTCTGTACATCTGTGTCTCTTTTTCTGTTTTGCATATAGGGTTATCGTTACCATCTTTCTAAATTCCATATATATGCGTTAGTATACTGTATTGGTGTTTATCTTTCTGGCTTACTTCACTCTGTATAATGGGCTCCAGTTTCATCCATCTCATTAGAACTGATTCAAATGAATTCTTTTTAACGGCTGAGTAATATTCCATGGTGTATATGTACCACAGCTTCCTTATCCATTCATCTGCTGATGGGCATCTGGGTTGCTTCCATGTCCTGGCTATTATAAACAGTGCTGCGATGAACATTGGGGTGCACGTGTCTCTTTCAGATCTGGTTTCCTCAGTGTGTATGCCCAGAAGTGGGATTGCTGGGTCATATGGCAGTTCTATTTCCACATGCCACTTTAAATTACCCATTGGAAAGGCACACTTATTAAAATGCCTCGTGGAGTAACGAAGCTCCATTCATAACCGATGAAGTTATATAAGATGATTACTTCTTAGTTAGGAGCACAATGGGATGTCTCTTTGGGGGTGTCTTGACCCCATGGTGCAGCAACCTGTGACCCAATTTTATTTGAATAAAATTTTATTCAAAATTATCAAATTATCATTGTTCATGTTTGATGCTTAGCTTGTTCTGACTTTTCTTCTTCCTGAATGTTCCTTTAATGTAGGTTCATTAAGCATAAATTTTCTCAGTTTTTGCTAATTTTCAAATGGCTTTCTTTCACCTCTAGTCTCAAAAATTTTAATTTTCTCTAAAAACTTTGAAGATACTGATTCTTTTGTCTTCGGGCTTTGATTGTTGCTACCGAGGTGTCTACTGTGGGTCTGGTTATTATTCCCTTATAGGAGATCTGTTCTGCTTCCTCAGCTCATTTTAAGATCTTCCTTTAACTCTGGGTTCTACAATTTTAGTTCAAAACACCAAAGTGCAGATATCTTTTTATTTATCGTGATGGTTCACAATACTTTTCCTTTTTCTGTGCACTGCTATTTGTCACAGCATCTGAAAAATTATTAAACTATTACTTCTCTTGTATTTCTCTACTGTGTTCCTCTCAGGCTATGATTGGATTTATGTCACAATTTCTTATTCTATTCTGTATGTTATTAAGCTCTGTCTGATTATTTTCATCTTTCTATCTGCCCATGTTGCATTCTTGGTAATTTCTTCAGTGTATCAATTCTCTTTTCATCTGTGTCTAATTACCAAAAATTTTTTCATCTAAGACCTTCTACTGATGGTTTTTGTTTGTTTGTCTTACTTTAACAGTTATAAAATTCATATCTAAAATATGTTCATTTTTCAGATCAGCTGATCATTTTTGATAGTGTTGATATTGTGTTTTCATGATTTTATTTTCTATTTCTTTAAATATTTCATATATGGTTTTTAATAGAAAGCATAATACAAGATAATTCCCATACCTGAATTTCTTTGGGGTGGCACCTAAATTAGTTATTTTTAATGTTTTATTTTTATTTCGAGGAAAGCGTTCCTTCAAAGAATATTTGTGTTTGCTTCTACCAGAAATCAAGAGGCCCATCTACATTTTATCCATCTTTCAAGTCAGGAGTTTATCAGCTAAATTCAGGAGTCCTGGGCTCAACTTTTAGTTGTCAAACTTCAAGATAAATTAAAATCAGTGCATGGGCCAAACAAACATGGGTTAGCTCTCTTCCCTTGTTGCTGCAGATTTAATACAGGCATTCACCCTCACAGGTAACACTCACCTACATTTCAGCCTCCAGCTGTTTCTTTTTTCCTGTTTTGGGATCCTTACACAATTACTTTCTTTGAACCCAGAAATGCAGTATAATCTATGGTTAAGGTACGATCCCGTTATTGGGATACTGAACTTATCTCTCAGATGCACAGAGTAAGGGGAAAATATACTCTAAAATAAGAAAAATGCACTCCAAAAATTAGTGATTTTCCCTTTATAAATTCAAAGGGAAGTTTTCAGTATTTATTTGAATTCCCCTTTAAAATTATTCTGTATTTTCTAAGATTCTTGGAAGTTTAAATGTAACATATAATGTCAGACCTTGCACCATGCTCAATTCCAACAGAAACAAACAAACCTGCCCTGTTCCCTCCAAACACTGGTAAGAAATAAGAAATAAACAGTCGTTGCAGAGAAAGACATCTGGCCCAACTTCCCAGTAGAGTCAAAAATAAATCTCATCACATTCATTCATTTGGACAGCATCTAAGAAGCAGGGAGTTTGTCACAGAACATGGTAAGCAGTGAAGATGGCCAAGTAAGACGGTCCCTGCTCTTCAATGAAGCTCTAACCTACTAATTCATCTTATTTTCGTCAGCTGGCTTCAGTGTATCCAATATAAAAAGAAACATCATTAGACCAGGAGCCAACAGCAGTGATCCAGATCTTGGCCACTGACTGAAAAATCCATTAAATCTCCAGAGAACTCAATATCTGGTCTCTACACCAGGAGGATAGGTTCAGACCAGCAGTTTCAAAACTGAGTTCTTTGAACTCCGAAGCATTTTCAAAATCTCCTATATTCAAAAATTTGAACTTCTAGATGAAGTTTTTTTTTTTTTCTTTGACAGTTCAGAGAATTTTAATATTCAGGGGTTTGAAAGATGATGTCAAAAACTAGTCACCTTATGGCACATATAGAAAATAACAACATTTATATAGTGCATGGGATGACATGCTAGATTGATTTACAGCAACTGACCCCAGAACACCAGTCATCCCAAGCCCTGCTCAACTGCCCTGAGCGATGGGGTGATCAGGAGCAAGGCTCATCGGTCACCCACTCACCGTCCACTGCTGTGCTCTGGCCCCTGGTCAGGAAGCGCTGGTGGAGATGACAGCTAGGGTCTCTTCCAGTCCTGTGGGTCCTTCATGACTTTAATTCCAGTCTATTTACTCTCTGGACAGTTTCCACTATTAGAAACTCTCCTATAGTGTGAGCCCATGGCTATTTCCTGAACTTCTCTTCACTGCCCAGATATGAACTCCCCAGCAACTCTGCACGGGGGTGTGCCAAAGGCTCATCCATCCATCCTGCCACCTCAACATGTGAGACTGTCCCACACCTTCATATACTATGCGCTGAAGAAACCAGCATTAGAAGGAGGGCAGAAACTGGGGCCTGTATTAACAACGCCATAAAATGAGAGCACTCTCAAGAGACAGCCCCACTCGAATAGAGAACACAAGATCTGTTAAGCACCACCACAAGAAGCCAGTTTAAGAAGACATCAAAGCCCTACTTCACATGGATAGCCCAGTGAGCAAGTGATGGAACGCTGATAAGGTAGGTCTCATAGGCAATGACTATAACGGGCTGCTCCAGCAGAGTTCAGAGTATAAATGACACAGAGGGAGGGACCACACACCTCAAAGGTGAGTAAGAAAAAGGGGAAAAGGAGAAGACGAAATATAGGCATTTTAGCTGTGGCCAAATAATTGGGGGAGGGGGGAGGACTATTAGTTTTTTGTGAAGTGAGCTTAGCAATATATTTCCTTCCAAACCTGAGACAGACCAGAAGACTTGTCTCAATCCCCAGTGTAACCATCCACTGACTTGCTTATGAAAATTGCAGTCCTGGGTCAGGGCCCCAGACCCACTGAATGCTGATCTCTGGTTAAGGAGCCTGGGGATCTGGGTATCAGAACAACTAGGCAGTAAGCTTCTGTAAGGAAAGACAGAGAGCATCGCTCATGGTGGTGAATAAGAGAAAAGCAAGAGGCTCCCAGGAAGCACCATCCTATCACAGAAAACTTCTGTGGGGGAGGGGCTGGCTTAGAAGTCATCTAGTTCACAAAACTTTTCCTTTATTCCAACAGATAAACTCATTATAGTTGTTAAAAATACATTAAATAGAGAAGCTTTCCAGTTGTAACTTAAATTTTCTTAAGTAAACAAAGGAACTAGAAATTGTAATATTAAAACAGGAATAAATAATAGCGTTCCAGTCAAACTGCAGTAATCTGAAGTCCTCAAGGAAACTAGTAAGATTGCGTGTGTTGTCAGAAGGAGAACAGTTTTATTTGAAGAACAAGGGTTAGCAGCTGAGGTTCTACAGAGACAGGAAGAGGGAAGGAAATAGAGGGATGCAATTCACTAACCTTAGACTTTAATTTCCTTGAGAAAATAAAAGACAATCCTCACATGACATTTAAATACTTCCTCCTGCTCACTCGTGGAATACACCTCCTTCCTTACAAAACGTCCCCCGATGCACAGTGAGGGAAGGAGACGAAGGCATAGGCAGTAGTGAATCCCTGCTATGTCACAGATGCTGTAAAAGCATCTGATAAAAACTGTCACATTAAATGTCACAAAACCCTTGGAGTTTGGGAAGGTGAGAAAAGCAAGGCTCCGAGAACCTGAGTGACTCCCCCAAGGTTTAAAGTCAGCCAGGGGGCAGCCAGGGGGAAGTATAATCTCAAGCCTACACTTTTTAAAAAACACGCTATGAGCCTGGTGGCTCAGTGGTAAAGAGTCCATCTGCCAATGTAGGAGACGTGGGTTTGATCCCGGATCCAGGAAGATCCCACATGCTGCCGAGCAGCTAAACCCATGCACCACAACTGTACAGGCTGTGCCCTAGAGCCTACGTGTCACAACTACCGAAGCCCAAGTGCCCTAGAGCCCGTGCTCCGTAACAAGAGACGCCACCGCAATGAGAAGCCCATACTCCACAAATAGAGGATAGCCCCCGTGGGCCCACACAGCAGCAGACTCAGCAGAGGCATAAATAAATAAAATTATTAAAAATAATAATAATACTATGCAATGATTCAGAAAAAAAATGGGGATTTCAATTTTAAAAGCTATAATTTGGTTAAGATTGTAGGGGATCTGAACAGGACACAGGTATATAACAAAAGCAAAAAAAAAAAAAGAGGCAAAGCTCAGTATCCAAACTGTGTGGCACCATCCTTCAAGCGTAGAAGCTGGGCATGGCCAACAGCTGGTGCAGTGCAAATGGCTGATCAGACCTCATGATGAGAATTCCAAACCATAAACCCAGGGATGATGGAAATGGTTTGATCGTTACTCACAGGCTGGCAGCTGGTTAATCATTGGTTTGTTCTGGACAGAAGAGATCGAAGTGACAGAATAATGGGCAGAAACACCTTGTAACACGGGATGCTCAGCCTCATCCCCACACTGAAAATAATTCCTTACCCAAGAGCAGGCTGAAGAAGAATAGGGCTTGTCACACTTCTCACCACCAACAGCTCTCTCTGAACTACCTTGAATGGCTCTAAGACTTTAGGATCCCAAGCTGGGCCCTCCATAATAGGCTCTCTATCGATCATGGTGAATTCTAATCTCTCCTAAAGTTACTGAAAGTCTCAAGGTTGCAAAACTGCAAGAAGTTCTCCCATGCTCTCTACACAATAGCTGACTGCAGATCTAAGAAAGACTGAAAATAAATGTACAGGGAAAATATTTCAATACCAAAAGTAAATAAGTAATAATACTGAATATAAAATGCTAGGTACTGGACTAACCATAGTGTAAGTAATATATTACTCTGCAGATGAGAAACCTGAGACTCAGTGTAAGATTTGAACTACAAAAACTCCCACTTTAGACATCAATAAGCCAGCAGACATCGATAGGCATATACTCTTTGACCAAGCTGGACCAAGCAATTCCACCCCTAGGAATATGTCTTAACAAAACAGGTAACATCACACGCAGTAACACACGTACAATGATGTTCATTCCAGTATGTCAAGTGGGTGAAAATGGCTCAGTCATGTCCAACTCCTTGTGACCCTATAGACTGTGGCCCACCAGGCTCCTCTGTCCATGGAATTCTCCAGGCAAGGATAGTGGAGTGGGTTGCCATTTCATTCTCCATCATTCCAGTATGGTTAACAATTTAAAAAAAAAAAAAAGAAAGGAAACGATCTAACTGTCCATCAAGAAATAACTCATTATTAACCATAGTCATTCTTGTAGCAGACTATTATACTGTCATTTAAAATGATTGTATAAATCTACATTGACACCAAAAAATGCCCAGAGGTTATCTTAAATGAAAACGCAGGTAGATCATAGAGCAGTAAATACAGCATAATTCCAATTTTGTTTTCTGGAGAAATGACGGGGCTGAGACTGAGGTCAGCTAAGGATGGAAGGGCTAACTCCTCCAAACACAGGGGCAAGCAGCTCCTCTGAGAGTCTCAGGCCAGCAGACACATGGAGAACCATGAGAGAATGCAAGAGAAGAGCTAACGGTGAGAAAGGGACTAGCCCATCCCAAACCCCAGAGGCCTGATGAAGGACTCCGGTTCTCACCCTGCACCACCAATGGGAAGCCCCTGAACAGTCTGCATGTCACAGATGCAGCACAGGGCAGTCAGTGGATGCTCAGGGCTACCCTGGGGTGAGGGCCAGGGTCAGATGGGGCCTGTCTGCACGGCCTACGCTTGGGCGTGAACTTTCAATCACAGACTCCCATGGACCCCAGCTTCCTGACCAAGTGCTTTCCCCTCTCTCCGGGCCTTTTCTGCCTCTCTCCAAGCTTGGTTTCTCATCTTCCTCTTTCCTTCTCTCCTTCATCTACCTCCTCCTGCTTTCCATAAAGTCACAGAGAAAGCCAACTGCTCAGCACCTTGTCCTTATCCCCTAAGGGGTCCTTCTGGTCTGGACAAAGCAGGACCTTCCCAGTTCCTCCCCAACTGACATAATCAGCCAACAAGCTGGTTGCACCACAAGCAAAACAATTTCAAATGGCATTTTAGATTTGGGTTAAATTAAAGGCTGTTGTTTGAATCTCTTAGCTTTGTTATTGCTCTGTAAGTTTTACAAACGCTCCGTGCCTTTCTGTATGTGTGTATGTGAGGAAAAACAATTTTTTAAGTTATTATATACTCTTTTAAATCAGTATTTGAATCTGTGGGACTAATTTTAATGGGAAGCTTAGAAAATCCTATATCAAAGCACAACTGCAACTGGGCCTCTTGAATTTTAATTCCTTTTAAAATTAATGAATTTCAAAGTAAGAAATTTAAAAAAAATACTACTCAATTAAAAAAAAAACACAACAGCAACAGAGTCATCCATCTCTATTATGCCAATCGAATTTGATTAACATAAAATAAGCAGAGCCCTACACCCGACTCTCCATGATTTTTTAAGCATGTATACCATGCCCTCTGCTGGCCTCTCATTTCATTACACAACTTGGTAAGGGGCTAGGGAGCAAAGTGCCTGAAATGTGGGGAGACCTGGGTTCGATCCCTGGGCCGGGAAGATCCCCTGGAGGAGTGCAAGGCAACCCACTCCAGTATTCTTGCCTGGAGAATCCCATGGACAGGGGAGCCTGGTGGGCTACAGTCTGTGGGGTCGCAAAGAGTCAGACATGGCTCAGCGACAGCACAGCTCAGCAGAGGGAGGAAAGAGGACTAAACATGTGCACTCCTTCCGCTGAAACAGAGTTCTCCTGTTCTGAGTGCAAAAGTCCTGTCATTTTCTCTCTTCCACCTTCCCGTCTCCAAAATGTCGGCCTTGTTTTCAAGATTTACAGAATCACGACATAAGGGTGCAATCTAATCTTTTCCCCGAAAATGAGGAAATAAGTAACAGGTAGTCCAGAATGAAAAAGTACTAAAAACCAATATAAATGTAGTTTTGAAATATATTCCTAATTAGATGTGGCTTCAGGTACCAGGAAAACTTATATGCATACTGACTGGGTGAGGAAGATGACAATATGGAAATATGCTGAATGCCACGGGCGACATTTTCAGTGTCAAATAGCCCAAAGCGGATAATACACAACTGTTAGACAATAAAATCTGACCATTCCAGTTTATGACAAGGTGGCAAAGGTAAATAGAATTAACTGCCTCGCCCAAGACTCTTAGCAAATTGGAGATAACAAAGGATCTTAAACCTAAGATCAGATGAACTCTGAGTCACAGACTTGAAATACAAGGATAGAGCACCAACGGTAAAACACCTTAACAATTCTCCTTCAAAACTAAAAGCAGATCTGCTTTGTCCCCACTCATGCTCTACGTCAACTCCCACAAAGTCTGTCATCGTAACTTCACAAACTTGCTTGCCGAACTTTAAATCCAAAGATACTTATTGGTTGACCAAGATAGTATGCTGGGTACTGGGGGATAATATGACACCATGCCCGCACCCAAAGAGCTCAGAGTCTAGAAGGCAAAAAATGTGAGGAAATAAACTACCAATGATGCCAAGTGCAACAAGGTCCAGAAGCAGCAGGAATGAAGGAAGGAGGAACTGTCTGGAGTGCAGGGCTGAGGGGGGGAGGCATTGCTATGAGAAAGCTCCACTAAAGAGGTGACAGTGCTGGGAAGATACAAGTGCAGGGAGAAGCCAAAACAGAGTGACCGGCACATGTGCCTTCATGGAAAACACACACGGGATTTCAGAAGTGTATTGACCAGAAAGTAGAAGAATCAGTAATTCTGTAAGAGCGTGTAGAGGCGGGGACGGCGAGTGGCTCATGAAAAGCTGCAGAGGCGGCCAAACACAGGTCACAGGAGCCCTGTGAGGCCCTTACCCTGCAAGCGATGTTGTCAATGTTTGGTCGGTCAGTCCTGTTTGTGCGACCCCCATGGACTGTAGCCCACCAGACTCTTCTGTCCCTGGGATTTCCTAGGCAAGAATGCTAGAATGGGCTGCCATTTCTCTCTCCAGGGGATCTTCCTGACCCAGGGATTGAATCCATGTCTCCTGCATCACAGGCAGATTCTTTACTACTGAGCCACCAGGGAAACCCAACCCTACAAATACCATGGACCTGAATGATCAGCGGCAGGAACTTGAAACTTACCCTGTAACTGACAAAGAGGCCGTTGACTGGTTCTAAACCAGGGAAAAGGAACAATATTAGATTCTCACAAGTTCAAAAAGGCATCGGCTAAGTTTTTATACTAGCTTTTCTGCAACCATAGCCAAATTCCTTTCTGTTCCTCACGGTTCATCTACTTTTTAAAAGAAATGATACGCTTTACAAGAAATGGTAGTAGTGTGAGTTGTAACAGTGAATAAAGACAAACTTTCTTAATGGTAGTCAGTTTATTATCAGTAACAGTGAACACTAGACAGGCAGGCAGTCAGGGCTCTTCTCCTGGCACATGCATGCCAATTAAGTTTCAAAAAGTGAGCAGATGCACACAAGCTTTGGAAAAAGTTATCAAATTTCCCAAAGGCAAAAATGAAGCACATAATGCCTTTGAACACACAGATCTCAGAAATCCAACTGGATGTGAAATAAGGCCATTGATTCCGCCGATTCATTTCTGGTAACAGAAAACAAGCAGCTCTCTACAAGTTCATCTGTATGAACAGTATCTCTGATAATATTTTCAGAATGTCATTATGTTTAAATTTCTAAAAGTGGATCTCCAAGATTAGTAAAAGTTTATAAAATGCTCTCTTAAACCATTGGTATTTTTAAAAGATACCTTCAATCTGAAGATACAAACATTCGTCCTAAATGAGGCCGGTGGGATTAGCAAATCACAACTTCCACAGTGGATCCTCTCTGCTCTAAATCAAATGTCACCAGAAAGAGGCCATTTATCCAGAATGTATGAATTTTTAAATTCAATTCACCAACTGAACTGAAAGTGATGCATGATGCTTGTTCTTCTGTTTTTCCTCTATCCTCCGCTCTGCCTAATTCACCCACAGCCTAATCACCAGTCAAGCTCCCTATATCAGGCACAGAGCCACAGGAAAACATCTACAAGGGTTTTTGCACACTTGGCAAAAGGCAGCAATTCCTGTCCAGAGATTCTGAGGAAATTAACTATTCGGAGAGCACCCCCTAGTGGCCTAAAGCACTTTTCTGACCAAAGAAACTGCATTCTAACCTGACTAAAGGCAATGCATTTAAAATTTTTTAAATAATGAAAATACGAGCTTACACTCTGGGAACATCTGTCCAGTTAAACCAATAACTGTAACCTTTGGCCAACTGTTCTTTCAGCTCTGAAATAGGAAAAGTAACACCCCCAATCACCAATATCCTCCCTGTGAGCACGAGTTCCTCAATACAATAAACTCCCAGTTGCTGCTGCTGTTTGGTTGCTAAGCTGTGTCTGACTCTTTCAGACCCCATGGACTGTAGCCCGCCGGGTTCCTCTCTCCATGAGGTTTCCCAGGCAAGAATACTGGAGTGCGTTGCCATTTCCTTCTCCAAGGGATCTTCCTGACCCAGGGCTGAACTGAACTGGCTCTGAGGAGAACTGCAGGGACCAGTGAACTTTCTGAAAATTTCTGTCATCGCCCAGAACTGTATGAATTTGACCACAAAATACAATTATCTTCAAAACTGAGATTTTTCTTTTGGACATGAATTATATAAGATGCATGTCAGATTACTGTGATTTGTTAATAGGAAATATAATTTAAAGTGAGAAGTGGTAATAACAAGAAATACCTACACCATCACCCTTCAACCTCCTGTCCGATAAAAAAAATAATCATCTGACAGAGGTGCCTAGTACTCAGTACTAGTATCTAGTAGCTCAGAAGAGACCTAACATACTTTAGATCCTTCTTCTCTGACCAAACCTAAGACTTTCAACCAAGCCCGATCAGCCTGCAGTTCATAACCACACAGAATTAAAACCCACTGCCGCCCTCTACTGGGCAGACCTGGAACAAAACTAAAATCCACTCATTAAACATCTGAAATCACCTAATTTCTACTCTGGTTTCTTGATAATGTACAAATTTCAACATCTTATAAATTAATGATAAGCTTCCAAGAAGGGGGGAAAAAGCAATTTTACAAAAATTAAGACCCATTTTCCCTCTTTATCAACTAAAAGAAGCGACAAAATGGTAGCAAACTGGTAGTTTGGCTTCAGATTTGGCTACGATATGACAGCGTGAATTTGGTCAGGGCCCAACCAACCTAGGTCTCAATTTTCAGGTCTTCAAATGGAAGAATCACAAATCAGGAGATATTTATGGTCCCGGCTGCTCTTTTACACTCATTTTTCAAAATGTATAGCTTTTTCTTAACAAGCTGTAATAATCTAACATATTATACCGCTATCCTGTTACTCAGGACCTCACTGATTATTACCAGGACTCAATGGACATGAGTCTGAGTAAACTCTGGGAGTTGGTGATGGACAGGGAGGCCTGGCGTGCTGCAGCCCATGGGGTCGCAAAGAGTCGGACACGACTGAGCAACTGAACTGCACTTAGTAATGAGACAGATGTAAACCAAGTGTTTTGCATGAAGACCCACAGTAAGTATGAGCTCCCCTTTCTCCCTTTCCCACGCTCTCCCACGGACCAGCTCCAAGACCTGTTCTATTCTCGTGGGACATTCTACACCCATACCCTAAAGTATTTTTCTCTGCTGCTCTCTGAGCTTCCCAGGCCTTGTGATGCAGGCACTATATTCCCCACTGAAAGGCAAGCTGCAGTGGCTGCACTGTACCCTTTATCTGTCTGCACACCGAGTCCATTATTGGCAGCAGCGGCTGTAATGGCAGCAGCCCTTACCGCAGCAGAAACAAGAATAGAAGCAGTGGTACCCCCAGCGGCAGGAGTGAAAAAGGTTACAAAAAAGCAACAGTGATATTATAACAACAAAACTGTAACAGTAAAACTCTGTGTGTGTGCGTCTGTGTGTTAGTCGCTCAGTCCTGTCCGACTCTTTCCCACCCCATGGATTACAGCCCACCAGGCTCCTCTGTCCATGGAATTCTCCAGGAAAGGATACTGGAGTGGGTTGCCGTTTCCTTCTCCAGGGGATCTTCCCGACCCAGGGATCGAAACCGGGTCTCCTGCATTGCAGGCAGATTTTTTACCATCTGAGCCACCAGGGAAGCCCAGTAAAGCCATATATGTGATTATAAAAATAATAAAATTTACCATGACTATGATAATAACTAGGGTTATAAAGTCATTTACTATTTTGTGCCAACTATTGTGCAAGACACTTCCTATGCTTACCTTATTTAGTCCTCAAAAGCATGAGGTGGGTTGTTATTACCTCCCCCATTTTACGAATGAGACACTGAGCCTCTGGCAGCTGTTAACAACTGCTAACGCTACCAAACTCCTGCTAGCCATTTCTCTTCCCTTTAGAATCCGCAAAACCCTTTTATCACATTATTGTCTCCACATCAGCAAGAACCCTGGCAAACTCACCACGTTCCTACAATGAAGTTAAAGGGTTCTCCTTGTGCCCACGAATGGCACGGACTCCCCCTCCACCACCATCATGTGTATTAAATAGCAGACTGCGGGCTCTGAGAATGACAACTGTGCCTCCCCGACAGCCTGCTTTTCCTGAAAGCAGAGTGAAAGTGCTGGTCACTCAGTCATGTCTGACTCTTTGCGACCCCATGCACTGTAGCCCACCAGGCTCCTCTGTCCATGGAATTCTCCAGGCAAGAATACTGGAGTGGGTGGGCATTCCCTTCTCCAGGGGATCTTTCCGACCCAGTGGTCAAACCCAGGTCTCCTGCACTGCAGACACGTTCTTTACCATCTGAGGCACCAGGGAAGCCCCTGCTTTTCCTATTTGTGCTGTTTAATTCTGCCCACCCCCTCCATCTATATCTCCTTCCTATCCTCTTCCTTTTCTTCTTTCTTCTGAGGTACAATTAAGTGGAAGGAGCACCGAAGCAGAAATAGGAATTGCCTCTTTAAGCAATGTGACTTTAAGCAAATCATTTCAGCTCTCATGCACTCCTCTGCAGTACATAATAATACCTGCGCTGCCTACCTGTCTTGGAGCACAATTGTTTCAAATAAATAAGGAAGCATATCTGAAAGCAATCTAGCAGGTGTGAAAGGATAGCAGTTCTATGTGTATTTAATTCCTAGTGTTCTTAGGCTCTTCACAAACACACGGCCCCAACTTCACACAGTGGAGGGGATTGCTGTGGAGACGGATGCCCTGGCCCGCGCCCATTGCCAGCGCCTTGATGAGGCAGAGAACATTTGGACAATGGCGATGAAATAACGACGGTCATTCTTTCCTTCTTTGGGCAGGCCTCCATGGGCTCTTACTCCATTCCACCCAGAGCAGCAGCAACAGTCACCCATATCAGCCCTCCTCCCCCGTCTGCCTTAAGGCCTCTTTCCTTGCTTCCTATTTCACTTAAATTGCCTGTCTGCCGTATCCACAATAATTACTCTCCTTATTTATCAGTACATGATATCCACAGCAGCCACTGCTGAATGGAGTGCCCAGTGTGAGTTAAACGCAGCACCAGACTCCCTGGGCGGATCCTCTCAGCCCCAGGGGAGCACCATGTCAGTGTCCTTGGCTCCATCTGAGAGATCAGGCAGCACAACCAAGGACACCGATTCAAATGTTTCTGATTCCAGACCTGGTGCAGAGGCTGGAGCAGCACCACTGCCACCTCTCACCTCAACCTGAACATCACTCGCTAGCAAAATGTGCACTGTCTGCAGGACTGCTGGGAAATCACAGAGAAATCCTACCATTTATATCCTACCAATGTACAAACCATAATGACACAAAGCAGAAATGTTTCCTCGAAAAAAGACTAATGGCCCAGTACAGCAAATACATTCACTTTACCTTTTAATGCTTAATATAAAGAAGGAATGTAATATTAATGAGTCCTTCCTATTAAGATCTAATTGTGTTTACAGTGAAGAAGCTGACAGATACTTCTGAAGCATGTGATAACGTCACCAGTAAAGGATTAAATAAACATCATGTGCCTTGCAATATGATATGCCAAGAGGAACACGACATCACTTACAAGATAGTCCCATCAAAAATGCATACACTGCATCTAATCATGAAGAATTATCAGACAAACCCAAACTACAAAAGAGCTGTCCTGTACTCTTTAAAAGTGTCACAGTTGTCAAAGAAAAAGAAAGACTATTCCAGATTAAAGAAGACCAAAGGAGAGATAAAACTACATGATCCTGGATTGGGTCCTACACCAAGTAAATTATCATTGGCAGAATCCATACGAGATCTGAAAATTAGATAACAGTTTTGCATCACTGTTGTCTCTTGATGTTGACAATCATACTGTGATGTAAAAGAATGTCCTTATTTTTAGAAAATACACACTAATGTATATTTAAAGATAAAGAGCATCATGTCTACAGCTTTGAAATGTTCCAAAAGAAAGCATGAGAGAAAATATAGAGAAATGTTTATACTATTTTGTTAACATTTTTGTAAGTCTGAAATTATTTCAAAATAAAAAGTAAAAACAGTACCAGTTATCAATACATGTAAGTTTCAAATCTGAACTGCAATATTCCTACCTACTGATTCCTAACCACACAGAAGGACCACATGAAGCCAACAGCCTTGGGTCATTAATATAAAACCAATTATATTTGGTTTGATAAAACAAATTCTGGTACCCACAAATGCCACCCGAGTTTTTGCAACTCACAATGGCTTCCCCCAAATAAGGCAGTAATAAAACACCCCTTTCCTCCTGATAATCACTAACCATTTCTAACTTCTCAATTTCATAATTAAGAAAATTCAAACCATAAATCCTCCAGTGAGTCTACTTCCCATGAAAACACAGACAACCACATTAAAAAGATATACTGTGTATTGTCTCCCCACTTCATCCCTTCTCTGGCCAACATACTCTTCGGCTAAGCAGCTGGCATTTAGACAGACTGCCCCTGCCCTGCCATCAGAGAGCTTTAGCCACAGCAAGTGTATGAGTATGAGTGTGTGGGGGGGGGGACTCAAGGTTTACTTCACAAACATAGAGCAAAGATGTCAGCCAACTCTGATGCTCCTGCAGGAAGTGCAGAGTCCTAAGCATCTGCATCTGATTCTAACAGAATGATTTACACCTCTTCCACCCAGCGATTCCAGGAATGTTAATGATGGAACAAAACCCAGTCAAGCTTTCAAACACCAAAAGACAGCTGGAGACAGGCCCTAAAAAAGCCACATGAGAAGAAAATAAAGCCTTTTCTTCTCATGCACAAGGATAAGGAATAAGTTGAAAAATTATACAGTGGCACTCCTCTGTTCTCCTGGGTCATTATTACCATGTTCTCATTTAGAATTTACAGTGTCCTGTGGTCCAGAAACACCAAATGTCTCATTACCCTTCACCACATTCCTGAGGTCAGAAAGAATTTCCATCTCACAGACAGAAAAATCAAGGTGAAAGAAAATTAAGCACTTTCTTGGTGGTCCAGGGGTTAAGAATCTGCCTGCCAATGCAGGGGACACAGGTTGGATCCCCGGTCGGGGAAGATTCCACAACTGAGCCCATGCAACACAGCTACTGAGCCCGCGCACCTAGAGCCTAGGCTCTGCAACCAGAGGCCCTGCAACTAGAGAAAGCCCGCATGCAGCAAAAGACCCAACATAGCCATAAGCGAATAAAACTGATCCCCGAACAATACTATCTCTCAGCAAAAGAAACTCGAATGGACCAAATACTCTGCCTCCAGAGAAAAAAACCCAAAAACAAATATCCTTAATTTCTGAAGTTACTTCTACATCTAAAAAATCAAAATCATTTTATGTCACTAAATTACTAGAGAAGACACACTGGTCTGTCTCTATTTTTTAAGGTGCTTTTCCTGATTTAGTAGAGTCATTCTGGATACAGACAAGATCACCTAATTATGTGGCTTTCAACTAATGTTTCACATTTGGGGCAATCATGAATATGAGAAGCCTCTTTTTCTCTCACACCAAAAGACTGCATTGATAGGCTCCATGGGCCATCCTAAGGGCAGCTGCAACACCAGTCCCTCTCTCTCTTAAATATGAGGGTTGTTCATGTCACAGAAAAACACATGTTGAAAAACAGCTCTTAACTTGGATTACCATAAGGAAGGAACAGCAGAGATTATGGTTTATGACAACAAATTTCAAACAGCTTGCTTCCCGAAATGTCCAAGACTTGGTCCACACACCCAGTTGTCATGTAAACACTGGTATATCAATGAAATGTTTCTGTTTTAAAAACAACAAACTGAGGAGACAAAAATCAAGGGACTGACAAGGAGTAGCCACTGAGGAACATATCCCCACCAAGAAACTAGAGAACAATTACCAGGGACACCACAGCGAACAGGAAGGGAGACAGCTGAGAAGATGCCAATAAAGACAAGTCCAAGAAAGGGTAACATAAATTACATTTACTTAAACACTTTAAGAACCTACATGTAAAGAGTCATCTTTCCACAAAGGTTTTCAATTCACACGGTGATCAGAATAGTATTTACTTCCCAGTGGCCAAGCCCACATGTTTCAAATAAGGAACAGCACGGATGCTTGTGAACATCACAAGCCCACGAGAAGGAGGGTGGTTTATTATTAACAGGAAGCCCAGGAACAAGTATGCACCAAGCATTTGAGAGGTTCAAGAGAGTGACAGTTTCAAATGACTTTTCCCTGGCCCACTGAAGCATGCGTTCATTGAGTCAACAAACATTTGTGGGCACTTAACTATGAACAAGACACGCATTTTGATGGATGGTGTTCTGGCTGGCATACCTGCCATGGAACCAAGGCAAGGAACGGCGTGTAGTTGAGAACCAGCTTACACTTTAAAATGAGAATTATGACGGGAAAAGAGCCAACTTAATGAAGCTGGAGAGCCAGAATAACATTATTATGGGGCCCTTCTCTTTTCTATTATGATGTTTAAAGACCTAATTCACATTCTTCTCTGTGTGACTTTGAAATGCGTGGCCATTTTCCTTTTGAAGGAATGAATGACAAGCTCTGAGGTTTAGGTCTCATATCAAGGAGCAAACAAAGCTTGGAAAATCATCTCCCGAAAGGAGCTCTTTGTCATTTAAGATACACTCAAAATGAAATTTGGAATGCACAACACAATAATATGTAATCTAAACATTAAAACAAAGAAAAGTGACAGCCTGAACAGATTCTTTGCTGATGGAGAATCAAAGGAAAGTACGGGTTATGTAGTAAGAACTAGAGGTGCTTTAAGTTTAGCTGGAGTATACAATAGAGTTGACCTTTGAACAACACAAGTTTGATGTACAAGTCCATTTATATATGGATTTTTTTCAGTAGTAAATACTACAGTACAACACAATCCACAATTCAGTGAATCTGCAGTTACAGAGGAACCATATACACTGAGGGCAAACTATAAATTACACTCCGATTTTTGATTGCACAGAGGGTTGGTGTGCTGTTCAAGAGTCAATGGTATAAGGAGGGAAGTTGAAATGGTGCCATGAATTTAAGGCTAAGGACCTTGCACTTTATTTGACAGGAAGCTCCCCCCCCCCATTTATTTGCTTTTGTTTAATTTTGGAAACCACTTTTGAGCAATTAAGTGACATGATTAGACAGTTAATCTTGCATTAGTGCCCAAGGAGGAATGGGGGTAGGAGAGTAGTTATTAACAGAAATCTACTGCAAATGTTCCATTAAAAACAGGAGGAAACGTTCCAAGAAACAGTGCAGAGGGACACGTGGAAGACAAAGAAGGGGGCCTCTGATATAAGAATCACCCCAGGGTCTGGAGGACAGGTGACTCAGACAGCAGCACCAAACACAGCCAGGTGAGGTCTGGGAGGGAGAACAGCTTGGAAACACCACACAAGGGGCCCGAGCTGGAGGTGGAGGCTGGAGACCTGGGTAGGATGAGATCAGAGGGAAACCAAAACAAAGGCCTTTGGGGGCACACTCTGTCAAGTTAGCGGCTTTCTAACAGCTCTCTTCACCTGTGGCTGACGGCTTAGTTATCTGATCAAAGGACCCTAGGCTAGACTCCGACACCCCAGGCAAACACTCTAGGCACCTCCTTAAGGTGTCCCCACACTCTGGTGGGTACTCTGATTTTCTGTTGCCTCAAACAGAAGCTCTGGCTTCTCTATGCTGCCCCTTGGGAGGTGTCACTCTGATGCTGCTGCTGCTAAGTCACGTCAGTCGTGTCTGACTCTGTGTGACCCCACAGACAGCAGCCCACCAGGCTCCCCCATCCCCGGGATTCTCCAGGCAAGAACACTGGAGTGGGCTGCCATTTCCTTCTCCAATGCATGAAACTAAAAAGTGAAAGTGAAGTCGCTCAGTCGTGTCCGACTCTTCGCGACCCCATGGACTATAGCCTACCAGGCTCCTCCGTCCATGGGATTTCCGGCAAGAGTACTGGAGTGGGGTGCCATTGCCTTCTCTGGTCACTCTGATGGAATATTGCTGAATTTTCACTTTTCCTTCAGAGCCATCCCAGAGACCAGCCCTGCTCATGTCTCCACAGTCAGGTCAGTGATCCCCCATCACTCGCCCAGACTTACAGCCTGAGAACCAGCCCATTCCAAAGAATTCTGCAGGTCTAGGAGACAGGCTCAGATACCCACACAAGATGGGTCATTTCTTGAAGTTTATTTTAAAATCTAATATTTAAAGCAATTTGAAAGCATCAGCTAAATGTATTTCATACCCAGTGATTTAGAAAAAGCAGTGTCTAGACATTAACAGTCCAAGTTACTAACACCTAGGTATCCTGAGATGCAACCTCTCATGCATATATTCCTTGGCCAATTTTATTTACAGAGCAGATAACTTAAATTCACACCAACTTCCCCTGTAAGTATTAATTGTAAAAAGGAAATAAAAAGAAACTTACCCTTTCTAAATCTGTGCCTACATCAATATTTTAAATTTAAACATCTAATACAATTTTAAAATCAAACTAAAGCAAACCAAATCTGAGGTTAAATTTTGTTAAGTTTCATACCATAATAAAATCTGTCATTACAAATAAGAAAAACTCTGGGTCAACACATAAACACACTCACACATACGTACCATTTTTTAAAAATCTAAAACCCAGGGTTTTTTTGGTAATTATTAACATAATTTAGTTAACATAGCATAGACTACAGAAAAAAATCAAGGTCTTTTATGAGAAAAGAAACTATGTCACTCAGATATTCAAAATAACCATTAAAAATGAAAGTTTTGTTTTTCGTTTCGTCATTTCAAGCTGATTAAAAATGACTGTTCATCTTCAGTAAAATCCACCCCCCAAAAAAGATATTCAAAGATATTTTACCTCTCCAGTGTTTTAGTCTCAACGCAAGCCCTTCCCCTCTGAACTTTAAGCAAAGGCAATAAATGGAAAAATGAAATCATTTTGAGTTTCACATTGTTTCTACACCCAAACACATAGCTGCAGCCTGAGGTAACCAAAAGGCAAAATGCAGTTATCTGAGTAATCACCAACCCAGTAATCTCTAAATACACACCCTGATTATGTGGAAATCTTTTTCTTATTCTTGTACAGGCTCCACTTCCCTGGGTGGGGGAGAGGCTCCCACTGGGGCAAGAGTGCTTCTGGCGCTTACCTTTTTGGCTCTTTGGGCTATGTCTGGTGTTCTTGTAAGCAGCTTTTCAATCAGGTACTCTCTGTTCTGCAAAACAAATATTCCCAAGGTTTGGCATCAAATATGATACACTGACATTTGTAGAGATTTTAAAAATAGCAGATTGACTTGGGTTTTTAAGCATGTTACCTTGGCTTTCTGGAAGAATTTGCATTTTAAAAGTTCTGCTGCTGTAGGCCTGAAAGATCAATAATAAATTAGAGTTGAAACAATGACCACTCAATAAAGACACTGCCTTGATGAAACACCTTAATCCTAGAGTCTTTCTGGAAAACCAGTTTCAGGAATAGCAAACCACAGACTAAATTCATCGTAAGCTGGCACCAAATAAACTGGCGCCGACTTTCCAGTTCTTTTCAAACACCTCTACACATAAACTCCTGTAAGTTAAATATTTGGGGCATGATCAACTTTCCATCCTCCATCCTTACACTTCACTAAGTGAATGCAGGGTTTCTAAAAGGTGGCAGACTGACACGTCTGTGAGCTAAATCCCTGTATCATTCAGAAGCAGTACAAGCGGTGGTATGACCCTATCAAGGAAACTATGTCCACAGTGTTCTACGATTCTCCACAAGTGGCGGTGTCTGCAAGGGCGACCACGTGTGTGTACAAGCTCTATCCGCTCACCAAGTCACCCTGTCTAAAGTGGACTTGGACTACTGTTTTTCAAGGGAACATAAATGTGACAGTGATTAATGAATGCAAATTCATTTAAAAGCATTAAACAATCAGACTAGCCTGATTGTTTCCTCACGTGTCACTTAACTTGTTTCTCTGTCCTGTATTTCCGATAAACTGACAGTTGGGTCTGAAGGGCCGGCTAGGTTGACACAAGTATTTGGGGGAAGAAGACTTGATAGTTGATGCACATTATAATTACTGCAGCACGTGGGAGGCACACGATGATAGGTTATTTCACCGGGACAGATGTGACGCTGAACCATGTGGTCCCCAGGCCCGAGGTCTCTCCAAGGTAAGTTTGCCCCACTGCAACTGGCAAGTATTCTGTTAGACAACACTTTGCCATGATATGCATATCCTGTCCTGGAGAATCTTTCACCTGCTGGTTTTAGCATCTTTGCCTTAAATAGTTATTTCATTGGAGGTGGCAGAACATTGATTTTTCCACTTCTATCATTCCTTCTATATTTAATAATTGGCACTCTTCCACAAAGAACCTCTTCCTATATCAATAGTGTCCTGCAGGCATGCAGGAAGAATCACATAAACCTAGAGGACAGACAGTCAACAACATAACTGGGCTGCTCTCTTAAAAAAGTTGGTGTCATAGAAGAAAAGGGGAGATGTGAGGGGACTGTTTTAGATGAAAACATATTTAAACATAAAACTAAAAGCAATGTGTGACCCTCTCCTGAGTTTTGAATTAAGAGCAGAAGAAGCTACAGGAGACATTTGGAAATAGAGATGGGTGAATGTGCTAGGCAGTGGACAATTTTAGGAAATTTCTATTCATTTACTTAAGTGTGGAAAAGTATTTTGGCGATGGAGGAATGTGTCTTTATTTGGAGGGAATGCAAGCTGATGTCGTAAGTTTGTTCCTTATTTTCTGTTCAGCCAATAAAATGTAGATAAACAGGGACAGCAGATATGAGAAATGTGAATAACTGTTGAATCTAGGTGTTTACGTAGACGTAAACACTGTATAGTTTTATCATCTTTTCTGTATGCTTTAAATTTTTCATAATAAAAAAAACTGGGAGGAGGGAGGGAAGCCTGACTGAGTATCATTAGGTCTCTTTTCAGGCAGTGACTGTCAAAGGGCCTAAGACCACTGTGCTACGGAATCCAAGTTCACAGGGAGTCCTCACACTTGAAGAGACTGGAAACAAGTGCTCTGAACCAGGAAGCCCCACTAAAATGTTTGCAGGGACCCAGCATATAAAAGAATTAGGGAACGTTATCTGGCTCAATGGTGAACAAACTGTGACAGTCTGCAGGGGCCATAAACTGCATTTCTGCGCAAAGAAATTTTCTCTTTAAATTGTTATTGTGCTTTTTCCTCATATTTCAAGTGGAACACTGGTTACAAGTACCTAACAAAGAACCCCAAATGGCCACAGTCAATGCAACCAGCAGTCTCTAATTGCTCATTTCTTTGAGTAAATAAAGGTCTACAAGACAGGTGGGCCACGCTTTACATTCTGTGTTCCACATTCCTTGGTAAGTTGATTCAAATTCAGGAATTTTTACCTTGGACCTTGTATCTGTACTTTGCTTACCAGGCACTAAAACTAAAAAGGATAACTGAAGTGATTTAACTTTGGTTGCTTTTTTTGTTAACGTAGACTACTCTTAAGAGATCACTGATAGTTTTTGCTTCCAGAAACTGCAAATTCATCCTTTCATACTCTCAGTAAGTATGCAATGAGCACCTGCTATTTGTCAGGTATCATGCTAGATACCAGGCACACTCTGACGATGATGACAGACATAAACACCACCCTCGTCAGCTTACAATCTGGCAGATAAGGGACTGTGCTATCAGGCGGTGAGAGGACGGTCAGGACATTCAAACACATGGACTGCATTTGTGGGAAGGAAACGGCTACTGAGAGAACATACAGAACCATTACACAAGGGACTGAGTATGCTTGGCAACTTACACTGTGAAACCAAATTTCAAAAACCAAGACACGCACAAAATAACCTAGATTTAATTTTTTTCAGTGAAAAGAAAGGAAACCTAAGAAAATTAAGATGATGAAGGAACTCAAGGCCACTCTTTTGGTTGAAATCCTCCACTCCTCTGGTCAAAGGGCTTCCCTGGTGGCTTGGACGCTAAAGAATCCGCCTGCCATGCGGGAGACCTGGGTTCAACCCTGGGTTGGGAAAATTCCCTGGAGAAGAGAACGGCTACACACTCCAGTGTTCTTGCCTGGAGAACTCCATGGACAGAGGAGCCTGGCGGGCTAAAGTGTAAAGGGTGGCAGAGAGTCGAACACAACTGAGCCACTTAGACCTTCACTTTTTTTCTGATCAATACTGTTTTGTCACAGTCTCCTGGCTAGGCTGTCTGCCACTTTTTTCTTCCTCATTCCAACCCACCATCCACACTGCTCCCTAGCTGGCTTCTTAACAAAAATATTTTTTCATCCCTCCTGAAGAATTTTAGTGGCCTGAGATCCCAACTCCTCCAGTCTCACTTCCCATCGTGCCCCACGCCAACTTATCCTCCAAACACAGGGACAGTCTCACCCACACCTTGCTCTTTCATGACAAAGTACACGGCTCTGCTTCAGAATTTTTCATAACCAACTGGCACACCCTTGCTTATCCATCAAGAACCCATTTAAATGGCATCCATCTTCCAAGATACTTCTCCCAGCTCCTACAAATAGAATTCATCACTCACATACCAATCCACCCACACTTATTTTGCAATGATCTGTTTCTGTATCTCCTTGCCTCCACCTCACTAGGTTATAAGCCCTTCCAAGGAAGGGACCACACAGTGTTCATTTTTTTTGTTTCCCCAAAACCTAACACAGACCACAAAACTGCTATAGCTCAATTTCATGCCAGAATCAAATACGGGGTAAAAGTGATGCTACCAGACATCTGAGCACCAAACTCCATGCAGTGGAAGCACTGAGGAGGAAAGTTACAAATGCCTTCCTTTTTCCTCTAAACCCCCACCTCCTCACTTCTGCTTACCAAGGTCAAGTGTAGGACCTATACAAAGAGAAGGCTGGGAAATGCCAGATATACCTGGAGATGAAGGAAGGCAAAAGCAGAAGGGGGAGGCAGAGGATGAGATGGTTAGATGGCATCACCAACTCAAAGGACAGGAATTTGAGCAAACTCCAAGAGATAGTGGAGGACAGAGGAGCCTGCAACATGGGGCTGCAAAGCATCGGACATGACTGAGTGATTGAACAAAACGACAACCTGCAGATACAGGGCTGGAACTACACTTCTTTCCCCAGCAAGGTCCTTTCTATGGTAACCAAGACTGTAAAGGGGAAGAGCACGCTGAAGAGAAGACTCTGTCCTCTGAACTCCACGCTTAACTCCATCAACAGGTACAGAAACACAGTGACATGAGAAATGAGAAGTCGTTTAAAAAGCCACATTCCTTTTTTAACAGGATTAATATTTAAATAATAGGTGACCTCGACTCTAAAAAAGAGAAGAGCTAAATAGCAGATCCCTTTGTAGCTGAATTCTACATATGCCAAACTACCTCCATAAAAAGTTTGGAAAAGTAGAAGTAGGAGGAATGATGAAAATGAGGAAGGGAAGAAAGTGAGAGAAGCTATGAGAAAAACCAGGATGCATGCTGTCCATTTGATTTTAGGGTTTTTATATGTTTTGCATGTTTTAGTCTTATGTTATAGAGATTACTATGTGTGTATGTGCTCAGTAGGGTCCAATTCTTTGCGACCCCACGGACTGCAGCCTGCCTGGCTTCTCTGTCCATGGGATTTCCCAGGCAAGAATACTGGAGTGGGTTGCCATTTCGTTCTCCAGGGGATCTTCCCGACCCAGGGATCAAACCCACATCTCCTATATTGGCAGGGGGATTCTTGACCACTGAGCCACCTGGGAAGCCCATGGAGATTACTAGTGTAGGGTTAGTGTAGGAGGGTTAGTGTAGGAGATTACTAATGTAGGGTTAATGCAGGAACCAACAATGCTGCCTGCCTCTTAGCCAAGTACCACAGTAGAAAGAATTATGCAAGCATTGTTATGTCTTACAAGGCCACTAACAATTATCAAGCAATACAATATTACAAGCAAACACCATATTATGAGAAATGCTAAAATTCTATACCAGCAATTGTAATGATGGCCTAGGCTTTGAATAATGATTCAATTTTAAATCCTTGAAAACAATGCAGAAGGAGGCTGCAAGCACCAACATTCTCAGAAGAAAATCCCTTAAAGGATTCAATACATGTGGATAAGCCAAAGTCCACCAAGACTTAAAATAATGTTCAAAGGATTCAGCATGAATATGATACAGTTTAAATAGTTCTGAAAATTTGTATTTTAACTTCTAACAATACACTGACCTCCAGCAGAGTTGTATTTCTCACCCTGCCCCCGCCAAAGAAATATTTAAGTTTTATTTGTTTCCAATGGATTCATCTATGCAACATCCACTCCTTTGTGGATGGAAAAATGTGCCCAAAAAACACTAGTTATTTTTATAGTTGCCATCCATATGAAATATGTAGCCTCTAAGAGAAAGGATTTTTTTTTTTTTTTAAGAATAGCAAAATGTTCTGCTATGCAAATATAAGCAGATCTTTGTCTATGCAAATACAGGGCACAGACTTGGATGAGGCAAAGAACTCTGACACCCGGCTCTCAGGCAATGGGACGTTCCAAGAGTTCTCGAGGTTGACAGAAAGCACAGCTCCTTCTCAGCTAGCCTGAGGGCCCTCACGCTGCAATGATTCCGTCCTGGTCACTGTTACCCAGTGATATGTTTTCACTCATTGCTAAAAAAGGCACTCAGTAAAACCAAGGTGTTGGTACCAGTTAACTGCTTTTAGACTGCAAGTAGAGGATCTATATGCTGGCAACAGAAATAAATATAACGATCAAAATTCCTGCCTTCACTCTTCTCAACCCACTACAATCTGGTTTGGCTCTGAAATTCTTTTCAAGGAGTCCAAATCATCCCCAAATTGCAAGCTCCCCATTGCTTGCAGGTGTTCAAGAAATACCACTGAGTATGTAATGCAGACCAGTCACTGTTGACAGAAAGATGAGAGACACAGACTCTCCTTCTAAAAACCTAAGAAACTCATGAGGAAATGGGACATGTAAGTCAATTAATCTACATCGTGCAGTAAGTGCTACAAGAGACACATTTATCTTCAAATACTGTAGAAAACTAGAAGCTGCAATGACTCCACTGGTCAGGAAAAAAAAACAGGTAAATAATGAAGAAAGAAAGAAAATGGCAATCCCAATTTCGTGAATACTTAGAAATACTCAGGCACTGTGTTCTCTGCTTTAAATGCACTATCTTGTTCCATCCCCATAGCAACCCTATGACCTGATGTTATTAAGCCCATAACTAAGGCACACAGATGATGACGAAGTAGGGCTAGGACTCTCACCCAAATGTATCTAACTTTGAGAATATGGGGCCTTTGAACTAAGTGGTGAAAGACAGGTGGAAAGGGGAGAGGAGAAGAGGAAAAGCATTTGGACAATATAAGCAAAGGCAGAGAAGACAGGAAATATTCACACTTTCAGACTTGCACAACAATGAAATGTTAACTTATTAATTCAGGCACAAATACATATTTTAACAGCATCCTGTATAATAAATAATTCAACAATAATAATAGTGTTTTCTTCCACCCTCACATCTCCCAAATCATTTTTACCCAAACTTCCTACACTGGTTTTTCATTACAAGAAACACCTGGGAAGTTGATGCACCACTAATACTTTCTGTTATAGAGGACAATCGTACAACAGTGAGAAGATTATGTCTTAGAGAAAACACCTTTTAAAAAGTCCTTAAACTACTCATACTTTGTAAATCAATATCATTACTAAGAGAGTACTCTGAGGGAAAGACGTAAGAATTTGAATATCTGCTGTACAGGTCTTTTCTAAAAGTTCTGTCGTTATTGTTTAGTGGGGCGACGGGAACCTGACATTTGAGCTCATGTAACAAATTAAACCTGGAAACACTTTCAAGATTACTGAGAAAAACAGATGGAATGTTAAATATAAAGTATGATGGTCTACTTTGACAAAATTATGAGTCTCCTAAAGGGTTATATTTTCGTATCAGTAAGTACACTAACAATTCTGTGTATGTTCAGTCGCTCAGTTGTGTCTGACTTTCTGTGACCCCATGGACTATAGCCTGCCAGGCTCCTCTACCCATGGGACTCTCGAGGCAAGAATACAGGAGTATACTGCCAAATTTCTTCCTCCAGAGGATCTTCCTGACCCAGAGATCAAGCACGTGTCTTCTGCATTGGAAGGAGGATTCTTTACCACTGAGCCACCTGGGAAACCCAACAACTCTACCCTCCAGAATCTTTTACCAAAATAGCTGGAATTGTGATTACCCATCACTACCACTAGATGGGATCTCAACTAGGAATCACAAAGACCATCAGGTACAATCTAGTGATAAAGGGGAGGATAAGTTTTTCTCTCACTGGGGTTTGGAGGGGCAAGTTCTGTTTTCCTTGCCAAAAGCTTACGTTTGGAGATGACACCAAATACAAGAGGAACGTAAGCAAGTCTTGCATCCCTGTTACAACAAATGATTTCAAGATGCTTAACAGCAAAGAGTCCTTGAACCTGGCTTCATGAGAAAGGTGACTGACATAGAGAAGCTTCAAGGCAAGTTAAAGGGCTTCCCTGATAGCTCAGTTGGTAAAGAAGCCACATGCAATGCAGGAGACCCTGGTTCGACTCCTGGGTTGGGAAAATCAGCTGGAGAAAGGACAGAGATCCACTCCAGTATTCTTGGGCTTCCTTTGTGGCTCAGCTGGTAAAAACTTTGCCTGCAACGCAGGAGATCTGGGTTCGATTCCAGGGTTGGGAAGATCCCCTGGAGAAGGGAAAGGCTACCCACTCCATTAGTCTTGTCTGGAGAATTCCATGGACCGAACAGTCCATGGGGTCACAAAGAGTCGGATACGACTGAGCAACTTTTGCTTCTTCTTCTTTCAAGGCAAATTCAGTGAACGTAAAAGAAGTCACTACAAAGAACAGGTAACAAATGGAAAGAAGGGCAGCCAACTCAAACAGTAGCTCACTGTGTAAAAGCAAAAGGCTCAAGTTTCCTCAGGAACTGAAAAATAAAGGAACCCTTCGAAAAGCAGGTCCTCCCCTGAACAAGAAAGTTCCAGAAGAGAAGCCAGCTTTGACATTCTGGGATATGAGCATCACATCAGAGGGCTGGATGGCTGAGGGTAGCCAGAAACTTCTCAGCAGCCTCTCCAGGTGTGTGATCCATGTAGCGGTGTGTGAGGACACAGCTGCACACAGCCAAGTGCCACAAAGGGAGGCTTTCAGTGACAGGGCGTGCTCCCTTCCCGTCACGAACCTTCGCCAAGTGACAAAGGACTCTGGGCTCCACTCTTCACTACCCAGGGTACCTCAAAATCACAGAGAGGGAGAAGGAAGAGACAAACCCAGAAAACAGACGTACCACAGTGCAGGGCAATAACCCAAGACTAAAGAGGAAATACTAAAGTTAATTTAAAACCATTTGCTTCTGTTTATATGATTAATCTTTTGAATGTAAAAATGTTAATCTTCTTTACTGATAATCTTTTAAAACAGCACAAACAACTTGTTCCGCAACTCAAAGGAAGCTCATGCAAAATTCAATAGCTCTGCCTGGTTTAGACTGGAGCTGGCAGGATATTCAAATCCTGAGAGGTCAGCTCAACCTACACAGTGCAGAATATTAGCTCAGCTCCTGAATGCGCCGCTGCCAACTGCTTCTGATTTCTGTTTTACTTCATTTCCTTTGCTGACAGAGCCCACACCTAACAAGCACAGCCAATCTTATTAACACTGAAAATTTCCCTCTGTCTCTCCCTGTCCTCGCTCACTCCTGTCCCTCCCAGATCCAAGCTTCTACTAACAGGCTGGAAATCTGGGGACCAGAGCTGGATCTCCTTGAACTCAAGTCCCGTCCGGGCATAGCCTTTCCCCATCCACAAACCACGCTTCGTCAGGACTCCACCCAGCCATGGCCACTCACTCGTCACTACGTCTGACGTACCTTTTGGAGGGATCCTTCTGAAGACACAGTGAAAGTAACTTTCTAAAAGACTTGCCATACTTTTTCATCATCTCCTTATCCTCTACTCCCGTTTCCAAAGTGGGTGGATCATTTTGCAAAGTCAGCATCAACACCTGCAGCAGAGACAAATGGGAAGACATGGTCTCAGGACAGGCATTGCTTGCTACAAAAGTTTTTTTTTTTCATCAGTCTCAAAGACCCTCCTCCAGTAGGTACAAATTAAGTGCTTCCCCGTGATTTTCATTTTCTAGAAGACGTATATCCAAAGTATTCAGTTCCCTTTGCAAATCTGTTCATGGGCCCTTTAACCTTTTTTGTTATTCCATTGACAGAACTTATAAAATCTGCTCCATGTGTTAACATGACCTCCCAAAGGGGCCAGGACAGAGCTTCCTGGGAACTGGCTCTCACACAGCCTCAGGAGCACGTAGCCTCACAGCTCCAGCACCAGTTTAGTGCAGACAGGGGCTCTGTCTGAGAAACGCGGCGGTGGAGGGGGAAGAGAGAGGCCCAGGGCAGCAGGGAATGTTCATGTTTACAGGTCATTCCTAAGTAAGGAACTGCCCGTGCTCAAGGCTTCTGTAACACATTACTGGCCTTAAAAATAAATCCACAACATCCCAGGAGGTAACACACGATTTCCTTCTTTTTCTTAATGAGAAAACATACAGAAATACTTAACAGCTTGGCAAAACTGAGACACTGAAAGATAGCCAGGATACAACTAAGTTGCTAAAACCCATAACCAGGACAAAAGGCCATGCGGCTTCTGGAAAAGGACAAAACCAAATCAAGATACAGTTTTCACATCGGAAAGGTAAAAAAAATTCCACTCTTTCACACTAATGTCAAAATTATTTGCTTAAAAAAAAAAAAGAGTAGACTTTGTAGCAAACTATTGACCTATAAAATGAAAAAAAACCTCATTAATGCATAAATCAGCCTTAATTTATGCAAATACTATAAAGCCAAGACTCTTTTCAAGTGCTTTCAGATGTGGGAAAAGATGAAGGATTAAAGTGACAGTTGATTGTTTGTACAGGATAACAGCAATCCAAAGAAAAATGGGACATCTGTCAGATCAGAAGAAGTCCTACAGGCCTTTAGGCCGGGATTAGCAATGTGATGGATTCAAATGGAAAACACTAAAAAGTAGGGGGGGAAAAAAGACCTAAGAAAAAATAATAGAGAAAAATCAGATAGAAGAAAAGTCTTCAGGGTTATTTCAGTGCTTTTTCCCTGAAAGGTCACTTCCATTGTTTACACCTCAATTTTAAATTTTCAGCTAATAAAATCAGGTGTGTACATTCAATCCCTGAATCTTATCTACATTAAAAATATGCATATTAAATATAGGGAAAACAATGTAATAAACTATGCTACAATTTTAATAGGGGTTATCTGCGGTTGATGAGATTATGGATGACTATTTATTTGCACTTCAACATTATCTACAACAAGAATGTTATTAACTTTTTAATCAATAAGATTATTTAACTTTTCTAATCTTCAGTTTTGGTTTTTTAAATCCTCCTAAGCTTTTCCAATAAAATCCTAGAAAAAAGTTGAAACAAACATACACCATATTCTCTGTAAAATACCTCCATAATTTCCGCTCAAGCTATTTCAGCCTCAAAACAAAATCCAGTTGGATAAAACAGTCCTGATACCATCACTTCAAAACTAACAGAAATGATGATGTGGGCCAGTTAAAAGAATAACAAAAACAATCTAAAAATAGTATCCAAATGTACGTTAGTTCCTAAAAACACTGGGCTCCCTGACTTCAGATGAATCACCAACAGGGCACCACGAGAACAAGAGTGAAATGTTATAGATCATGGAAAAGAAAAAAAAAAGGCCTGAAAATCTGGAAATCCATCTGCAAAGATGATATCACTATAATCTGTTTTTAGATTTTTCTTGGGGAGTCAGGGGTATTCTACCATAAAGACAGTAATGGCCAGCATTTGTCACAGCTATCAACCTCCATCGGCCAATGTGACCACATTCCTCTGCACTATGAATGCAAAGCAGGCTTCAGGGCTGGGGACCAGGCGGCTTTTGTTCCATTCTGTCCACTGAGAACATCAGACAGCATTTAACTCAGCTGCATCCCTCCACCAATTTTCCTTGGGTCTCAGAAAAAATGACTATGTTAAAGAGAATCAGCGAATGGATTCTGTTAAATCATCCTTCAAACCCGACATATTATTTCCGAGAGTAATTACTTTCATAGGAGGATATTTGTGATAAGGCGCTGCTCCTGTGGCTAGTTCAATGGCAGTTATTCCAAAACTCCACATGTCAGCCTTGAAGTCATAGCCTCTCACCTAAGAACGGAAGCAGGAAAAAAACACAATTATATGGCAGGCATGTTACACATGATGGGGGAGGAGGGGCTCCATATTATGTCAGAAGTCCACGGTTCCATGTGCTCAACTTTGATATTACTTTGCAGCAACTGGGAATTAAACCTTACGTGATGCATTCTAGTAAAACATTTGATTTGAACGAAATGTTAGTGTATTAATGATATGTGCAACTATACTGTGTCAATCAAAACATTATTATTTTTTTTTTTACCTGTTCCATGACTTCAGGAGCCATCCAACATGGGGTGCCAACGAATGTTTTCCTTACTTTATTCCGGGTAACATCACCCCCCGTTGCTAAGAAAGCACTTACCCCAAAATCTGAAAGGGAAAAAAATATCACCCTTATTTTATATAACACATTATGGCTTAAACACAAAATTTTGACTTTATGAATATCTCTATTCCTGGCGGGCCTCATAATGGTGATGGAGTTGTCTCAGTCATACGCCTGGGCACTCCTGCCCCTTGCCACCCCCTACATTTCGGAGTATGCCCTCATCACAGGTCAGCAAGCTAAGTCCAAAAGCTCAGCATATCAAGTTATATTTTCTACCAAAAAGGCATCACAAGTCTTAACCAAACATAGAAGTTTGCGGTAAAAATATAAACACTTTCCCAAAGCCCTAAACTAACTATAAAGGATCTTAGCTTTTAGAAAAAGGATCTTAGCTTTTAGCTATGATTCATTTTAGAAAATCATTTATAACACTGAAGACAGTAAAACTAGCATGTGTTTCTTTTTACGTTTTTCTTTTATCCTGGTTATTTTCTAGCCTCTTTAATTATACATCATCAATGTTCGGGGAATGGATTTATTTTTTGAAATAAAGGATGAATAATATCCAACTTCCACATTCCCATGTGCTTGCTTGAACAGTGCTCTATAACATTCTAGCCAAAAACATAATGGCAAATCCACAAACCCAGATACATAAAGCCAACATGCCCAGGTTTGTCTACATGTAGCAATTAACACAAATGAAAAGCCCAGTCAGCGAAGATTGGTCTTTTTCCAATGTGTGCTTTCTGGATAGTTTTCATAGGTATAGATAGAAAGGTCTGTAGAATGAAATAATACTCTTCTTGATATCCATCATATACTGGAAGTTCTTCTCGTGCAATAAATTATTTAAGCATATTGTATATGTGTCTGCATTTATACAAAAACGGCTTTATATGCAAAAGTAGAGAGGGAATGTTGCATCACTGTGCTTAGTCGCTCAGCTGTGTCCAACTCTTTGTAGCCCGCCTGGCTCCTCTGTCCATGGGATTTCCCAAGCAAGAATACTGGAGTGAGTCGCCATTTCCTTCTCCAGGGGATCTTCCTGATCCAGGGGTCGAACCTGGGTCTCCCACATTGCAGGCAAATTCTTTACCATCTGAGCCGCCAGGGAAGCCCATATTATTTCTACACACACTGTATTTTCAAAGTGGAGAGAACTTGAGTGATTTGCTGCTAGTAACCTTTTTCTAGGTCATGATGGTAACATGGACTTAATCTTAAAATCAGCAGTACCCACGTCTCTTGCCTTTCCTGAATTGGCAGGTGGATTCTTTACCACTGCAGCATCTGAGAAGCTCATAGAGACAGAACATCCAATGATTATTAATTCATGAATTTGTGCTTAGATTTTTACTAATGGTTAAAGTTAGTTAATAAGTTAAAGGATCAACTATCTAGAGCTAGAACAGACATATCAGTAAGAGCCAATTCAAGGCCAGGTAAATAGTAATAAGGGTACCCACTCAATGGACACGAATTTGAGCAAACTCCAGCAAAAAGTGAAGGACAGGGAAGCCCGGCGTGCTGCAGTTCAGGGGGGTCACAAAGAGTCGGACAAGACTTAGTGACTGAACAACAACAAATAGTAATAAAAACGGGGGGTCAGTACCTCAAAACACTGTAGCAGATTATAGTGTGAGCCCCTTCAAACTGCTCTCACATAACTCTCCAAAGCTGGGCCCTCTAGTGACCGCCAGGATGACGGCAATTACCAAAGAACATCAAGAACAAACCAAGGTCAAACACTGGCATTTGTGTGAGATCTACATTATTGAGTTATGCAGTAACACTGGAACCAGTTCTCTGAGTTGAAATCTGTTGGCTGTTTCATTTTATTTACATTTAAATGTACTCCACTCCCAACAGGATTACAACTTCAAGTAAAAGGACAAAAATTGACAAAGGGAGTCTTTATTCCAACTGCTACTTTCATGTTAATAGTGAGCAAAACTATATTCTGAAAATGTCATATACTTTAATTTGCACACATGTGCCAAACTCTATTTTAACTCTTACATTACAGTCAGAAAAAATAAAACTTTGTGAAAAGAAACCTCTAAAACCCATTGAACCAATCTCTTGCAAGTAGCAGGAGATAACATTCATTCTCTTACCGAAGAGCTATATGGAGTTATTCATTAGTAAGTATCTACCATATTGGCTAGACAAAGAGACAATATGAGATAAGGCTTTTGAAAACATAAATTCCAACTTCACCTGTATTTCTGAAAAGAAGTTTAAAGTGAACCCAACATTCCATTTTTATTAAACTAACTTTGAAATATGATAATATTAAATACATACATACCATCTGTAAATAATTAAAAATATGGGTAGAAGTTGCTTTAAGGAAAAATAAATTCTTTTCCATGGAGCTGAAGCAACTCTATACCCAAACAAACATATATCTTCCTAAAAGATATAATCTAGATAAAAATTCATTACTAACATTGATTTTTAATTGCTTAAAAATACCATCTGATTAGACCTTTTTAAAGCTCCAAAAATAGCTGGGAGAGATGTATAGTTGTAATTCATTACTGACAATACCTCTTCAATGTATTTTTCTGATTCACATATGTACTCACAGCCTCCACTTAGAACACTCACTTTTAAGTTATAAACAGATCATTAAATGTCTTAAAAGCTCAGAAGAAGAATTCCACAAGCAGAAAACACCAATCCTAACATCTGCTCACCCTATGACTACAGAATAAAGGCACAGTTTGCTCCTAAGTATGGCCAGTGTATACAGAAAAAGATTTATATGCACTGAGAAAGAGAACTTTTGGACTGAAGTATATAGTATGCTTGTGTAAACAGGAAGACAGGTACACTCTGTGTGGACAGCTCACATGAGACAAGTGGAAGGAGGTGATAGAGCACTAACATTGAAGAGCGCCCCTGACTGCTGAGAGACCGCTAGACAGCTCAGGGGAGTGGAGCCAGATACATGTGGGTCAGAAACCACGAACACTTCTCTGGCAACGTGGAATCAGAGGCTACACATAAAGTTCACCAGCCTCCAGGAATAACTGCATCTCACACCAGAAAGAATGCTGTCATCCTGTTAACAAAAGGTTCTCACGTCTTTTGAATCCATCCATTTCTCCCCTTCCCCACTGCTCTTGCTTTGGTTTAAGCCAAGATTCCTGTGGCTACCTTCTAACTCACCACTGGCCTAGCTTTCCCCAGATCTAGCCTCAACCAGGCCCTTCTATGTCACAGACCTGAAGGCTCCTTAAAAGTTTTAAAGGCTCCCCCAGGTCTCCCAGGATCAAGTTAGAATCCCTCAGGACAACATATTAACTCTGACTGTTCTTTCCTCTCCCACCTCATCTATCACTACTCCCAAATTACGACCTTGAGCCTGTGCGTGCTTGCTAAGTCACTTCAGTTATGTCCCACTCTGTGCGACCCTATGGACCACAGACCACCAGGCTCCCCTGGCCATGGGATACTCCAGGCAAGAATACTGGAGTGGGTTGCTGTACCCTCATCCATAGGGTCTTCTCGAGCCAGAGATCAAACCCAAGTCTCTTAAGTCTACCTGCATTGGCAGGCGGGTTCTTTACCACCTGGGAAGTCCAGCCTTGAGCCCAGCCGTCTTTTAATTGCCTGAACCCACCACCATCCTTACCCTCAGCATTGCAGCCTTTGCACTTGGATGATGCCTTTGCCTCTGCATCATCATCTCGACACAACGTTCCCTCCACTAAGGGCAGGACCATCAGCAGAGGACACTCTGCTGGGCCTCATTAATGACAGAACCATCTTTAGCATCCTAGCTCTTGGTGCCACAGGGCTTTTCCACAGCTGCTGTGTTTACTAGGAGTGGCTAGTTTAATATGTACTCATCACCTTTGCCTAATTTGTGACGTACAGCTTCAGTGACTTTGGAATTGGCGTGTTTTGATATGTGAACGCTACTGAGCCCTAGGGAGGATCTGCAGGGTTTGGGGTGCCGCTACCTGATCTAGAAAGTAGCAGAGCTGTCAAGAAACAGCACAGCTCTAAGGGACCAGGTACAGGATGGATAAGTGGTTAGACCAAACACTAAGCTATTCCCCAACTGTGTGACTCCAGCAAGGCACTTTATCTTTCTGGATCTCTGTTTTCAGGCTTCTTGGTAACACTTGTTTTTACATTATTTTCACGTTTGTAACACTCCCCTATTCCTTTTTACCATGGATAAAAATACTGTAAAATAATTGTTAGGTAGATCAATAAGCTACTGTTCTCTGCCTTTTAACTGGGCCGAGGGGAAAGGCATTAATGATTTTACAGTGGTAAGTATAAACTATAAGAAGGTGATGCTGCAACTTCTCTGGCTGTCCAGTGGTCAAGACCCCACACTTCCACCACAGGGTGGACGCAGGTTCGACCCCTGGACCCCGTCTGGGGAACTAGGATCCCACATGCCACTCAGGCAAAGGGGAAAAAAAAGGAAGGCTAAGCTTCCTGACCTTAAGAGAATTACCATCAAGGAGGGAGAAGACATGAAACAGAGTAACGTGTAGAATCAAATGCTCTGCTCTGCTGTCAGTGAAAA